>NC_135702.1:15687989-16287989 GCF_964276395.1 Gasterosteus aculeatus
AGCAGAGCAGCGCGCCTGCCGTCAATTCCGGGACGCACACACAAGAAAAACTCGGGTAAAGAGTTTTGGCTGGAGCATGTTAATGATTCCCAGCGCCTGAGGATGGAAGCTGTCCTGAAGAGCGGCGCTCCATCAGTTGATCCTTTTCTTCTCCCTCCCTCCACACAGCAGCAGGGGGAACATCTCGTGTCTGGGTGGCTTCAGTCTTTTAATGTTCTTTGAGCTTTTCTCAGACTCCTCTTCTCACCAGAACCATTGATGGTCGGTAGTTTGGTACCAAAGGGTGTTCTGTGTGGTTTTAATGACCAGCTGTAGAGCCCTCCTGTGCTGGACCGTGAACATCCCGTAATAGTTTGTAACGTTTCCAGTGAGGAGGCTTTCTGTTCTGTAGAAGTTTACAAGAACAGGAGAATAAGTACGGGAATTAAAGCTTCTCAGGTTTCCTTTAGAAATAGAGCTGTTGACCTTTTGTCTTGTCCAAGAAGTGGTGCTAATCAGGTTGTCTCGTGTCCATGTTGTTGTTTCATTTTGAAAACCTTCCCCCTGTGTGCGACTGTCTGCCCTGCCCCTGCTTGTTTCCACCTGTCCCCGTTACCCCGTGTGTATCTATTGTCTGCGTCTCCCTTTGTCCTGTGCCACTTCCTCTTGTCCCGTGTCACAGAGAACCCGTGTGTACCGATGTCCACTGGCAAGCCTTGCTTGTACCTTATTCTGGCTCGCTTTCTGTTAATTCCTTTTTCAGCCATATTGTTTCTTTTCTAGACCCTTTTTGCTCTTAGATTTAGTATTGGGTTGTTTCTTCTACCAAAAGTGATTTTCATTGGCTGCCTCTTGTTAATAAACCTTGATTTTGAACATCGTCTCAGGAGTTCAGGGCCAATGTCCGCTCGTGACACCTTTATTCACCTGGATGGAGATGATTCTGGACCATGTCAGGTTATGTGTGATCTTCTCCTTTTTTGTACACTCAACAGTCAGCTCCTTGTTTATAAGGTTGACAAACCGCTGGTGGGGAAAACAATAAGAGCCATGTTGCAATAAACCATAATTACCCTATCGAGGTACTAAGTCAGTGTTGTGTGTTTGGATTTAAATAGTGATCTGAAAGACAAATGAGTGTTATCATTAAATATGCTGTATGCTTTAACACAGATCCTCTTTCCTTGGCTTTTTAGAAAGAAATACATGTGGAATGACAAGTGAAGAGGTAAACTATTTCCCCCCCATCAGTCTCCACATTATGTATACCTCTGTATATCTGTCTCACACTCTTTGTCATTCCTGACACCACAGCAAGACGGGTCACACTGTATTTGTTAGAATACATCAGCAACAGTAACATTCTGCAACCCATCAAAGTGCTGTGATAAAACCAGCCCAAAGATATCACCTCACAGAACACTGCCAGTCAGAGAGAAAGAGAGGTGAGGTATGTGTGCTGTAGAGGAAGGAACATTCCAGAGAAGTTACAGACAAAAGGAGAAACTGAGAGGGACAGACATCGTTGTAATGACTGCTTGCAACTTGATACTCCTGCATACTGAATACTCCACAGAGGGCTTTTTCCATTACTCCAGAACGTTGCAGCAATTTAGCTGATCCAGCCCACATTTTCCTCTCTTTATTTCTTTCCTTTTTGCACTCCCTCCCTACCTCTTCTTTGCTGTTTTTACACAGGACACATAGTGCAAATGTAACCTTTTGCAAGCCCAAACTCCCCCCACCCTCCATCTCCAGGAAGCTGGCTCGCCACTTTGCTGCCAAGAAATATGAAACACTGGCAGCCTGCCCGTTTCATCTGCAAGCCCACAGTGGGGAGGGAGGCGGGGGGGAGGGGGGAGGAAAGCAGCAGGGGATGGAGGGAGGGGGTGGAGGTGATACAGAGGAGAAGGAAACGCTGAAGCTGTGCTTGCCACGAGGAGAAAAAAAACGAAAAGCAGAGCAGAGAGAAAGAGAACTGCAGAGAGATAAGGATGCATTTTACTTGCATGAGAAGGAGCCACATTACTGACTGAAGATAAATCGTATGGAACGTTTTCTTACCTGCAGCAAACCCCACACAGCCACTGAGGAGCAGACGCCACACACACGTATTCGTATTCGTATTAATACTGCATTGGTAATAATAATAACAAAAATAATGTGGAATATCAGCAGTCCATTCATGGTTTATGGTAGGAAAAATAAAACCCTAAATATCATTCAACGTGAGCAGAAAACACAGTTTTTATAAGTGAGTTGCCAGCGTCAATGAAGTTGTAGGGAATATAACATGTCACCCTCCTCTAGTTGTCGATACATTATCGACTCACTGCTCAGCCATTCTGGATAACTCACACCACATCCGCCTGTCCATGATAATCACTGATAAAAGCTGTCTGGAAATTCGGCCCAAATGTAAAACGTAGGTAACATTGTACCCTTCATCTGGAGAAAGGAATTGGGTTCCGGTTAAAAGTCTACATTAGTTTATGACGGTTTTGGCACAAAGGTCCATGGTAGGCTGATGGTGATAGCGTTGGAACAGCCCATGTCAAGGATGTTAAGGAAGTTAAGTTGTGGAATCACAGAATGTCCAGATATGATGTGGCTATCTTACAGTTTTTGGAGTCGATCTGGATGTTAAAATAGCCAACGAGGGTAGATGGTGGACCAGAGCTGGGTCAGAAACTCATGTAGGTCACCACTAAGGAAGGTAGGGTTGGGTTTGGAGGGTGGTAGGTACAGGAAATGACCAGAGAGTTTGAATGTCAGGTGTTTTACTGCAATGCTGGTATGGATGAATTAGAGCGTGGAAGCCACGAGACGGCAGGCGAGCTGGTAGCTAGAGGAGGGCAGTCATGGGGGGCAAGGATGTTGTATTCATTCTCCAGCTGGAAGTTGAGGTGATGAAGGGAGACGGGCGGCTTCCCTCTCCAACTCTTGTGAGCATGAACCAAGGACCAGGGTTTATGGTGAGATGGAGTACAGCTGACCCGGGTTAGGGTTAGCCTTGAATCACAGCAGTGAGTCCTCGGGGCCTGTGGCCGGGGGAGAGGCATCAGCAGCAAATGGCACCAGTTGTATTGGTTTTTGCCAGATGGAAGGTAAGAGTGTCAGAGTTGTTTTCCTTTCAGCAATGTGATTTTATGCTGTTCAGCTGACAGTTGGATGGAAAAGTCAATGGAGCCATTGTAGATGTGGCTGCTGGGGAAGAGACATACAAAGAGGAGTAAGAGGGCGAAGAGTGCATACAAGTATACCAGTTTAACAGTTTAGTGGCAGGTAGACGGTGGTCACAGGAACTTGGACCTGGTGCAGATGTAAGCTTCAGCTTTTTACCTTTTTCTGGATGGAGACAAATGGCATTTGCATCCCACATAGTAAGCTTCACAGCTAAAAACAAGGCAGTTGGAGGCGGCTGTGCGATCTGACGTACATTAAACTTGTGAGCACACACGCTGCCTCACGTCTCGTCTTCTCAGAGTGAGTACTCTTGTAGGAGTACATAGGAAAAATGTCATTACTGCAGTCCAGCCTGGAGGAGACCAACAGTTTGTCTGTGTCTGATACAATAGATTTTACTACATGTCTTTATGGGGTAAATTGTTGTTCTAGTTGTACTTGTAATGCGAAGTTGAGTTTCTAATCCAAGAAAACTGCAGGGTTTCCAATCTTGTCACTTACTGTCTGGAACGGCAAGATCCATTTGAAGTGGATCTCCTATCGCTGACTTTTCGATTCTACCCCAAGGATCTAAGCTGAGTGCTTATGTAAATGCAGACACTTTCAATGTCAGTGTGTCACCGATACACAGATTTATTTATAGGGTTGATTGTTGTCACAAGAAAGAGAAATATATCTTGGGTAATTATTCGTATATACAGTGCTGTGAAATAGTTTTGCCCCTTCATAGTTTCATATTTTTTGTCACACTTAAACTATCATCATTTTTCTAAGAGACAAATATAACCTAATCACATAAAAGCTGCATAATTTAACTATATTTAACTAATTTAACTATAACCAAGAGTGCTGAGAGGAGAAATCAGGTATGTTGTGTCTTTCTGCAAGCTCTTCCTGTGTTTGGGATTTCTCAGAATGATGCTCTTCCTCTCTGTTGCCTGGCAACACTGAAGGACAAATAGATGAGGTGATGAGTGAAGGTAAGGCTGAGGGATATAGGCGGATAAAATGGAGAAAGGGAGTGTGTGTATTTGTCATGCATTTATGTTGATAATTGTATACTGTGAAGTTTTGAACTTCGGATCAAGGAATCCTCCTTTTACCAAAAAGAATCAACTGGTTAAAATGATCAAGAAGGATTTGAAAAGAATTTCATAACAGAAGCAATACAATTACAAAATAAAATACCATCTGGCAGGGTTGTCCTGCATGCTTTGCTCATGAACAACCTGACAGGAGACAAAACTACCAAAAAAGCCTCTTTTGGAAGAAAACTGTGAGAAATCCATCAAATAAGGAATAAGACTTCCTTCCCCTTGGCTCTAACGCTACATTGTGGCAGGATGTTATGTGTACAGTACTTAAAGGACTTCAATGTCTAAAAATTGTGTTTAATTCATATTGGAGTTATTTAATTTAACATACTAATGTAATGACTAATAACACAAAAACTATAATTCTAACACTAATCATTATCACACATGTTATAATTGCCACCATGTGCTCTTCTGCTTAAATCCCTAACAGTACAGGTGGACATATAGCTGCTCAAGATCATCATTTGTTGTGTTCTTTTGAGGGGTTCACGCTTTTACGTTCACTTCAAATGTTATTTTTCATTACAGCCAACAGATTCCACTGATTTATTTCATTTAGACCACAAAGGCAGAGAAACCTTAACATGGATGGACCAATAAGAAGTTATCATGACTCCCCCCCAAAGATCGCACAGTAAAGCGCAACAAACTGCTTAATTGCAACGTTACATTCAAGCATCATCACAGATCTCCTCCACCAGCATTATTCTCTCTAACATTTCATTAATGGTCCATTAAGTAATTTACGTTCTGGAAAAATATCTGCGGAATCAGCAAACTACTAGTTTATCGAAATTGACGTTGTGATTGATAACGATAATGTACATTAATTGATGGTTTATAACATTAAGAACCACAGATTTGATAGTTTTCTACCACTGCAGTGCTTTGTCAGGTCTGCAGCTTTAAGTACAATCTTTATCTTGACTTTGATAGTCACTAATAGAAAGGTGTTTCCATTGTACATGTTCTTTAGATTAGTTAATTTTGCATTGGGGCCCTTTGGTCCTCCATGTCCTGTTCTGGGGTCAGAAATAAAGAGACCACTGCTCAGAGAATATGTCATGCAATTAAAATCTCAAATTGCAGAATTTTCTTCCATTCTCACATCTGGTCCATTGAAGGCTCCGCGTCTCTTAAGTGTGAGGATGCAAGAAATGTCAGAAATGACAAAACAAATCCCAAGAGCAAGAGAGGAGGCTACAGGAAAGAGAAGGAACCACCAGAGGAGACTATGTGCACTCCCGAAACTAGACAGGGAGAGAGCAGGAGGTTGGAGAGGAGATAGAAGGATCAATATCTAATTTCAGTGCTAAGTTCACCGTGGACAGTTTCCCAATGAGACTGGGAAAGAACATGTCTCTCCCCCTCTCTGCGTCTGACGTTCACTATGTACTGCCTTGGACTGTTTTCCACCAGCTAATGGCGTCTCTGCCGAGACAAAGAATGAGCAGCACCTCCTGTATTTCCACGCACTGCTAATCACAGTGAATCAAAAGGGCTGCAGTGCTGTGGGAAACCTAAGCCGAGCTCACCGTGTCGATTGGGTTAGGAGTCTATATCATGAAAGCAAATCGTATGGACATGAATAAGGACATTCAATTGCATTTAGACAGAGTAAACGGGGAGAAGGTTGGATGTGGCACATACCATATGACGGCGATGTCACAGGTTGGGTTTCAAAACTTTAAACCTTGATTACTACTTTTCTGAAAATAAACCAAAATGTTGACTAAGTTACCACACAGCCAATGTGTGGTCAGCTATATAGTTTCATTCATTCTATGGTTACTTTTCCTGGTGTGTGATAACTACAGTGTCAAACGATCTCTCTATCTGAAACTATATGATCGTGAGGCATGAACATTTACATCTTCAGCAGGAACCGAGGGGCTGGAAGGGGGGGGGTCATAAAGTATAAGGTCATTGGTTATTTTTTTTCCATTGTCACGTTTTATTGTCAATTGGAAAAAATAATACTAAAAAAAACAGTACAGTTGGTGATATGTATTACTATTTAATAATAAAAACAAACATTTTTCACTGAAGCTGTTTTTGTTTGGGTCAGGCAGGCGCTGAGTCAATTTATTTCTACTGTGTGCCTCTTTGCAGCCTGAACCCAGCAGTGAGAGCGGGACGGGGTTTAACTGAAATATTTATGAGAGAACGCACCAGAGCAGCGGCGCAGCAACCACATCCGAAGCCTCACTTTCTCTCCCTCCATCTCTGTCCTCTCCTCGTCCCTCCACGAGTCTCCTATCCACAATCTCTCTTAATGTGTTAGTAAAATGTGTTTTTGTCTCAATTATTTACCCAGATCCACTCTGTTTCCATTTATCTCTTTCCACTCAGACTTCTCCTCACGAGAGGAGCGTATTCCAGCGGCGGCGAGTGTTGTTCTGCTGGTTGTTTACTGTGTGGGCCCGGCCCACGTGGGCCTGTAATGAAAGTACCCTGTTCAGATTGGGACTTCTCACACATGACACAACCTTGCAGACAGAGTCTGCTTGCACTGATCATAGTGATTTTATAAGCTGTTTAGATAAATCTAATAACTGTACGAAATACAATATTCACTTCACTCAAATGTTCCAATCCAGTACACATCTTCATTTGGGAGGGTTTAATATATTACAACCTGCTCTGGATGTGCAGGGCGTAAAACGGCCTAAGAAACACTGAAGACTTGTGCTACAGTCCCTGTTTTTATATTAACGCTGTTTCAGATGGCAGAGAGTGAAGAGGGCTGCTCATAGCGATGAAGTTCCCCCACAGAGCTTTATAGCGTCTTTCAGCTCGCGCTTTTGCTTCACGTTCTCCTCTGTGGTCCTGCATGTCTTTGTCGGGCTCCGCAGGCTCACGTGTTCAGTGGAAAGCTTTGACGAAGCCTCCGTACACTTTGTGCTGAGCAGCCAACAGCATGCAGAGTCTAAGGGGCATGCAGCGGCTGAACGGACGGATCTTCACCCAGGAGTACAGTACAGAACATTACATTCATGAAGGACAGGACACTTATTAAAGAAATACTCCCACGATGTGATGTCAGATAACATTCCCTCGCATCAGGACTTGCAAACTAGGTGGAAGCCTTTACCTCCTGCAGGGTTTCCTCCGCGTGATGAGCCAGTGAGTCGGAGAGGAGAGAGGTGGATGAGGAAGACCTCGTAGGACTCCTTATACCTACAATGAGAATCTATTTATGTCCCCTATATCTTACAGTCTAAACATCTGCTGCTGATTAATGTATCACACATATATTTGAACTGGGTGAATGTGGTGATATTCACAGTTTCCCGCATTCATTACACACAAAATAAGGGAGTGAACATGTGAATGTGGAAAATGAGATGCAGCCCGAGACTCCAGGCTGTTTCCACTCAAATAGAAATTCTAAATTTACTGAAATCTTAACATCTCAACATTTTATATTCCAACTGGAGGTCTTGCCTCCTTGATGAAGCCTGATGACAGCCCACTGATCACCACCACCACCACACACACGGTTATTAGCTACGCTGAGATACCTGCTAATAAACTGGGAAACAGCCTTGTTGCCATGGCTACCCTAGCGCACGTGTTCACACAGGAGAAGTTCCTTACCCAGTGTTCACATAAGCTCCTTTCAGTGTGCCGTCGATGTTCCACACACGGAGCCGGCAGGATGTTCGTCTCATCTGTGAGGAAATCAAAATCAACAGCGGAGCGAATTAAGCTACTATTACACCACTGTAATTAGTATACATATTGCATGTTATTAGTATTATTATAGCAGAGACACAGTAATATTGACTCTTATGTACGTACATTATGATTCCTTTTGAATGAGGATCGGTCTCACTTTCGATGCATCCTCACACAACATAGACCATATTCTTATACAGCCTACGCGGTACATACTTGCGCTCTCCCTTTCCTGCAAGCAGCATATACTGCGCGGCCCATACGGGCATGAACACATCTCCATCGTCAAATCCTCAAGCTGAGCTCAATGGATGAATCAGTAGCGTGACTGATAAAAAAAGATGTTCCAACCTACAAAGCGCTGGGCACACTGGGGAAGTTCAGACAACATCAAGAGAGTTCTGTGTGTTCTGGTTCCACTGCACGAAAGAACAAAAGGAACTCGGGACACACGTCTGCCTGTTACTCTGAACCTTTAATATTGGTTTACAGAACTAAATGATAGAGACTGAACAGAACACAGTTGGAAGCAGCGTCTCGGGGAACAAGGAGGGACTGCAGAGTTTGTAACTCTGACACAGACATTCTTTATGTGAAAAGGTGGAGAGTTCGGACTTGTTTCCACCTCCCAGTGGTCCCAGTGGTTCCAGCGGAGGAGACGCCGTGGCAGTAAGAAATTTGACACACAGTTGCTTTAAAAAAGCTCAACGTCAGACCGAGTAATTGTAACCCAGGCTTCTTCAGGAGCTTCCAGTCATATCGAATGGCTTTCGTTGGCAGATGGAATGTCCTCAGAGGACAAAATGAACTGTAGTCAGAAATATGTCTTAATAGACGTACGTTTCTTTGGTATTCCCCTAATGTGTAACAATCTTCTCACTTGCGCGACAATTGTTTAGACTAATGCAACCAATGTGAATGATGAATGAGAGTGGATCAGTGTTTGTAGAAAGCACACACACACACACACACACACACACACACACACACACACACACACACACACACACACGGTGACATGTCACATATCCGTATAGTTTCACAGCCACTGAGAGGAACAGCATAACTTCATCTGAGGGGAAGCTGTGTCTCTGTACTGTACTGCCCCCCAGCGCTCTGCGTGCTGCACTGAAGTGTGTCCTGTGCACAAGGCAAGCGCGTCAGTCTGAGAAGGGAATTTACTTCTATGCTTTTCCTCTTTCTGTGCACATTTTCTCCCGAATCAACAAACAGATTCATTTATAGATCAGTGGGGAACTAGGCTCAGTTTCTTAAACCCTGTGTGTGTTTTAATTATAATCTTGATCCAGCAAAAGTGAAGAGACACGGAATCAGCCCTCTGCGTGTAAACGTCTGAATGATGCACTCTATTGACACAGAGATGGAAAAGTGGCAGGTTCCTTTTTCAAAACGGCATAAACTGATCAGAACAGCGTGGAGCCGCCTGCTCATCCACATGCAAATGAAAATAACTTAGCAGAACACGGCGACTTGAAAGTAGCACAGCGTCTTAAATAAAATGATGCGTCTTTTTATCTCTGCAATTGTGCAATTGACGATAAGGGGATTCTGTATTTGCTCATTTAGTTTTGATAACGTGCCGCGGCCGGTCTGACTAACCAACGGGAACAACGTGTGAGCTACTCGGCTCATTCCAAGCCCTCACCGGAAACTGGGTTCTCGGTTTGTTTATGTCCGCGTGCACGGTGACACGTCCGTCCGTCTCTGTTGTTTCAGCGTTGCCATGGCACCCTGCATCACGTCATGCGAACAACACGTCAGTCAGTGATCGCGTGTAGCACTCGTGAACAGCGGTCTGATTCAACGTTCCACCAACATGATTCATTCACGTGCATGTGTTTTGGAGACAAAAACAAACACAACTACATTTCCCAACACGGCTCGAGTCCTAAACGATCCTCACGATTGGCACGACAGCAACACGCACCTGCGCGCGGCCGCCAGCGGGGGCGCTGCGGTCACGGCTCCTCGCGACCAAATAAGGAGATGACGTCACGCGTGCTCTCGTCGCCTGGTGCCGAGTCTCTCAGGGAAGCTAGAGAAGTGAAGCGGGCCGGGCTGCGGGGAGGAAGAGGAGGAAGAGGAGGGCGAGCGACCTGCTGCTGCTCACGCAAGGCGAGAAGTAAGAGCGGTCATCAAAAACGCGTTCAGGAAGTTTAGTGCGTCACCTTCGAAAAAGAGCTTTCACCGGCTAGTTAGCTGCTTGGCTAGAACTAAGTTAGCACGTGCACGTGGAGTTACGTCCCCAAGTGGCCGTCGAATCCAGGCTGTTACTGACGAACTGTATTTCAGTAGAATAGAAGAGTAATGTTCACTTGCAATGGTGGGACACATGTGTTAATGGACCCAAAGGTTGTCGAGAGATACCGTAACACGTTGAGCTTTAACGCCTATAAATAGAGCTAACGTCGCGTGACAGGCGGTCCGGCGTGAACGTCCATGACGTATTAATATGCCTCTGTCCTGGTCACGTGAGGGGTGTGTCTCTGTGTGTGTGTGTGTGTGTGTGTGTGTGTGTGTGTGTGTAAATATACACCCTCACCGGCCACTTTAATGGGTGCACCTTGCTAGTAAAAGGTTGAACCCCCTTTTTCCTCCAGAAGTTCCTTATTCTTTCTTGGTGCGAACTTTCAACAAGGTTTTGGAAACATTCCTCACAGATGCTGATCCCTATTGACATGATATGGTCACACAGTTGCTGCAGATTTATGAATCTTCCACCACGTCCCAAAGCTGTGATGCTTTGGTACTTTTCATCACATTGCACCGTGTTATCTGTGTACCAGGACGGGATGGGGGACATAGCAGATGGTGAGGGAAGCTTCTACTCCAATGCGGAGGACTACTGGAGGGAGGTCCCGCCCACAGTGGATGGCATGCTGGGAGGCTACGGGAGCATCTCCAGCATCGATATCAACGGATCCAAGGCCTTCCTGCAGAAGTTCCTTGGGGTGAGAAACCTTCTGAGGTTTCAGACAGACTCCCTGTACAACAAATGCTTCATTTAACTGATATCAGATGTACTTCAAGTTGTTCAGCGTTGCAGACCAGCGGAGAAACAACAGATGAAAGATACCACATATTCAAATATCAAGACAACGATTTGCCCGACAGGTTTTCATCAGTGTACATTTGACTGCTGATGCTACATTGTTATCTACCACACTTCAGAGGGAAATGTTGTTTACATATATGAAATACAATGCATTGTTACACATTTGACCACTAAACCCATCTATACTATTCAAAATCTACCATTATTCAGTGTTTTTTCCCTGCATGTTCTCCTACATGAATACAGGGCTGTTACAAGAAAATGAGCCGTTTTCCTGTTTCAGAACCGCTCGTGTCGCTGCTTCTATTCACTAGCGACCTGTTGTGTTTTTTATTTTTTGTGCGTAAGGACGGGGACGGGAAGACGGGCACGGACTGCGCTCTGGATTGTGGCGCAGGCATCGGTAGGATCAGCAAACGTCTTCTGTTGCCTCTGTTCAAGACTGTGGACCTGGTGGACGTGACTCAGGAGTTTCTAGACAAAGCCAAGACGTACCTGGGAGAAGAGGGAAAGCGAGTGGGGAAGTACCTCTGCAGCGGCCTGCAGGACCTCGTGCCGGAGAGTGGACGCTATGATGTCATCTGGATCCAATGGGTCATCGGTGAGTCGGCCACAATGTCTGTCATCAGGAGAGGGGGGGGACACAGAGTATGTAACATGCACGTTTGTCTTTGTTTTCAGCAAGTATGTTTGACTTAAATCAAGATGATCTTGCAGGTTTTCCCACCTACAAAGAATGTAGGGGTCTGTCATGTTGATCATCGGTACTCTTCAACTGAGTGACGGAATCTAAAACAAATCCAGAAAATCATATTGTATGATTTATAAGAAATTATTTCACATGACTCAAGTATTTGATCTACCAACCAGTAAGAAAACTGGCTCTCACAGACCTGTTAGTTTGTCTTTAGGAAGCCCTCCTGTTCCAAACTCGTTACCTGTATAAAAGACACCTGTCCACACACTCAATCAGACAGACTCCAACATCTCCATAATGGCGGAGGCCAGAGAGCTGTGTAAGGACATCAGGGATACAATTGTAGACCTGCACAAGGCCTGGATGGGCTACAGGACAACAGACAAGCAGCTTGCTGAGAAGCAACAGAAACAACTGTTGGCGCAAGTATTAGAAAATGGAAGAAGTTCAAGATGGCGGTCGATCTCCCTCTGTCTGGGGCTCCATGAAGGATCAGCCCAGAACTACACGGCAGGACCTGGTCAATGACCTGAAGAGAGCTGGAACCACAGTCTCAACTAAAACCCATTAGTACCACTACGCCGTCATGGATTAACACCCTGCAGCGCACACAAGGTCCCCCTGCTCCAGCCAGCGCGTGTCCAGGCCCGTCTGCCAATGACCAATGACCAGTTTGACCCCCTGGATCAGCGGCCGCGCATGCGTGAGGACGTTCTGTAATTCTCACAATAGCGAAGTCATCTGGCGGGCCGTCCAGACTCCGGCGATGGGCCATTCCTTATAAGAGGAAGGGGTATCAAATCCTCTGATTAGTTAGAACTGCAAAGTAACAATTTCAATATCTTTTTGAGAAAAAGTGTACGGTTAGTGTGACCATGTTGAGTACATTTATTAAGCTATATCACCTACGTATCATTATGCTGAACTGTGATATTAGGTTCTGAAGACAATGAATCTAAAAGCTTTCCTCCTGATTTTGTCCTTCAGGCCACCTAACCGATGCCCATCTGGTGGACTTCCTGCAGCGATGCCAGAAAGCCCTGCGGCCCAACGGCCTCATTATCATCAAGGACAATGTGTCTTATGAGGGCGTGGTCCCCGATGAGGTGGACAGCAGCGTCTGCCGCGACCTGCAAATAGTTCATCGTCTGGTGGGCAGAGCAGGCCTCCGCATTGTGCATGCAGAGCAACAAACTAACTTCCCAAAGGAGATTTACCAGGTCCACACTCTGGCTCTCAGATAGGACCTTCCCTCCTCCCTGGGGTGCTGAGGGGGTATGCGGTATTTCTAACGCGTTTCCTAGTTTGATCTGCCGTCGCTGTTTGTTTGACGCTAACTCTGTCCGTCGGCCTTTTACTCTCCTCCAAGTGCTGAGTCATCTCTTCTGACACACGAATCGTCCCTCGAATTGATTTCAGTTCAAGATGGCTGAATGGAAGCATGCATTTCTTAGGTCAGTGTGATGTTCGGTGGAAAGGTCCAAGTTCACATCGCACAGCCAGCCAATAGAAACTGGTAACGGAGTAAAGCTGGTAAAAGTCCTTGTCCTCTTGCTGTGTGATCATCAGACCTCAACCCAACTGCACAACCTTTCCAGAGCGCTCAGTTGGTCATCAGGGCAGCGTATGTAAACTGAAGGCTGCTGCATCATTTCCTGCTTCTAAATGTCACTGGTTTCACAAGCGGAGCACTCTATTCTCACAAAGACACACCTCCAGTGTTATGGACATTTTTGATGGACATTTTACAGTTTATTAAAGACCCATTTGCAGATTCATGTGTCTACAGAAACAAGTATTCCTTCATTTTTAATTTTCGATGTCTCGATCAACTTTCTGGGCCCTGAAACATGTTGATTAAATAATTAAAAAGCTGACTGAACAGAAGGCGGTGAGAGACGACGGAGATGGAGAGATTTTGAGGTGTACTTTTACCTGTAAACCCGTCTTTTTGCAACCTCTGCTGTTGGGTGACAATGTCCGCTGACTGAGCAGCGTTCCAGCCACACGGTTGGAGACGATGGCTGCTGACTAGCTGTCAGAGGGGATCCGTGGTGAACAGTGGGACCCCCTACTGATGCGTGCAACCTGCTTAAATGACAAACCATCCTGACTATTGATCTAGGAGAGTTGCTGACCCCCTTACATCATCTTGTGGGTAAACCAATAATTTTAAAGATAGTTTGATAAATGACTTTTATGCTAAATACTTAATGAATGGGATCGAATGAAGGCATCAGGCAGAGCTAAGAGACATTATTTTATTATTTATAAATTGATTAATATATAAATTCACCTTTCATATTCGACTCAATGTACTATCTCAACAGGAACATGCAGGCTTCATGTGCCTCAAATGTGTACAGTAGATCAAAATGGTTGCTTTTGCAGTTTTCCAATTTGATTATCTCCTGAGATGTAGATGGATTTGCAAAATTATTTGGCAACCTAAAAAAATCCTGCAACCCATGTGAGTTACTGCAGTACACTGCTGAGGTGTTAAAACTGATAGTTAGCCGGTGCAGCGTTTCTACCCTTTACAACACTTGTTCGGCTGTGCAGGAAACACGCGGTAAATCCTCTTAACTGAATCCAATGTGTATTCCAGAAATACATCGTGGGTCCAGTTAAATTTAGATCTAGAGATATATATAGATCTAGATTCCTGGATATCTATATCTTGATATATCTAGATATCCAGGTATCTAGATCTATATAGATCTATATACCTATATCTAGATCAATCTTGATAGAGCAATCTAGATACCTATCTAAATTGATCTCGATAGATCAATCTAGATTCCTATCTACCTAGATAGGAATCTAGATCTAGATACCTGGATACCTATAGATCGATCTAGATATCCAGGTATCTAGATCGATCTATAGGTATCTAGATCTATATATACCTATATCTATCTAGATAGGTATCTAGATACCTATCTAGATCGATGTAGATATCAAGGTATCTAGATACCTATCTAGATATATGTATACCTATATCTATCTAGATCGATCAACCTAGATACCTATTTAGATCAATCTAGGTCTAGATACCGATCTAGATCAAGCTAGATCTAGATACCGATCTAGATCAAGCTAGATCTAGATACCTATCTAGATATATATATATATATAGATATATATATATATATATCTATCTAGATCGATATATAGATATATATATATCTAGATATATATATAGATATATATATCTATATCGATATATAGATATATATATCTATCTAGATCTAGATATCAAGGTATCTAGATCGATCTAGATATCCAGGTATCTAGATCTATATATATACACCTATATCCATCTAGATAATTAAATCTAGATACCTATCTATATATATCCAGATAGGTATCTAAAATTGATCTATCTAGATCGATCTAGATATCCAGGCATCTAGATCTATATATACCTATATCTAGATAGGTATCTAGATCGATCTAGATAGATCTAGATCGGTATCTAGATAGATCTAAATACCTATCTAGATCTATATGTATACCTATATCTATCTAGATCGATCAATCTAGATACCTATCTAGATAGGTATCTAGATCTATAGATCCATCTATAGATATCTACCAGGTATCTAGATAGATCTAGATCTATCTAGATAGATCTAAATACCTATCTAGATATCCATGTATCTAGATCTATATAGATATATATACCTAGATCTATCTAGATACCTATCTAGATAGATCTAGATAGGTATCTATATCTTGATATATCTAGATATCCAGGTATCTAGATCTATATAGATCTATATACCTATATCTAGATCAATCTTGATAGAGCAATCTAGATACCTATCTAAATTGATCTCGATAGATCAATCTAGATTCCTATCTACCTAGATAGATATATATATATATCTATATATATATATATATATCTAGATAGGTATCTAGATCTAGCTTGATCTAGATCGGTATCTAGATCTAGCTTGATCTAGATCTAGATACCGATCAAGCTAGATCTAGATACCGATCTAGATCAAGCTAGATCTAGATACCTATCTAGATATATATATATATATATATATATAGATATATATATATATCTATCTAGATCGATATATAGATATATATATCTAGATATATATATAGATATATATATCTATATAGATATATATATATATCTATATATCGATCTAGATAGATATATATATATATCTAGATCGATATATAGATATATATATCTAGATATATATATAGATATATATATCTATATCGATATATAGATATATATATCTATCTAGATCTAGATATCAAGGTATCTAGATCGATCTAGATATCCAGGTATCTAGATCTATATATATACACCTATATCCATCTAGATAATTAAATCTAGATACCTATCTATATATATCCAGATAGGTATCTAAAATTGATCTATCTAGATCGATCTAGATATCCAGGCATCTAGATCTATATATACCTATATCTAGATAGGTATCTAGATCTAGATAGATCTAGATCGGTATCTAGATAGATCTAAATACCTATCTAGATCTATATGTATACCTATATCTATCTAGATCGATCAATCTAGATACCTATCTAGATAGGTATCTAGATCTATAGATCCATCTATAGATATCTACCAGGTATCTAGATAGATCTAGATCTATCTAGATAGATCTAAATACCTATCTAGATATCCATGTATCTAGATCTATATAGATATATATACCTAGATCTATCTAGATACCTATCTAGATAGATCTAGATACCTATCTAGATAGATCTAGATACCTATCTAGATAGGTATCTAGATATGTATACCTATATCTATCTAGATCGATCAATCTAGATACCTATCTAGATAGGTATCTAGATCGATCAATCTAGATACCTATCTAGATAGGTAGGTAGGTATCTAGATCTATAAATCCATCTATAGATATCTACCAGGTATCTAGATAGATCTAGATATATCTAAATACCTATCTAGATATCCAGGTATCCAGGTATATAGATCTATATAGATATATATAGATATAGGTATATCTAGATATCCAGGTATCTAGATCTATCTAGATATCCAGGTATCTAGATATCCAGGTATCTAGATCTATCTAGATATCCAGGTATCTAGATCTATCTAGATATAGGTATATATATCCAGCTAGATATAGGTATATATATCCAGCTAGATATAGATATATATATATACCTATATCTAGATATATATATCTAGATAGATCTATATCTATATATCCAGGTATCTAGATATAGATATATCTGATATATAGATAGATACAGAATTCAATTTCAATAACATATACAATTTGTTTAATTCATTATTACTATTTATTTATTTGTGGCTCAGGGATGAGGCCTGGTTACAAAGTATACGTTTGTATGATGGAAGAATCCACTTTTTATTCAAAATCAGGGGTCGTGTCATGCAGTCAGCCTGGTAGCAGCAGCTCAACGTGAGGTGGATTATTGGGTTTAGGTCGTGTGATCAGGACCAGGTCTCACGCTGGATCTGGCCTGTCCTCTCCATGGTTTCCAGCATCTGCGAGGCTTCCTCTGAGGACACGCCCCCCTGCTGCTGGAACACCTCCTTCAGAGCGTCACACACACCGGTTGGCATTTCTTTAGCATTCCTGCATAGAAAAACAAGACACGGTGTATTCAGTCACCTGGCGTTTGGACCGTTGAGTAGAAACAGGACATTCCTTGGACATTTCTGTGTGAGGATTGTTATAGCAAGTACCATGGAGCTCTATGATAGTTATGCTTTAGTAAATTATTTTGGCGACTGATATTAAACACACTGAAATTAGTCCCTGACAAAAACAATAAACCTGGGCCAAGCTATTTTAGAAAAAGATTTCTAACAACAAATTATTGAATGAGTCAAAAGAGAAAATCGACACTCGTGTCCCTCCTCTGAAAGCTGGCGGAAGTCCTCTGTGGACATAAGAGTGATCATTTATGAGCCTTGGACTCACCCAGCAATGTAAAAGCAGGCATGTTTATTGGCAATCAAGTCCCACAGGACGGCAGCGTTCTCCCTGACACGGTCCTGTACGTACACCTTCTCCTCCTGAAATACACACACAAGTCTTCAGACAAGAAAAACAATATATCCACGGAAAATACTGTATGTAGTTTGAGAAAACGTCTGGTTGAGTGTTTCCTTGAACCGCTATTCCAGTTTCCTCTGGTTTTTACCACATAAAGAGTTAAGGTGCAGTAAGAGAAGCTTTATTATCAATCCGATTTAATGTATTTCGTACAATCTGTACACAGAAGACCCTCATCATTACGGGGGGAAAACCTTAGTGAGAACAGGGGGATGCTCACATACGTGCACAGCGTTAAGAACAGAGCTACAGCGCGTTCAATGCATGATGATGTAACGGCATGGAACCTCCAGATGTCACAGCAACAGCTGTTAGCGCTGTAGCTGCCCCCCTGCTGAGTTGAGGGTTCACCAAAAAGAGGACCAATCTCCTGGTTGCATATTTTACTGAATATTGGAAGATGACGATAATAAAACTTCATAAACTGTGTGTAAGAGCCAGTTTGTTGTTTGGGGCGTCGGGCCGCTCTCGATCAGGCCAAACGGTCAATGTGATCAGGAGGATCACATTGACCGTTGCTGGCTGGAACTAACGTGCGAAGATGTGTCATAACGTTTCATAACCAGGAGCAACGAATGTTATGATTTCTATTATTCTACTTCAGGGGAAACATGGAGTAAGACAGAATGCGGCGGTCTTCTGTTCATTGGAAACGGGACTTTTTGTTGTTTACTGCACGCGTCAAAACAGAGCAGGAAGCGACCAGCGACCCTACGGTCTGTTACTCCACTAGTATCCGCTGTAGCCCGTCCTCTCCTCGCCATGTTCACCAAAATACCCCCACAGCACACAGCTATGAGCACAAATAAAGTCAATAAATTACCTTAAATTCTGCTCCTACATTGCATCATAACTCAGCTATTTGCAAACTTTTGTTATACGCCAGGCTCCAAGAGTGACCTTTGACCCACAAAACCTATTCAGTTCAGGTGGACCTTTGTACCACGTTGGAAGCGTCCCTCCGGGTCTCACTGAGACATCACGTTCACATGGATGAGCAGACGGTTGGCTGACCTGTTCTCTTGAGAAGGCAGTGAAGAGGGTCAAATGTCCCGTCTTCATCATGTCTTCCCAGTCGGATCTGAAGTAGAAGTCTTTGGACTCAGAGCGACAGCCAAAGAACAGGACGTTGGCTAAACAGCAGGAAGACGACAAGGACGCCGAAGCTGTCAAACCATGAGGAGTGATTGATGTATTTCTCTTTAGTCACGGAGGTAAAGCTCTCACCGTGTTTGCCCTCAGACATCCTTTCTTGTAAAGCTGACCTGAAGGGGGCCACTCCTGTTCCAGGTCCAACCATTACCACAGGGGTGTCTTTCGGTTTGGGGAACTTCAGAGAGCCCTTCTTTACCCACAGGGGCACAAAGACGTCCCCTGCAACACGTTCAATGGGACACACAAAAGGTCTTCTGTAAGGGGCTTAATGTCTCCATACTGCCACGGTGTTTAACGTCAAAGGGATACAGTGGTATTGGTACTTTTGGCGGTGTGGGAGGGGGCCGCAGTCCGGCCCTCCTGGAGGCTTTGCTTTGCTTTACAGGCCTCACAAGGCTGTTATCCCTGTTGCCTGTCCACTTAATATACCTGCTGCGGCTTCCCTTGTGGAGGGGCCATTTAATTACTGCAATAAATGCACTCTTCGATAATATTCTAATTCATTAAAATGCTCTTGTATCTGATGATTTCATAAAATGCCTGTTTGACTTTTCCAGCCTCAGTATTTGGTGAAAGGATTGTAGAATGATGTCTTCTGACCACTCTAATGTCTCTAACACTACATGTCCTCATTGGCTCGTTCATGAGACAATCAAAATATATGCTCGGACATATACATGCAGCCAATCGGGGTGAAGCCCTCTGTGTAAACACGTGTTGGATGTGGTGAGAGACCTTGTGCAGGGTCCAGGGACGCTAACCAGGTGGAGCAGAGGCCTCTTCTGAGTTTATACATCTTGGTTTTGTAACGAACCACCGCTACCAGGATCTGCAGCCTGTGTGGGTGAACCTGTTGGGAGAGAAGGATTCATCATTCCACTCCACTCGATGAATTTACAGCTTTGCCTGAGGCCCTCAGGTATCTTTGCACAGGAGGAGACCAGCTACCTGGAGAGAGGAGGCGATGGAGAACGAGCGAGGCTGGATCGTAGGGAAGAGATCTAGGAGATAGTGGACTTTGATTTCTGCTGTGGTGTGAGGGAAATCTGCCAGGACCTGCAGCAGACGAGAGCACATGTTCACGGCTTTAAAACCTTGATGTGATTTTAGAACACAGAATCTTCGGTGTTTCCCTCCCAGACACTGATCCCCATCCGTCACCTCCAGCGCGGTGCGTCGGGGCCGGTTGCAGTAGCTGTGCAGCTCGTCTTGGCCTCCGGCGGAGCTGAACTCCAGCAGCTTCTGCTTCTCCGTCTCGTTGGAGGCGAAAGTAGACAGCAGCTCAAAGAAGGACCGGCGAGGCACGGCGGCGATGTCCAGGTGGCGCTCCACCAGATGGCGGATTGTACACGGCTGAGGGAGCGTGGCAGGAACTGAGGAGACAGGTTCGGGGTCATTATGTCCCGTCAGAAGTGTAATTATGCTTTAAAACCAACAAACAAATCTAGAATGAAATGACAGTGTGTAAAGTGAAAGGGGTCAAAACTGCCACGAATGATTCATTCACATTGCAGCCTGTTTTTAGCCTCTTTTAGTTTCTTGCTTTGGAAGAACTTCCCTTTAGCAACATGCAAATGTCACACAGGGGAGGAGGAGCGAAGGAAAAGAATCCTGTGCGATTAGTAAAAACAGAATCAGAGCATTTAAAATAACACAATAAATGTCTACAGTGGGAAACTGAAGTTGAGTTTTAATGATTTTTCAGTTATACGTTTCTATCAATGTGTGGATATAATATCCACACATTGCTTCCTATTGGACACTAGAACAAAGACTACAGAGGGGAGGTTCTCTCTCATCTTCTACCCCTTATCCAGGGTGGGGTTGCGCGCACGCACGCATGCACACCTACCTACAGAGCAGTCTGTGGCCTTGAGAGTGAACATGGCCGCTGGATCTAATCTCAGTAGTTGACAGAGCTGCTGTACGTCCTCTGGCGAGTTACATGGAGGCATCACCACCACGTCACCAGCAGCAAACCTACATAGAAAACCAGGAGACCTTCTGATGAAACTACCTGCACCCTTTATTGAAAAGCTCTAGATAAGGAACACATCTTTTGACAAATTCAATACTCTAATCGCAGATTTAACACGAGCACACACACCACTTCTCAAAGGGAATCTACAGACACAATTTCATCATCTGATGTTTTTAATCATGCAGCAGTTTTTTTTTATCATTTCAGTGCACAAACATTGAATAACGGAACATTTAAGAGAAATTAGTATTGGCGCTGAATTCTTTTCTGGATATTCACCTATGCATTTGGCATGAATGTCAATGACAAAGTGTTTTACAGAAAAGTGACCGTGGCGCTAATTTAGTCAAGCTGACGTCAGATTATGAGGACGCGACGGATATTTAAAAGGAACTCTGTTACTCACTCAATGTTGGACGCTGTGATATCAAACTCCATGAGCCTCACATCCTGGAAGTGTGACGCGTCCGTTACTCTCCGGTTGGACACTAGTCTGGCAGGGAAGGGACGGGCCTGGGAGGGGAGGGTCGACTCTGTGGGAATCCGCAGCCTGTCATCGGTCTTCTCTTCCACATCATCCAGGAAGTGGAACGTGTATGTTGGGGGGAGCCTTTCGCCGGAGTTAAGCAAAAAAATTTAAAATTCACCCAAAACTAAACCCAAAAAGGAATTCAAAAATAACCAACTTCAAAATAATACTCACAGTTCATCTTCCCTCATTGGAATCACACCAGCCAAAGATGGGTACAGAGCAGACACTTTCTGCCAAAATGATGCGAGCCACGGGTCAATCACAGCATCGGACCTGTCCAAAGATGAGCAGATGAAACGTCCACCCTTCCTCCTGTTCCTGACTAATTTGTTAGCTAGACAGTTACAGAACACACCAAGTTGGTGAATAAAGCTGGCGCCGTCTGTGTCACCTGACTCCAGGTCAGCCATCCGCTAATTAAACTGCAACAGCTGTGTTTAAACCAGCTGTGTTTAAATCATATACTGTGTATATGAAATACTCTGCACTAAGTCACGGTTAGGGTCTGTCTCCATCAGCAACACTTCACACACATCGACTTCAAGTTTCTCTTTAAATACCAATGTAGTTATTAGCAATCACTGTTGAGCTATTGGCCAATTTAGAGGAATAAATGAACTGTTTTGTAAACAAGAAGCTGCAGAGGGGATTTGAGAAGAGGATCTGTACAAAGAAGAAAGTAGAAAGTGTGCTACATAAACGCCCCCATGGGGGCGCTATTGCCTCGATCTGCATTTAAAACTGTTGCCAAGTAATATAGTAATAGTTATAATAAATACAACTATTGCTCAAAATAAATCATTTAAAGTAAACATATCCGTTAAGTAGAAATGTATACAAATGTAAAGAGAACGTAAACAAACTAAATAAAAAGGATTGGAAGTATGATTGTGCGCCCATGGTTCTTACCCCAGGTCATGCTGGTCGTCTGACAGCCCAACAGGAAGCAGCATGCGGGCGCCCAGCTGCACGAGGCGCTTATGAAGCTTCTTGGCCACAAAATTAAACCTAATGGGGAATGTGGTCGACCATGAGTCCCCTTGGATGTGTACTGTGAGATGTGTGAAACTGGAATACTGACTTGGGGTAGGAGGAATCCCCCAGGCCCAGTACGGCACAGTCCAGGCGACTCAGGGAGGACGCGGGCAAAGACTTCCTAAAGACAAACCTCCAGAAGATCTGAGAAAAGTATGCACGCAGGTCAGCTGGTTCATCTCAATGTATAGTATATAATGTATAGTAGGCGTAATACAAAATAAGAAGAATAGATCTTTGAAAACAGCACGTTCGTTTTCAGCTGCATCTTGTTTATGTAAACAAATGAAACTTCATGATCCACCTCCATGTTGTCTTTGCATTACCTTCATGTTGTCTGGAGGGTCTCCTTGGCCTGCAGTGGAGCACACAAACACCACCAGAGACTCTGAGATCAAGCTGGCCTGTTAGATCAGAGGAAGCACCCATGGGTGCAGTGTTTGGTTTTTTGTACGTGATCCTGTATTCTGTAACAAATACCACAGACCATCACGGAGGTCTGGTTACGTGACTAGAAGAGCTGCCTCGATACGGACTCACTCACCACGTTATAGTCATCCAGAGGAAACACGCGAACCGGCAGCCGCCTCTTGCGCGCCTGTCGCCCGATCCTGTGGGCCGTGTCCTGGGCCGAACCCGTCTGACTCCCGTACAGGACCAGCACACCGGGCTCGGACATGACGACTGGGAAGCACAACGTGGGTCAAACTCCTGCTGGGGACGACGAGCTCAACACAAATGACACAGCGGAGGAACCGGGGCGGAGGAATGTAACGTTAGAGGAAAGTTAATAAGCGGCTACTCGCGCGCTGCTGACCTCGCGGTTATGACTTTGTGGCTAATCGTTGCTAGCGGGAATATTATATTGTTTCTGTTTGTGTTGTTTTTTTCCTCTACAAATGACATCACCACAGACAAACGGAGCTCGGTACTTACCGCTGTTGTCTCCAACGATATCCGTAAACACTAATTAAAAATGAGCATACACTTCCTCCAAGTGAGGCACGTAGCTCCTCATTCTAAACACCACCGCTACACTTTACGGCAACGCCGTTTCAAGCATAGATGTGTACACAAAGGCTACATGTCTCGTCCGCGTTGCCGGCCAATGGAGTCGAACGTCCGCACATGGCGGCCATCTTGCCACAGAGAGCTCGCTCACCCACAACATTGTGTTGGTAGTGATACATGTACTTTTTAAATAACCATAACTTGCTAAAATTTCAACCGAGTTTTAAACGATTTGGTTTGTTATAAAGGTCGGGCATGTATTTATGACACTGGTTATTTAAAAAGTACATGTACTGCTACCAGTGAGCGAGTTCACTGTACCAACATGGCCGCCATGTCCGGACGTTCTAGATTCCTTTATATATCTATGGTTTCAAGTTGACGAGTTGATTGGCTCGCGCGATCATGCTGCATTTAAAGCCCCACAGAGAAAATCTAACATTTGAGATAGCGGACGTCCCTGTCAACAAAGCCACTAGTGCTTTCTAACAGAAATTGTATTTTTGAGGTCAAATCATGATTTATTTCTCACTCACTGATTTCTGAAAATGTTGATTTATCAAAATTAAGATAAAAAAATAACAACTTTGTTTTGTTTTCTTAAGCGTGAATTGTGTGTTTAGATCTAAATACCCAGGGAGCGCCGCTTGGGATCTTCAGGAATCTGTCAATG
The DNA here is from genome assembly GCF_964276395.1 of Gasterosteus aculeatus. Taxonomy (NCBI): domain Eukaryota; kingdom Metazoa; phylum Chordata; class Actinopteri; order Perciformes; family Gasterosteidae; genus Gasterosteus; species Gasterosteus aculeatus. The sequence goes on from NC_135702.1 coordinate 15,712,209, forward strand.
CGTCTTTTAACGGTGGGCCGCTAAATCACCGTCCTGTCACTCCGTTCTGTCGTGGCATAAAGGGAAATCTAATTTATGTATGGTAAAACTTTATTTTAGTTCTTTCTATTTTCTGATGAATAATCAGTGCGGCTGGCACTAAGATGCACTTCCTAAAGCAAAGTTATATTATCATTACAGGAAGTGCTCAGTTGTAACTCAGCTGGTAGTGCAAGTCTTTGTTAAAACGGGTTTGATGAGCCACTTTGTCTTCAGTTTGTTAGTCAGATATATTGATTATATGCTATAAATTAGCATAGCCCAATAGCTCACTTCTGTTTAGATTACCTTTTTTTTTACAGGGAAAGGACTTTAAAGGTAACATGGTCAATATGTTGGTTTCACATTTGGTTCAATAAACCCATACTTTTTGAAAACCCACGTGTCTTCATGCATACCAGCTCAGACCGTCACTCAACAGCAACTCCAGCTCCAGCAACACAAACTTTAATACAGTATATATATATTTATATATATATCATTTTCAACAGTCATATACAGTAAGTAAAGATAAAATTCCTGATACATGCTGGGATGTGAAAGTTAAGAGCACTTGATAGAGTATAATAGCATTAGTGATGGCTACAAACAGGTGGGTTGATGTTAGTTCATACATATGCATCACATACAGGGTTTCAAATAATAAATGGATCAGTAGATCAGAGACATGCAAGACAGGCTGGCTGACCCCTAACTGACCCCTAAGAGTCCAGACCTTATTTGGAGATATAGGAGTATGTGCTCAGCTTAAGCCCAATTAGGACACATGGTTGGACCTATTTTATTATCCGCTCTTGTGTCCAAATTGATTTGAGAAGGTGAGTCCACCAGTCCAGCCCCGTTCAGTCACATTTACTTTCATAAAGCGATGGGAATAACGCGAAAGACATTTAAGAAAAGAACGTTCGATATTAACGCATCAGAGGCTGAGACACCCTGATTTATAGCAAGCACCAAAATCACTAGATCCTGCGTTTCACACTAAACTGCTCCATAGTGCCTTAAATGAGTTGTTTTATAAACTTCATGCTCCTCTCTGTGATGACGCATGTAAAACATTACACAACTGAATCTGAGTAGGACTAATAATTGTAACCATACTATTTTTACTGTGATTGCTCTTACATAGTGCTCATGTACACATTTCTGTGTGTTTCAGAATACAACAACACATTACAGCGAGGAGGAGGAGGAGGAACTGGGGTGTTTACAGCGGCTCATATTCCAAGTTCCAACCTCAAATTGTCTTGGATTCCAGTCAGCAGGGTGGAGGCTTGATTAGAGGGACCGATGTGCTCGAATGGAGGAGCAACCAGATGACGTTGCGTCAGTAACTTAGAATCAGTACCGTAAGTACCTGCTTTGTTAACATGAGTGTTGGACCAATATTACTTTGGCTGACTATACAGACAAATGTTGTATAAAAAAAAGAGGTTCCCAGGAAAAGGCACACATCAATTTAGGACCCACTATAAGGCAAAGAGCACAAAGATCCAAAGAGCGAGTGGCGTAGTCCGCTTTGCTCTTAATAAGTAATGCCAACATTGACATATACTGAGTTTAAAACAAGAAAATAAAAACAGGCTTGGAAACCACTGACAAACAAAAAACACAACACAAGTGAAAGCAAATCTATTCAGATCTGTGTAGGCATATAAATCACAACGTACTGTTTGGTTAATACAGGAAAGTGACTCAGCTCTTTTGAAACCTGCCAAAAGCCTCCTCACAGCCACCTTGTGATCATGCATAAATAACGGGCCATGCAGCACAGTGCACTGGTCCCTAGCCGCGGTAGAGGCGTATTTGCTGGCCTATGCTGCTACGACACAGAGGGCAGTTCTGCAGAGCGTCGCTGCAGATCTGACAACAGCATACATGACCGCAGGGCAGGAAGATGACCTGAGACTGGACACAGGGAGAGAAGAGACACCATCAGCCTTCCACGTGCAGCCTTTACTACAAACATCTTCTACCGTCACTCCTCTGCGTTATAAGAGGTTGGGAAACGTTTTAACCACGCAAGGGCCAAACACACAGAATCCGACTCGAAGGACTGTAGCATCGCTACGCTGAACAGTGGATTCATTCACACGCTCCATGCAAGAAGACAGTGGAGAGCGCTTAGCGTGCTAGCTGCAGCTCGTCTTACCCCGGTCTCCATGCAGACCACGCACTCCGAGCACCCCGGTCCCTCCACAGGGCTGGGGGCTGAGGGGGTGATGGGGGTCCCTGGGGTGAGGGGTGGGCTGGGCATCTGGAAGGTGGAGGTGCTGGGAAGCGACTGAGGGGAGCAAGGGGACAGAGCAGTGGAAGTGACCTCTGCCTCCTCATCCCGCTGGGCGGCCTTACAGGCTCCTGGTGGAAGAGACAGCGAGTGATCCACACATCCTCCACCCAACGCTTAGCCATCGAAAACAAGTTATATTTCGCAATATATTCTTTTTTGCTCAATATATTACTCTGTAAAACATAATGGCTACAATGTCGAGTTGTTGTTGACAAAAGGGTTCATTCGGTTTTTAGGATTCCGCATTGAGGTCACGGTCCAAACACCTGCACTGAACTCCGTTAGATGGAGTCCAAGTATGTGTGTTCAATACGTTTGACGTGCTGCATGTAGCTATGAGTCGAGATTTCACAAATCAGCTTTTTAGTGCTTGTGATTTTTATGCCTCACCACATCGCTTTACCAATAGTTGTCTTATACAGTGTAGGATGTGTGTGATGTACCTTCAGGGTAGCGTTCAAGAGCCCAGTTCAGAAGAGCATTTTGGATTCCAATTTCATTAATGCCAATCTGAGAACAGAGAAAGGAATAATGTTAGTTAATCTTCAAATAAATAAAATAGCTAAACCTGCATTCATTTGTTTGCAGCACAACCCGCTGTAAACACTGATACATTATCAGCTGTTACGGTGATATCAAGGTTTTTATTTGTGATTATACATCAGCGCTGTTTTTCTACTTGGGGAAAAACTATATTTGCTGAGGACGGAAGCTGTCCTGTGTAGCTCCATCAGTTGATCCTTTTCTATCACTCTCTCCACACAGCAGCAGGGGGAACATTTCGTGTCCGGGTGGCTTTTGTCTTTAAATGTTTGAGTTTTTCTGCTGGTGAGACTCCTCTTCTCACCAGAAGCATTGAGCTCGGTACCAAGGATAGTAGTCCAGACATCTCTCTCCCCATCAACATCGTCCAGCTCCCCCTGGCCAGGCCTATTATCTATCCAGCACTATCGCTCCTACCAGCCAACATGCCTGGGAACAATAGAACGAGACCCAGGAGGGTCTGGGATCCAATCCCCGAGCCCTCAGCTGGCACCTTTAGCCTGAAGGAGCCGCAGGTTCTGTGGGTCTCTCGGGCTCAGCATCCCTACGCAGGAAGTTCATTTCGGCCACTTGTATCTGCGATCTCATTCGTTCAGCCACAACCCAAAGCTCATAGGTGAAGGTTGTGACTGTTATATTTGGTGCATCCTGCACGGTTTGCATATCCTCATCCCTGAGACGACGACTCACTCCCAACCGGAGGGTTTTGTGGAAGAGAGCCATGAACGTGAAGCACTTCACACGCATATGTTCTGTGCTATTTCTGATCATAGTGGAGGAACTATGACCTGATGGGAGTCTGCACTGCTGCAGTAGACCGGTGACACCACGCCGACTACTGAGTGTAAACACTGTATCTCTAGAGCGCCTTTCTAGTTTCCTGATCACTGAAAGCCACAATACATGTCATCATTCACCCAGTCACCCCCGATCATGCACCGGCAACATTCAGGGTTTGATGTCTATTCCAAGGACACAGTGGCGTGGACTGGGAGAGCTGGGGATCAAACCGCCGATCCTATGCTTCAAGGACAACGGAGTCACAAGCACAGAGAAATGCTAAAGCAAGAGGTGAAGGATCTCAATCATCGAAGGGCCACCTGACGCGTTAGAGGTGGGTTTGCACACAGACCTTCTTGAGGTCAGAGGAGGTCATGTGACGAAGAGCCTCAGTCGTCACTCGGTGATGAGCCAGGATTGGCAGGTAGTGCTGAGCTGACAATTTGCATATCAGGTTGATCAACTCTTTCTCCACGCCTGCTTCCTGCAATGAGATTAACGTTTAACAGTTTGGTCCTCAGATGTTTCTGCGTGTCCTGCTTGCAGAACACTGTACCTGCATGCGCAGCGAGAGAGGCTTTGCGTCTAACAGTCTCTGGTACTGGATCATCCAGTAGTTCTGCTGGTTGGACTCAGATTTCCGCTCCATCTCCACCTGGAAAACACAAAGTGATTGCTGGTTTCTTCCAATTGACGAGAAAGAAATCACGTGTGTAAAAAGTCTTTGTAAAGCCGTGACAGAAATCATGACTGCTCCAGTGTAAAGGAGAAGAGAAAGAGTCCACTGAGGTCAGCCGGTTCCTCACCAGAACCTGCCGCAGCTCCTGCTCCCTCTGGTCTCTCTGCTTCAGCAGCTGCTGCAACAAATCACTGAGAGACGTTCGCTGCTCCACCAGAACCTCCTGCACGCACACACATGCACACATGCACACTCTGTTGAAAGACTACAAATAAAGCACCCTGGCTCTGATATGACTAACACAACTAATATTAGCGCTCAATACAATTCTGCTATTTAAAACATTTTTTACATCTGTTGGTTTGTTAACCTCCTTGGGTGGAATGATATATTGTTGACACCGAGAAACAACATGAAAACAGCCAAAATGAATGATGTAGCAATCAGCGGGAGGAATAAGAAAGCAATGACAGAAGGCAGTGACACCCACCTGCAGGTTCTCAGCATCCAGATTGCGTCTTTTAATCTCCAATCTAGTCAGCTGCATTAATTCACCCTCTATGAGTTTGATCTGGGGATGGAGGAGCAAAGATGAAGCTAGCAGGAGAAGGGACATGCTGCTGAACGCAAAGTCAAAACTTGGTGAAGGGATTTTCTGTCTGTAGGCAACGTAACACATTTTCATGCTTTTCTGACTGGTGAAAGAGGCAGATGCTTTTAGCACCCTGCTGTGATCCTGCATGTGTACATGTAGCCTCCTGTACGCTGCGTATATCGTCTTAAACCAAACCGCAGGACCAATGAAAGCATGAAAGCGTAATTTACTCACTGGACTGACACTTGAGTCCTAAGTTTGACACATTATTTAACAAGCATATTCCACTAGGTGTGAAAAGACAAATCTGATCTGTGGAACTATTCTCACCCGGGTGTTGCCGCTTATGAGTATATAGAAGTTGGGTGGGCTGCAGGGGACATAAGCGAAATAAAAGAACAAAACAAGAAGAAGACATGACAATGTCAACCTCTTTCTTTTCCTCTTTAATAGTGTCGTGTTGTCTCTTAACTGCCTGCCAGAGAAGCAAAAAGAATTCCCTTTCCTTTCAGCTCTGCTTTTGGCCTCCACTAATTTGTGATGGGATATATAATCCAAAACTATAATCCGGTACAGTGCATCCAACATAGTATTTTTTTAATCTAATTAATTAATTCAACAAACAATAAAAAGGGCAACTAAGGCTAAAGTCAAGATGTGGGCCGATAATCCGTACAGCTGAAATACGGAGTCCCTTAGCAAGAAAGATCCCCGTTGGTACATCACACCGTTCACATTACAAGTCATCCTTTACTACACCACTAATACCAGAATAGTGACCACTAGTAGAAGACGACATGTGTACCGCTGTTCTCCAATTAACCTCGGTGCATAAACTGGAACACCAGACGAGCTCGTACCAGCAAAGGGCATCGGCGCAGGCAACGCAAACCAGGAGCAAGCAATGACCAAAGACATAATTCCTTTCTTTAGGAAAAAATAAGAGATGAGTATGGTTCTGTGATGCTGTATGGTATTTAAATGACCTCCTATATTTAGTATCAGGGGACCGCAATTAATTATCCCGCAGAATGCAGAGAAATTGCTTCAGGAACTTCCCTCATTTTAAAAAAAGATAAACCAAAGAGTCTTGTAAACCATGTGACCTGATTGAATTTGCCCTCAGACTGTTCCGTTTTCTCCCCACGGAAAGGGCAACCCGGCACACATAGGACTTTACTCAAGATTCCTCATTTGTTTGTTTATTTCTTAAAAGGGGAACCAGGTAAAAAACCTGGAATAATAAGAAACGCAATACTTCAATTTCCATGTGCACACCACAACCAACACAGCTCCCCAGTTCTTCATCTTAATAACATTATTCAAAATACAAATAAACATTATTAACATACTATAATCCACCATCATCAGTTTCGTTATTTGCATGTACACATTCAATCATTATGCACCACATTCACAATGCATGCAGTCTTTTCTTAGCAGGAAACTACAACTCCCAAAATGCCCCACGGCAAACCAGGAAGTACCTTCGTCACATACCAGGCTGGCTTATATGTTTAAAGTATGAACCACAAAGAAAGTAAACACAGCAGCAACACATTTAAGGTGACATCAGACAACATGAAGCGTACATTATAAAGGAGACAAGACAACATTGAAAATCAAGAGCGCTTACCAAGTGGCTGCACACCGGGTTGGAAGTCGTTACCAACTAAGTGAATCGCGCTTCCTTTTCACTCAGTAAACACTGGTCACGTGACCTCACAGCACACTCCTCTCTTAAAGGGACACTACACTATTGCCCTGCTACCTCAAAGTTTCTCCATATAATACTGGCATTTACATATATAGCTCTGGCAGGTAAACATTTGATCACACATGCAAATCCGAAATAACAAAACGTCATGAATTAAAAACTCCACAGAAAACACAACACCTCCCACTTAAGTTCCTGATGTTATCCAGGGAACTTACTAACTCACTTAAAAAGACCCTTTTTATTTATTTATTTTTATTTATTTATTTATTTTTTAGAACCCTTAAATGTGCACAATGTCTATGTGTAAGCGTCCGATGAAGGCACCACTGACGGGGGAACAGTTTAGTCCACTGTCCAAGTCAATTACATCCCTTTGGCAGGTATGCAGTGTACTGCCAGGGTATGCGAGGTATGGAATGTGAGTGCTCTTCTTCATGTGTGTGCAACGTAATTGGCCTGGTGGCAGCGCTAGGCTTGCACCACGCAGCCAACAGGGCTAAGATGGTAACAGGGTGACAGGGGCTTGGCCGGTGAATGAGAGGGGTTTGGGACGATGCCGATGTCATGGCGGTTTGGGTGGATGAGTTTTGTCCTCCACTGGGAGAAGGACCACCAGTCTTCTCACGTCTCTCCTGATAACCGTCATGGGCAGCGAAAAACTCCTCTTCTTTTGGCCACCCGCCAGGGATACAGGAATTCCAGCGCACGTTGCAATGTCAGCGTCCCTAACAATCCCTTTACTGTCAGGATAAACTGTCAGAATCCGGCCCAGGCGAAACTGCCCTCTCAAAGCATTTGGGTCAGCAATCCAGACGAGGTCGCCGACTTTGACGTTCCTCTCCGTCCGGTGCCACTTGTGTCGAATGAACAGATTTGGGCCAGCTAGTTCCCTCCACTTTGCCCAAAACCGGTCCACTCCGATTTGAATAGCCCTCAGACGACGCCAGGGATGAGTGTCTAGGTCCAGCCCGCTGGTGTCTCCTCCAAGCGATGCTCGACCCAGTATGAGGGAGTTGGGCGTTAAGTACTCAACAGAGTCCTCCTGTTCTTGAGCTCTGGCATCAATTGGGCGTTCGTTTGTCAGGTTGGCTGCCTGATAGAACAGAGTTTGGAGCTCCCCCCATGTGAGGGACCCTGTAGTTCCTCCTAGGCTTATCAGCGCCTTCTTTAAAAGCTTCACAGCTGCCTCCGCAGCTCCATTCCTGTGGGGTGCATCTGCAGGGTGAAAATCCCACTTCCATTCAGTCCCGTTCTTAGCAGCTACATCTTCTATAGACGCAGCCTGCAAGCAAGCCAGATGTTTATGCAGCTCATGCAGAGCCGACTTGGCCCCAATAAAGTTGGTGCCTCTGTCGGACCATAGTTTTCCTGGATGCCCCCTCAGAGCAACAAAGCGGGAGTATGCTTGGAGGAAACTTTCTGCCGACTGGTCATCGGTGAGGTCCGCATGGACGGCTCTCGAGGCCATACAACAGAAAACAATGCCCCAGACCTTCTTGCTGGTCCTTCTTTTAACCGCGTCTTTCACCTCGAAGGGGCCAAAAAGGTCGAGGGTCGCATTTTCGAACGGGCTTGCCCTACTGGTACGCTCTTGAGGGAGATCACTCATTACTTGCTGACACGTCTTTGCTCGTTTCTTTCTGCAGGTGACACAGTTGTTCAGCACCTTCTTAACTGTTCTCCGTCCCTGCATGATCCAGGCTTTCCTCCTTGTCCGTAGAAGGGTAGAGGCAACACCTTCATGGTTTTCTTCATGTGCCTCCCTGGCCAGTAGGGTTGCAAGCCACGACTGGCATGGGATCAGCGGTATAGCCACTCGATCTTCATCCCAGCATTGGATTCTCCCTCCGCAGAGCAAGAGTCCGGTTTTTTCCTCTTCCTGGACAACCAGGCGATCCAGGGTTGCGTCGCGGAACTCAACCCCACACTGAGCTTCGAGAGCTAGATCTTTGAAAGCTGTTACTCGTTCTTCCACAGACAGGCATGGTCTTGCCTCCCACTTTGACCGAACTGGAGCCTGGCTGTTACCCAGCCAGATTCCTACTGCTTGTCTCACCCAGGCGATGGTCCCACACAACCGTGCAAGTGAGCTGAACCGCTGGGGGTCCACAAGGCGGACAACTGCAACACTGGTTGGGCCTGACCCTTTCCTGGGCAGGGCTCCTACTGTGACCAGTCCTGTGAATGCCTTCCTCCGAAGTCCCCCGATCTCAGCAACCAAGGGATTGATCTCTCTAGCAGTTTTCACCGGCCATTCTGACTCAGGCAACTTCAAAAATTCTGGGCCTTCCTGCCAGACAGATCCTTCAGCAAGCTCCTCCGGGGATGCCCCCCTTGTGATGAGGTCGGCGATGTTCAGTCTACCTTCGACCCACCTCCAGCTATCTACTGATCCAGCCTTTTGGATTTCTCCAATCCGGTTTGCAAAAAATGTCTGATAGCCATAGCTATCCTTCTGGATAGCTCCCAAAATTGTCTGACTGTCAACAAAATGAATCCACTGATCGACCTTAATGTAGCAGTGCTTCTCGAAGTATGTCTTCAGGCGGGATGCAAAGACAGCCCCGCAGAGTTCTGCTTTAATGACATCACCTTTCTGGTCTAGAGGAGTGAGCTTGCCCTTTGATTCAACCAGCTTAACTGCGACTGCATCTTCTGTCTCCCACCGTAGATAAAGAACGGCGCCGTAGGAAGCTTCACTACCATCGGAAAATGTGATTCCCATTGGCCGGCCTATGGCTCCATGAGGTGTGAGACTCCTGTTGAATCGGAGTTGGCCAAGCCTCACATTCTGCTCAAAAAGTTTTATTGCAGCTTCTCGAAGACGTGGCGAAAGAGGGTCGTCCCAGGTGTCCTTGGACTGACGGTCAATTCCTGCTTCCTGAAAGGATTCTCTTACGAGCATCACTCCTCGTTGCTTGGCGGGTGAAGCCAGGCCGATGGGGTCATAGAGCCCCGCGATCTGACTCAGCAGCATGCGTCGAGTGAGAGGGTCGGGGGTGCCGCCTCTGACCTCATCCTCTCGTAGATCCAGACCGGTCCTCATCTTTCCTCGTCTCCTTGAGAAGTTCACAGACGTCAGCACACAGAGTTTGTCAGATTCAGGTTCATATCCCAATCCCAATGCCTTATTCTCCTCATCCCGCATCTGGTTGGGTAGTATCAGGGTCTTGGGCTCTGTTGACCTGACATTGCTGGGGTCAGTGGGTTTCTCACTCCTCCCACTTTGGCCTGTCAGGACCCAGGGCTTGAGGGAGAAACCACCTGCTCTTAGGATTTCTTCCACTCCTTCGGTCATCCTAACCAGAGTTTGGAGATCATTATGCGATGTTAGAACATCGTCCACATAGCAGTCCTCTGTCAAGATTCGGCGCTCTTCAACCATGGATGAAAACTGGGGCAGGTTTGTCGTTTCTCTCATGGCAACCTGAGCGATGCACCCAGCAGGCTTGTCGCCGATGTTGACCCGGACAATGGCAAACACACCAATTTCATCTTCGGGGTTATCCCTCCAGAGGAATCGATGGACGTGGACCTCTTCGTCCTTCAGCCACACAGAATTATACATTTTCTTCACATCGCCAAGAGCAGCATACAGTCTGCTCCTAAATCTTAGCAGGACACCTCGAATTGGGTTGAGGACATCAGGGCCTTTGTGCAGGAGGTTATTCAGGCTCAACCCTTTAAACTCCTGGCTACTGTTCCAGACTATCCTCACTGGCGTAGAGCTAGAATGAGGATTTGGGGCAACCAAATGGCTGATGTACCAGATTGGGCCATCCCACCGTTTGATCTCTTCCTCTGTGAGCTTGATGGCTGCCCCTCTTGATACCATCTCGCGGATCTGCACTCCATATGCCACTTTCCACACAGGTTCTCTTGCTAGCCGAGCCTCGGTGTTCCGGAAGGTGGCCTCCACTGCTCGGCGGTTATCTGGCAGAATTGCAGGGTTCACTTTCCACGGGTAGACCGCATCCCAGTGTGGGGCGTCACTGTGTTTGTCCGCTAGCACATAAGAGAGGCAGTCCTTTATCTTTTCTAAGTCCCTTTCTTCTCCAAGGGTCATCTCTCTGCCTCCCGGAGGGCACTTGCTGCACTTGCAGCTCCCGCATTTTGGGTCACACGCTGCCCCGATACTATCCCACTTAAACCACTCAAACACCTCCTTGTTCGTAGCGGTGGTTTTGCTGAGGGTAACTTCTCCCATCCTCATTGGGTCCTCACTCAGGTCTTTGGTGTTCACAAGAACCTCCTTGTACACCATTGAGGATGTTCTCATAGATCTTGCGAAGTGAGTTTCCGACTGATGCAGCGTTAGGTCTACTACCTCGAAGAGATCAGGGTGAGTACCACCAACAGCTTTGCCCAAAGGGCCGTCCCAGAGGACTAGATCTCCCTCCAACTTAAACGGCTGTGGAACTAAACGACCTTCCCTGTGGCTGATTAGAAGTTCGATGTGCTCAGGGCGGACCAGCTCTTCTGCAGCGATGTCAGGAAAGATCCTTTGCAGCTGTTGTGGAGTGACCGGCTGACTTATCTCTGCAATACTTTCTAGGCCGTAGCAGAGTAGTTTGTGCTCCATTACCGTCCCCTTCATGGTCTTCACTCTTAGTCGCAGGGAGTACCTCTTGGTTGTGACTGTCGTTGTCATTCCTCCTATTCCGTGGACAATTAATTTGATGCTCTCACCAATTAGTCCAAGGCGCTGGGCAGCGTTGTTTGTTATGTAGTTGGTGTCAGAGGCAAGGTCGATAAGAGTGCCTATTAGCTGGCCTGAGTTCGTCGTCACTTCCAGTAACATCATTATAACTGGGTACTCTTTCAGTCCACCTCCAGCAGTGCAGATTATGGTTGAGGCTTTGTTGGAAAATGCCTTCCTGAATTCTGCTCTTAGTTCCGGAGTGACTTTCGCCAGGAGCTCCTCTTGCTTGCTGGTCAGCCCGAGGCTTTTCCTCTCCATCCTTCTGGTACCTTGCTCCTCGTGGCCAGCGTCTTTTTCTTGAGCGATGCACTTGGGGCAGAGCAGATAGTGGTGAGGCTCCTCTTTACGGCAGTCCATTTTACTGCAGAGGAACTTTGGGTTGCAACGGCCATCCTTCCAGTGGAAGCACAGGCACCGATTGCATATTCCATGGGTCTTCAGATGGGCTTTCCTCTTCTGGAGATCCATTTCCCTGAAGACTTTGCAGGCAAACAGCCTGCCAGCGTGTGTCTCATCGGCACAGGCTGTGCACGAGTCCAAGCGTGGTTTTAACTGAGACGACGCTCTTTGGCCTGAGGTAGCTTTGGAGAATGCTTTCTTAACTCCTCTTTCTGGCTTGTCTGCTGGGCCTTTAACTGAGGAGCTTCCTTCTCTTGGGTTTGGCTCCAGCTGATCCAGCTCCTCCAGGATTGCTTCCTGCTTCTTCAGGAAGCGCAGTAAGCAGTCAAAGTGGTTATGTGGAGCGAAACTGCTCACAGGCTTGGTCTTGTGCTTAATCCATTTCTCCTTCAGACAGCTTGGTAGCTTGCTTTCAAGTGACTGTGCCACCCAACGGTTCCTTAGAACCTCCTCTTCTCCCAGGATCACAAGGTTACTAAGAGCCCGCTCCACTGCTTGGATCAGCTCGATCGCTTTTCTAGGATTATCTCCCTTCACAGGGGTTAGGCCCTGAACCTCTTCTGAGATCTTCAGAACGATTTTCGCCTTGTTCCCAAAGCGGTTGTCGAGGCGCCTGAACATTTCATCTGCCGACGCACAGCTGGACAGAACCAAGTCTCTCTTCACCCTGTCGCTGAGACTTGCTAGGAGGTGGAACCTTGTAACACCAGCAGTCCTCTGTGGGTTCCCCAGCTGTTCGAGCTCTTCCCACTCAGCCTTCCACCGATAATAGTCAGTCATGTCTCCCGAGAACGTGGGCAGGCGCGTTCTTTCAAGACTGATCTGTGGTCTGAAGCCATAAGCCCCGGGATGCACGCCAAGGGTGCTTTGTGGAGGAGCATTTGAAACCACAGGAGCTCTGGTGGGCACATGCGTTACAGTGGGGTCTTCGGGGGCTTTTGGGGTCTTTTGGGGGTGCGTGCCGGACTTGCTACGTTCCTCATCAGAACTTCCTTCTTCAACCTCTTCCTTCCGCTTCATCTTTTCCCAGCTCCGCGCCCAGTCATGTAGTCTGTTGACCAGCTTGTATAGCTGCTGCTTGTAGAGTGTTATCTTGGCTCCAGAGACAAGACTTTCCCATTCAAGCACTTTTAGCTCAAGCATTTTGATCCTCTCCAGCAGACCCTCCCTCAGGACTTGAAAGTCTTCCTCCGGCAACTCTTTCACCTCAATGTTCTCCATTTCAGCACATTTCTCCTCTGCACCATCAGCATACAATTTAAGGTCAACATAAGCAAATTTGTTCCATAATGTCTCCTTCGCGAGCTGGAGCGTTTCTGTATAGGTGGCAAGGCACGTCGCCATCTTCTCCTCTACGTGAGCCACTTCTCTGCTTGATTTTTCTTCGTCGCCTTCCACTTCTCCTAGGGCATCAACATATTCGAGACCAGTGTCGTGGAACTTTCCAAAGTCCACACCAAGTGCTCTGATCTCGTCGATCAGCACCCTTTTTTCTAGGAGGTCTTCAGTGAGGGACAGCTTTTTGGCTCTCTTGGTGAAACACGCCTGTGCTGTTGAGCGCTTTCCTTTTAGAGCCACTAATTCCGCTGAATCCATCTTCCTTTCCCGACACTGACCGAGGCGCTGCTCCACAGAGGGGTCTATTCGGCCTTTTCCTCTTCCTTTGGAGTTTCTTCGCTGGTCAATGCTGCTAGGGCGGTTGCGGACTTAGCTTGACGTGCTCAGAACCGTTGGTTTTTTACTGTTCCGTTTTCTCCCCACGGAAAGGGCAACCCGGCACACATAGGACTTTACTCAAGATTCCTCATTTGTTTGTTTATTTCTTAAAAGGGGAACCAGGTAAAAAACCTGGAATAATAAGAAACGCAATACTTCAATTTCCATGTGCACACCACAACCAACACAGCTCCCCAGTTCTTCATCTTAATAACATTATTCAAAATACAAATAAACATTATTAACATACTATAATCCACCATCATCAGTTTCGTTATTTGCATGTACACATTCAATCATTATGCACCACATTCACAATGCATGCAGTCTTTTCTTAGCAGGAAACTACAACTCCCAAAATGCCCCACGGCAAACCAGGAAGTACCTTCGTCACATACCAGGCTGGCTTATATGTTTAAAGTATGAACCACAAAGAAAGTAAACACAGCAGCAACACATTTAAGGTGACATCAGACAACATGAAGCGTACATTATAAAGGAGACAAGACAACATTGAAAATCAAGAGCGCTTACCAAGTGGCTGCACACCGGGTTGGAAGTCGTTACCAACTAAGTGAATCGCGCTTCCTTTTCACTCAGTAAACACTGGTCACGTGACCTCACAGCACACTCCTCTCTTAAAGGGACACTACACTATTGCCCTGCTACCTCAAAGTTTCTCCATATAATACTGGCATTTACATATATAGCTCTGGCAGGTAAACATTTGATCACACATGCAAATCCGAAATAACAAAACGTCATGAATTAAAAACTCCACAGAAAACACAACACAGACTGTCCGGAAACATGAGGATATCCCTGCTGTATCAGTACCATGAATAAGAAACTGAGACTAGAGAAAGGTTTGCGCCCCCACCCCACCCATCTCCAGCCGTCCCACACAGACCTGGTTGCGGATGTAGCCGTGCACAGCGTCTTTCTGCAGCTGCAGGGCCTGGAACGCTGCTTTCTGGATCTCCTCCTGCAGAGAACAATCAGAGCGAATGACAGGGAATGGGGGCTCGTGTGCTCCGGCAGGCTCTCAACGGAAGAGGACAAACCCATACCTCCTGTAGGATGTGTGCAACGGCTTTAGATTTGTCCAACACTTGGAGGGACAGCATCTTATCAAACTTCCTGTCCATGTTCTCCATACTGTGAGAAGACATGGGAGAGAGGCCACACCTAAGTTAACGCCATGTTTCTTGCAGCATCCAACTACTCTGCGATGTGTGTGTGTGTGTGTGTGTGCATGTTTAACCTTCTATGGGCCTCAGTGGCCATGCTCCGTCTGCGGAAGTCATTGGCCTCCTGGAGGAGGTTCATAGCACAGCCGTCCGACAGCATCTTCTGCATGGCCACTAGAAGCAGAGAATGGACAAAGTCACTGCAGTCACGTCCTTGCTTTTACCCTAAAGACATTTAACCCGTATGGTACACAGCTGTTTCCTTAAGTCAGCCTCATTAACTGGTCCATGCGACTGATATACATCCACGGAAATACTGGAGAACTATTTACACACTGTTTTTGTGCTTTCTTAGTGTAGACAGTAGCACTAAAGACTATATTGAGAACATGAAATGGTAGAAAAACATCAGCTGCTTACTGGCCACCTCCTTCTTCCTCAGTGAATTGGCTTCTTCTTGTGTGATGGCAGTCAGATGCTCCAAACGAATCCTGAAGGAAATACAAACACGATGCTGACTATTAAGAATATACATACAGAATTAACACCATTCAACTTTCTACATCCATCATTCAGAGCTTCATGTTCTCATCAACTACTATCTGTGTAAAGACTCCCTGAGCAGAGAATGACGGCTGTCTTCATCTGTGAGTGCTTTCAGAGCTTCTCCCCTCTGTACACAACGCTGGCTGTGTTCACCCCCCTCGGACTTTTCGTCATAGTATGACCACATATTCTAATGTATTTCATTGGGATTTTATGTAATGGTCCAAAAAAACATAGTCCATAGTTCTGCTGTATATTGTGGGGGGGCAGATTGGTATTTTCTCAATATTGCGATGTGTCGTTACGCCCTTGGGTGTCAGACTCACCGGCCCGCGAGGGGTCCAGAGCGGCCCGCTGGATGACTTTGCTAATGTGAGAATTACAGAACAAATATAAATTGCATTTCTAGAAAAGTAGCTGCTATTCCTAATCAGTCCACCGGGGGTCTCACTCTGTGAGTGAGGGAATGCGTTAGACCAGCATGCGTGTGTTGCAGAGCGATTCACCTCCAGAACAACAGGTAGAGAGTCACGTCTTTGTGTGTGGAAGTCGTTGGTTGCTTTATTTATTTATCATAGACTTTATTGCCCCGTGCATCCACACTGCTGCTGTTGTTGGGACACATTTGTCCCGTATTTTCCTCCACGACTTTGTTCCCCTCGTTTGTGGAGATCTCCCTCCGTGAATCAGAGGCCATCCGGCGTCCTCATAGTCCGCCAATGACGGCTTGTACAAGTCAAGTCTGGAAAAATGGGTCGACGGACACAAGGAGGGGCGAAAAGGCACCCAAGGGACACGCAAGGGGCATAAACTAGGCTTTACGTACGGTTTCATAGTATGTCCCTTCAGTGTTGCCGTAGAGGCAGAAGGGGTTCCCACCCTGGGGTTGAGGGGTGTCATGGGTGCATCGTCCACAAACCAAGAACGCCCGGTTACATTGGCGGCCGCCGCAGTTCTTGTGCACCGTCTATGGACCGTGACGACTATATATCTATATCTATTTGGGACTAGCAACTTCACAATGGAAACAACTAAGGACCATTTCCGTTGGCCACGTCAAAAGCGTTGTGACTAAACGGACAAAGACAACAAAGCGTTTTGGTCCCTGGTCCTCACGAAGGCGGCAGAGCTTTACACCCCCTGTACCAGTTATATGGAGTCAGCTACTCTTTCTGTCTTAATCAGTCACAAAATAAGTTTTACACAACAACAAAATTGTCCGTCCATCCATCACACAGAGTGGGCTGGAGTCTGTCCCAGCCAACTTCGAGCGGGTACACCACAGGGCTACACAGAGACAAACAACCATTCACACCCACATATTCACACACCTACGGGCAATTTAGAGTCCCCAATCAACCTGATCCCCAGAGCACGTCTTTGGACTGTGGGAGGAAGCCGGAGAACCCGGAGAGAACCCACGCAGACACGGGGAGAACATGCAGACTCCACACAGAAAGGCCACTGGGCGGAGTGGCCAAAATTGTGGCTAATGAAATTGCTGAGTGGCTAGTAACCAGAAGCCACAGTGGCTGGTGGGCAAACATGTTAATGTCGAGCCCTGGTTCCGACCCTCAGAATCAGAAACTTTTTATTGCAAAGTACGTTCCACAAACGGGGAATTTTGCTCGATGATTTGGGGAATAACAGTAAAAACCCGGTGCAGTAGTAAGGCATCGTTTAACAAACAAACAAAAAGAAAAGATGTGCACAGTGTGAAGCAGAAAGAAATGCTCCTGGGAAGGACGGGTCTAAAAAACCAGTGTTCACCTAGAAAAAGAAATTTAATTTAGTGTTAGTACTGAGATTGTAGTCGGTTTAAAGTGACATTTTGGTCTTTTTCTGATGATTTGGTGAGAGTCTAATTTGAGTCGGCATTTTAGCCATAATTCTTCTCACAGTTTGATGATACCTTAATGGATTTCAGGGGCAGACCTCTGGCTCCATTGAAAAATATCTGCATACCCTGACTATTACGGATTCGTAGTCTGTTCACTCACCGATCCTCCTCCATGGATTGAAGAAACTCTGCACTTTTTTTCTGCCTGGAGAGATGAACATAAATACTCTGCAGTTAGCAAAACTCATCTGTGTACATCCGTCCCAGGACACAGATCAATCAAACTGTACAGCGCACACACCCCCTTCCTTCAGGGCCTACCTGTTCTTGTCCATCAGCATGTTGCTGATGCGACTACTAATGCCGCCTTCAGCCTGTCTGACTTTCTCCAGCACCAGCAGCCTCTCTGCCTCCTGAGCTCTCTGTTGTTGGCAGACGCCCAGCTCCAGACGCTCCTGCTCCTACACACCAGATGGATTATGGAAATCAACGGATACAACATAGAAGCAGCTTACAAAACAGACACAGACAAAATAAACTCAAAAGCACTTCAGAGAGTAGGTGGGAACTGAAGCGCAGGGACGTGACGCCCAGAGTGATTGTTGCTAGGCAACCGCATCCTCATCCTGCACTCAAACGCATTGCTTTTAGGATGCATGGAGAGGACACAGTGACAGCGGAGTCTTGAACAAATGTTTGTTAGTCGACCGCGGGAGCTAACAGAAAACTTAGGTAGTGCTAATTAGCGACCCTTGCTTACCCACGGACACATTTAGTTTCAAAAGTATCCCTGACTGACTCCAATCAGTGCAAAATGAGTTATACATATCTTCCCATTTCTGTATTTTCATTATTCTTTTGAAATTCATTTCAGCTTTTCCTATTTGTGCATCTTTTGCAAATTTGATGTGTTTGGCCTTGATGTTTGTTGGACACAGAGCTCATAGTGCGGCATTATATGTGCAGAAACAACTTTGGTGGGGAGAAACAAAATTAAAGCAGGTCAGATATAAGAAAAGCTCACTGGTCGTATCTTGAAATAAATCAAAGTTGCTGATTGAGTTTCAGAACAACAGTGAGTTTGGAGGATTATTTAGTATATCAAAACAGCGACGTGGTGACATGCCAAGTCAAAGCTCCATCAAAGAACTGATGAGATGCATTATCTAAACCAGTGATTCTCAACTGGTGGGTTGTGGGCCTTCGCCTGGGAAAATAAAAATTAGAATTAACAGCTGGCTGTTTTGTTTTTTCATTAAACTTGTTTTTGTGTTTGCATACGTATTCTGTCTCCACACTATCTCAGGTTCAAACTGCACCATATTTTCATTAAATAAATTTGAGAAGTTGAGAATGTTCCTCGATTTGGGTTAAGGGGTGATGGTGGGTCCCCGGAGCCAGACCAGCTGAGAACCACTGCTCTAAACTAACACTGGTCACTAAGACATATATATCCTCAGTACCTGTCGGACTGAGTGGAGGATGTTCTCCTTGCGGGACGTGTTCATGAGTATGAGCTGGGTGTGCTCTTTCTTCTTCTCCTCAAGGTGCCACTCAAAGGCCAGCTTTTCCTGCTGCTTCTGCTCCTGATGGACAGAGTGATGAGGCAGAGGGGATGGTCTGAGGTGCATGGTGCAAGTGCACTGAAAGCTCTGCTTTTGCATAGTCTGGGTACAAAGTGAGGCCCAATAGGGAAAATAGTGTGAGTATTGTGCGGGTATTCACAGTGTCATCTCCCATTTCCCTTACTTGTTAAACTGCACAGTATCTGTGCTAGTTTCCTTATGATATATGGTGCATGGAGCCAAATCCACGTCAAAAGTTTTGTTGTTGAACATTGAAAAATACAACAATGTATTCAAAATAAAACCATATTAAAATATTTTTGGGTTGAATATAGTTTTGACTCAGCTCCATATCTTTTTTTCACTTGCGTTTGGATTCTTTTTTTTTCCACATTCAGACTTTTGACTCTGATGTGACGTTGGAGGCGGGGCATCAACTGGGAGGGGCGGGTAATCATGAGTGACAGCTTAACAAATAAAGCTGACAGATTCAGATCCATCGCACGGATGCTGCGCTGAATTCACAGTTCTTTGTGGAAGTGGGAAACTTCAGAGATGTGTGGTTGATGAATGGTACATTCTGAGATACTTAATTGGTCTTATTCTGCGATTCATGGCGAGAATGATCCAAAACAGCTCGCTAAACAGAACTTTGTTTCTGGCGTCAATGGTTTTACATCCAATCTTAAATACAGTGAAAAGAAAGGGTTGATTCTTAAGTCTTGCGTGCCTACGTCTCCTAAAGACAATGCGGTTGAGGAAGCTGTCACAATGTTCAAGACCAAAACCTACACTTTCAGGTTCACATTTGTTTTTCAAATGAAAAAAACGTTTGACCTGGATTAGGTTTCATAACGGTGTGGCTAACAACGTCAATGCAAGGAAAGCTGTAAAGGCATTTACTGGCTCAACAAGATTGTGCTGTAACAAAGTGACGTACAGTTTTAGTGATCTGACATGATCTATCTATCTATCACTGCGTGTCATTTAGCTGTTTAAGGCAAAATACCCACTAAAATGCAGCATCATTGCAGCGACCACTGAAGTAATAGTTGAATGTTTTCTATATTCCGGTATGCTGTCGAGCACAAACTGCTGCTGCTCTAAATCAAAAACAATCAGTCCCCCTGAATCGAACAGAAAGTGTGTCACGTGGGTTCCTGACCTTTCTCTTCTCATAGTCACTGAATTTATTCTGCAACAGAAAGAGAGGAAAGATTGAATGAGGAAGCAATTAACAGGTTCCAGGTGAGCAGCATTTCAGCCATAGAAGTGACGTTCTACTCTTGCACAGTGACGTGTGTGTTTGTGTGTCACTGCTGTACCTGCCAAGCCTCCTCCAAGCCATCAAAACAGTCAGAGCTCTGTTTGCCACACTCGTTCTCCAGCACCGGCAGGAGGTACTGGGATGGCGGGAAGTACTCCTCTCCCAGCTCTGAAAACCACATCCACCAATAGTCTCTCACACAGGCTGATATATCCATCCTTTGCATTTTGGTCACCTTACTGTTACTAAATGGTTACATGCCCCTCTGCAGTTTTACGCTTTAGTAAAGTCTTAAATCCGGTTGAATGTAGCCTTAGTTTTTCTGCTAACTTTCCGGTCAATAAAACCCTATTGAAACCAGAAGACATAGATAAAACACACAACTTTGCACGGGGGCGGCTGTTGCTCAGTGAATCCCCGCCTCTGCTAGTCCACGTGTCCTTGTTACTTAAGTAAGTAACTTAAGTCAGTTATTTAACCCCAAAATGTTCCCGTAGGCTGTTTCTATGGTGTGTGAATGGTTTGATAGTCTTGATAGGCAGGTGGCACCTTGCATGGTAACTCCTTTCATCAGTGTGTGAATGGCTATAAATGGGTGAATAGTGACATGTTGTGTAAAAGCATGTTTAGTGGTTGGAACACTAGAAAAGAACCGTCAAGTTTACCATTATTATAAATATCTTTGTATTGTGACCAATTGGTTCTAGCCAGCCTCAGTGATAAGACCCTGTTGGATAAACTCATCAGAAAATGTTGGTTGTTGTTCTGCCGATCGTGTGGAAATACTTCTTGTCACTAATCTGTCAAATGTCTACACGTCTATACATCTGTAGAGTGTGTGTGCCTGTGTGTGTGTGTGTGTTTGTGAATGTCATGAAGTACAGCCTCACCAGAGCATAGGAAGCGCTGGATGCTCTCGGTGCCCTTAGTGCACACGGCCGCAGGCGGATAGGACATCGTAGCAGCATCAAGGGTAAAGCTCTGTCCCAGTACACACAAAGGGTTTTTAAAAAACGTATTTAGGTTTGGATCCCTGACAGTTTGAATCCTGAGACCAACCTCTAGGGTGCGGATGTGGACCAGAGCTTTGGGAAGCTGGACGATGTGGTTGTCGCTCAGGTCCAGAGTGCGAAGGCTGCTCAGAGAACCAAAGGAGGACGGCAGCGCACTCAGACTGTTACCTGGACAGATAAACAGAGACGTAGGAGAAGGTGAACAATGCTGTTTGACCTGTAACACCGTCTCAAATACCTGGAGGCAGGAAGCAGAAGGCCTCCTACCCTTCAAATTGAGTGTCTGCAGAAGCCGCAAATCCCCGATGGAGTCCGGCAGGGCCTTCAGGTGGTTCTTCTCCACAGTCAGAATCTGACGGGACACAAAATGGACACATGTGGATGATGGACAGCATTCATGGAAAGTTATTTCCATTTTGGGTTAGAATGTCTTTACCTGCAGTGATGCCAGCTTCCCAATGTCTTCTGGGAGTGAAGTGAGCTTGTTCTCATGCAGATCCAAAACCTTTAGAAGTGCACAGATTCCATAATTCTGAGCTTTAGAAACATCTGTTCTTTTGGGAAAGCGTCATTATCAAATGTGATGCCATGTGTCTCTATATTCTGCGCTCACGCAGGGACAGTAAATGTCCCATCATGCTCATATGTCGTTTATTTTACCTTTAAAGCGGCAAGGGTGCTGATGTCACATCCTTTGGGCAGCAACGACCTCAGCTCATTGGTATGGAGGATGAGGACCTGGAAAAGAGCATGTTGACTGCTCAGACGGTTACACGCCCACTGTGGTATTCTATACGTATTAGTAATAAAGACTCAGGTACATCAAGAGAATAGGAAATAAATATACTAGGTCTCTATTGTTACCTTCTTCTGCAGAACCTTGCAAATGGAAAAGGCACTTGAGGGAACCTGTGAGAGAACAGACTATTGATGTCGCCATCTGCACACAATGATAACACAGACGTAATACTACTCAATGCAGAATTTTACAAACTAATATTAAGAGAGAGGGAGAGGACTGGGGGCCATAACTGTGCATCTTATTCCACTATCGATGTGTCACAGTAGGACAATCCCAGATGTCAGATGCTGACAGTAACATACTCACCTCTGAGAGCTCACAGGCTGAGATGTCCAGGACGTCATCAGCACCGGCCTCTTTCGACTGTGCAACGTGGAATAACGGTTATTGTTTTTTTAAGAATAGACATTTGTTCGTTCAGACACAAGAGGTACATGCTGCAATACTTCCACAATGGTTTGAAGGATAACTCATTACCACACAAAGATTGCTGAATGTTGTCCCAGTAACATTATGTGTGTCACCCGAGACCAACAATACGCCTCCAACAAGTCACTCGTTGGTGTGAGGAGGAGACAACGTTAGGCCTGATCCTCTCCAGCCTTGATGTCCGTCAGCAACTTCACCACGAGTTGTTTGTTTTTGCTAGATCACCGCGGGTGGGATCCTTAACTGGAGAAAAGACCACAGCCAACTGCCCAAATTGAGGGCAGCGGTGGTGTTTCTGTGTGGTAGAGCAACTTTATTCTCAGAAATGTATTTACTGAGGAAAACGTGTTCAATCCCTATTTTACGCACAGTATCTTTGAATGTGTGCTGTTTATACCCCCCTCGTGCCAGGTGTAAAAATACATTGTTCATTATGAAACTACGTTTATTTAACAAGGTTGAAAAATCATCAGGATTGCTGCTCCTTGTTGGAAGCGAGTTGTCACCCCACATAAATGTGATGAAGACTGAGCTGAGCCAGATAATGACGATCTATGTTTAAACCACCACCTGTTATCATGAGCTTTGAGGTAGTGATCGACCAAATAGAGAGTGACGCCGAGATGGAAAAGGAGCAGGCGGCAGGTTCCTTTATCAGAGCGGCATAAACTGATCCTAGAACGGCATGGGCCCGCCTCCTCATCCAGATGCCAATTAAAATCCTGTAAATTATTTTATTTTCTAACTTTATTGAGACATTAGCAGAACACAGCAACTTGAAAGTAGCAGCGTCTTAAGCATCTTTTGTATGTCTGCAATTTCCTTCTTTTCCTAATGCAAGACGATATAAATAAAGATAACGGGATTCCGTGTTTGCTCGTATAGCCTGAAACTGCTCATTTGACCAATGTTTTGATGACGTACCGCAGCCAGTCTGACTAATCAATGGGAAAAACGTTTGAGTGCTACTCCGACTCATTTCACCAAGTCGTCACTGGAAAATGCGTTCTTTGCATGTCAGCATGCATTGTTATATATGCTCTATTGTTTCAGCGTTGCCATGGCACTCTGCATCACAACATGAGCCGTATCACATGAACAACATGTCAGTCTCAGTGATCGCATGTAGCACTCATGAACAGTATGGCAGTCGGATTCAATGTTTCACCATTTTCCACTAACATAAACATGATTCATGGCAATCTTCTCTCTTGAAAACAAGCGTGTTGAATGAATTGACTAACTACATTTTCCAACGTGGCTCGCGCCTTCGGTGGCCCAAAAAATAATACTCTTTTCAGAGCACATACAACTAGTAGGTAGATAAGCGGCAGTAACAAAATGGATGGACATTTTAATACAAACACATTCGCCTTACCCTGCACAGCTGATATTCCAGTCTTTTCTGGGAGTCCTCGCTGGGTTTTCTCTTTCTGAAGAACAGAGGCATTCTAAGTCCGGCCTTTCCTACCGTCTCTCTGCCTGCTGGGTTTCCCTCCTGTCCCTCCACTGCAAGCGATAATCCAGACGACTGATGGCCAGGTTGCAAGGCACTGAGAGCCTGCACATTGAGAAGTAAGAAAATGTAAGTAAGAAATTGTTATGGTGAACGTGTTAGAGCTTCACTGTCTTTTTAAACATTCAACAATATCTAACCTTTTTATGGTCACCAACTCCTGAAAGAAACTGTGGTCAAGCCAGCCTCCACGTTATTGTTCAGTATGTGTATATGAATAAGAGCAGTTCCAGTGAACGTGACAAGTCAAATGAATTCAATAAGTCTGTAAATCACATACTGATGTGGTAATACATTATACGGTCTATAAATGTTGTCAGGACATTTATGTAGCGGCAAGGCCCTTCAAAATCTCATTCTGTTGAATTTCAGATTGGATTTGAAAGGAAATGGTCTAAAGTTACATAATAATTTCACATTGATAGAAGACCAGCACAGGATGCCACGGAGGGATGTTGATGATTCTGATGTGCCATTTCAAAATTAAAGCCTCTCGACACCTTTGAAACGCTACATAAATGTGCTGATATTCTCTGGTCTGTGTAAATGTATTCTTTATTAATATATTTGAATAACTAATTAATTACACAATTGAATTTACATTTTTCCTCCAATGGTTTGCATTCACTATATAATATTGTGTTTAAAGTTAACATGTATAGACTGTATATCCTACATATTGTATCTATTTCACAAGATTAACAGACTAATTTAATTTGACATGTTCTACGTTCACTGGAAGTGGTTTTATTTTGAATTCAGTTCCTACTACCGTAATGCCGGGTGTACACGCGCACCTCAAAATAACGTGCGGGCTGGCTTGACGGTGTTTTTCGAAGTGGAGGCTTGACAGCAGTTAAAGGAAATACCTGGCTTTTTAGTACCTACATGATCCAATGTGGTCACCATCTTACGTTCATTTAGTTGCTAACCTTTCCAGCTGTTCAGAAAGCGTAGAGCTCAAAAAGGCCACAAATCTCAGTACAAGAGTGTGTGAAGGTTTAGGTGGGTTTGTCACTGCGAGTGACGCCTTTACACACAGCCAGTTAAACCGTTATTCAGTGTGCTATTATGATACAGTGCGTGCGTTACATTAGCTAACATTACGTATCTAAAGGGCAAAACTAACACAACTTACGTTTAGTTATTGCGTAAACCGTCTCACCGTAGAAACCCTTATGGTTGCCGGTTATGACAGCCGCTGTCATTCTACCAATGTAACGTACGTGTAGTTAACGTTAACGTTGGTTAGCTTTTAGTAGCAACGACATAAATATAAGTGGGTTAGCTAGCTAGCTCCACACCAGTAAAGCCTCGATGTTATACCGCTTAAGGTTAGCTTAGCCAGAGCTAGAGAACAGAGCTTCTCTATGACAACTTGGCCCTCTGGCTAACGTTATAGCGAATATAAGCTAACAAAGCTAACATTTAGCATAACAACAACCCACATTCTATGACAACACAGGTGAACCAAAGCCAAGAGTCTAACTTTTCTCACGTGTGTTGATACTTAAACAATCTTCTGGGTGCCGTAAACGTTACCTGAGAACCAGAGGGTCCAGATGCAGACCGTAAGAGGCGTTGAACATTAATGGTTAATGTCAATGACGTTACGTGATTAAAAGTCAGCGGAGATGAATGATGTCAGTCCACGTTACTTTAGGTCATAACGATGATGATCACTCTTCCTCTACGCAGTATTCTTCTATCTTGTTGTTGTCGTTAGGAGTGGATTTAGTATTAGCTAGAAGAGACATGTCCTCCTCTTCAGAGGACTGTGATCAACTCAGCAGACACTTTAGTGCACTTGTACGCTGATGTTTACGGTAAAAGCATTTATACGGCCCTACAAAGCGATTCAATTAATAAATTCAGACAATAACTCATGTATGTGTGTTCAGGAAATCTCTGACTCTACCCATACTGAACATCTGATATTTGTAAAAAATAATTGTCCTACACAAGTCGTTTCTCAATATTTGAGTTGCAATAAAAAGGGTTTTCGCAATAATAGTATTAATAATTATATTAATGAATTCCTACTATTAATTAGATTCTGCCTTTTTAACATATATATAGGACTTTTATCATGGGATATTATAGAGAAACCCCTTATAATTGCAACTCAAAAAACAAAAAATAAGCTTTTTTGGCTACTTGTGTGGGACACTTTTTTATCTCATAAATGGTACAGTAAAAAGTCAGGTTTTCTTAAACACACATACACGAGTCATTGTCGGTCATTGTATTGATAAAATATTCTTTTAAGGGGTTGTTTGAATGCGATTACCGTAAATATCCGCATGCAAGTGCACTGAAATACGGGAGAGCGGAAGACGGTCATTTCCGCAATTCTGTTTCAATTGCTAAAAATGACTGGCGTGATGACGTCACCGCATCAGCTGGTCTTGTATACATTTTAATACTGTTTACTATAAAAGTAATGCTTATTTTGTTTTCATTTAAAATAAAAAATGGGATATATATATTGGAGCACCAAAGTAAATATATAGAGTATATAAAATAATTAGGCAAAATATCTCAGTGGATCAGATCAGAGTTGTCATGCAGCTTTCTAAAGAAGACGAAGAGGAGCAGCTGTAGTTTGTGGTGCTGCTAAACTTTACTGGATTACACTGACAGGTGTGTATTTAATATTTTTTCATATTGGATGGAACACATAAAACGTTACTGAGGTGAACATTTAATCCAGGGCTGTTGTATTACATCACACTGCATTAGCTTTATAAAGGTTTCATAAAGTAAGAGGATGTTGGATACATTAACAACAGTTAATCAGTTAATATTTCTTCTTGTTACTTAAACATCAAGAGGCCGATAATCAGTGTGGTCGTCCTTGTACAGTTAAATGTATAGACATCACTATAAATTCAATTGAAAATGTACCAGAACCTCATCTTTTATCTCTACATTAATAGTGATTAACCTCATAGTATTTTATGTATATGATATAGAGATCAATGAGGCTATATACCGTAAGTAGGTGACATCATTAGTGATTAACATCATAGTATTTAACATCTATGATACAGTGATCAATCAACCTTTCCCACAGATCTTAGAAAATGACTGACCAGCTTCTGATCTGCATATGATACCTCATGTGTTGAGCCATTGTATTGCTTTAAAAGGCTACTGTTTAAGCACTGTATTGGTTGCATTTTTTTGTTTGATGTGTGGTGGGAGGCTTTGATTAATGAAAAATATTTCTCCCCAACTAATCTTGTGCCATTTTTTGCTCAACATAAGTCATTAAGTGCTCTTAAGAATACAATTATTAACAATATAGGGCAATCTGCAAAACATACCTTTGTCAAATCTTAAACACAGGTCTATTAATTAGGCTATATTGTGGTACATAGACCTGGTCTTCTTGTTCAATGTTCAGCTACACTCTAGAAGGCCCTACAAGTCATGATCAGATGAACATGAACCAGAATAAGTTCAGGAAATAACATCTACTTAAACCAAAATGTCTTGGGGGGGGACCTGCAGTTCTGTCTTTGCTTCTCAGAATGTAACCAATGTTGTCCATCTCCAGTAGGCCGCCCGCTTTGGGTCCCACAAACCAGCAGATTGCAGGGCACAATAAGGGTACAACCCCAAATTAATTCCAATTCCATGATATTTTGGTCATCCCCAACAAAATCTCACTCCAATGTTCTTTTAAAAGTTGGCAGCTCTGCTCCTACTGCAGTTTATCCAGCAGAGGTCCCTCTCTACAAATGTGTGTTGGAGTGCAAGTTGGGAAATATACAATACAGTCGTATTGTATATTTCCCAACTTGCACTCCAACACAACAGTGGTAATCATTATAACCTCGGTCGTTTTTGTGATTTGCAGACTCAGCGGCAGCACGTCAATGAAATATAATAAGTAGCCTCCCCAAACTTTCACAGATAGGCAAACTCATACAGGCACATGTGTTTGGGTGTGGTTTTAAACTACACCACAACGTAATGCTTCCTAGTCACATCAGCTGTTTCCTTAGTCAGTCCTTCCAGTTAACTCAACAGATAAGTCACACTGTGTCTTCATATAAGCCTTTTCTTTTTAGCAAGACTATTAATAGTCTTAACACTATTAACATTCATTAACACTATTAATACAGAACCTCTGAGACTCTGGATCCTTGAGCAGCACTCAGTAAAACTCCTCTGTGCTTCGTACAGCCCTCTGCAGCTGTGTGTGATGTACGATTGTGGTTCGTAGACCACAAGAGGTTCTCAGCGCCGACTATTTATAATCACATCTCTGACTATTTATAATCACATCATTAAAGGTGATGACGAGGGACTGATTGAAATGTTTCACCGCGAGCACTCCTTTGGAGTCTCCCCGCAATAACTCTAGATACTATAATATATTCTTAAATGTATGTATGTGTGGTAAAATACTATTTGAAGGAAACTTTTATCTTTAATCTGATATCATCGTATCAGAATACTAAGCCTGGCGTGGCTTTGGTATACAAAACAATCTTAATTCAAATATAATGCAATAAACCATAAACATAAGAACATTTTTGTTCACGGGTTTGCAGAGAAACTGTTATGTTCAATCATGGCAAAACATTCTTTCTGCACTACTCTACGAGCATTACATACCAATTAAGGTAATAGTTAATCAATGAGACTTACAATTTTTAGTTTGAGGTCTTGTTCAGAGCTGGGATCTCCAAACATGGTTACCGGAGGACCTCCAACCACTGCTCTTAAACTTAAGTGCTGCTTAGCGCTGGCCAGGTGGTCTGCAGTGGTTTCGTTAGAGAATTCTCACAGTTGTTGGGGGGCTTCCATTAACTTTCTTTTGGTCGTGCACAGACTTCTGATTAATACTTTTTTAACTGTCGTCTGTGGATGCTGTATGGGGCTGGATCGGGTCTTCAAGGAGGTCGGCAGCACCATACTATACTTCCAGAATACTCAGTATCAGTAGTCTTAGTAGAATTATGGTGTTGTTACTTTTACTGTACTTATACATCTTGTTCCACCCCACACATTAAGCTCTAAAGCTGGAGAAAGACACGTCCGCTATTGTCACAATTGCAAACGATATGTTTAGTTTTAACCTTCTATTAGACAAACTCCTCAGTGTCTCCTTCACCTTAAAAGGAGGCGGAGGCCCCGCCCCCTCACTACGTCACAGGAGTAGTAGCTACACATCCGTTTAAATAAGTGGAGCTGAACGTCGTTGCCCTCCGTTCTCTGCTCGCGGGAGACCAGCGCTGCTCGGCGGGACAAGCGGCGACCACAGACGTCCTGTCAGCCCTCGGTAAATGGAAAAGACGGGACCGGTTGGCTTTTTTCTCCACACAGACAAACCAGAGGAGGACGTAGCAGGGGAGAAGTTCAAGACTGCTGTCTCCACCACCTGAGGGAGAGAACCGCCGCGACGTCATCAGCGCGTGGAGAGCCGCGAGGTGAGCGGAATGTCACTCTGCAGGTTACTAGAGCAAAAGGTGGCAAGAAGACACAAGACATGTAGGTGGGGGAACACGGGACCGCCACATTAGGCCAGTTTGAGTATCTAAATACGTTTGCATTGCCATCGTTACTGCAGCTGTTTCTGGTGTTACTGGTATCAGCCAGTATAGTAGGTATGCTGGTTGGTGGAGGGGGGGTCAAATGGAAATACAGTGATTAAAGTAGTTCCCCTCTTTTCGTGCCATACCTTACTTCCCCCCTCATCCGATCAAACACAAGACTGTACACAACAACGTGCTGCTCTTTTCTGAGCATGCAGCTTGCTTTACTTTGTGTGAGTCTACAGCACTAAAAGGGCATATTTATGAAATTGACTGCAACTATGTAGTACCGCAGGAACCTCTCCACCCAAGGAGCTCCTGCCGCTGGTCTTAATTAAAAAGAGAACGGTTTCTGAAGCCACATGTCCAGAGAAACGGCCCGGCATGGGCCTCTGTGCAGTGCCGGTCTGACCATCGGTGATGTGCACTTTGTAGCTTTGCACCATACTCTATGACCTGCGTTTGTGTGTAAATTAGACTCTGTATAGTGTGTGTGTGTATGTGTGTTGTCTCGTTGGGGATCCATAATTTAGTTTTGTGTTTGTCTATGAAAGAAGGATCATTGCTGGAAAAGACAGCTGGTGCAACAATGTGGTTTCATCTCTGCATCTATTGAGCAGCAAATTGTGCCTGCATTGCATGAAAACAAATGGGACCAGTGATGGCACACAGTACTGATTAGTCAAGCACAGATCCATCTAAAGACAACAACCAGTTCTAGATCAAACCTTTGGAAATGAATGCAATTTACTACGTTTTGTTATTATTCCACTATATCCACTACAGCTAATATAATTAGTAGTAGTTATTCTAAATAACTGGTTTACTTCTACCAATAAATGAATCATTTCTGTCATTTGCATCGAACTCAACAGCCAGTAAATTCTGAATACATTGACCCGAGTTGAATTTCCCAGAGCTCAAGAGAAAGTCATCATACTTGTCCTAATAATATAATATGTATATGGAATTAATATGTGCCCACAATAACTACTTTGTCTATCTTGACATTTTCTTTCTGTGGAGATGAACGGGGACACTTGTGAGTTTATATGTTGCTAATGAAGAAATAAATCACTAACCCAAAAAAATCTTGTTAATTGCCTGAAATAAAATCGCTAACAGCTCACTAGCACTTATTTTTCTCACCCGTCCCTTTCTCTCACTTTCTCCTTCTCACTCAGTCTTTTTCTCGTTTGCAGTTTTGTTTTTTTCTGGGCTTTTTACTCTGAATTCGCCGCTATCACTCTTCTTTCTGCACCGTTGAGACGATATCCTCCCGCCTGGAATGCACAGGCTTGATTTGGTCAAGTGGCATCGCATACGTTGGCTCAACTCGGGCGCGATTGCTCTGTACTTTTAAGCCACTACTTGTAAAAACCACCACAGCCGCGCCGGTCAAAAGGTGCCCCGGCAGGTTTTTCAGTCACAACCGTCTGCTTCTAGCTTTTGGTTCCGGTTGATGGGGACGGCTTCTGTGTCCGGATCCGGACGGGATAATCGTTCACACACCGTTGACGGGAGCTACCACACACACACGGTGCCACCTGCCCATCAGTCCCCAACATTCACACACGGCAGTCACCGCTACAGGAGCGATGTTGGGGTTAAGTGTCTGGCCCAGAGACCCATCGACACACGGGTTAGCAGGCCCTGGGATTAAGGCGCCAGTCCTCTGATTGGAGGACGAGCGCACGTGGTGGTTTGGTCT
Organism: Gasterosteus aculeatus; assembly: GCF_964276395.1. Taxonomy (NCBI): domain Eukaryota; kingdom Metazoa; phylum Chordata; class Actinopteri; order Perciformes; family Gasterosteidae; genus Gasterosteus; species Gasterosteus aculeatus. The sequence continues at coordinate 15,743,100 of NC_135702.1, forward strand.
ATTGCCCTCCGGTGTGTACTCGGTTGTTGTGATCTATTTGCAAAAGTCGAAATAATCGAAACACCTGAAAGTGATTTTGGCTTCTCAATTCTGGGATCATCATCTAGGTTAATTTGAAAGGGGCATTTTTCAAAAGGTGGTTGGATTCACTTTTCTTTCTAAATTCCTTCATGAATAAGCCCCCCACTAATGGGAAGGTTTGCTCCCTGTGCATGCGGCTGTTTGTGGTTTGAATGCAGCCTTGGGCTGCTTTACATGGTGTTCCTGTGGCTGATTAGAGCCAGGTGTCTACTCGAGGAAATGAGGGTATTGAGGGCAGCCTGCTTCACTGCAGAGGACCAGCTGCTGCAATCTCAAATAATCTTGTGGGAAGGCGAGTCGTAAAGCGAAACATGCCCTTGCTGAAATTGGGCGCTCTAGAGGACAAATTGTGCTGCTGTTGCTCATTTGGAGAATGAATCTAGACCTGCAATTATTTTATGTTGGTGCTAATTATAAATCATGGAAGCAGCTGAAGAGCCGGTGTTGCTGACTCATTGCTGAGTAGCACACATTGGTTGTACAGCTGTACACGAAATCAGATCGCTTTTGTAATGGAAAAAAATTGAGAAATACGTAAAATGTTGCCTGATGGCGTATTCCTAACACCTACAGCTCTAACGTATTGAACTGAGCTATTTCATTGTGAAACTGTTGCAATATGTTTTGCTTGTGTTTCCATGGGGTTTGAAAGCGATGATGAACAAATGAGCAGCAGAATGACTTTAATAGTGGACAGTAGGTCACAGTGGAATCATGCTGGACACTCTTCTTGGGACAAATTATTAGGTTAAAGTCAGTTATTTTTAGGCCTAACAACTGTGAACTCTGTGTTAAGCCACAACTCTGATGGTTTGTGTGTGTGTGTGTGTGTGTGTGTTTCCCGGTTGGGTTTTCAGTTGTTGTTGTTTTTTTTTTACCCGGATGTGCCAAAGCCAATGGACTGGATCTGCTGCCCAGAGGCAGCCATGTTCTAGTCTGTTGCAATTCTCTCTGCGTCCTCCATTCATCTTTATGCCTGATCATTTGGCATTTCTGGATAATTGAGTAGGCTCGCAAATCCTTGGCACTAAAGGTTGTGATCTCTTTGATCAGCTCATCCCTTTCCAAGTGCACTGGACGACGTAGCTTGCTCTCTTTTGTGCGGGTTGTGTCCGTCGGATGGAGAGCGATTCAGAGGGCGTTCTGTGTCGAGCCATAAAGTACTGGACACCTGTTTACATTGACCTGAGCGTCCCATATCAGTGCGCACTCAAAACAACAGGTAGTTGTCATTTCAACCTTGACGGTTCCCAAACAGGTTTGGGGAGAATTACCCTTTGATGAGTGGATCCTGAATTATGCGCCACCCGAGCGTACCTGGACACACGCAGACACGAGGACAACATGCCGCTCGGTGTCTCTGTGCCAAAAGGCAGCTTGCTATCTATAATGTCAACTGGCCACCGTATTATGAAAGCCTAGCAGCATTACATTATTGACAAATAATTTTAAGTGTCAACTTTACATTGACACTTTCTCGCTCTTTGCTCTTCGCTCTTTGAAGATTTTTCCATACGTTTCTTTCACTTTCTATTTAGGAACAATTTGCATTGCACTTATCTTAGTTTGCATCCGCCGCTCGACTAATCATCAGAGGGAAGCCCTACTATGAATACCTTTTTTTTTTTTTTTTTTGGTTTGGTTAAAAGAAAGTAATGGGAGTTAAAGCCCTAAATCATCAACCGCCTTCGACTAACTTATTATACCAACCTTGTATACATAACAACGTATTCCCCATTTTATTTGTACAAAAAAAAATATCGAACATAAACTACATTGAAGAACGTTTCTGAGGCTGATAACTTTAATAGACATTTTTCAAAGAAAATACTTATTTATTTCAGAAAGTAAGCAGTTCATAGCTTTTCGTGGCCACTTATTTAACAGTTTTAATTGTACATTTCCATCCTGCCTGCCTCACTTTCCTAACCTCATTTCTTCGCGGCTGCCCCGAGCTTCAGGTTGCTATGGTGAACAGCAGGGTGGAGGCATCCACGGTGGCAGTGATGGGCGTTGGCGGGGGCACGGCGTGCAGGCTGTGTGCAGGATGCGGAGGACGGATCGCAGACCGCTTCCTGCTCTTCTCCATGGAGCGGTACTGGCACACGCAATGCCTCAAGTGCTCCTGCTGCCACACTCAGCTGGGCGAGTACAGCAGCACCTGCTACAGCAAAGGAGGCATGATCCTCTGCAAGGACGACTACATCAGGTGAGCCCTCGTCATCTGTGTGGGCAGTGGTCAACGTTTCACAGTAGTGGAAGCCGGAAATTTGTTATTTTACGGTACACTACTGTAATTCTTTAAACAAAAGTGTAATACAACCCAATACCTTTGCATCTAATTCCCCACAAATAAAAGAAAGACAATAAAACCCAGCCTTAGCTGGCTCAGCATTAAGACCACAAACTGGTCGCTTTGAGCAGATCTGTTTTAGACACGCTGAAAAGCCGTTATAAAAAAGCAGATTATATAATAAATAGTCCATCTATCAACAATCCATTTTTCTATCAATCGTCAGTAGCAGGTGTTCCCATTAGAGTGAAGTGGTCCAGCACTAAGGACACAGCTGGGATTTACTATGAGGAACTTTTTAATCTGTGAAGTTGTTTTCTTACTGGATTTCCTTTTGGAGATTCTTTGTCAACAACCCCCCCCCCCACACTTTCAATACAACAAATTTTATTTTGTACAGCCTGAATTTGCTGTCCTGAAACCCTCCCAAGCCAATTCTGATCAACCCCCCCCCCCGCTCCTGTGACCCATGGTCTATGTGTATTCAGAGCCAGTGAGCCAATTACTTATTAAGAAACCGCAACGAACGTCAACGACCCAAAATCATTTTCGCTAGTGAGCTATTGCAATATTTACAAGCTGAGTCAATTTTTGATTTTATGTGGAATTAAATAATAATGCAGACGTAGCTGTTCATGCAATTGGGTTAAAGTAGCTGAATTGACAGACTTGTGCCGTGGCTTCGTGTGCAGGCTGTTTGGACACAGTGGTACCTGCAGTGCTTGTGGACAGTCCATACCTGCTAGTGAGATGGTTATGCGAGCTCAAGGCAATGTTTACCACCTTAAAGTAAGTATGATTAAGCAATCGTATCCGTCCTACCTTTACGTCACACAGTTGTCATGCTGTTGTCAATGAGCTAATCTTGATTATACATAGACTGACACTATCGCTCTCTGGTTTTCCTAGTGTTTCACCTGTGGTACCTGTAGGAACCGCTTAGTTCCTGGCGATCGCTTTCACTATGTCAATGGGACGATCTTCTGTGAGCATGACCGGCCTGGAGGAGGTCTGCTCGGTGGACATCCAACTCCACTGCAGGCCAACAGCATGATGTCCGACCAGAAGGTGAAAGGCCATTTGTTGATAGCAGGCATTTATCCACTTTTTAGAATGAAAAGTAAAAAGTACACTTGGGCAACAGGGTAAGGTGTTGCAACTCTGCAAGGTAGGCTATTTCTTTTTTATTGTATTATATAGAGCGTCAATGATGTCGGTGCAACTAGCACGGGGATCCATAACAGTCAATCAGGATTGTAAAAACAGATGCACAAAATAGAAAATATTCAACTTTCTGTGTGTAGTAATAATAATAATAATAATAATAATAATAAGGCATCATTTCATCCATTCCTCATTGACAAACCAGAATTGTGTCATTACCAAAAGACTAAATTAGTAAGATAAATCCAGCCTTAATCACATGGATCAATTAATTCATCAATATCTTGCAAGATAAGGAGGCATAGGATCTAGTATGATTTCATATACTGTTAGAAATCCAGAATGTACTTGTTTTCTGTGAGGATGAAGGGGAATCCCTGTGAGTGTAAAATCAGTTTATATGTTACTGGTGAGGAAATAAATATAACACACAAAACAAACCTTTGGCATTTTGAAAATGTATGAATATGTATATAACGTGCCTGTTGTCATCCACCTCCTCGTTGTTTCCTCACTGCGTGTCCGTCGTCCAGCTAGGTGCCGATGTGAACTGGCCCAAAGGCGGCCAGCTTAATAGAGTTATACATGCGTTCCCCGGAGTTCTCGTGTATTCTTATTTTTCCAAATAAGTGCTTTGTGTCGTTAAACGGGCGCCACGCAACACTAGACGAGCGCGCAGACTTGGGCCAAAAGACGATGGCCCAAAGCTGAATCTATTTTAAGACCCTGATTGGCCAGGACGCCCCGTGGCCCAACTTCAATATAGCTGTCAGCCATTGAGAATTCCTTAAACTGTGGCTGCATGCACAATTCTTACTCGATCATGCAATTTGAAATGAAACGAATAGCACACAACCAAAAATGAAGCACAGCATGTAACACAATTTTGGGCAATCAGATACTCATGACTGTGAATATTGTGACGGTGGTGAGCATAAAGATGTGCAACTGATGGCGTAACCAAGGGTTTTTAAATCACAAATAGATGGAAACACTCAGTGCTTGTGACATTTACAACCCCCTCTCTCCAATGTTTACAGGTCTGCTGAGGAAGACGATGGAAAACCAAATGTGTGCCTTCTCCACCCACCTGTCTCCTTCACCCGCCTCCTCCACCTGTAAATCCTGCCATTGGTTGAGCACCCGCCAGTCACTCCAGTGTGGGTGTAGGAACCAATACTGCTACTCGGTTCCATTTCAATAGAGACGGCTTTTGCTGAGTAGACAGTGAGGAGTGAAAGTGAAGAATTCTGTTGGAGGCATGAGAATACTGACGGTGATGGAATGTATTTCTACAGCACATTGATGTTTATTGTGAACTGGGGCAATATTACTGATAATATTGCTGTATTGCATGGCTAACATGGTGAAATGGAAGATTGCTATTGGATTACTTCCCCTTGAATCATTCGCTTTTACCCAGCTAGCCAGTTGCAGTGGGCATGGAGTGTCAGAAATAACATTTCTACAGGGGCGTATGTAAGTATACTTTCAAAAATGTTAAACAAGTTTGGTGTTTCTTTTTTTTTACTGGTTATGGAAATTGAAGTTGCTGGATGTTCAGTGAACAAGACAACATCTATATTGATACTTTAACAAAATCTGTTATTTTCTTTGAAATATTCAATTACATTTATTTTGTCTATTTGATCCATTTCTAACATGTCATTCTGCAGCTATAACCAGAGTGGTTTGGGGGAAGGTGTAGTTGCCCTCGGTTGGTAGTGTTCCTGCCCCCGAAAGTATTTGCTTGAATTCTATGTACACAATTGTTTTGCAAATCTGGTCTTAAGCTGCATTACAGTAATGAAGGACCACACCAGAATCCTTTCCTTCTTCTAGCCCATTATCAATAAATCTCATAAATCATTCATTCTGTATTTATCTCAATGAGAGTTGACCAGCACCATAAGCCGTCATGTTTACCTTTCTGACCATTTCCACATCACATGTTGAATAAGCACAGCAATACGATTCACTGGAACTATTTTACAATGAATGGAATGCAACACATGCCAGTAGCTTTCCCTTTAATAATCAGACTTTTAATGAGTATGCAAAGAATGTAGGGCGAAGCGCTGATGACATGCGTCTGTTATACTGATGAGTTAGTGCTTTGGAAATGATGCTGAATTTACTGTGTGAATTATTGTAATGGGAGTCATGGTAGTGCTATCGTTCCCTGTTTTTTTATTTTATGGACTGGACTTGTTTTTGCTTGACACTTATTAAAGAATCAGACATTATTACCCCGAAACATGCGTATCTTAATAAATTGTATTCTAAATGTTATATTTTGTTCTGTCTATTTCATTCAAAAGTTCAGTCACAGTTTTTGTAAAGTGCAGCAGAATACTTCACTATCATGGGATCTTGGTCATAATTTTATTGCACTTAGATTATAAGGTATATTAATAGAAATGGGTTTACTTTTAATGGATTCACATTCCTTAGCTTCATATGTTTCCACGGAGATCAGCTATACAGTGCTTCACATTTTCCACATTTTGTTATGTTGCAGCCTTATTCCTGTTGTTTTGGTTCTTTATTTTTAACAGATTTGCAAAAATTTGCAAAAAACAGTTCACTTTGACATGAGTTGTTGTGTGTAGAATGTTGAAAATAATGAATTTAATCCATTTTGGAATAAGGCTGTGAATAAGGCTGTAACTTAACAATGTGGAAAAAGTGAAGTGCAGTATTTATAGGTCTTATTTGTTGTAGGTATGCAATTTAAAGTTAAGTTTATTAATGTCATAATTTAGTTCCTTTTGTATAATGAACCTTAAAGCCTTAAGGAGCTGCCAGCATAACTCTGTTTTGTTACTGGGCAAGTAGAACCATCAGTATAGTCCTTTTAGGGCATCATTGCCACTTAGCCTTTATTTTCTCTAAATCTCTATTTGAATCAAGGTCTCTTCTCTAACTGGGCTTTCTTCTCTCATTTATTGTTTCATATTTATCCAAAGACCTGTGATTCCAATAATTAAGCTTTTCTGGGTTTATAATAATTACTTTAGTAGCAATGGTACTAAAAGACATACAAGATCAATGCTCTTACTATGAATTTATTCATACTTTGTATTGATGTTGGGCTCCCACGTAAACCAAGACTGACTGGAATGCATTGCTGCAGCAGGACCTCCGCATGGAGTTTGTCTTCACACCTAATTGTGAATTCTCTCTTGGTGAGAGCCCTTAGATGTGATTGGTCAAGCCACAGACACCACAAGGGTCCCTTTGCTGCCGACTGAGAGCTGATATTCTTCTCTGAAAACGTTCTTTCCGAATCTTCGTCTTTCCGAACTGGCGCTGGTCGGTGTAAGGTTGAGACGGAGTCTCCTCAAATCAACTTTTCAAATTGCCACACGTCGAGGACGGGAGTTTGGATTCGGGCTCTCTAGCTTTCGGTGGGTCGGCCTCTCCAACCCAACGCTTCCCGGACCAAAGCTCGTTAGTGAAAGCCTTGTTTTAGCTCCTCCGGAGAGGTCCTCACTCCCGGCCCAAGCAGCTCAACGCGAGAATATCGCTTCTTCTACCCCCTTGCATACTCGTGTGTTAGAGAGCCGATGTCAGATTAACGTGTGTCTTTATTTTTGTTTTGATGTTTACTGCATTGTGAGTGATGACGTATGTTTTTGAACTGTGTGATGAAGTTAACCACTTTTGTGTTTCACTGTCATCTGTTTTGCTTTGAGTCTTTCTTATGATTAATCATTTGTTAACCAACACACCTGTCCCTGCACACATATAGATTGACCTACAGACAGAGGTACAACGATATGAGGAACGCACGTGGTGTACAAACACGGCCTCAGCAACACCTCTGCCGGCTCGTAGCCACACAAAGCCTGTCGTGGGTCGGTAGCTTTGCTCCAAGCTTCCTTTCTCGCTTACATCTTCCCTTTCTCACACACTCACTCACACACACAGACTTCCTCCACATGAATGAATGAATGTTTTTATTTGTTGTTTAGATATTAGGATATTGTATAATAGCTTTTGTTGATTTCAAATGGTATTGATCTGATTAGTATTGTTGGAAGTTAATAAACCCTGTCATACTTTAAGCAGCAGTTTCCTGTGATTTCTCTGTTCATATCTACTGTGATGCTGGTTGAAAACAGCCAGTGTAGAAACTGAAACCTTCAATTCATGCTCTTAATGAGTGAATATCAATTATGAGACTTAATTTATAGTTTGATTATTCGTCCAGTTTCAGGGTTATACCCCGTTATATATTTATTTTGTGAATTATCTTAGAAGATTATTATTTTTTCTAGATATTAACAGTGTACTCATCCTTTTTTTGTGTTGCAAATTAAATTGGTGCAGAATGGGTGCTGTCTGAAGAACCGATTGTAAATTAATGGTTGAAGATGATGTGTGTTGCACAAGTTGCAGGTAGTCACTGCAGACTGACAGTGACAGTGAGATGCAAAAGTGGCAGGCTGCAGGTTCTTTTCTTAGAACGGCAGGTTTCTTTTTTCAGAACGGCATAAACCAATAACAGACCAGCATGTGGCTGCATAGACCCGCCTCCTCATCCATATGCAAATCCTGTAAAATGCTTTTTTTCATTGACAAATTAGCACATCACAGCAACTTAAAAGAAGCACAGCGTCTTGAATAAAGTGTCTTTTTATCTCTGCAATTTCCATCGTTATTTCTTTTGAAATAACGATGGAAATTGCAGAGATAAAAAGACACTTTATTGTATTTCCTCATATAGCCCGAAACTTGTCATTTTGCCAATGTTTTGATTACCGTATACTTCAGCTGCGTCATGCCACTCTGAATCCCAACATGTTACGATCATATAAACGGCATGTCACTCGGTGATCCCATGTAAGACTCATTGGCATTCTGATTCAATGCTTCATCATCTTCAAGATCCTCATTTACATGGGATTCGCATATGAATGAGGAGGCAGGTCCGGAACGTGACGTTCTGAGATTGGTTTGTGCCGTTCTAAAAAAGGAACCTGCCACTTTTTGATATATTTTTTAACTTGGTGCCACTGGACTCACAATTGAAAAAAAATAGAACCATGAATAGTCTATAAAATTAAAGGATTTAACTCTACTTTAAAATATTTGATCCTTCCAAGGGTTTGGTTCAGTAAGATTGTTATGCATCAAACATATATATATATATATTTAGCATGGAAACAACGTCACCATTTCTTCCACGCTAATTTTAGGATCACTCCTTTGCCATATTGTTTGTTTGGCTTACCGTTGAGCCAGTTAAAGGCTAATGTGAAGCAGGCATAACAGGGAGAGGTTCTCATGAGAAACCAGCTGTGTCTCTTCAAATTATCAGCCTTCACAACTCAGCAGCTCCTCTCACTTGGTTAGTCCAATTAGCTTCACATGCACAGTAACCATGAGGCTAGTCAAACCCGGATAAACCATATGGCCAATTGAGCAATTGCCCAGGGGCCCTTGACCGCTAAAGGGCCCCTGGCCAGTGAGGGCACAAGCAAAAAAATCTGGTCATGTCTCGCTTATAAATTAAACTCTCCGCCGAAGCCGTTGCGCTGCTCAGAATCTCGGCCCCTGGCTGCCTGCGACTGTGTTCGTGAGCTGTTACTCTCTCCTCATTGGTCAGTCCCAATGACTCATTCGGACTGACCAATGAGCAATGAGGTGGGTCAAAGGTGACACCAGTCAACGTGCACGGAGCAGGTCGCGTGACGTCAAGTGCTGTGTCCCCAAGTGCAAAAAATGCGAACATGGAGAAGCTAAGTGGGAGCGCTAAACAGAAATTAAAAACACCGTAAATTTAAAGTATATAGGGCACGAACTCGTGACGAGCCACTGGCAGTCCTCCAACTTAACTCTCCATAGAACGAGCCAACGAGCTGCAGCTGCGCAATGAGCAGAGTGGCTTCAGGTGTGATCCGGTGCACGCCCGGCTCGTCCCCGCCGCAAGGTGCGTAACCGTCTGGCTGGCCGAGCCATAACAATACCCCCCCCACCAAGGGAGCCACCCGGCGACTTGCCAGGCTTCTCGGGATGGGCCCGATAAAAGGCGGTCAGAAGCCCCGGGTCCATGATGAGCCGGCGGGACACCCAGTTACAGTGCTCCGGGCCATAGCCCTCCCAGTCCACCAGAAACTGGTACCCTCGCCCCCGCCCCCGAACGTCCATCAGCCGGCGAACCCTCCACTGAGGGTGCCCGTCCACGATCTGGGCGCATCCGGGGCAGGAGGCATCAGGGGACTGTGGGTGACTGGCTTAATCCTCGAAACAAGAAAAACGGGATGCATCCGTATCGAAGCCGGTAGTCTCAGCCTCACTGCCGCAGGACTGAGCACCCTCGCGACCTCAAAGGGACCCACGAAACGGGGGTCCAGCTTCTTGGCGGCCGACTGCACGGGAAGATCCTTGGCGAATGGCCAAACTCTCTGCCCCGGGTGGTATGTCGGCGCTGGGTTCCGGCGACGATTGGCCCCCCCGGCTGCCACGTTCAGCTGCTTGGAGTAGGACGAGGGAGTTGATGGAGTACTCGACCCATGGGAGGAACCGACTCCAGGAGGACGGGTTCTTGGCAGCCACACAGCGGAGTGCCGACTCCACGCTCTGGTTCATCCTCTTCATCTGCCCGTTAGTCTGTGGGTGATAACCAGAAGAGAGACTGACAGAGGCACCCAAGCCCTTGAAGAATGCTCGCCATACTTGGGATATGAACTGAGAAGTGGTTCGAGACCACATCCTGGGGAAGACCATGGAGCCGGAACACATGGCTCATCAGGAGGTCCGCCGTCTCTGACACCGAAGGGAGTTTGGGGAGGGCCACCAGGTGTACCCCCTTACTGAGCCGATCTACTACGGTTAATATCACCGTCCTACCCTGGGAGGGCGGTAGTCCAGACACAAAGTCCAAGGCCACGTGGGACCAGGGGCTGCTAGGAACAGGAAGGGGTTGCAGTAGCCCGGCGGGTGCCCGGTGAGAGGCCTTGCTGCGGGCACACACGAGGCAGGCCAATACAAAGTCCCTCACCTCGTTCCTCATCGTAGGCCACCAGAAACGTCGAGCCAGGAAGGTGAAGGTGCGGTGGACCCCCGGGATGGCAGTACTGAGGTACTCGGGACCTGACCGATTCCGGGACGAAAAGCCTCCGTGGAGGCACGCCACTCGGAGCAGGGTGGGAGCGCAGCGCCCTCTCACGACAGTCTTGATGCCCCAGGCCACCATGCCGATCATCCGGGCTCCGGGAATGATGGTTGCTGACTCCTCGGTGGCCATTCTCCTCCCTTGATGAAGTCGGGACATGGCATCCGCCTTAATGTTGCGGGAATCGGGACGATAGGAAAAATCAAACTGACTGAGGAAGCCGGCCCAACGAGCCTGTCGCCCATTGAGACGCCTAGCCGCCTGGATGAATGTCAGGTTCTTGTGATCTGTCCAGATGGTAAATGGCTGCTCTGCCCCCTCCAGCCAATGGCGCCACTCCTCCAGAGCAGCTACCACTGCCAGCAACTCCCGATGTCGTAGTTCACCTCCGCGGGGAGAAAACGTCGGGAGAAGAACGCACAGGGGTGCACCTTCTGATCCCCCACTGCCCATTGGGAAAGGACGGCCCCCAGCCCAGTGTCCGAGGCGTCCACCTCCACAATGAACTGTCTTCCTGGGTCGGGGTGGAGTGGAACTGGGGCGCTGGTGAACCTCCTCTTGCTGGACATGCTCCTCGAGAGTCCTGGAGAAGACCAAGATGTCGTCGAGGTACACAACCACGAACTCATCCAGCATGTCGCGGAGCACGTCGTTCATGAGCGCCTGAAAAAACCCTGAACGGCATTACCCGGTACTCGTAGTGACCCTGGGGTGTCTTGAAGGCAGCCTTCCACTCGAACCAGGTGGTAGGCGCTCTGGAGATCCAGCTTGGAAAAGATGGCAGCCTGGGTCAGGGGCTCAAGGGTGGAACTCATGCGGGGGAGGGGCTACCTGTTCTTGACCGTAACGTCGTTCAGTTGGCGATAGTCAATGCAGGGTCGGAGACCCCCATCCTTCTTCTTCACAAAAAAGAAACCCGCTGCCACTGGGGAGGACGAAGGCCGAATGAGCCCTGCTGCCACTGACTCCGAGATGTACTCATCCATGGCGGCCTTCTCAGGAATGGACAGGCTGTACAGCTGACTGCTGGGAAGGGGAACCCCAGGGCGGACAGCTAACCCTCAATCACTCCACATAAAATTATGTCAAACCAAATAATACAAATATTTATCATCTTTACATTCTGGCTACTGAAATGATAGCGAAGGCGGCGCATGGGATAGGGAGGGTGTGCTGTGCAGCGCAAGGTTGGTGGTTTGAATCCTGGCTGCTCCGTGTGCCAAGTGTCCCTGAGCAAGACACCTAATCCCCAATTACTCCACATAAATTATGTCAAACCATGGGCGTTTTGGATAAAAGTGACAGCTGCATGTATAGTAATGTCTTGTAAGTCAAAGTCATCATCGTATCTCATGAGATACTATCTCATTATGATGACATACAGGACCTGTTTTTCAGTGGCTGACATGGGCTTCCATACAATAATCTACAACAGATGGAGTAGTAGTAGATGGATTGTGATTCACTGCACTTGTATGTGAATTTCCACCACTTCATAAAATATATGTAACATGCAGTTGAATTACGGTAGTCTGCTATTATTGTGAATTGACAGCTTTAACTGTTTATTCATAACATTGACCGTTAATTTACAGGGATGGAAATTTAACTGTATGTTACAGTTATGACATACTGTAAGATGCCGTTAGAAATGTACCGTAAATGTACAGCAATTTGTTACAGTGTACCACTAACACCGTGACACACAACAGCGTTGGATTAAGATGTGTAACATGGTTCCACGGCATATAGCTCGAAGAGAACAGCAGAGGGAAAGCGTTACCATTTCTTTGAACCGCAGAGTTTATGATTACTGGGGATTTATTCATAGGAGCGACATTTTTCAAATATCAAATAGGGATTTGCCGCATTGACAATAAAGACATTGAATAATACTTTTAGAATTGCAAAATGTAACTTCACTTAATTGATTATATGTTTCATACTGCATATACTGTGTCACGAACCGGCCTGCACGGTCATGACAACAAAGAGGGGGATAACACAAGCAAGTAGTTAAAAGAAAGAATTTTTATTAACTTAAGCAGCAGAAAACATAACTTTGGTAGCGTAGCAATGGCGTGTGGAGTCAGTAGTTTCAGTGGTGGACGTGAGTGCATGCATGGAAGGTGTGTGTGTGTGTAATGTTGTTTAATGGCAGGATAAACCATACTCTTCACGATCAGGCTGTCTTAGGGAAGAGAGAGAATAAGACCAGCTGAGACCAGAAGCCGTTTAATAAAGTGCACTGGCACACAAAGCCCATGAGTTTCCAGCGCTGCTGGTTACGTCAAGTGTTTCCACTCTTCTTATGACCCTCTGCCACGCCCACCTGTAACACCTGCAACAACACCAGCCAGTACCAGAGAAGGTCGTCACAACTGTATGTACATGTAAGACCAATTGTGAGTCGTACCTTCTGAAAACTTTTATTCCCCTAACCTTGTCTCTTGCTAATTGGTTCTGAAACTAGTTGGGCTAATGATATGCAAATGAGGCTTGATTGGCTTGAGTGTGACATGGAACTTGCACCGTGGAGGGAGATTGGAAGACCCCCCTCCTTGCTTATCAAGATATGGAGATAATTGCAATTAAAGTAATTTGCATGCACTAATGAATTTGTCTTGTGTTTTTCATGATCGCAGACATGGAGTAAATAATTGATTTCCTATCAGCCGTGAGCTTGTCAAACTGCCTTTGTCAGGACTGTGTGAAGTCAACAAAGAACAATCTGCCTGCGGAATTGTTAAGAACAGTGTATTAAAATAGTGTTGATGTATTTGCGTCCTCTGTTGTCCTTCAATCAGAGTATTGCCGGTTAGATCCCCGGCAGTGTCTACGATGTATGAATGTCGAGATAATCGTGATGGGCACATGGCCCCTAATATGGTAGGCCCTGTCATCAGTGTGTGAGTGGGAGAATGACCATTCAGAGCTGGCGCCCAGCTCACTCTCATCAGATGTTCCCTCAGTCTCCCATTGGGCCAGTGGCTGTGAAGTTTGACTGGGTTCATTAGGTAGCTCAACATGAAATGCATTTAACATCAAATGCGGTTAAATTCAAAACACCGCAAGGAATTGGGGACAGAATGATCTCCTTTTTTTTGTAAAGGATGTGGTTCCTATGCTAAAAGAGCGAAGTAAGGAAGCATTGAAGCTCCTTTCCTTAGCATTAGAGAATTCCAACAGCTCTTATCATGGCGGCCACTTACACTACATTACATTACATGTCATTTAGCGGATGCTTTTATCCAAAGCGACTTTCAATAAGTGCTACTACCTTTGGGTCAGGAACACAGGAACCTTCGTAAGAAGAAAAGACTATTCCAATCCAGCCCCAATCTTTTATTATGCCTCCATGCTATCTCTGATCATCCCGTTTTTAATGTCACATGGCAATGACTTGTGGGTAATTCCCTTGGGCTAAATCAGCATCCAATGCTTGGATTGGGATTGGACGTCTCACTCACAGGGAAAAACACACCAGGGCAGGAAATCAGCATTCAGGAAAGATTTATTGCCATAATATGTCAGACATACAAGAAATTTGACTTGGCGGTTGGTGCATAACAGCAGGCAGTACGACAATGGACGACAAGACAACATAGTGCACGAGGAATAAAATAAAATGTAATGCTATGGGTTAGTAATATAAGGCTATGGGTTAGTTTAAAAATAAAGGAATACAAGTTAAAAGTTAAGAATAAAGTGCCTCAACAAACAGATAGTGACAAGTGAAAGTGACGTGTGCAGAATGAAAGAAAGTGACCGGTGGAATGTCAGAGTCAGTCAGTGGGGGATCGGCTCTGTTGATGAGCCCGACTGCCGACAGGAAGAAACTGTTTGTGTGGTGGGAGGTCTTAATCCTGATGGGCCTCAGCCTCCTGCCAGATGGAAGGGGCACAAACAGGTTTTGTCCGGGGTGGGAGGGGTCGGCTATGATCTTTTTAGCTGCTTCAGGGTCCTAGAAGCGAACAAGTCCTGCAGGGACGGCAGATTGCAGCCCATCACCCTCTCTGCAGAGCGGATGACACGCTGCAGCCTGCCCTTGTCCTTGGCTGTGACTGCAGCGTACCAGACTGTGATTTCTTCAGCTGGAAGAACAACCTCTGCTGAGCCTTCTTGGTGATGGAGCTGATGTTCAGCTCCCACTTGAGGTCTTGGGTGATGATGGAGCCCAGGAAACAGAAGGAATTCACAGTGGTGACGGGGGAGTCACACAGGGTGATGGGGGAGGGTGGGGCTCTGTTCTTCCTGAAATCCACAACCATCTCCACTGTCTTTAGCGCGTTGAGGTCCAGGTTGTTCTGGCTGCACCACGACACCAGATGGTCAGGTCTTGTAGGCGGACTCATCCCCACCAGAGATCAGTCCAATGAGGGTGGTGTCATCCGCAAACTTCAGGAGCTTGACGGACTGGTGGCTGGAGGTGCAGCTGGTGGTGTACAGGGAGAAGAGCAAAGGGGAAAGAACGCAGCCTTGGGGGGAATCGGTGCTGATGGTCCGAGAGGCTGAGACATGTTTCCCCAGCTTCACATGCTGCTTCCTGTCGAACAGGAAGTCTGTGATCCACTTGCAGGTGGAGTCGGGCACGTGCAGCTGGGAGAGTTTGTCCTGCAGCAGAGACGGGATGATCGTGTTGAAAGCAGAGCTGAAGTCCACAAACAGGATCCTGGCGTAGGTTCCTGGGGAGTCCAGATGCTGGAGGATGTAGGGCCATGTTGACAGAATCATCTACAGACCTGTTGGCTCTGTAGGCAAACTGCAGGGGGTCCAGGAGGGGGTCAGTGAGGGTCGGTGAGGGTCTTCAGGAGGTACAGGACTAGCCATTCAAAAGACTTCATGGCTACAGAGGTCAGGGCAATGAAATTAAGTGAACCTAGGGACACAAGAGGCAGGAAAATACTGAATAAGACATGAAACAAACCCCCTACCGTGGCACATTGCTCCTGTAACTGTCACAACAGTGTGTGACTGCTAGTGACCGATGGGCAGGAAGTTCTGTGTATGATGGCTGCAGTCATCAGTGTGTGAATGGGTGAATGTTGACCTGAAGTGTTAAAGTACTTTGAATGGTTGAAAGACTAGTAAAGCGCTTTTTAAGTACAGTCCATTCATTTGGAACCCCAGAAGTGGGAAATGTACTCAAGAGCTAATGAATAAATACCTGTATATTCTCTCACCAAATATTAATAATAAATATTGTACTTAATATCTTATTGAATGGTGGGGGTCAGCGTCTTGAGTTGTGTCTTACAGTCAAATACATTTAGTGGTAAAGGTATGGAAGGAAACTTTCTTCCTTTATTGGATTCCATTTTTATTTCATATTTGGCAAAAATCTTTTTTCTTTACACCTTTGGGGTTAGAGCTGAAAGAATAAGAATATTGTCACACATTAAAGAAAACTTGATAGAAACATATCATCATAATCCTAGTCAGATATGTTGTGTTCTAGATGAAGCAGCGACATAATGAATCTGTTAATTGTTGGAAGGATCTTCTAACTATCAATGTTGTCTCTTTGCCAATAACACTCCTCCCATGGCACGTGGAGTAGAAAGGGTGGCGGTTTGAACCCCAGCTGCTCCATGTCCCATGTCGAAGTACCCCTGAGCAAGACACCCAACCCCTAACTGCTCCCCGGGCGCCTTTACAGCAGCACACGGGTTAAATGCAGAGAAAAATGTCCTTCTGTCTGCAATTTAATACTTGACAATAGAAATGTCTTCTTCTTCTTTGGTTGTTATACAACTTTGTTTGAGGAACACAGACACTGCCGGTGATTTGATAAAATGAACAATACTTCCTACAAATCAGTTAGTTCACATTATATCCATATCATATTATACTATGTGTAAGATGGGAGTTTGAAGCAAGGGTGTTGGGTGAGAAGGGGGATGGGGTAGTGATTTCTTCCAATCAGACTTTGAATAATTAAACTGATCAACTTAATTAGCTCAATTAAGTTGATTTGACCACGGAACGTTGCCATATGGCACAAGGAAACAAAGGAGAGGGGAACTAATTAAAAGTAAAATAATGAGGATTTTAATTAACTGGTTCCCCAGACATCAGCAAACGGGATGTGGAGTTGTAATTAAAAAGTCCTGTAGTGCTGGCAACATTCTCTCGCTCTCTGTTTTAATAACGGCAAAGGATCCATCCATCTAATTAAATCTGTAAATAAATTAGCAACACTGAGGGTCCCTGCTTGAGATCTATACCACACCTCCCACAGCACAGCTCCCAAATAGTTTTTCCAAATGTTGTCATCAGCATGCAGAAAAAAAAGAGGGAGAAGATGAATAGACAAGTACTCCTCTCTGGAATCCAATAGGTTCTAACACAAATCACGCAAACATGTGTGGATGCATAAGCTGCCACTTGGATCAATAATACAAATTCTAATGTCAATGCTATGAATGAAACCTCAAAGCTTTAAACTAATTGGTGCAGGCTACTTGCCACACACTACTATTCACCGATAGTAAATGTTCTATTGATTGATCTTCAGCACAAATGTCTCATGTATCCCAATGACAACCAGAGGACTGCAGTGTGCTGTCCTTCCATGATCCCACATCAGCTGCCTCCCACCACCCCTCCATCTTCCGTCTACAGCATGCTTGTATGTCTTTCATTTGGTTTATGAGTGTGTGTGTGTGTGTGTGTGTGTGTGTGTGTGCGGGTGTGTGTGTGGACGAGTCGTCACTCTCTCTCCTCCTGTGAGCATCAGAGGCGAGCTGCCAGGCCGCGGCCCACCAGGAGTACAGCCTTTCATTAGCACTCTGTAATTAGGAACACAGGCAATTTGCAGCATGGCACCCAGCTCACACACACAAAAACATGCACACACACGGAGGCTCGCTGACACACACTCTACCCCAATCCCCGACACGCACCAGGGCAGACAGGAAACCAGGGAAAAGAGACGTATGGCTCGCGTTGAAGGGCTCTGGTTGGCACTGAACCGGAGACAGAATGTCCCTCTCCGCTGTGTTCAACACTGAAGATGCTAAAGCCATTGGTCTGTTTGGTGCTGTTGGGGAGTACTGAAATAATAAGTGAAAAACAGTTGTATTTAGTGCTGTGAGAAGTTTAATAAATGGCCGCAAGAGACATCCACCTCTAGTCTGCTACATTCTTATTAACGCATTACTATTGCTGACACCATTACTACCGTTGTTATCATTGTTCTACTAAATTCACACAGCTGTTACTATTAGAATCAGGAATCAGGAAACATTTATTACCAAAATATGCCAAACATACAAGGAATTTGTCTTGGCGGTTGGTGCGCGACAGTAGACAATGTGACAATAGACAAGACAGCAGTGCACAAGTAATAAAATAAAGTAAAATGAAATGCTAATGCAATGGGTTAGTAGAATAAGGCTATGGGTATAGTATAAAACAAGGGAATAAAGTTTAAAAAATGTAATATTTAAAAAGTTTAAAAAAAAGATATATTAAGCATAAAGTGCACTAACGAACAAGTAACAAAGTGACGAGTGACGACAAAGTGGTGAATTACAGTTGAAGTGGCATGTGCAGTGTGAAGGGGAGTGACCGGTGGAATGTTACAGTCAGTCAGTGGGGGACCGGCTCTGTTGATGAGCCCGACTGCCGACGGGAAGAAACTGTTGGTGTGGCGGGAGGTCTTAGTCCTGATGGACCTCAGCCTCCTGCCAGATGGAAGGGGCACAAACAGGTTTGGTCCAGGGTGAGAGGGGTCGGCTACGATCTTTTTAGCTCGCTTCAGAGACCTGGAAGCGAACAAGTCCTGCAGGGATGGCAGATTGCAGCCGATCAGCCTCTCTGCAGAGCGGATGACACGCTGCAGCCTGCCCTTGTCCTTGGCTGTGGCTGCAGCGTACCAGACGGTGATGGAGGAGCAGAGGATGGACTCCGTGATGGCCGTGTAGAAGTTGTTTTAAATCATTATGTGGCTTACTGCTTAATATTTGATTAATTTCTGTCATATGCATTTAAAGTATTGTACATTTTTTATGTTGTTATCCCTGTTGAAAGCTACATTTGGGACTTTTGGGCTGCACAAAAACAACGAATTGAAGTCAATTGAAAGCACAGATCCCATGTAAGACTTAATAGGATCATTTGGGGATTCTTATTGTCCGTTCTGCTCACAAAGTAATCATCTGATCAACTTCTGTTAGCAGCTGGGATTTGTGTTCAGTGGAGACTGTGTAACGTCAGTTTCCCACCTCAACACTTCACCGGCAGTGCGTAGGAGGTTATCCCTGTAATTTACCAGGAATTACTCTATATGTGAGGCTTTAATGACATTCACTCGTTTTCTTTCTTCCAGCTGGACAATCTCTGAGCCAAGACAAAGACGTCTGCAACCCTACACCACTGCCCTCCCACTGCCTCCACAGCCTGCACCACACCTCCCAGTTCCCCTCACATCTACTGATGGCCCAGATACAATATCGGTCCAGATACAATATCACTAATATCTTTAATTGCCTCGTTAAATTGACACACAATTCTGGACTAGGGCCGAGGCACTGACCGTAATTAGACACCTAAACATGAAGCTAGGAGCGTTTTATGTAGGGGCACTTTGGGGAATGTTTTAATGAGGACGTGGTGCTGAGAATAGCTTTGGAGTCATTTGTTGATTCAGGAGCTGCACCCGGTGGCCAGCACTCCTAACCTTGGACAGGCACGCAGACACACAATCACACACACAAACACACACTAGCCCCGCCAGTCTCCATAGAGTTTGCAGTGGGATTAATACAAACAATTGCAAACTGAAAAGGTTCTGCTTTTTGCATTTCTTGGGAGTTAAATGTTTTATTGCTTGTCTTGAGAGTAGCATAAGGGGAAACAATGAGGTCATCAAATGAAAGCAGGACCAGGTCTTACGAGAGACAGTAGAGACACTGAGATACTGAATCTTGACTTATTAGCATTAACGGAACCACCATATCCTATATTCCTCATAATGTCACCTAATCTGTGAATATATCAGAAGAAAAGCCTTATTCTATGGCTTGACCGCAGCTAAGAAATGTGTTATTATAATCTCATAATTTCATAATTTTAGAAATGATCTTTAAACGCTGCAAGTTTGTAACAATAGTGGCATGAATTAACAGCAATGGAATATCATTTCCAAACTATGTTTTCATTAATGTATAATCACCTCAAACTAAGAATCAAAAAGAATTATATGACAGAATACATCAGTCATTGTCTCTCAAGGCTTTTTCCTTCTTTTTTTTTTTAGCTTTTTCTAATAAAACAATGACCTGCTGCCACACTGAAGCTATGAGAGCAGAGAGAGTGACGAAAAACTGTCTAATGGATTTATAATAAGTTGAAAATCACTTTCGGTCAAGGTCCTTGTCGGTTCACTACCTGGAATTTTGCTTCACTTAATTCTTTGGACAGTTAATAGTTACTGGTTGTAGGGACTTCACCGTAGGGGGGAACAAAGGACTATGAAACACCGCCAAGCCCCATCAGGTGTTAGAGATCTCACATTTGTAGGAGATGTGGTTGAACTCATATAGTGGAGCCTCATTGGGCCTGCTGAGGATTATCGAACGGTATTCACGGATCTTAAAGTCGACATTTGCTGCCACACGACACGAGGATTAGTGGAACAGAGCGGGTCGCGGTACCCGTTCATGAGCCGGAGAAACCTCACTGGACCAGTCCGAAAAATCATATGTGGCATTGGTTGTACTTGCTCTGCTGCGTTTTGTATACGTCAACTATTTATTTCTTTGAGTGTAAGATGTCCAGAAACTGAATAATACTTTGATTATATCTTTTAGCAGCTCTTCCTCTGCTCTGCTCTCCTCCATGCAGCGTGTGTACGTTCATTTTCCTCTTCTCCCCCCTCATTCATCTCCTTACATCCTCCCACCTTCTTCTCCTGTCAGGGGGGAAAGGGACAATTCTGTGCTTTCTTCTTGTCTCGTCCAGTGCTGCTGTACGCCAATCTTCTTTAGATTAGGGTACGTGAGTGCTGTTGTCTTCTTTTCCTATCAATCCAAACCACATGTATGCACATGCACACACATAAACGCCTTGAACAGATTCACACACGTGTTCCCCGTTGGCTGGATGGGATAAACCTTCACTCTGGACTCTGAATGTGGATTAGTACTTTGACTATTTTAGACCTATTGACACAGAAAAAAGGTTATTAAATGAAGCTTAGGCGAAAATTCAGGAAGACTGGACAGGCTGTGCCGCTCCCTCGTCAACGTGATCTCCAAAACCTGTTCGTAAAAATGTATACAAAAATCTTGAACATACAGATTCGTAACAATACACACGAACTGGCGGTGGTTAACCACGCCCCCTTGAGTGAACAACATGGCGGTCCATGTCAGATTCTAGAGTGAACGTCTCTCCGCCATGCTGGATTTCTTGAGGGGGTTAGGGTTAGTAACTACTATTACTATTCTTACAATTTAACATTGATTTCTCGTTAAAAATGCAATCATAACACGTTTATTTTACATCGTTAGACTTCACGAAGTGTGTTTACGGGGTGCAGGTCCCCGTTCACTTTGAATAGGGTGACGTCATCGGTTGCAGTCCGTATTTATTTTGTATGTATCACTACGAATTTGTATGTTCAAGATTTTCGTATACATTTTTACGAACAGGTTTTGGAGATCAGGCTGCCCTGGTGGCCTCCTCTCTCCCCGGCGGCGTCCGGCCAGCTGATTGGGGGCGGGGTTGGGTGTCCCGCCACTACCCCTGACACCTCCAATCACAGCAGGACCATATGAGGAGAGTGGAGCAACTTATTCTTTACCACCACCACCAGTGTCTGGACTCCCAAAGGGGGGATATGCCTCATCGCGGCATCCCGGCCCCTGGTCTATCCTGCGGCAGGATGGAGTTCAAGCTCCAAACTTATATATAAATATAAATATTATATTAAATATAAATATTTATGCCTTATTTTTATATTTTTAAATAAAGCATTGTTCAAGTCTCTACAAGTCTCTCTGGATAGAAATGGTTCTTTAGAAGGCAGTGTTGTTCTACAAAGAACCATCACCTTCTAAAGAACCATCTTTTAGATGGTTCTACGTGTTTTTCATATGGTTCTTTTGGGATATTAAATGGTTCCTAGAGATATCAATGGGTTCTTATGTTGTGGTTGAATGGTGGGGGATGGGAAAAAAAACACCTCCGTGTTAGCTAGTTACACATATACATATAAGCCGCAAATGTCGTGAGCAGCAGCAGCGATGGAAAGCCCCTGGGTGACGTTTTCGTATCGGATGGACAAACAATGATGGTGCACTTTGAGGCGGAGGACGTTTCGTTGGCCTTGGGTGTTGTGTTGGCCCTCTATGGTGTTTTTAATCTTGCGTACCCTTGTCAGCTTTCATTTTTGGAGGCTTTTATCCTGAAGACACACGGGTACCAGTAGCTGTGCAGAGCGGCAAATGGTCTGAACTTTGGACTTTTCTTGTTGCATGCAGCACATGCAGGATTACAACGTATAACATTGATTAATGACATAGTTAAGTGTAGTGCAGCTGCAGGTTTTTTGTTTTATCCTGATCATTTTGTGAATGTAGATGATTTAAAAGATCCTCAAATAAAAAATATTGTGAACCCTGATTCCATTATTATCATGTGTAAATGTACACCTTTTTCACATTTCACAAAATCGGTTACTCAAAGAACCATTTATTCCTTGGAAGAACCATTTTTAGCTGAGCCATTTGGGTCTATAAAGAACTTCTTTGAAAAAGGTTGTTTAAAGAACCTTTTTTTCTTCAGGTTCTTCAAAGAAACAGTGCTTCAAAGAACCATTAGTTGAAGGTTCTTTGAGGCACCTCTATGGGTTCTTTAAAGAACCGTTTAAGGAAATGGTTCTGAAAGGTTCTTTGTGGAACCAAAAATGGTTCCCCTGTGGCATCACTTCGAAGAACTCGGCGTGACACTCGACAGCCGACTCTCCCTAACTCCCAACATCAGTGTGACAACACGATCCCGTAGATACACGCTCTACAACATCAGAAGAATACGTCCACTCAGGAGGCTGCCCAGGTACTGATTCAGGCTCTTGTCATCTCCCGCCTGGACTACTATAACTCCCTCCTGCAGGTCTCCTCGTTACCACCATTCCACCTCTGCAGCTCATCCAGAATGCAGCAGCTCGACTGGTCTTTAACCTTTCGAAGTTCTCCCACACTACTCCACTCCTCCGCTCTCTTCACTGGTACCGGTGGCCGCCCGCATCCAGTTCTAAACATGGTGCTCACGTACCATGCTGTGAATGAATCAGGTCCAGCTTACATCCAGGACATGGTCCAACCCGACATCCCGACCCGCACTCTCCGCTCTGCATCTGATAAACTGCTTGTTCCTCCTCACTGAGAGCAAAACACTCGACTAGATCACGACTCTTTGCTGTCCTGCTCCTAAATGGTGGAACGAGCTCTCTGAAGACACCAGGACCGCAGAGAACCTTCACATTTTCGTCTTTAGTCTGAAAGGACACCTCTTCAGACTCTACCTCCACTAAAACACTAACTGTAGCACTTAAATTGTACTTGTAACACCACTCATCTATAGCAAATTGTAAATTGGTTTATTTGAGGAAATTTCTTTCTTGTTTCTTGTTCTTCTGAGTTTGTGTCCTGTTGAATGCACTTATTGTAAGTCGCTTTTGATAAAAGCGTCAGCTAAATGACATGTAGTGATAATAATGATAATAAAAATAACCATTTTTGGTTCCAGTTGGCACATATTTTTCTGTGTGTTTGACTGTTCTATTATTGGTCCCTGAAATGATCGATCTATTTAATTAATGTCAAAAAATACATTTTTGTACTTGCTAAAGACCAAACCCTCTCCTACCAGATCCCAAACAAGGTCCTGCCAATCAAGCACAGCCTGCACCTGCTCAACAATAGCAAAACTGGTTTTATTTATACAAAATATATTTTGCATATTAGTCATTACAAGTACCTAAATACTGGAAACAAAAACAGGAATACAAACGTTTGTCACAAGTAGTTTTAGAACGTGAATTTTGTGTTGTGAAAACGTTCTTCATGGGATGTCACAGTATTTCCCCTCATCTCTGATGTGAGTGATGGAGCCAGAGAGCTAAAGGTTAAATGATAAGGGATATCTGTGCCAACCGAAGGTCATTATTTCCATTTCTCTCTGTAAGACCGACCACCTCTGTCGCTATCTGCTCCACTGTCAGCAGCGTCTGAAACGCAGTCCAGGTCTCCACTCAGGATACTTCAGAGACGGAGTGCAGCTGCAGCAGACAAAGAGCCCATTGACAGGAGCAAAACAGGAAACAGCCATACAGCACGTTTCCCCGTGGAACATGTTGGGATCCCACACAACCTGTGCTGCACCTTGTTCTTCCTTAGGCTTAATTCTATTATTTTATGATTACCATGATGTACATTTTATTGAAACAGTCAAGTAGAAAAATGCATTGAATGCAACAGATGCTGATGAAACCCAACCAGGCAGGAAATTGCTTCGTGAGACGCAGCAGGACATGTATCGTCTTTTCAACTAATTCTCTGAATGCTCTTCATTCTACACCATGCCATATACTCCTCACCTTTAGATGGGAGTATGTATTAACCCAAACCCATATGGCTAAACTCTGTGACGCAATTAAAAATGGCAAAACCTGCAGGATACAAAGAGCCACGTTTCATATTTCCGAAGGGTAAGGCTCCCATCTGTTGACTAAATAAATGTCCTCATTGAGTGTGAGGTAATGCAGTTTAATTTGATGTAATGCGATAGTCATCCGAAAGAAATTGCTTGTGAGCATCAAAAGCCACTGAAGCATAATGAGCAGCAGCAGCTGGGTGACCAGATGAGTCTGCAGCTCAGGAAAAGCCTTTCCATTCACTTTCTATCACATTTTCTGTTGTAGGTCCTTGCTGAGCAGCAAGATGTGAAGTAATCAGGCCTGTGAAATACTGAAGTGAAACTTTACTTACACTTGGTGCTGGGTTTTCTCAAACAAGAAACTGAGGAGTCATATACCCCTTGAAATATAATGACTTTGTCATGTGTATGACAGGGTTGAGTCAGGCTTCAAAATAACGTAGGTAGCTTGGGACTAGTTTATTAAACTAAATTACAAATTGTGTTAGAAATCGCACATCAAGCTCTTTTGAAGTCTTTACAAATTGTTGGCTTTCTAATATTTGTCTTTCTGAATTAAATGTGAATTCTTGATTCAATTTAATTGATTTAATACGAGCCAAAATGATGGACAAAATACGTTGGTTTGTAATTTAAAAACATCATTTATTTATTATTTCCAATACTATTACCATCACCGGAAAAAAAAGTGTTTTTAGATTTGACTAAATTAGGAGGTTTAAGATTTAAAATGACTTCTTCAATAAGGTTTGTGGGGGGTAGTAGTCGTCAAACGGTTCGGCCGACCAGGAGTGGGGGGGGGGGGTAGTAAGTCACTCTGCTCTCTGCCCCGCTGCTGAAAGCGACGCGGCACACAGACATATTCATGTCAGTGTGGAACAGAAAACAGAAAACATGGGAACCAATGAGTCATACTCTAAAAACAAACAAGCTCTTTTCTATCCTTCTCAGTTGCTTTGGTACATTCCTCTAATCATCCTTGACATTTGCAGAACAGCATGTGCATTTCTCAAAACAATTTGTGCAAATAGCAAAACACTACGGAGTACCTGCGAAAGCCAGTCTCAAAATCCATAGTTCATCTCTCAAAAGCACATGTCACACATGTGCGACGTGTGGGCGAATGATTGCAAGAGACAGACAAGATTCACGTTTACACTTTTACTGTAATTTGTTTTTTCTTGCAATACAGAATGGAACCAGCTCATCTGTCATACAGGGGGGCTGGAGTCAATCCCAGCTAACTTCAGGCACACCCTGGACTGGTCACCAGCCAACCGTTGGGCTAACACAGAGACACACAACCATTCACACTCACATCCACGGGCAATTCAACAATACCAATCAACATGATCCCCCGCGTCTTTGGACTGTGGGAGGAAGCCGGAGACCCCACACAGAAAGGCCACTGGGCGGAGTGGAACCCAGGACCTTCTTGCAGTGAGGCGCCAGTGCTGACCACCACGCCACCGTGCTGCCCCCAATTTAGGACCGATTCAGAAGAAAAGTCTTATGTATTAAAAGTATTATGACAACTTGTTCGGCCATTTTGCATGTAAAGACTTATGCAATGAACTAATGTCTAAATGTTGTGGGCTATTTAACAGAGACCCATTATGATTAACTTTGATCAACCTGACATAAGCCATTGATAAACACAGACACTTGTACATAATCATTTGCATGGATGTACCAAAGCATTTGCAACTATTTGATGCACAAGTGATACAATGATTTTGAGAATTTCAATTCTAATCTGAGAAACGTACCAAAGCAACTGAGAAAAACTGTGCTGCAGATGGGAAAGCCACAGCACAGAGCCCAAGATTTCAGTGGGAAGAGAGGCGGTGGACTCTGGGTTTGCATCAGGATGATTGTTGCTGGACATCAAAAGTGGAATCGACCATATTACCCACCCAGAGAAATGTGGCAAACGTTGCGCTTGTTTACATTCCTAATGACACTAAATTGGTGAAGAAGACCGGATGCCATTATCCCTGATGCACAACACCTCCCACCCAATTCAGGATAATAGCAGCACTGTGCAGCACTGTGCAGCGTGTGTGCAGGAGAGACAGCGAAGGATGCTGAGCGACTGCACTACCATCACTGCTTCATCACATATATTGAAATCCTTCATATGCAATATCCATATCAATACCAATGAATGTATGTGCAATATAAAGATTGTGAGCAGGACTATTCCCAATCCAGAAATACCCTCCTGTTCTGCTCTTGTTTCCAGGGTCCCCCACCCTCCTCTTTGTTTTTCTTCTCCTTGATCTGCTTCTCTCCTCCTATCCCGATGGGGTTTGCCAGGCACAGGTGCTACATTGGATTACCTATCCAAAGCTCCCCATAACTGACCGGATGACTATTTACTGTACTGGTTTGGTTTTGCTTTCTACCGATGTCTCTCGTTCCACTATCCGCCGCGGCCGTGTAAGGGACTCCCACTTGGTTCGATGACGTCGGCAATCTCCAGAACTTCCAAAAAGGTTGTATTTATTAGTATTAATTCATTACAGGAATCCTGAAAGACGTGCAAGTTGTTTTCTCCAGTGTAATGGGGTTTGGTAGACATGACAGACGAGTAGAAGTACTATCCAAGGGGAATTTTCATAAAAGGGTCAATCCATTATTAACGTGGACTGAAAGTTTGCTTTCATCTGTCTGCAGAACTTGTAACATAGAACATACAGTTGTGTTGCTAAATTGGTTTCCACTCGCATAAGTTGAAAAATACATCCGTAAACGTCGGTTTGTCTACTGCATTGCAGGAAGTTGTCATCAGCTCACTGGCAGCAGCTTGTCGGGTTGGCCGGGCCCACACAGGACACTACCACTGATTCTGACTCCGGATCAGTTTCTGATCAGCAGAATTCCAGCGATAACAGATTGAGAACCTCTAGAATTTCCATGGGTTGCTGCTCTTTTCAATCAGTCAAAGACCGGATGGAAATAAGCCGCCCGGGTCACGTGGTGCCACACACGTGCTCCTCACGTGTGAAATGCAAGCAATATGTGATAAGATGCCCAGTTTTGCGAGAGTAGAAACATTCTCTCAGAAAGGACACTTTAAGTGCCATATTTGGGTAACTGGTAATAGAGGTTTGTCACTGAAGGTGTGACTGATAAGTTCACAGAGAGATGGGAAAGAAATCCTCCATTTTACAAACAACACACCAGGAATCAATAAAACACATTAAATGCACATAATGGAGCTCTTCTTTTCAGAAAAGGGCCGCTTTTCTAGTCTACAGGGAGATCAAACAGTCGGATAAGAAGGTTAGTCAGAGACCTTCTTTTACTTTCCGTTCTCCAAGAAAAGAAATGTGGACAGCCAGACCAAGAATGGACACTCTTAAATGAAATTCTTTCTACAACAGTTGGACACCAGCATGTGTCTTGTGGTCGAAGACAGTGGTGATTATTAAAATGTGAATACAGCAACAAAATATATTGCTCGGGTGTGCTAATCTTTTTCCTGAGGAATCGTGTGCATCTTGAATGTTAAAATGTACGTCCAAATCCCGGCTAAAAGTTCTAAAAGTACTCGCAATAAAAGGGCAGTTGTCCTGTTGGCAGACCCAGCCGGCCGCCAAGAGGACCCTCTTTATTGACTTGGCTGATAGAAATCTGCAATGACATTTCTCTCTCCTTTCTATCTTAAAGAGCCCAGGGCTGACATTACAGCTCAGCGTTTCAAAGGCCCAGTCAAATGGCTCTTTTTGATATTCAGCCCGGCCAGCCTTCTGGGGACCCCTGGCAGGTGGAATCGTATAGAAGCAAAGACGACGGGGAGTATCTAAGACCTAGAAACTTTTTAACAAAGCGGGGAGGTAGCTGCAATATAGAATAATATTGGCTGAAATAAACGCCCTCTGAGAACATTGTGGACTTTATCGACTCTATAATCACCTTTGGTAGCCCCCGGGGCCTGTGTCCTAAGGCCTGTCTGTCTCACTCACACAGATGTTTGATTATTGTTAATGTACAACAGTAAATCCTGGCTCTAGTCTTCTACATTTTTATCAGAAAACCATCATCCCCACTGACGTAGTGTGTGCGGGCAACTCCATGCTGCTCCCTGCTGGTAAAGTACCAAGGAGCCGATGTAATCTGTTCACACTGAGATTAGCTGTGACGAAACTGTGAATCACAATCATGGGGAACAGAGTCCGCTCATAACACAATCTGTCTGCACAAGACATCCCTCATCTCTATTGAGCCCCCCCAACACTTTAATACACATACTACTGCATATATACTTTATTTCTGTAGGGAAATGTTGTGGGCCTTCTCATCTATAACCTGTAACTATGTTTTTTATCTTCCTACCCTACAATAATATTTTAGTAAATTGGCATATACAGAATATCCTCAGGATTATTCATACTAACATGTTTTTTTAGTCCTCTGTACACGAAAATGATTCAATGCTGCACTGATCTGTTTATATAAACAGATTTCAATTTCTCCAATAAGTCTTGTGAATGAATGAATGATTTCCTGTGTTTGTAGGATTTCAATCAATGCTCTTCAAATAGTGATAGAATTGCTCATCAAAACATCTTTCAATGAAGCGTTTTCCAGTTTTCATTCTTACATTAAGTTGAAGTTTGAGGTGTTTAGGCTTGAAATGTGTATCCCCTTTACCAACGTATTGTCACAAAGAGGTCATGATCATTATAAGACTCTCTGACCTACTGTGACAGCCAACCCTACCATGGGGATGGTTGACACAACGTCATTCCAAAGAGGGGAGACATACACCGTAACAAATTGCTGTAAATTTACAGTGCATTTCTAACGGTATGTTACAGTATGTCATAATAACTGTAACATATAGTTACATTTCCATCCCTTGCTTGTAAATCAACGGCCAATGTCATGAATAAACAGTTAAACCTGTCAATTTACAATAATAGCAGACTACCGTAATTCAACTGCATGTTACATATATTTTATGAAGTGGTGGAAATACACATACAAGTGCAGTAAATCACAATCCATCTACATCTTTTCTAGGTTCATGTATGGAAGCCCATGTCAGCCACTGAAAAACAGGTCCTGTAATGCCGTCATAATCCGATGAGATACGATGATGACTTTGACTTACAAGACATTACTATACATGTAGCTGTCACTTTTATCCAAAACGCCCATGGTTCGACATCATTTTAATTAATTAATTAATTAATTAAGTAATTGGGAATTAGGTGTCTTGCTCAGGGATACTTCAACTTGGCACAGGGAGCAGCCAGGATTCAAACCACCAACCTTGCGCTGCACAGCACACCCTCCCTATCCCATGCGCCGCCTTCGCTATCGTTTCAGTAGCCAGAATGTAAAGATGATAAATATTTGTATTATTCAAAGTGTTCATTGCCTAAAAGTCATTTGCGTGTCAATCGTGACCGACTGCTCCTGAACGTGACGTCAGACGCGTAATCTCAGTTCATCCAGAACACCTGTCAGTTCTACATCGGAGGAGTTTCATTGCCTCGTCTCTCCAAGTAACGTTGGTAAGTGTTATTTGCCTGTCATGATTAACATTCTCCTTCCTTACATCTTGTTGTCTTCCTCATCTTTGTAATTTTAATATTAGATCGTAGATCCGTCTGGACCCTGGTCCTGACTCCTGCCTGGCCCTGCGGACACCTACCGCTTCTAACACCATTGATATTCCCATTTCTATTGCTGTAAAGATTAATGTGCATAACTAACTTTGTTTCTTCCACAGAGTATTTGTGCTTTCTCACCACGTAGGTTTCCATGGATCATGGTTCTATCTGGGCCCTGTTCCTGCCTCCTACCGTGGCCCTGCTGACACCTGCTGCCGCTATCATCATCATCCTCATTATTACTATTTTAAATATTAATCATAGTACTATTACTGTCATTGTAAACCAACATTACCCTCTCCAAAAGTCTTTGTGCTTTCCCTCCTCACAGGCTTCTGTGGATGGTGGTTCTATGTGATGGTGGTTCTATGCGATGGTGGTTCTATCTGATGGTGGTTATATATGATGGTGGTTGTATGTGATGGTGGTTCTATCTGATGGTGGTTCTATCTGATGGTGGTTCTATCTGATGGTGGTTCTATCTGATGGTGGTTATATATGATGGTGGTTCTATCTGATGGTGGTTCTATGTGATGGTGGTTGTATGTGATGGTGGTTATATATGATGGTGGTTATATATGATGGTGGTTATATGCGATGGTGGTTGTATGTGATGGTGGTTCTATCTGATGGTGGTTCTATCTGATGGTGGTTATATGTGATGGTGGTTGTATGTGATGGTGGTTGTATGTGATGGTGGTTGTATGTGATGGTGGTTCTATCTGATGGTGGTTCTATCTGATGGTGGTTCTATCTGATGGTGGTTGTATGTGATGGTGGTTATATATGATGGTGGTTATATATGATGGTGGTTCTATGCGATGGTGGTTGTATGTGATGGTGGTTCTATCTGATGGTGGTTCTATCTGATGGTGGTTCTATCTGATGGTGGTTATATGTGATGGTGGTTGTATGTGATGGTGGTTGTATGTGATGGTGGTTATATATGATGGTGGTTCTATGCGATGGTGGTTCTATCTGATGGTGGTTGTATGTGATGGTGGTTGTATGTGATGGTGGTTCTATCTGATGGTGGTTGTATGTGATGGTGGTTCTATGCGATGGTGGTTCTGTCTGATGGTGGTTCTGTCTGATGGTGGTCCTGTCTGATGGTGGTCCTATCTGATGGTGGTTCTATGCGATGGTGGTTCTGTCTGATGGTGGTTCTGTCTGATGGTGGTCCTATCTGATGGTGGTTGTCCCTGCAGTGGTCCTGCCGTACACCTGGGCTCCTACTCGCAGTTATTTGAATCATTTCTGTTACAGGAATTGAATGTATTGTAAATCTTTTACATTGTTCATTCTGTACACATGACATTGTAGTCTGTCCATCCCGGGAGAGGGATCCTCCTCTGACGTTCTCACTAAGGTTTTTTTAATCTTTTTTTTCCACCATGGAAGGGTTTTTATTTTTTTCCTGTGTTGATGGGAGGGTTTCGGGACTGTAAAGCCCTCTGAGGCAAATTTGGAATCTGAGATTTTGGGTTATACAAAATAAAATGAATTGAATTGTGAAGAGCAGTGGTCTAAGGTTGTCCGGTGTACCATGTGCTCGAACCCTCCTCTGGTCTCAGTAGTGAAAGAAGGGATGGGAATGCATCATTAAAGCTGTGCAGCAGAGCGACTGTCTCCTTCATAAACAAATTCTGAGCTATGTAATAAACACAAACACACGGAGCACCCCAGGATTTTGACAGCTCCTGCGTGTGTGCCCCCTGATTGATGAGCCCCATTCCAAATGTTTTTTCATCCAAATCAGTGGGGGTTTAAGTGCCTCGTGCATGTTAATACCAAACAAAACATTAGCCGGAGCGGCCCCGTTGCTAACCCTCTCTGCTGATTTCATCACTTGTCTCAGTTTGGCTCCACATGACTCCAGGACACAGACGGATGGATATGGAGGCAAAATGGAAGTAGACACCATTACAGGTCGGGTCATTTTACACAAACACTTTTTATGAAAACTGTAATTGAATCATTTTTGACTCTGTATTGGTCACTATGGTGTTGCATTTCGGAACACGTCATTCCACCATATTTAAGTTTTTGTTAAAAATTGAAACCTGGTCATTTATTAATTATCCAACAAGATGATGGATGGCTTTGATGGCGCTTTGTAGTGTTAAACGTGTTCTCTGTGTGGTTGACACACCTTTATTTCTCCTTTGAGCTCTGGCGAAAGTTCATCATTTATTTGGGGAAGATTACAGCAGATCTCTGTGAGTGTGTTGATATATTACGGTTCTTCTTTGGAGGTTCATGACTGTCATTCAGCCTATTGTAAAACCTTTTCTGCAAAATCTGGACTTTTATTTACTGCTCTTAAAAAACGTCAATAAAAAGCCAGAGGAGCAACAAAGTCTAAAAAAACATTTAGGTTTAATCATACATCACTTAATTTGTTACTTTTAGAGGAGCTCCTGTAATCTGAAACTTCAGCTTGCTTTGTTTCAGAAGTTTAAGTACTAAAAGCCAACGTTTTTACATATTTGTTGTTTAAATATTGCCTGCAATGTCTTTTTTTATTTTTTACTTTTGTCTTTGTCTAGAACACAGATGTTCACAACTCCTCTCTGCAATCCAACTCTCACCCTCAACGGAAATACACTCGGCAACACAGGATAAGCCACTGGGAGTTTTCATTTACTCCCCACAGCTCCGTGAGCTGCTGCAGAAAAGATAAATACGAAATCCGCCTCGGGAGTGAAGCAGAAGGCTGGAGTGCTACTAATGGCTTAATGTGGCCCCTGACTGTGTTGATTTCAGAGCAACCCAAGCTCATCCTACCCCTACTGGGCAGCTAATGCAATTACACCCTTGTATCTGCAGGGGGCTCCCTCTGTCCCCATCTCCACCTCAGCCCACTGCTCTCTCAGGGACTCTGTCTGTGAGAACGTGTGTGTGTGTGTGCGTATGGAGGGAGAGGTAGCGGTAGTGACTAGCAGGTCTCAAGCCCACATTGTACGCTTAATCAATCATTGTGCCGCTTTAATGACACCCTGCTGCTTTCCTAATGTTTTCTGGCAGAGACCGCCCGCCTCTGGCACCGAGCTTGTGCCGGCACACATATGGTTGCCTGAAGTGAGTGACAGGACACGTTTCATGTGTGCTGCCCAGAACGCTGGATGCCATCAGCCACGCACATGCATCACTGGGTAGGACTGACAAGGTGGCGGAAGGAGGGAAATGACAAAATAAACAAGTTGAAGAAAGTGATGGAGAGAGTAGGAGAATATGATTGTGCCTTTCCTGATTGGCTCGGCCTCGCTGCCTCCTAAAAGAAAAGTGTAGAGAACAATTCAATATAATCCTGGTTTCTGTGCTGGAAAAAAACTGGAATAGTTTGAAATCAACATTTGGGAGGCTGAAATGAAAACTGAAAGGTCATGAGATACTTCGACCACTTGTATAGATACAACTCGTCAACAGTGCATTTTTTGCCATGCAGGGTGGCTTTATGGACGGACATATGTGAGTGTGGACCAGAGCATCATTTTTGATTTTTTTTGAAGACTTAAATATCTCAATGTTGCTGATTATTGTGACATTTTCACAGCTGCAGTTTCAGTAAAGCAAAATACATCAGTATGGTTATCTGATATCAAATCATTCACTAATACGGATTTAGATGACGGAGCTATATGTTTAAAATGATTGCATTTAATTGCACTGTTGTTGATGCTGTCTTCAATTAGGTTCTTTTGTTAAACTCCTTGACAGTTTACTTTGGATTTCATTCATCTGAGGGGCCTTTGGCACAAACACAGGCTCTAAAGGGTTTTGGGTAACTGCTTTAATAAAAGCGCGGGTAAGTGTGTAAGACTGCGGCTCCACTTCCTGGTCTGAACTCGGGGTTCTCATGAAATAGATCCACAAAGAAACTGGGTCCGATTTGTAGAAATGAGTGGGGAGAACTGGAAACAGGAAGCGGTTGTTGGTGGATGGCGTGCTTCTGGTTAGACCTTTGGGCGGTGTGGTAATTGTACCCGCTGTTGACTCTTTTGGAACTGAAATGAAGAAAATAATCAAACAGATCTTGTCTTTAACATGTTTTGTTGGATTCTTGCAAGAAGAAGTCACTGTCTGCAAAAGTGTGCACTGCAAATTAAAATTCACACAAAGAGCGTGATCAAGGGTGGGGGCCTGTGTACTGAACCATCCTTAAGCATGTAAACATACAATAAGCACTTCTTATCCAACGCTGAGAAGAAGAGGGTCTGTGTATAAGCAGTCAGCTGCGTCATGATGCAAGCTTATCATAGTCTGTTAGGAAACAGTTCTTTTTAATAGAGAGTGAGTGTTTATTCATAGATATTTAGTGTGCGGAGGAATACTACAGAATTAAGCTGCAGCAGCAAAAATAGCCTGATTCAGACACCCACACAGACTACTACTACTACTACTACTACTAAATACTGACCTTAAGGGGCAAGTATTTATAAAATCATTTACTTTACCATATTTTTATATTTTTAATGTTGACATTATTTTGTAGAAATATGTTTCCACTTTGATATTAAAGAGTTAAATATATATATGTTGAGCATAATTGATTAAAACATCCAATGAAGGTAAATACTTTTTATAGGCACTTTAACATTATTAGCAAGAATCTGTGCCTGCAGAGGACTGCATAGTACCATGCAGATTAAATCACCTCGGCAGAGCAAAGTGAACACAGCAGCAATCGGTTTCTTGTGCTTGCAGTTTTTCTCAGTTGCTTTGGTAAATTTCTCGAATCATCCTCAACAAAACAGAATGTACATTTCTCAAAACTATTAGTACAAATAGCAAAACACCACGGATTGCCTGCAAAGCCAGTCTCCTGCTCAAAGTCCTTCGTTCATCTCTTAAAAGTAAATGTCTGCGTGGGTGAACATGTCAGTCCATCAGAATGACGAGTCCTCGTGTCATCGTGTACGGACCAGACAGTCAGATTGCCGAGTCATGTTGTCAGTAGAACAATGTACTCTGGAGGTTCTGTTCTGATGTAAACTAAGTTTTGATGACAATTATTGTAAATTGTGTGTATGTGGGAGATTGATGGCAAGAGACTGGATTCACATTTACGCTTTTACTGTTTGTACCGTAATTTGTTGATGGACCACGTCATTGTGTTACAGAGGAAAAGACATCACTGCATACTCTTGCGATGCAGCGTGGAAAGAATCTTTTAGAGTGTCTTATCCCGCCTCTGCAGGCGTCTGCTGTGATTAGATTAGATTACAGGTCATTTAGCTGATGCTTTTATCCAAAGCGACTTACATTGCATTTTTAACTCCTGGCTTTTTACATATTTCTCTCCATGGGGTTGAGGGATGTGGAGTAGGGTGGAAGAAACGCCATCAGCATCCTGTTTCAGGTCGCAAACCATCACCTGATGATGTTGGAGCCACGGAAACTGACATCGTCCCAAACTATTGGATTCTTTGGAAAGTCATCTCCGATCTGACCCTTTCTTGTTTAGGGGTGAGATCCCTGTGGAGAGTGTAAAAAGCCTCTGTACTGCTTGGCCCAATAATATGTGCACAGGTGTGGCTCTTATCCCCTCAGGTGTCATCGGCTTCTTCTGCCTCTTCCTCTGTTTTGCCTCCCAACTCCTCCGCCAGGCAGCCACACTCCTCTTCCTCTTCTCTCTGGCTGTTGACCCCGTCCAATTCCTTGTCCTTCCATTGTAACATTGTGTGGTGGTCCGGCTATATATATATACTTGCTATTTTATTAGAGAAAATCAAGATTCACCTCGGACCAATTTTCAAATAAAGAAAAAAAGTCTAATGGAAGTGTGTAGAAATATGTTTGACATATTATGACAAGCTTGTTCAACCATTTTGCATGTAAAGAACTAATCCCACATCCCACTCTGAGACGCGTTTGCCTCAAGACAAACCCTGACGCGCTGCCATCACATCCGTCAGACGGACACCGTGATGGAGCTTCTAGCGCCAGTTCCCAGTGAACCTTCTCCGGCCCAAAGCTGGCACAGCTTAGAGCATCAGTTTGGCTCCTGACCTCTCATTCATTGAGACAATCAGCAGGGTGGTTTCTATGCAGAAAATGTGAGGCTATTTGCCTGCAGGCGGCTTTAGTCGGGGGTCCATCTGTCCATTGGAGCACTTTCTAATTTATGTTGGTTGCTGTTCATCATTGACACACACACACACACACACACACACACACACACACACACACACACACACACACACACACACACACACACACACACACACACACAGAATGGAGCAGAGGAGCTCTGGAACTAAAAGAGCAATCCATCATCTGAGGAAAGCTCCAGTTTGACACCACATGCAGCCTGTTGTTAGACAGTGAAACTATGAGCCTGAGGGGATCCTTAAGAAATATAGGATGCTATATTTGCATATTAGTAAATGCGTTAGGCGTAGAGGATTTTAGGCTCTGCTTAAGACTCTTAGACATATCTTGTTCTTTGCCACGTTTTTGTCGTTTCCATCTAACATGTTAATATGCTTCAATGTTCAAGAAAACTTCTCTCTCAAACGGCCAGTCTGAAAATAGAATAATGCTATAGTATTATAGTCGGTCGACGTCATTCACCGTGACACTAGAAAGGTCTCTGTAATGCACAGTTGTGACATCACATTTCCCTTACTTTGTGCCATAGATAGAAAGGACTTTTTTAAATTGCAGACTGCCTTAGATTTGAATGAAGGATTGTCCTGTATTTGGCTCCATGCTTCTTTCCCTCAGCTGTGACTGGTCTCCCTGTAGCTGCTGAGGAGAAGCATCCCCACAGATGTGACCACCACCACGTGTCCCTGACCAGGTCTGACCAGAGCACCTTTTCCCACGTATTGTGTCCCACGTGGCTTGTGGCAAACTCCAAACGGCATTTCTTACGCTTTACTTTCAACAGCGGCTTTCTTCCTGCCGTATATTCTTTCCATTTTTTTGACGGATGGATTTTCTGCTGCTCCGTGAACTATTCAAAGCTTGGGAAACATTTTTAGAAGCTAACGCTGCTTCATGCTAAGCTACAACTTTATCCCTGAGCTGTTTGGTGAGCTCCGTGGTCTTCATGATGCTCTTTGTTCAGCAATGCTCTCTAACAAACTGCGAGGCCTTCACAGAACACGTGTATTTATACTGAGATATAACTGCAGACAGAAGGGCCCCGCTTACTGGTCATGTGACTCGTCGAAGCCATTGGTGGCACCAAAAATGTGTTTACTTGTTCGTAAGCCGACATTAACGCTAGTAGCCACAAAGGATACCACCAGAAGCACCATGCACATTCATATGTAAAGGAAAGAAATAGTTTTGGTAAATGCATTTCTTGAAGTATACACTGTGGACCCGGACACTATTTTCATTTTGGCCGTTTGTAAAGTCAGGGAGTCTTTTAACTACAGGACACAAACGTAAATTCACTTGTTTTTCTTCCGCTCAGCTCTCACTTCTTTTAGATTTCACTGACAAGTGTACGTGATGAGGATAACGGAGGCTGACAACTAAAGATATTCCTCACGTGAGGAAGGTGCCAACCAAAAACGTTTGGTTTGGTGGATTTCTGGGTGACGGTCATGCAGGTCAGACATCATCACCAAATCACCAATCATCATTTCGAACGAGGGCAGAAAGTTCAGGCTGCAGCAGTGTGGATCACAGGGCACACCAGGGAAAAAGACAACGGCTTGAATCAAGAGGCTGCAAATGCAACCGGACGTCAAGCTTTGGTGGCCAATAAATGTTGACTTTGTTTAAGTTCTACATGATCTCATTTCGTTTGAAGCAAAAGATTCGAATTTTCTTAGTTTTTAACAACAGAAGGGAAACTATGCCCCGAGAATGACGATGAACCCAACTTTGAGGCAAGAACCTTGCATGGCCGCTCAGCCACGATCAGTGTGGTGAAGACCCCCTTTCCCCCCGACGGCCTCCGTCTCGCTCTCTAGAGGAACAAGCTCGAGTGCAGCTGCTCTCGCTCAGTTTCTTCAGTGAGCGCTCAAAGCTCGTGTTTCTGTCACACGATATTCAGAACACCAGGAAAATGTACATTGGTGTGTTGGACGTGAACCTCAGCAAAAACCCATGATCACACAATCTTATTCAAGTAAGAACTTTTATTTTGGGTTCGTTATATTTAGCCATTTGTGAATTCTTTGTGTAAAATGGCTTAAATAGATTTCTCACTTTAACATAAATAAAAAACCCACAGCCTTTAAAGACACAGCTTTTTTTGTTTTAAACAAAACAATGATAATAATTATGTGGGAAAATGTAAAAAAAAAAAAATTACTAATCAAAATAAAACTATATGGGGCCTAATCAAGGCGAGCGGAGCCAGAGTCAACCATCACTCTCTTCATTATTACCTGGGAAGACCACACCAGGTTGGAAAATAATAACCTGGCTTGCATACATGACATGAACTGAATATTAAGAGCCCTGTTCCTGGTCAGCGTAAACAACCCGCGTCCTCTGCTGTGCACACGGAGCAGTAGGTCTCCAGAACGCAACCAAAACCGCAATGTGAGATTCGGCTGGTTGGGAAAGACACTTGTGAATAACAACAAAAGGACTTCAAGCACTAAAACACCCGATCAAACTCAGCCTGACTGGTGGTGGCTGGGTTTCTGTTCTGGTTGGGCTGCTGCTGGGGCATGTGGCCTCTCCGTCTGGGTGGGGCCAGATATTCAAACATGGAGGTGTTGTGGGTGGAGAGCATGTTCTTCAGGTCTGACGGCATGGGGTCAGACCAGAAGAAGTCGTGGTTGAGCGCGTCGTCGCTGTCTATGCGCTGTGCCGGGTCCAGGACCAGGAGTTTGTCTATCAGATCCAGGGCGTACGGGTCTTTGACATACGCTTTCAGGCGATCCTTTACTTTCCTCTTCTGGCCTTTAGGCAGCTCCATCTTCTGGTAAAGCTCATACTTCTTATCCACACTCGGCCACACCTGACAGGAAGCCGGAACAGATCATGATCCCCATGACAGAAAACACACGCATGTCCCCAAGTAATGCAACTTCAGTCTGTGCTGATGTTCTGTTAGACGGCATCTTACCTCAGCAGTGATGGAACCACACAGCTGGCTGATGAGAGTGAGTTGATGCTGCTCAGTGTTCCCTTGCATTATGGGACTCCTGGTCCACATTTCCGCCATGATGCAGCCTGCTCCCCACAGGTCGATGGGGGGGCCATAGTCTCGCTCACCTTTGAGAAAATATATGACATGGAAATAAATATAGAGTCCAGATGCATGTCGCTTCTTGTGTGTTCAGTGAGAAGCTTTGTGGTCGCCTCTCACCCAGCAGCAGCTCTGGAGGCCTGTACCAGAGTGTGACCACGCGGTTGGTGTAGCGGTTCCCCTGGCTGTTTTTAGCCAGGCTGAAGGCTCGAGCCAAACCAAAGTCGGCCAGCTTCAGGACGCCATCTCTGGTGATCAGCACGTTGGCTGCTTTCATATCTCTGTGAAGGATCTGATCAAAGAGATAACATACGGGTGAACACACAAGAGAGGCGGTTGAGATTGATAAATGAGGTGGCATTTCTAGGGTTTAAAACAGGATATAAAATATGCAGACACGTCCCATGCTGCACACAATGTGGGATTAACTGATTTGGTCATGAATGCCATCACAAACATGCATTTGGAGATGGTCATTTATATTTTCTCCTGATTGTCTGATAATGATAAAGAAGTCCTTGAAGTCAGGAGGAGAACCAGGGATCGGTTCGTACATTTCGGTGTGAGATCCCTACTCAGAAGAACCAGGCGATGATGACGTGGAACAACGCCTCACCTTGTTTCTGTGGATGTAGTACAATCCGTTGAGCAGCATCTGCATGACCTTCTTGATCTCTGCGAGTGTAAACTTTACATTGGCGTTGCTCAGCAGCCCGGCCAGGTCGTGCTCACAGAAGTCAAACACCAGGTAGATGCTGCCTTTGTATCTGTTGTACTGAGTAGCTTCAAGAACAATGACAAGTCGAAATTAAAGAACCAAAAAAAAAAACTCTTCTTGGCCTGAGGAAACATTTAGGCGTGGCAAACGTAAGATGGAGAACAGACATGGATGTTTGACACCAACCTTTGGTTCTGCAGATCTCTATCAGGTTGACCACATTCTCGTGTTTGAGCAGCTGCAAGATCTTGATCTCTCTGAGAGCCGTGATCGGGAACTGAAACAAAGAGAGACCCTTATAATGACCTAACAAGCACTGATACACTAATATGAATTCAGCATGCAGTCAATATCAGAGCAGAGGGAAACAGCACTGTGTGCTCAGCATGTAAACAGCAGGTCAGTAACACTGGACCTGCTCGTCACATCATACTGGTGTCTGAACGCCAGAAACAAGTGCTGGATGTGCACTTTAAAGACTTCTATGGATTATAATGTTTAACAAAACCCAGTGTTCCATATAGAGCTGTATTTGAAACGCTCGCTGGGCTACAAATATCAGTGTAAAGGGGTTCTTGTATTGTACTTTGTCAGCAATAGCGGACTAATTTTTAGAGCCTTTTTATTTTTTCGGCTGATTTCTAAGTCCAGCCTCTCTATGGAATCGTCAGAGCCAATGGAATCGAGGCAGACCCACGTGGATCAGAGCGACAGCTTCCCAAGCCCGTAAAAGGAGGACCCGTGTAGAACGAGTAACGAGGTTCTGCTCGGAGAGCGAAGGGCCGCTAAATGACAGCAATCCCTAAATTGCATAGCCGTAGTGGACGCTGTGGGATCAGCGATTCATCTCTGCTCCAACTGCAGCTGGGAGGCTCCTGTGAGACTGACTATCATGGCAGACACCAGAAAAGTCTCCAATAACAGCAGAAAAGGTGGCTAGGTTTTTCCTGCTAGTACCTTTTGCTAAACTGGCAACTCTGACTTGGAGTGAAAGAATGGAAAGTTGGAGGGGAAGTGAAGACGCTGCAGGGATCTCAATGCGGATTGTCGTGGGCGCGTTACATCACGTCAAAGATGTTTTTTTGCAAAGATCATGATACCACCTTTTCTGGTACAATCTGAGCAATGCTGGCCAGCCAGTTGACCACCGCTCCCCAGAATAAAATCTCTTCTGATGTACATGATTCAAGTCAAATCAAACTCAATTTAGCGGCAGGCGACTACACACGTATGTCAAACTTCGTCCTCCTAAGGTTGTAAACTGAGGGCAGACACTGAAACGTGTAACTAGAAACATCCTTCGGGTCATATGGATCAAATATATATATATATATATTTAAAGTAAAATAATTCCACATCAGCCATTGAAATAATTAGAGTGGAATATTACCCCTTCCTTCTCATTCTCCATTAACACTTTCTTCAAAGCGACCTTCTTCCCAGTCTGTCTGTGCTTCGCTTTGAACACCTCCCTGTGAAACGACAATAACAACATGACAGCCACATAACAAATAAAGCACTTTCGCTTTGTTTTACAAACAACGACAACAAGTAAACTACGGTGCAATTATAAACCACACATTGAATATTATTTGCACCATTTAATGCCAACAACTATTTCCCCACAACTCTACATTTACGTCAGTACGTTACCAACGTTACGTTCTAGATTTGTTGACATGTATAACGTCTCTTTGCTGTTTGAACGCCTGCAAACACGGTTACTAACGTTACCTTAACGTGACTTGTGTTAGCTTAGCTTAGCACAGCTAACACAATACTCTCCGTTAAGTACAACGTTACGT
This sequence comes from Gasterosteus aculeatus, assembly GCF_964276395.1. Classification (NCBI taxonomy): domain Eukaryota; kingdom Metazoa; phylum Chordata; class Actinopteri; order Perciformes; family Gasterosteidae; genus Gasterosteus; species Gasterosteus aculeatus. Next base: position 15,784,742 of record NC_135702.1, read on the forward strand.
GTTAGTCACTCAAACACACACAGAAAGGGACATTTGTGTGAGACTTACCCAAAGGTTCCCTGTCCTATTTTTGCCATTTTTTCATATTTGGAGAACTCGTCACAGAAAGGAAATTCAACTCCATCGTAGTATTTCGACATGATGGCGGCCTCTCGGTCGGGCCTGAAGAGAAATGTAATTTCATATTGTTGGAACACAAGCTAAACAGGATCTGAACCATTTTACTATATTCATTGAAATACACTCGTTTTAAAGGTAAACATGTAAACCATTATATTCTTACTTTTCAGCCGCGCCGGAGTTGGTTGTTTTCTCTCGCTGCATGTTTTCAGTCTGCGACCCCGCTGTGTGTTGAGAGTGTTGCGTTCAAGTGAAACTCAGGCTCCGCGAGCTCAGCAAGTGATTCTTTGATTTATTTATTGATACCAGTGCAAATAATATATAGAAAAAACTGACAGTCCATTCAATTCACATATGAATATGATATCAATTAATCAAAATATTACTTCTAGTCCAATAATATTTGTGAACTTCTTTGGGCAGTAACGGTTCTTGAAGGCAGCAACATGGCGTTTTAGTGCAGGGAAGTGAACGTGACACCTGGTGGCCTGGAGGAGCACTACTGCCTGGAAGATATACTTTACTTAACGTGACGTAATTGGGCCATGTGTCCCTGTGGTTACACGTTCGTCCCACAAATCAAACGTTAGGCCAGCGATTCCCAAAGTGTGGGGCGCGCCCCCCTGGTGGGCCGCGAAGGTACTGCAGATGGGCCGCGAGAGGTCATTTATAGCTTGCAATATGGAAGATTTGTTTAGTGAGCTATACACAGACAAGTTCCCGGTTACATAGACCACATAAACAACAGAAAACGGCACTACACGTACCTGCTAAAATATACATAATATATACAAATATAAATAATCTTTTTCTTATTCTTTTATGAATACTTTCTGTCAAAAGACTGGGGCGCGTCCCGACGTCATTTGCGTGCGTAGGCGGGACCGCCCATATTTGGCCGCGGCTTCCGGGACGGCTCTTCGCGCCATGGTGCTGTGCATGTTGCGCATGTGGCAGCGGGGCTCCGTCTCTGCCGCGCGGCTCGGAACGCACCACTGGCCTTTCGGCTCGGCGGGTCTGTCTCTCAGGCGCTACAGCACCGAGGCGGCGCCGCAGATACCGGGCATGGAGTACCAGGTACGCCCCTCCTGCCGCTCGCTCAGCCGCCTGCTAGCGAGCTAGCGGCCGGCGCTGTGTGGACACGTTTGGGTTAAAGCTGTAGTGCGTGCACAGTTTTTGGGATCATAGAAACATGGCTGACTGTGTGTGTGTGTGTGTGTGTGTGTGTGTGTGTGTGTGTGTGTGTGTGTGTGTGTGTGTGTGTGTGTGTGTGTGTATGTGCGGTGGAAGCTGCCGGTGTGCACGCGGCACGCTGTCACGTCAGTGCAGACACGTGGTCCAAGCCGCTGTTTTTCTTCTCATGTTTTGTGTTTTGTTTGAACTCAACATTACGGAAACACTCTAAAGCTAAAGAAACACGAAACTGTTAACATGTCAATCTGTAACCAGATGATCGAAGCAATTTGTTGCGTTAATTATTGCGCTGTTTTGTTACTGTTTGCGTCTGTGTGTGTGTGCGCGCGCGTGTGTTACGTATGTGTGTTACGTGTTTGTCACTCACGTGTACTCGGGCCCTCAGACGGAACAATGTCTTTGTGTGAGACTTACCCAAAGGCTATTTTTTTATTGCATTTCAAATATGGAGATATGGTCTTTTTGAACATGCAATTACATGTTTACAGGGCTTTTACTTTGAATAAATCGCAATATGTTCAGTAAAGTTTTTTTCAATTTTCTTACAATAGTAGTCAGATATGTCCTCAACACATGTATGTTAGTCTTTGACTGGAATTATTGAGAAAAGTATTTTTATTGCAGTTCAAACTTGAGAAATGGTCCTTTTGAACTTGAAATATAGGATAACTATCCAACTTTGTACAGTAAACGTATTCCTTTTTTGTACAATAGCAGTCAGAATGGTCCTGAACACACATACATACTTCAGTCATTGTCCAGAATATTTGATTAAACAGATTTTATTCCGGTTACTTTTTCAATACCGTAAATGTCAGCATAGACGCGCACTACAATCCAAGCGTCGGCTGAGTTGAGCGCAGTAATGTAACCAGCTGTCCAGAGCAACTTGTTGCGTTAGTCATTGCCCTATTCATGTTACTGTTGTTTCTTTTAAACCACAAACCATCATACCATTGATTACACATGCTATGTAATGGGGCCAAAGTTCTGCCACATTTCACTTTTTAAATCATTTTTTCCAACAAGCTGAGGGCGGTCGGATCTCGTGCACTTGAGGCCACGGCCCAAACATCTCCCCCTCAACCCTCAGGGGCTTTACTGACGTCTGGGTGTGTGGAGAGCTCAGCCTCTCCAACCTGAGGACTGGCAACGCGATCCCAGGGCGTGTCCATGTCTTTGGGCAGGACACGTAACCCAACACTGCTCCCGTGACCGCTGCGTGTGAATGTAGTTCCTGACGGGCAGGTGGCACTTTGTGTGGTAGCTCCTGTCATCGACCTATAGGTGAATAATGACATGTCGTGTTCAAGCGGTTTGAGCGGTCGGATGACTAGAAAAGTTGTTCGTTTTCACACCAGCAGATGAAGAGCGCACATCCACCGAGACCATAATGAGGTCCAGAACAGAGGCCAGCAAGCATCAGTTGCCTTTGGGAGGCGCCGGTCTTTTCTATTCAAGAACTTCCATCTCCATACGAAAATCTGCGTATCAAACTGTCTGCATCAGCACCCTCCTCTACCGTTGCCTGAGGCTCTCTCGTTCACAGTGCATGCTCGGAATGACTCAGCACTGTAAGAGGCCACCGTCACCCACCACCAGCTACGATGCCTCACTGAGTGCTGTATGCACAGCTCGCCTAAAGCCAACGCTCTGCTGGAGGCCAGAAGAAGGGCTATAAAGACCAAATAAACACGGTGCTGAAGAAGAGTAAAATCAGACTCTCAGTGTGTTTACATGATGGTATAATTGGAATCTTTGCTTAGTCGGACGATGCTCTCTTTCGGGGGGAGGTGCTATTATCCCAATATACATGGCGGTGAATAAATCTAATCATTGGCCGAGAGCATGTCATATCCGATACGATAGGTGGCGCTGTTTTCATTACAACTAGTTGTGATACAGCCATTTCCGCTTGACCGCTTCACCACGACCAACAACAACCAACAACATCACGAGAAAGATGGCGAGCGGAGAGCAAGGTGAAGCTACATCCCTCTACTATCTGTGCATGATGTTAATAGGAGCACAGTGAATGCGAATGGCGCTATTGGCTGATTTGATAACGTAAAGAAGACGCCGTCGGGATCTCAAGCATGCGCAAAGACGCAAAGTCCAGTTCCTCATCCGATTCACCGTCAAATGCCGCGATAGTCGAACTGTCAACTGGATCGGATGGAGTTATCCAGGGGTGTTAGTCGGATCGTAGTCGGACCGCACATAGTCGGACAAAGATGTTTACATGAAACGGATCATTTGATTTCAGTTCGACTAAGCCAGTTATTGGAATCCATGTAACCATGCTGACTGAGGGCGTGGCTGCTGATTGTAACATCTGGCGGCAGATGTGCCGAGACGGGACCAAAGCACTGGAGGAGGACAAGACGGCCAGGAGATGAAAGAAGACATGAAATAAACTCCACCAAGGTTGCCAGTACAACCACTAGGACCTGCACATGTCCCACGTGCTACAAGACCTGTGGATCCAGGATCGGACTACACAGCCAGCACTAAACTCACCGTAGGCGTCATCGTCGGCCTCAATGGACAACAAGTGTGCCAAACATCAGGAATCAGGAAACATTTATTGCCAAAATATGTCAGACATACAAGGAATTTGTCTTGGCGGTTGGTGCGTGAGAGTAGACAGTGTAACAATAGACAACAAGACAGCAGTGCACAAGTAATACAATAAAATGAAATGCAATGAGTTAGTAGTATAAGGCTATGGGTTAGTATAAAAGAGAATAAAGTTAGTTAGAAATTTAAAATATTAACCAAGTTATAAAATATTAAGCATAAAGTGCACTAGCGAACAAGTAACAAAGTGACGAGTGACGACAAAGTGAAAAATAACCGTTAAAGTGACATGTGCAGTGTGAAGGTGACCGGTGGAATGTCAGTCAGTCAGTGGGGGATCGGCTCTGTTGATGAGCCCGACTGCCGACGAGAAGAAACTGTCGGTGTGGCGGGAGGTCTTAGTCCTGATGGACCTCAGCCTCCTGCCAGATGGAAGGGGCACAAACAGGTTTTGTCCGGGGTGGGAGGGGTCGGCTACGATCTTTTTAGCTGCTTCAGAGTCCTGCAGGGATGGCCGATTGCAGCCGATCAGCCTCTCTGCAGAGCGGATGACACGCTGCAGCCTGCCCTTGTCCTTGGCTGTGGCTGCAGCGTACCAAGACAATAGAAAAACTGGATTCATATTCCTTGTCATGTGTACACCTACCAACACCTTTCAATCCCATTAATTAGCACATTAAATCCAGTTGGTTTTAATGTGTGCACCAATCCCTTCCTGGGACCAGGTATCAGCCAGGCTCCATGTTTTGCATATGGCAACACGTCACGTGTGTCCAGCTACTGTCCTGTGCCGTGGCTCAGACATTTCCCCCTTTCCTTTTGCTGCAGGATGCCATTTGCACTTTGAACACACTACAAACCAATGCCAGTTCTCTGGAGCAGGTCCGAAGAGAGCGGAGCAACCCTCAGCTGCAGCTGCAGGCCATGAGGGGCTTCCTGGAACGCTCCGGCCTCACAGCGAGTCCCTTTTTTTATATTTTGTAGTGTTGGTCTGTGCCCACTTGAAGGATTACAGAGGATGCTGTTGTTGTGTGACAGACTATTTATTTCCCTCAGTCTTATCTGATGTTTTTGTGCCGGTATCAAAGGTGGAAGAACTGGACCATCTCAATATCATTCATGTGACGGGAACAAAGGGCAAGGTGAGCTGACGGGTCACCCGGCCTGTTTAAGGCTTTTATACGTAACATTTTAAAGGCACAGTAATGATTCCACCTCGCAAATATTACATCCTTTGTTCACATAATTCAAGCTGTGACTGCTCATGTGACCTGTTGTGTACTGTATGAGGCCTCTGAGTGTCCCCGTTTATCTTACAGGGGTCAACATGTGCGTTCACGGAGCACATTTTAAGACGTCACGGCTTCCGCACAGGATTCTACAGGTAAAGCTGCAGTGTGTTAATGTGCTTATTGGAGGGAGGAAGCTGTCGGTAAACGGGCCTCATGTTTTGGGTTTTTAACTTGTAGATGGTGTAGAACAGCGGCCCCCAACCTTCTTTGTGGTGGTTTACGGCTTTGTAGGTGATGAGTAATATTTAAAGTCTGTCCTGTGTTTGAGTGGGAGCCAGTGGAGGTTGCGTAGTGTTCACAGTGGGTGGAGGTGAGCAGCAGCGTTCTGAACATATTGCCGTTCTTTGAGGTTTTTGTTGAGCCGTAGAGGACTCGTCACCAACCTTTTTGAAGCCCAAGATCGACCTACTGAAGGGCTTTTTATTTGGCCTAATTGTAATGGAATAAAATCAACACTAAGCTTTCAAATGACTTCACATAAAATGGAAATGATTTAACCGCGCACACAAGGAACAAGAAAAAACATCTCAGGCTGTACGATACTATTTATCAACTTAAGCTACTGTTATTTTGATTGACCACTGTTCCATATCAGTGCGAGATGTAAACTGGTACATTACATCATGGCTCAACAAAGTACACCCCGTGACTACCTCCCAACCAATCACAATGCTGGATTTCATCTACCCATATATACTGTACATTATGGCCACAATGGACACATCAGAATGTATTCTACAGAGGTCTGTTTACTCCACCGGTGCCGTTTCTGCTCTGACATGATTTGAATCAGTCTGAAGTCGTGGTGCATCTATTGCGTTAATGCCCTTATAAGGAGCTGGCGTTTCCGTATGCAAATCCAGGTGCACGACAACGCGTGTTTGGCTGATCAGCCGTTCATGAATCAGGCGATCGTTTCTGACGTTGGTCCACAGTCGATAAGGAAACATTTCAGACACTGCCGAAAATATTTTATTTTGGAGATGCGATCGGCGGGTTGGCGCCCGCTGCAGAGCAGTAGAGTCGACGTTGTCGGGGCATGGATGGGAGTTTCCGTGGTGGCAAAGGAGCAGGAGGGTCGGCGCCGTGCAGCGTTCCTGAGGTGGAAGAAGAGGTGTTGGTGATGTGGTGGGCGTGCCGTAGGAAGGAGGATGGGGTCGAGGATTGGTGTCGGCTACTGGAAACCAGTGCCATACTGGCGCCTACCGAAATGCAACAGATTTCACTGCTTCCTTTCGTTTTTTGAGCCGATTATCAAAGAGGATTATGAGAAGTGATTCTATAAATTAAAAAAATAATAGTGTTTTATTTTACTCTTTGAACATATTGGCTGTGCTGATCTCTTTAGGTACAGTGCATTGGCCCGATGTAAGGTGGGTCCAACTTCCCAATTTCAGTTCCATCCATCCATCCATCTGCAAAGCACTTATCCTGCGCAGGGTCGCGGGGGGCTGCAGTCTGTCCCAGACAACCTGGGCGACAGACAGGGTTCATCCTGGACTGGTCGCCAGCCAATCGGGAAAAGGGAAGAAACCTTAATGACAACGTCAGAGGAGGGACAAATGCATATGTGTGAATCATCCAACTCAAATAAATGTACATTTCTAAACCCATAAGATCGACAGTTCAATCGATTGTGATTGTAACAACACTGTTTGTCAACATCAAAATGCCAAGGCTCACTGCAGAGGACCATTTCTCCAAAGGCCCCATTTGAAAGGCATTGCCTAGATTCTTGTCCAATATCGTATGTGGCCACGAGCATTTTGAGAGATGACGTCCTTGATATGATTCTGTTACGTAGGACTGCAAGTGTAATAAACCACATTAATAATTAACATGAAAATAATACACCGCCATGGTATTTATTTACTTACCAGTCCATTAAAAGTCCCTTTTTTCTTTTTTTTTTTTAAGTTCCCCACATTTGGTACAAGTCAGAGAGCGGATCCGGATCAACGGGCAGCCCATTGGAAAAGAGCTCTTCACCAAATACTTCTGGCAGGTTTATGGACGACTGGACAAAACAAAGGTAACGTGTGCTCCAGTTTGATCAGCGGCTTCACGGCCCGTGTTTGAGTCCATAGTAGATTAGAGACCTCGTGTGAGGACCATCACGTGACATCACTCTGCTTTCATTATCAGGGGTCAAAATAATGTTTGGGCAAACGTGGTCATTCCTTGAACAAAAGCACTTTGTTTGCAGGAGAAATCATTTCTAGTCTAGAAATCTTAAAGCGCCAATTGCGTGTGGCTGTTTGATTCCACAGTAACGCGTCGGCAACCAGATTGCCAACAACTTTTATTACAAATGATGCATCGATTGTGTCCACTGGAAGCGGCGCGTCACACAGCGAAGACACTGAAAAGGTGTGAAGACGGCACAACGTGTGCGCTGTTTGTGCTCCGGGGTTCAGTGCCTGTGGAGCCGAGGGAAACGCTGGTAAACGGCACGTTATTATTCACACACTGACAGCTGGCCATCAGTGACTGGCCTTCACACGCATAGCCCCAGCTACAGGAGCCGGGATCGAACCGACAACCCTGATTGCAGGACTACTGTGACCCACAGTCTCTGTGTTCTCGCCACCTTTTTAGCGTTGCATCAAGTGTAGATTTTCAGTCCTCACGTGTAGAACTTTGCTCTCTCTTCTGCAGGACGCCCACGGAGGAACAATGCCGGCATACTTCCGTTTCCTCACCATCTTGGCCTTCCACGTGTTTCTTCAGGAGAAGGTATGCTAGCTGCTGCCTGCACCACGCGGCTCTGAAGGCAACTTCCTCGGAATCTAAATAACTGTTCTTTGTCAAGGTGGATTTGGCTGTGATTGAAGTTGGGATTGGTGGTGCATACGACTGCACCAACATTATACGGTACGGCTCAATATTCACAACGCAATTCCTATTTACTTGCTGTTTCCAGCTTGAAATATTGCTCAACTAGAATTTGTATTATTCTATCTATTGATATCTTTAATTAAGTGCAGTTTGAAGGATATGTTTTCAAAACTCCAAGCAGATTAGAAAACCCCATTTATTTCCTCTTTGTTCACATAGTCGCCTGGTTGTGTGCATGCAAGGACAGGATCCAGGACAAACTGTTTACAGGTTACCAAAGGAGGGCTGTCCCTGTTGTACCATCCGGCCAAAGTCCAAGAGCCCGTGGAGCGCTGGACTGTGTGCAGGGCGGTGGTTTTAAACAAATATTTTGAGCCTCGGATATTTCTTCATCACTGCGAATGCTAATTGGCGGATCATAGTCCGCCTTGGATCTGAACACTAAAACACTGCAATGAATATCCTGTCAACTGTGTTCTGGCTATCAAATATTTACTCAAATGTAGATTTGTAAGACTCCTTAAAAGTGAATTTGTCCTTTTTCTGATGTCCTTGCATGTAAGTTGTGTTAATCAGGGAGCTGATCTTAATTAAATGGCATTGGATTGTAATAAATGTGGTATTGTGCTAACATGGTATCGTCATGTTCCTGTTTGTCCCAACGTACAGCACCAACTGTAGCTACGCATTCCCTCTAACTGCAGTTTTACCAACTTGAGTGTGCGCTGTGGTTGTGTGTCGGCAGGAGGCCGTGGGTGTGTGGCATCTCCTCTCTGGGTATCGACCACACTCAGATTCTTGGAGACACCATTGAAAAGATCGCCTGGCAGAAGGGAGGCATTTTCAAGGTGTGTTGACTCCTACACGTCGGTCATGTTTCCCTGTGAGGTGAACGTTTGTATCTCATATCATCGATTTTAGTTTTTTCGCTGGCTGGTAATCGCGTGCGTGCCTTTCAGCTGGGCGTTCCTGCCTTCACGGTCAAGCAGCCGGAAGACGCGATGGTGACGCTGAGTAGTCGGGCCAGTGAGATGAGGGTAAGTGACCCGCCGAGCGGTCAGGCAGGGGCGGAGATGCGTGCTCCTGTCATACGCTCCACCTGTTGTTGCAGTGTCCCCTGTGGGTGTGTCCAGAGCTGGAGGAATACCAGGCGCACTGTGGACCTCTGCATCTGGGCCTGGCAGGACGGCACCAGCGCTCCAACGCCTCCCTCGCCCTGCAGCTCAGTCACACGTGGCTGCAGAGAAGATGTCTACCAGGTGGGACGGGGGAGGGGGGGTTGTTTTATGTCCCATCAATTTTATAGGTAGGAGGTTCTTATCAGATTAGACTCAAAAGGTGCTGCGGGTGAGGGGGGCCAGAGACTAACTCGGGTGTGTTCTGTAAATGTAATGTGTGAAAAGGGCTTAACGCTGTCCTGGCTCCACAGATCGGAGCCCCCCCTCAGGCAGTGTAGAGAGCGCGGCGCCACGGCAGGCGCCTCCCTTCAAGCCCAGCCCCATCATGATAAAAGGTGAGTGCTGGAGATCAGAGCGGAATGATCCTCCTTTTGATGCCTCGGCTATTGTGTCATAGTTCAAATCAATCGGGACGGAACTTTTTCTGCAACTTTTAGCAGCTGTGACGTAAAACAGTTTTAAATTTCCTTAGTTTTTTTTCACACAGTCATAGTGTCTGAGATGGAGTCATGGTTATGACTTTATAACAAGAATTAACTCCCAACTAAAGCTCTTTAACCGGGTAAGACACCAGTTTGTGACCGATGGACAGTTTGGACACTAATATTTTATAAAATGACCCCGTTGAATTGCATGCTGGGTACAGCTCACCTGCTATCACAAGAACAATGAGACCAGAAATTATTAATAATTCACTAAAGTAAATAAGGGACCACCTTGAGATAACAGGCACTAATAACCAATACAATAAATCACATTCACTCTACAAGAGTAAAGAATTTGAAAAGGTTTAAAGAGTGCGCACTGATTATAATTACAGATTGTCACACTATACAAATGCACAAGTAAACACAGAAAAAAACGTTCTTTAAAGTATGACAAAGATTATTTGTGTGTGTGTGTGTGTGTGTGTGAGATCTCCTCCTCCAGCGTAGTAATGCTCAGCATTTTAAAATCTTAAACAGGCAAAATGACGGCAGTTGCAGGAACACAAATGAAACCTGCATGGATGCACAGTCAGTGTTTTGAAGTATCTTCTGGCTGCTGACTCAGCTGTTTCAAGCTGATTGTAATGATTCAAGCACCTTAGTTGAACTCAGCGGACAAAGGTCATTTCTGCAGCATCCTATTGGTCCAAAGCAAACCGTGTGGCGATGGAGGGCAGAGCAGCTGTCTGCTGTCCTCCTGGATCCAAAGAAAATGAAAGCAAAACGGGAACAACGTTTTTTTTGTTGGTCCAATAAAGTCTGTTTCAGCCTGCAGGAAAGAGAAGGATTCTTTGCCGCGTTTTGAGAATATGAAATCTGTGGGTTCGGCGCCGTGTAGACATGATGTGACTGTGGTCTCAGGGCTGGCAGACACCGAGTGGCCGGGAAGGAATCAGACGCTGAAACACGGAGCGGTCACCTACTTCCTGGATGGAGCGCACACCATGCGCAGCATGCAGGCCTGCGTGCACTGGTTCAGAGAGGCCGCAGTCCAGCACGAGAGGAATGCGAGGTGACGGTGCCCCCACGTAGCAACATCCACGCCGCCCGTAAACCGTACTGATGTAGAACCGTGAACTGCTTGTGTTCCAGTGGACCCGTGGTCCGAGTTTTGCTCTTCAACGCTACGGGGGAGAGAGACTCTGCCGCCATGCTGAAGCTGCTGGTGGTGAGGAACCGTCTTAACCGCGATCACGGGGGCTAAACTGGCTATTCACAGCATTGAGTGACCAACCAGAACCTTTACCTCGATGACGTGAACAAATCATCACTGAACTAAAAAAAAATGACTTCCATATTTTTTTTGCTGAATGAGTAAAATGTAATTGTCTTTAACAACGTAGTGTGTGTGTGTGTGTAAAATAGTGCTCTGTGCACGCATGGAAGTAACCACGTGACCTCCAGACAGCTGATCTGATGTGAAACGTTTAAGGACTGAAGCGTCTTTGGCTCTCCAGACTCCCCTCTGCGCTTTTTAATGAGGAACATGAGATCTAATCCGTGTAACCTGATTTGAAGAAAGCTAAATCGAGTCCGTACTGACTGCTCAACTGGTCTTTCTCTCTTCAGCCATGCCATTTTGATTTTGCGGTGTTCTGCCCAAACATCACGGAAGCCATCGCTTCTTGCAACGCAGGTGAGTGGTGGAGACGAACGTTGAAGGGCCATTCACTACACATCACTTGTTCTCGTACTCGTGACTCTTTGCCACAGGCGCTGCTGAGATGATTTGCTACCTGGAGACTCCCAGTGGTTGATTTTAAAGGTGTAGTTGAGCATTTTCGGAGATCTGCAGCTTTGGTGCAGAAAAACAAATTGTCACCTTTTTAAATAAAAATAAAGCCGATAAGCGTCTCACAAAATGTTGATCTATTGCTTTAGATCTCTAACTAGTTTTGACAAAGTTTCCCCATCTGTGATACTGTACTCAAACCTTTGTCATCCTGTCGCTCCTCAGACCAGCAGAACTTCAACGTCTCGGTGGAGCACATGCTGACTCGCTGCCTGGACAACGAGAGAAGCTGGCATCTCCACAACAGCTCGGGCCACACCAAAGGGGCTCCGCTGCTCATTGAGAGCAGCCTGGCCCCGGAGAAGAAGGCAGACGCCCTGGTCTTCCCCTGCATACTCAGCGCCCTCCAGTGGATCACGCAGGGCAGGGACTCTGTGCTGGCAGACCCGGCCCATGGGGAATTACCGGTGAAACCCAGCGTCGCGGCCAGAGCCGCTCCGCTCTGCGCCGCCGCCGAGGTCCACGTGCTCATCACCGGGAGCCTCCACCTCGTGGGAGGAGCCCTCAAGCATCTGGACCCGGCGTCCTCCAAGTAAACGGAACGTGTCACTTCAGACGGCGTGGCTGCACGTTTACCTCTCCAAGAGAGATGAGGTCTTGGGCTGACTGGCTCATGCACAGTGACTTCAGGTGCTCACCTAAAATGACGTTCGCCCCCCCCCCACCTGGCATTATAGCCCAGACCAAGGCAGATCCAGTCCTCCCGACAGAACCAGCCTCACCCGAAGCCTTACAGAGGCAGCGCCGACGTGTGGAGCTCACCTTCTCCAGTCTTACTTGAAGCCCAACATGTTTACATGAAATGCTAAAGGTACCTTCATGTAGCGGAGTCTGCTTCACTCATCCGCAGTGCGCTTCTTTGTCACAATACCACCTTAATTGCCCCGACAATGTCTGATGGGAACTCTTGTCCGTCACCTTCAGTGTCTTTGTTTTGTAATGAAATCCCTTTGCCATGGTCTCCTCTTGCTTCATGTAGAAGTGTATATATTCTAACTGTTGGCATCAGATGAGTTCATGTATCTAAATTAAATTCTCTATTCTATTTTACAATGGAATAATATAACCATTTTAAGTCTAGTTTTGAAAGCTTGAAACTATACAATATTTGGGATATGTACTAATTTATTTGGGTCCTTCTATTCTCACAGTGATTTATTCATTGGAAATCTGAGGTCATCAGCTGGAAGGAAGTTTATTCACATCCTTTCACCCTGTAACCTCAATGGAGTTTGAATTCAGTTCTATCCAGACACGATGCTCTTAAATGAAACTCGTCTCTTGTAAGTCGTGGGGAAAAGGTTTGCTCGCTTCTTTAAATGGAGTCAATTAAAAAAATCTGGATATGAAAATTGTCTTTCGCGTACTTTCCCTTGTGAACCAACAGTTTTCTGATTAAAGACACAATTCTTGTTCAGTCCATGTGGTAAATTGTAGGGTGGGTCCACTGCCATGACACACTTATGACTACATCATAGTTAAAGAGCTTCAAGGGGTATGAAGACTATAAGAGATGCTGGTAGGTGGACAGATCCAGTAGCACACTGATGTAATAATAAAACAATAGTCGTATCTGTATAGAAGTTATTGACACAGTTCTGTGGGAGGTAACTCATGTCTGTTAACCGCTTCTCATACCGACTGCAGATAAAGAAGCATCCGCACAGCAGCTCTTATAAATAAATATTATATAAATTTAGTTTAGTCAATGATTGATTAATATGTCAAATTAAGTATTGTAATGTATGTATTTTTACATATAATATATGGAGAACAAACGCTATAAATGTGTACGTATACGTACGTATCCATGTATACTCTTGTATGTGAAGACACCGGAAGCAACAAGCAACACTTGAACGCCACATAAAGCCGCGTGACGTGCGACGCAGCCACGTCGATGACGTAGAAATACGGGCGCGCGGCGGTGAGTTTAAAGAGTCTCGCTTGGAGGGCAGCGGTGAACGCAGCCTTTCACGAACACGTTACCGTCTGGATCCGAACCGGAGCCGATGTCGGAACACAGGTACTGATACGACGGTTTTACCCGCAATGATCCCTGTGGGCGAAAGTACTGCCCGCACGTTACAACCGCTCCGCGCGTCACGCGTTAGCCTAACTAAGTTACTTTGCATGTGGAAACAGCAGCTAACTAACGTTAACTAGTTCACGATGATCTCCACGAAGCAGCTGCTCTTCTGTCTCTCACGATGCGGGTTTCTAACGCTGTTCGCGGGTGTTTGTGAGTCGCCATCGTGTGCAGCCGCGGTTTAAAACTCAAGCTAACGTAGTAACTCTGTCGATGCCGCGCTTTCCTGCAGCCAGGCCTCGGCTCCGCTACCAACGTAACACACGGTACACAATTAAGCGTAACTGGGGACGAGAATAAAACGCCCGTGTGCCTCTGGACGCCTTACAGGACGTAGAAGTGCTGCCTGTTGGCGTTTTTGTTTGCCTGTAGAATTTGCGCGGTCACCCGCCGCCGCAGCATCGTTATGGCGGGCGGGGAGGCTGCTTTCTGCAGCGGAGCGGTCCGCGATCGCGATGTCTCCGAGCTGTCTCCGAGATGTCTCCGCGATGTCTCCGAGACACCGTGAAATGTGCTCACCTTTGGATGCTGTGTTCCTCCCTCCACGCCAGCATGCCGCTGCAGGACCTGCCGTGCCTCAGCCCGCGGGGCTCCGTGTTGTCTCAGGCCCGGAGGACGTGCAAACGCCGGTCCAGAGGGTGTCTCGGCGAAGGCCTGGAGATGGAATGCACCCCAACAGAGCTCATCCAGCAGTGGTCCCCGCTCCACAAGCACCAGCGGCTCGCCAGCAAGGGCAAAGAGAACGACGGCGGCCAGTTTGTTCTCGCTAGGAGATCGAGGAGGAAGCGAGAAGCGGCGTCATGTAGGAGAACCTCGTGCCCCGTCTGACCCGCTCTGCTGCTCCTAGTCGATACTGCGATGAATTCATTCTGTGCTCCTTTTCTTTTAATCCCCAGCAGACGTCTCGTGGGACCACCTGCCCGACGAGCTCCTTCTGCGGGTCCTCTTCTACGTTCCTCTGAAGGACCTCCTTAGGATGTCCACAGTTTGCCAGCGCTGGCGTCGAATAGCGTGAGTCCCCACTCACTGCAACGGGGCGTTTGGGTTCTAAGAACCTTAAAAAAATGGATTTACGATCGAAGTAAATCTCTCCATCAAGACACAGATGTGAAACCAGATGTAAATTCATCTCGATGCGTGAAAAGCTGTAGTGATAAGCAGCCAATGGTTGTGACATCAGTGTGAAACTGGTCCATCCCAGTAGAATGTCCATGAACGTAGTCTTGCTTTCACCGTTGCAGGCTGGATGAGTCTCTGTGGCACAGCGTGGATCTGGAGGGGTTGACCCACACGGGTCCAGCTCTGCAGCAGGTGCTGAAGACCGGCGTCCGCATGCTGCGCTGCCCTCGCTCCTTCGTGGAGGAGCTGCACTTTACGGGCACCGGGTGAGTCCAGCAGGAGCTGACGCTCCACAAGGAGTCTGAGCCGAGCCACCCGGGCTGCTACAGCCGGGTACACCTTGTTCTGTAAACTTACTGTCAATGAATCTCGGGAGCAGACCTGAACCCTCAGTGAGCTTCTACCAACAAGTGCAGTGTGAGCATGTCTCCTCTTCCTCAGCCCATAGAGCCCCATTAGGACTCTTCATCGCAGCAACACCCACACTGTCCTCTATTATAATACTCATCGCCTACAAAGCCCTAAACAACGCGGCCCCTACCTGCCTCTCAGACCCGGTCCCTCAGGTCCACCATGCTAACACCCTGAAGGCCATCAGGACCAAGCGCCGGGTCCCAGGGGGGGGCCTTCTCAGCTTCTGCACCTCCCCTCTGGAACGTTTTATTTTTATATTTTAGTGTTTCTGCCTATTTCTCTCATCTGTATGTTTGACTTACTTAGATTTACATTTGAAAGCGTCTTTGTGTACCCAGAAAAGCACTATAAAAACCCCAAAGTATTATTATTGACACTTGTGGATTCAATCACAGCAGAAAATAGTCCGACAAATGCTCTTTCATCCAGATTTTTAAAAAAAACTACACTGACCGAGTACACTGTGTAATTATTGAGCCATTTCTAAAAAATAAAAGGTCTGTTTTTATTTTAGATATTTAGATCCTCTGTTTGAGCCAATGGGGAAGCAGACAAGTGGAAGCAGGAAGTCTAAGGAGAGATA
Source organism: Gasterosteus aculeatus (assembly GCF_964276395.1). NCBI lineage: Eukaryota > Metazoa > Chordata > Actinopteri > Perciformes > Gasterosteidae > Gasterosteus > Gasterosteus aculeatus. Next base: position 15,800,429 of record NC_135702.1, read on the forward strand.
GAGAATAACTTGATCACAATGTATTAATGTTTGTTGCATGGCGTGTTTACGTGGTTAATAGTCTATGAAATGAATGTCTGACTGATGAATCTGTTAATGCTCACACCCCAACGTGTCCTCTGATGGTCAGAGTTTGGTCTTTTACTTGCGTCGATTTTCTCTTGGTCATAACTGTCAAACATTCTGTTTTAAATAACTGATTCTAGTATTTCTACAATAATAAAAGCGCTTGATGGCTTTGCTTTGTCTTTTCTGTTGTGCAGCCCTCTGCAGATCGTTGTGATGGACCTTTCCAGCTCCATCATCCCCACCGCATCGCTGGAGAGCATCATGTGTCACTGCAGGCAGCTGGAGTATCTGAGCCTGGAGGGTCTCCAGCTCTCCGACAACATCGTCAGGTAATCTCCATTTCTCCAATCTGCTCTGCTGCCACCGGACAAACATCATTGCGTCAACCAGCAACGTGAATGAATGTGAATCTCTTCACTATTTGGAGTCACTTTTTCGCGCGTCATCCCTCATGCTGATTTTTATTGTCCCGTCTCCTGCTCAGCTCTCTGTCCAAGAATCCAAACCTGCTGCAGCTCAACCTGAGCGGCTGCTCTGGCTTCTCTGCTGCCGCTCTGGGCGACATGCTGGCGTCCTGCTCCAGGTCCGTTGCGTGTCAACGTCCCCCGTCTCCAAATAACCGCAGCCGCTTCCGCCCATCGCGGCCGTTTTGAATACGCTGTGCTTAGTGTTTTTTTTCCTCCTTTTGCAGCGTCGAGCAGTTGAACATCGCCTGGTGCGACTTCAGCAACGATCACGTCAAGAGTGTAGTTGGCTGCGTGAGCGCCCGACTCACTCACCTGAACCTGAGCGGGTACAGAGAGGGACTCACGCTGGACGGTGAGTGTTGGTGCTCAAACGTCACGTGCCGACGTTGCTACTGACGACCGGAGCGTCAGCGGTGGATCAGCAAGAAAAGGGCGTCAATTCCACTTAGAAATCTTATGGTGTTTTCTGGGTGCCGATATATTAATTGACGATCCTTGTGGACAGTTGCAGATCTTTTTTGTGTTGTTATATCAGCTGGTCTACAAGATCCAGATTATTTTTTACAAAAGTCCCCCAAAAGCATTTTGAATGCTGTGAATTTCAGTGTAAACAATGTAACCCTTTAACAAATACTATAACAAATCTTTTCATTCGTATCCTTTAATGATTTAGTGCTTAAAAGGATCGACATGCATCTTTAATGACTTTAAATGTTCACTTTGTACAGACGTGAAGATACTGGTGACGAGATGCCCCCATATTCAAACGCTAGATTTAAGGTAAGATGCCGGTTTGCTGCCTTGAAATGATTTTCAGACTCCTCTGGAAATCTTAATTCTAGTACTTTTTGTTTGATTGTAATTACTCCGGCGCATCATGCGATTCGCTGCATGTGACATTACACATGTGGGGTGGGGGGTAACGAGGAGTCTAGCTTGTGGCTGCTGATGATGACTGTTGGAGGTGTCACGTTCCAGCGACAGCACCCTGCTGATGGCCGACTGCTTCCCCGTCCTCAAGCCGCTGGCGGATCTGCTGCATCTCTCCCTGAGTCGCTGCTATCACATCCACCTGGCTGCCCTCACGTGAGTCCCCCCCCCCCGTCCCGTCCCGCTCCCCGGGCTGCGTAGTGGCACTTCAGCCTGACGGCCTGGTGTTTCTCCAGGGACCTGGATACGACCTTCCCCGGGCTGAGCCTGCTGGACGCGTTCGGCATCGTGAGCGGCAGCCACCTGTCCTCCCTGAAGAAGGAGATGCCTCGCGTCGCCATCAACTCCAGGCCCTTCTCCGGCGTCGCCCGGCCCACGCCGGCCTCCGGGCCCCTCGCCCACTTCATGTGGGGCAGGAAGTGTCGGCTGAGGGTCCAGCAGTGACCCGTCTGCCTGAAGCCCGGCTTGTTCCCGCTGCAGGGTGTTGGATCCTGCAGGAGTCGGCCCGTGGTGCCGTGACGAGCCACGTTCCAGTGTTTGTCGCTGCTACCGGAGATGTTTCTACGCGTCAACGGCGGCTTCCTACAGCGAGTCTTTCCGTACTGAACGCGCACGCTTTGTAGGTGAACGCTATACGTTCTTTTAGGGAGGTCAGATGGGATCGTGGAGTCCACTTCTGGCTGGAATGTGTTAAACATTTTTAATGGATTTTTGAATCTGTTACAGGTTCTAATAATGTGTTAATTTAAAAAGAATCGTAAGGGAAACCTGGTGTAAAGACTCAATTAGCAGATGCCTGAGTAATGTGGAATAACACTGATGACAGAAATGTCTTCTTAGCTGTAATAATGAGTTAGCACATGATTTTAATGAGCATAAAATGATGTATCCATATTCGCGTCTGTTACGTCTGCAGGCTCACTGTGTGTCACCATTGATGTGCTGTATGAATATATCGTTCAAATGAAGGATGATGTTGAGTCTGAACAAGTAAACCACTGAACACCCCGACTGCTCCTCGTGTCACCGCTTCATTGTGTACAACCGCTTCATAACAACACACATAGTGACTTTGTCTTTAATTAACGCGCCACGAGACTCTGTCAGAGTCATTAAAGGCTTTCTGGGTGTTTGGGCCGGTCGGTACCATCGGTGAATAAAGACGTCTGGGTGTTCTGTTATTGTCTGGGAGAAACATAAAGCGTTACTGAGGTAAACGTTTACTTCAGGGCCGTCGTATCACATCACGCGGCGCTACATTCATAAGGGTTTTGTAAAGCACAGAGAAGGTTTGATACAGTAACAATTAAACATTTAGTGAATAAACCCCTTTTCTGTCAAAAGCGACGATGGAGTTTTAAGCGGCCTCCCCGGAGGCGTTGGAGTCTTTTGGCGTCTGACGTGAAAGACGCACGTGTCTTAATTCTTCAGCGTCCATTACGACGACGCAAACTATGCGATGGCGTCATTTAGCGACGTTATGACGGCCAATAGCAACTTTCCTTGCTGAGGAGTTGGCGGCACAATGACCCCTGACCCCAAAAGAATCCCAGAGGTGCGTAAACGGCATTGAGATCCAGTTATTCCCAGTTATTATATTATTATAACGATGAGCACTGCGCTGTTCGCACCGCTGTACACGGGTTTGTTCCTTCACCTACGACTGCACGCGGCTCTGATCCCATTGTCAAGTTCGCAGACGACACAACGGCGATTGGCCTCATCAGTGACCACGACGAGTCGGCCTACAGAGACGAGGTCCAGCACCTGGCGGTGTGGTGCGCCGACAACAACCTGGCCCTCAACACCAAGAGGACCAAAGAGCTAATTGTGGACTTCAGGAAGAAAGCTGGCACACACGTCCCCGTCCACATCAACGGGAGGTTGAGCGTGTCGCCAGCTTCAAGTTCCTGGGTGTCCACATCTCTGAGGACCTCTCTTGGACCCTCAACACCTCATCCCTGGTGAAGAAGATGAAAACCGGCCAACGCATCACCGGTTCCTGACTCCCCACCATTGAGGCCGTCCAGAGCAAGAGGTGTCTGCGGAGGGCGCAGCTCTCACCCCAGCCACAGACTGTTTGCCCTCCTCCCCTCTGGGAGGCGCTACAGGGTGCTCCGCTCCCGGACCAGCAGGTTCGGGAACAGCTTCATCCCTGTGGCTGTCACTCTACTGAACTCTGCCCCCCCCTGAACTCTGAACTCTGCCCCCCACCCCCACACACACACATCTCCCTCAGTGACTGTACTCGACCCTCCACCCTGTCTCGACTGCCACACACCCTTATTACTGTATTAATCCTACTTATACCTACAATACCTCTTAAATATAATATTACTAATACCCCTTTCACTTCATCTCACATATTACCACCACTAATACTCACACCTGCACTTTATACTTATCATACCTTCTTACCTCAATTGCTGCTATTCTTGTCCCAATTACTGTTCATATTGCATATCTATTTCTTACTGTACATATTTATTTAATCACTTATTACACTTTACATGTGCACATACTCTGCACTTTTTGCTATTCTGCACTTCTGGTTGGCTGCATTTCGTTGCCTCAGTACTTGTAACCTGTGCAATGACAATAAAGTTGAATCTAATCAATGAAGTGTAAATGTTAGAGGTCATGAGGACAGACGAATAAACCACACTTTGCTTCACAAACCGCTGTACTACTGTTTGCAAACAGGATGTTTATTCATCAGAACTCATACACACAATCAGAACTGGCATTTTCACACACACGTTGTGAACGGTCAGAGTTGGACAAGCACGACTGTTGAAAGTCCAAACGAACCATGGAGGTGATCCAGCATTCAGAACCAGAGCTAAATGGAATTCAGCCGTTGTAAAATTGTGTGCTTCTCAGTCAAAGTGTCCTCTGTGGAAAATGTATGAAGCCCCTGTTGTAATATGAAGCATTCGGTGTGTTCCAGTGTACATCGATACAACAGCCAGTAGCATTATGTGTGTGTACAGACACAACACAGCCACGCATCGAGACCGGAGGGGCAAGGACGATGAAGCGTGTTGAACATTAAAGGATACGGTTATGAAGACATGGGCTCACTTATAGCAAATGTTTAGGATGATTAGAGGCCCGTCCTGTTCAACATAAGAGACAAAGAATGCTCTCATTTGTCAGACGACACGCACGTCTACGTAGTTATTTCACTGGGGGATCATAATCCCGTACAAAGGTTGTGGCAGAATATTCTTCAGTTAAAGAGAAAACGGGAGTAAATGTTTTTGGAGAAGAGGGCGAACGATTAAAAGTCAATTGCTGAAGTTAAAAACCACAAACACAGCCAGAAAACTTGTAGTTATGAATTCGGACCTCAATCTGCCATATGGCAGCAGATTGTCACCTGAAGAATACGTCATGGAATCGAGACTTATTTAACAGGATTTGGAAAAACCTGTTCGTCTTCAGTAGTGGACTACTGTAAGACAAAACACACGTGCGACCTGCTGCAGGTTCACTGGACACTTTCTACGGATTATTTCATAATCTGCGCTGCATCTTTTGTTCGATTAGTAGCTTGCTTGTTGATTAATGTTTCAATATATAGTGTTTACATGTGGTTCTGCCTCATGTTTTGATGGTTTCATGTGAAGTTCTTCTGAATGACCTTGATGAAACATGGATTTGATTTAAATGAATCGTTTGAGTCAGCAGAAGCACTCTGGATAATTATCAGAACTATACTGATACCTCTACCAGCGATGCAAACAGGGCAATGGGGGGTTTAAATAAGCACACGCACACAAACACGTGTTTCATACTTTATCGGATTGAAAAAACGAACCCATCCCAACATACTGACATCATATTGCTGAGGAAGCCTGCGTTTGGCGCGCTGCACATCACAGCTGTTGTAAAGGAACAGTATCCGACTGTTACAAGAGACGCGCTGGAGTCAGAAATCATTACACAGACGATCTTTATACTTCCAGCATGATCATTGTTCCAACAGTTAGTGTCCACGGGCTGAGCGGCGTTTCGCTTTGTGTGAGATCGAGTTCCAACCCGGACTGAGGCCGGTCCGCAAACGACCTTCAGAAGCACCTCTGGTCCTTGAGACGTGACGCACGACTCTCGTGACCTAAACACAGACCTCTGCAGGCTGGAGGGGGGGGGGGGGGGGGGGTTCATCTAGAACAAAATATAAGCTATGTAACAAAAATATCTCCAGTCAACAGACGGACTCCGTTCTTTCAGCTCAGCACATAAAGCTTCAAAGCAGCACCAGGTACGTCTGCAGGTCACGCACTGCGTTAAGGTCCATGAAGGAGCCGACGCAGACCAGCAGGGAGTGTTTCTACCAACGAGTAGAGCGTGTGCAGGTCTCCTCTTCCTCAGCGCGCACACACACACACACACACGCACACACACACACACACACACAGAAATTCAGAGCATATCAAGGGAGGAAACTCGATCACAATAAGTCATTTTTATATCCCAATAATGTGTGCTAGTTATCAATTTAAATGATAAATGATTTTTGAATTAATCAAGGATTTAATTAAAAGTAGATCAATTATAATGAATTATCACACAGCTCAAACTTGCTAATAGCTAACAATGCTAACTAATAACATCCAATAGCATTTACCTGATGTGGGCTCGCTCACGTGCACCAATACCGATCGGTCTCACACACACACGCACTCTTTGACAATACTTATTGATGATATTAATTCTTTGCATGTTGGATAGGGAACCTTTACATTAATTTCGGAACCTGAGCGACACAGATCGTGCTGAGAATCGGAACTCATTAGTATTTGTTGGCAATACAAATTTAGAAGAGTTCGTACTTTAAAAATCAGGAACCTGTGGCAACACGGGTATGAAAGGACCACACAGAGTGGTGTTTACCTAGTTATTGTGACCCACTACACAAATCTATATCATGGATTTTTGTAACCCGATAGAGGGAAAGAGGAATACAAGGCAAGATAAAAGGGTTTTTGAAAATACATAGCTTGTAAAAATGCACTCATTTCAAAAAACAATGGTAACAGTGACCCCTTTCCTTCAGGTAGAACATTATTCACCACTTGGAGGCTAAAAGCCATGAAGGTGCCTGAAACCAGTCCAGACGTCTCAATGTTCAAGAACAACGGTGCGCAGCTGATCCTCCTCCGCCATGCTGATGGTAGCGATGGCGCCGTCGTTGAACTCGAATGAAGTGCCGCCGTCAACCACCATGCAGGCGTCCCAGCAGCGGGAGCGCACGGACACCCTGCAGCAGAGGGCCGGTCAGACGCTGCCCTTCGTACGGTTACTGTGGTGACGGCGAGCGGCGTCCACTGACCTGCTAGCGAAGCCTCTCTGCTGGCTGCTGGAGAACACGCGGTTGACGATGGGCTCCCTGATGCTGTAGAACAAGCGCCTGTCGTCCGGACTGAACACCAGAGACTCGTTGTACTCGTCCGTCACTGAGGGAGCAGACAGACGCCGCGGTCATGGGACAGAGTGCCAAAATATGTAGCAGTCAAACAGAAACAAAGGAGGACGAGCATCACCCTTTTCCACGATGTCACGATCAAGCGGCATATCAAGACCCATTTGAGACTTTCCTGAAAAGAGAGAAAGGAGAGACGTTCAGGAGACACGTGGATTCAGTTGGATCTCAATACGACAGCCTGTGAAAAGGTACGAACCAATGCTTAGAACCTCCTCCACAGCTTGTTCGGTCAGTTTGTTGATGTTATATGACCTGAACAGAGAGAAAATATTCGTCAGTGAGCGCGATGGACCCCGTCGGTCTGATGATCACGGCGCCTGTTACCAAGCACCGGTGTGCTTTAGGACTGCTGCACGCAGACTGGCTGAGGCGCTCGCCACAGAATCACATCACCACGCTTGTGTGGAGCGTGAAATAGTCCACTGATCAAAGCACTGGAGGTCCCGCAGTGCTCCATCGGGCATCGAGCATAAAAAAGGCTTCTCGCAGCTCACGCACCGCGTGGAGGCTCCCTGCTCGCTGCTACAGCTGGACGGAGCTTCCTAAAGCTTCTAGGCTCCTCAAAGAGCGGACCTCTAATAGACCGAGGCTCAATTACAAAGCAGTAGTTCATGACGACAGCGGGATTGACATCAGTCTTCTCATCTCGGTCCCAGCGGACAGCTGATGGCTTTTTACAAAACATTCATTTTACATTAACATCATATATATATTATTATTAGTGGATTTTCTATTTGAGGAAAACAACAGAAAGGGAAATGTCTCGTTCCAACTGAAAGGCGGCATAATGTTCATAGTGTCAACTGCAGTCGTCCCACAGACCGTCCCCATAACGGAGGACGGTAAATAGGCTTTCTTTTCTTTGTTGAGACAACCAAAGACGTCCCTGAAACTGCTGTACTGTCCAATAGAAAATGGCCTCATATTGAGAACGGGTCAAGATGAATAACTCTTTGTATATTCCATTGAAGGCATTATTTACCAGGCTTTGGATCCTGTTCCTGTACAAACGCTGAGTCCTGAACTCTTCTGCTTCTCCCACGGGCCGTCATCCACAGAGATCTCGTAGTAGGAAGCCCTGTGGAGCGGCAGGTTTGAAGGACACGCACACTAGTACAGCACGTTTACACACAGGCAGAAGCACAGGAGGATGATAGAGGTACCTGGAGGACAAAGACTCTCCGATGAAGATTTCATTCAGGCTTCTGATAGGAAGCAGACTGGTCCTGGAGAAGCTGTCATATAGCATTCCTGCCCCTGAATTAGTAACAGAACAGCGAGAGAATACAAGCATCAACTACAAAGGTTCACAAGCTACTGGCCCAAACTGTTCGCAAGCTACTGGCCCAAACTGTTCGCAAGCTACTGGCCCAAACTGTTCGCAAGCTACTGGCCCAAACTGTTCGCAAGCTACTGGCCCAAACTGTTCGCAAGCTACTGGCCCAAACTGTTCGCAAGCTACTGGCCCAAACTGTTCACAAGCTACTGGCCCAAACTGTTCACAAGCTACTGGCCCAAACTGTTCGCAAGCTACTGGCTCAAACTGTTCACGGGTTCACAAGCTACTGGCCCAAACTGTTCGCAAGCTACTGGCCCAAACTGTTCGCAAGCTACTGGCCCAAACTGTTCACCGGTTCACAAGCTACTGGCCCAAACTGTTCACCGGTTCACAAGCTACTGGCCCAAACTGTTCACGGGTTCACAAGCTACTGGCCCAAACTGTTCAGCGGTTCATAAGCTACTGGCCCAAACTGTTCACCGGTTCACAAGCTACTGGCCCAAACTGTTCAGCGGTTCATAAGCTACTGGCCCAAACTGTTCAGCGGTTCATAAGCTACTGGCTCAAACTGTTCAGCGGTTCATAAGCTACTGGCTCAAACTGTTCACGGGTTCACAAGCTACTGGCCCAAACTGTTCAGCGGTTCACAAGCTACTGGCCCAAACTGTTCAGCGGTTCATAAGCTACTGGCCCAAACTGTTCACCGGTTCATAAGCTACTGGCCCAAACTGTTCAGCGGTTCATAAGCTACTGGCCCAAACTGTTCACCGGTTCATAAGCTACTTGCACACAGCAACCAGACGCGTTAGAGGAGGACAAGGACCAAATGCTTAAGTGTCTTTACTAAAAGATGTTATTTAGTTTAGTAAATGGAGATTTAAACACTGGTTCAACTGAAGAAAAAGATCCTCAGTTTAAGAAGATAGAAATCAAATTTAAACAGTAACAGCTTCCCGTTTCACAATAAAAGCACAAAGCTCCTCTTCAGACTGCACAATGACAAGCAGAAGGTTAGAGACAGAGGGACAGCCAGGTTGTCAGAACGAGACACAGAGACAGTCCTACTCTGCTGGCTGCCCCTGGTGCTGATGCGGTGGGCTCGGCTGTGCTGCTCCAGGCTCAACTGCTGTTCGTGCAGGTCGACGGAGGTTGGGTTGATTCCGGTGCCTTCTAAGTGCACGCGGGTCCTCTGACGCCACAGCCACCTGGACACAGCAGAGGACAGAGCACCAGCAGGCGCATCTTTAGGACATTGCACAGCCAAGAGAAATGGACTGTACTGGTCTCATACTACTCAGAGCGCCTTAACGACACATGAACACTAACTATGAATACTTACCGTGTTTCTTACACAACCATGTAGTCTATACAAACATATCAATTTACTGAGAAACAACTATAGCCAATTGTTTCAACAGGTGGATCGTGGATGACCTGGAGACACTGACGTATCAAAGACGACCCTGTTTTTATTTCCCCCCATATTGGTGGCTGACAGTCTCGATGTATTAATGCCGCACTATAAATATTTATTCACCTGCATACATAGTGAAAATACGATCAATGACAACATTAGCAATAGGAATTTGTCCCAAGAAGTTACTGACCTTGACGTAACAAATGAATCCATTAACTAATCTCAACGTACGTTGACCAGAAAATCCCCAAATCAATAGTTTCACTAGAAGCTGTGAGGACACCAGCTTAGCTGAGCTGCAGGTTGGAGTAAATATTGATTATTAGTTTATTAGATTAGTGACCTCTAGTAGCAGGTAGATGTCTGCAGACAGCTACTGGATGTACTCGGTTTGACATAATCCGAAGGCGGCAGTCAGATTTTAGAAACCACGTGACTTTTACCAGACACACGACTTAACCTCTCGAACTCAAGCCAGCCTCCACTTCGAAAACCAGTCCAGCCGGCCCACGCCTTACTTTGCTGTACGCGTTACTCCGCTGTAGGCGTTACTTCGCTGTAGGCGTATATACTAGATTACACGCTAGTAAGAACTGACAGGGCATCATGCTCACTAGAAATAAGACAAAGCACAAGCAGGCTAGCGTTGCTACGGGGTAAATACGCACCTGAACTCACCACGGCGGAGTCTCTCCAGGGCCTCTGGGAAGGCATGCGTGTAGCGCACGGGGAGGCAGAGATGACCTTCTGACCTGCAGATAAAAGAGAAAGAAAGAGGAGCGCAACGCAGTTTTAGGGCGGTCATGACACATTGTACCTCATGTCTCGAGCCCTTGTAAACAAACAGCCACCACTCTCCAAAGAGCCCCCAGTACCCCCCCCCAGCACCCCCCCAGTACATCAGGTGGGATGGTTTATTTAACACCCTGAGCGCAGGCATTTACCTTTCAGGGTCTGTGTTGACGCCCACAACTGGTTTGTCTTTGCTTAAAACCTTACTGGCAACGAGTAGCATCGTCCCGTCACCTAACAACACAAACGTGCGTCAGAGAACTTGTTTGGTGTGTTTGCACGTGTGAAGCCTTTGTGTGAAGCCTTTGTTCAGGGGACTTTTGGCCCCCCAGATTATCACCACCGTACGTAGGGACACATGCTGAATCACTGCAGAGAAGGCTGCATCACAAATGATGATGTAACATTCGTACCTCCAGCAGAGATGATGGCATCAGCCCATCGGACCACTTCTTCATCATATTCTCCCCTCTTCACCACGCGCACCTCGATGCCTTCTTTCCTGTATCACAGAAGTAGAGTCAGTGTGGGGGGTCCCGGGGGTCCCGGTGGTGTCCCCCCCCATGATGGAGCACGTCTCACCGCAGGCTGGTCACGACGTGTTGCACGTTGCCGGTGTGGATGTTGTGTCTCTCCAGCAGGCCGCTGTAGCTGGAGCCCTTCATGGCGAGCTGCGGAGCACAGACACGGGCTTCAGCGCGGGCAGCAACGGGGAGCCCGCGGGCAGCAACGGGGAGCCGGCAGCCTTACCAGTTGTTTCAGGTCCTCTTCAGAGAGCCCCGCGTACAGGTACCGCTGCTGCTCGAACTCGTAGCGCGTCGTCTTCGTGACGACCGCGACTTTCCCCGGTTTGAAGCCCTCCGTGGGCGGCGACGCGGCGACGCTCGCGGAGGCGTGGAAGGGCCGAGGAGCGGTCCCGGTGAGCAGACGGACAGCCCGCAGCCCGAGGCGAACCCACCTCCCCCCCGCGAGACCGCTCATCCTGACCGGTGGGACCGCCGCCACTAACTGCGGAGCATGTCCCGCCGCACGTGTCGGATCGGGTCTCTGTCGTTCCGTAGCGGACCCGCGGGTCACATGACACGTCGGCGGCCAGAGGTTATTCTGCGCCCACAGGCGTGGGACACAAGTCCAGCTAACCGCGGAAGGTTACCGGGTCTCCCGAAGCTCGCCCTGGCGACCCGGTGACACAGTCGGGCCGGTATTCGACGCCGCGGTCCGTATTCGGTTACCAGCGGAGCATAAGAAGCTAACAGTTAGCACTTAAGCTACCTGTCCTGCTAAGCCGCGACTCTTACCACAAGTTTACACCGGACCTGGGGCTCGCTCCCCGGGTGCGACCCACTTTTATACTCGAGGTAAAGCGGGGGGAGGACAGGCGACTACAGCGGACACATCGGCCTCACCGCGCGTACGTTCCCGTGCGACCCCCAGCACGTCGCCGAGCTGCACGTAGGCTGCGTGACGTCAGAGAGAAGCGCGTGTCCGCGGGGCCTTCACGGCCACGTGCCCGACTGACAGGTCACCCGACGCGGCCACGGGGTCGGATTGGTTGTCGTTTAACGTAGTCAATATATTGCATACAGTCTTTGACACCCTGGCCTCATGAAAACAATATTTTCTTATATAATCTACTTTTCTGAACGTGAAATGTAGCTACAATTAAGATTAATGAGGAAAAAAGCCTCATTATCTATTGTAAAATATAACATCTGAGAACTATACAATATTAATATCTTCCCCAAAACTCAGATTAAAAGTGGCCCATACACGAATAAAATTGTAAGAGCAAGTTTGAGGATGTAATTCAGAAAATACCAAATGAAAACCCTAACCTTAAGGTAAACAACCCGAGAAGTTATACTAAATAACTTAATCAAAGTTAAAACCAATAATGCAACAATGCAACAAAATATGAGGATTAAAGGGGGACTTTGAGAATATTAGATCATCTAAATCAGTTTTAGTAAATTAACTAACTAAAGGCTGTCGAATGGGGAATATTTCAGCTTAAATGAAGCGACTCCTCTAAGTCATGTATTTTGATACAGGTATTTATGACTCCTGCCTTTTAATAAACCTTAAATCTAAACTGGATTATAACTCATTTGAAAGCCTGGTGTTCAGTCCTTCGCAAACAACCTGGAAAATAATACAGCCAGTTCTCAAATAACTATTATTGCCTTTAAAACAAATAAAATCTTTTTTATTGTAATGTTGGTGATGTCATTAAATTATAAAAACTTCTAAAAAACTATTGTTTTTCACCTGAAAGTTATTTATAACCCTGACATGCTACATATGTGCGTGCGTTCTGGTTTGTATGAAAATACGCCACTGCCCTTGGGGCTAAACCATTTCTTTGAATCATACAAACGCTCAGGAGCTGCTGATCAGGTTCTACATCCTGACATCTGCTCTTTGCACAGTCATCGACCTGCAGAGGAGAGCGGAGTACTCCTACAAACAGATACTTCTGCCACTGCCAAGTGTGTGAATGGGAAACAGCACACACACTGTTACAGTCCACCATTTGCTGTGTAGTTTGAATCAGCCACCAAACAGGACGGATGTGGATAAGGAGGACGGTGAAAACCCTGTAATGTGTGAATTTGGGCTTTACAAAATAAAATTAATTGAAAAAATGAATACGTTTTTGTCCTTGTTTTATGTGTATAGTACGTAGAACATTGAGAGCAACAGAAAACTGGAGTCGAATGTGCACAGTTGGCCGATAAACCTTATTTCAAGTAATGCGTTTCTACCATTATTATGTGGTCATGAGACATGAAATCAAATTCAGTGCTTGATCCTAAATTCTTCTTCGTAACACACAGCTCATCTTTGGGTATAAGCCTGGACGGAAAGCTCAACTAAGGGGTCTGAAAACTGAATTTTGAAGCGTTAATACTAGTGCGACTCTGAGATTATTGTATGAACAATCAGAAATGTTTCATTCATAAGTGTGACAGTGAGTGAAGTTTGTAAAAGGCCGTGTGACCTGATTTGAGGGATATTCTTCACTAATTATATTCACCACCACCAGGGAACATTTTCCATACAGTGAGGTCACTTATTACTGCACCAGCTCTACTTAAACAGCTAATTGTGGTGTGTCATTGACTCTGTGGAATTACCTCAAACTATAACACTTCCCAAGTGAGATGATGTGTATCAATTAAACCTGGTTATTGTTTGATTTCGCCAAGTACAATTAGCGTGTTTGTCTTTGATACACAGCCTCCGTTGCAAGAAGAGACCAATGTGAAGAGGAGGGGATGAGAGGAAGGAAGGTGAGGAAGATTTCTAGCTTTAGATGGATCATTCCAGAATAATACTGGGACAATTTTTATAACTCTCAACAAAGTTTTCCACCAATCTGGGTTTCACCTGAAACTGTGTCACAGGGCTAACAGTGTTATTATGGGAGGAGCACTTCTAATTTGTCCCCCCCCCCTCTCCCTTGTCTCTCTTTCTGGATGTCTCCCCTCCCTTGTTTTCCAATTACAAAGGTTCCCACACGCTCCAAGTGCTTCATGTTAGAGGTCCATCTCCAGTCGCCGCCTCACAGCGCCAACGCTGGAGCTCTCTGACAACCGAAGAACCACCAGGTCTGACCAGGTACGTGACACTCGTCTGCCCACACTTGTATTGGATGCTGTTCTTTTTAATTGCAGCTGAAAGCTAAGGTGGTCACTGCAATAGAAGATGGACATTTTATTTTATTTGGAACGTTTTAGTTCAGATATTTACCTCTGCCCCAATGGGATAAAAGCGAATGGCATTTTATTCATAGAGCTGACAAATGAGAATCTATTCAAAAGAGACAACCTGACTAGAAACCATTGGACGCAAGAGAGAAGATATTGAGTTCAATTTACTCTTTAAGTAGAGAATTTGTAGCAGAAGGAATCATTTGCAAAGGAATGACAGTGACGCCTCCAGTAAATGTATAAAGTCCTAAACGTATTGTCTTTTTAATGTTAGAAATGTTCTACTTATTGAAATAAATTCTGTGCTCGTCTAAGAGTCATTGGACTAGAATTCCACTTCACGTTCATAATGCTCCTGAGATCCCTTTTCTTCTTTGCCCTACAATACGCACAGAGTAGCATGACGCTGATTTCTGTACTTCTGCAGAGTTCCCTTGATTTTAATATCAGATACTTACTTCTAAGTGAAATGATCTCTTAGTTTAGATCATGTTGCCTCATCCAGCGTTTGCCTGCAGGACGCTTCAGCACCCTGAGCACCAAAGTTACATAATTCCCTCCTTGTGTTTTCTGTTGGGCAACAATAGAACTAACGTAATTAACATCGAGGACTGACTGTCTCACCTTTGTCCTTTATTATAAACTTAAACAAAATATAATAATCAATATCATGGCCAGTTGGTTTGTGTTCAGTTCTTATTTTGCACAGACACAGGAGCAGCTGGTCTGTGAAGGCTGAGGTGTCTCACACACTCACACACAAACCCACAGGGTCACGTCTGCTGGGAGTGGGACAACTAGTGCAGTCAACAAGTCAGACTCATGCGTTTCAGGCCTTAACGAAAAACCAGACGTGTTTTGTGTTAATGATCAGTGTTGGACAACCAAGGTCTGCATTGTGCTCACCAACATATCAATAATACCTCCGTGTTGTTCCGCTGGTCCTGTCCAATTGTCTCACGCAAAGACCTCTGACAAACTACTCCAAAAAGCAGCCGCAGGAATACTAGTCACGTTAAAAAGTGGCAACTTGAATGCAGCCCAGTGAACACAGTGAAAGACAAACGGAAGTACAAGCATTGTGTTCAAACAAACTTATCCAAACCCCAAATGTCCTTGACCAACACGGTAGCCACGTCTGCTCAGTGCCTTTTCACGCAGACGCCCGCTGGCGCTAATGCACATGTTGTCCACTGCAGGATGCAGCGACTCCGGGAAGGTGTTCACATACGTACAATGAAGGCAAAGAGGAAAGTGGAGGAGATCTCTAAAGAGGACGTCCAGGCGTTCCTAAAGAAGAATGCCTTTGTGCTCTTTACTGTTGGAGCGGTCATTGTAGGTGGGTATGCGTCTGCAAGCTAAATGTCCATTCAGTCTGCATCTCCTTTGCATTGGCAACCCTCCACAGGAAGATCCAGAACATAATGCTGTCACTCACTCTGCAGGTATTGTTCTGGGATTCCTGCTGCGGCCATATAAGATGACCTATCGGGAGGTGAAGTACTTCTCCTTCCCTGGAGAGCTGTTGATGAGAATGCTTCAGATGCTCGTTCTCCCCTTATTGGTATCCAGTCTGATAACAGGTAGGCATCGGCCAGTTAACACGGGACCTGTGAACACTTACGTTGTTTTGTATTCGCCGGTTTAAATCGGTTTCTGCTCAGAGGTCAGAGGTCTTGTTTATGTGATTGATCAGTTGTCACTTCAGCACCATGTCAGTCAATTAAACCTGCACCTCAGCTGTTAAATGGTGAGTTAGATGTGAAAAAGCAAAGACGGTTGAGGTCTGATCTTTTGGTTTGGCTGTCTATATGAGGTTTTGTGGCAAATATCTAAAAGCAGAAAAGGACAAGGTAAACTCCATGTGATGGAACACATGACACAGAGGCTTAATGGATAATATCAGCTTGTACTTAAACATACTTACATAAAGTTGCTCCTTTTTGAAATCCTAACAGAACCGGTTATACAAGTTGGTACATATTGTACAAACTGAGCGAGGAGATATGACATTCCTTGACAAAGGGGATGCAACTGTAGAAATGAGATAATAATTGAATCATGACAACCCGATAATTGTGTGTGCAGCTCTGTGACTCCACTGTACAACCTTGATAACATCATCTCAGATAGGTGTAATATGAGGAGGCCAGACTCCCATCGATTCACTGACAGAGAACACTTGGTCCAAATCAAGTACAGAAGATGCTTCAGTGACAACAGGCCACTCATTAAAGCCCTAGTTGGTCATTTAGCCTTCAGCCCAGAATTCCTTTAACAATAGAATCAGAGGTGTGAGGTGGGATTCAGAGTTGTACAAGGGGAGAAGACGTGCTGTGTGGTCCTCAAGCAATTCAAAACTGACTTTGTCGACTGAACTTGAGTTGGGTTCTTAATATTTGCTTAATATTTGGGTCCAGCTCACAGTAATTCAGCTTCATTGATCTCCTGGGATTTTGGTTCATTTCCGTCCCGTGACCTGGATGGAGTGTTTAAACTAAACAGGCCAATGTCAGAGGCCTCACAGGGTCCCTGCTGATGGACAGTTTGTTCTCTGATCGGCTCGGGGAATACACTATACACCCAGGGAGTAATCTGCACTCCTAGTGGCTCATCGTGTTACGCCACATCACAGCCGGGCCCGAGCGCCACAATGATATTCCCTTCTTCAAGATTTCATGCAGAGTTTCTCCTTTCAACTGTGTCAGTGTGCTGAAACAGCTAGAAGCAGCACACCACACTGTAACAAATCTAACGGTATCTTACAGTATGTCATAATAACTGTAACATACAGTTACATTTCCATCCCTTGCTTGTAAATTAACGGCCAATGTCGTGAATAAACAGTTAAAGCTGTCAATTTACGATAATACCACACTACCGTAATTCAACTGCATGTTACATATATTTTATGAAGTGGTGGAAATACACATACAAGTGCAGTGAATCACAATCCATCTGCATCTGTTGTAGGTTAATGCATGGAAGCCCACGTCAGCCACTGAAAAACAGGTCCTGTAAGTCATCATAATGAGATAGTATCTCATGAGATACAATGATGCCTTTGACTTACAGGACATTACTATACATGCAGCTGTCACTTTTATCCAAAACGCCCATGGTTTGACATCGTTTATGTGGAGAATTTGGGAGTTAGGCGTCTTGCTCAGGGACACTTTGACTTGGCACAGGGAGCAGCCAGGATTCAAACCACCAACCTTGCGCTGCTCAGCACACCCTCCCTATCCCATGCGCCGCCTTCGCTATCATTTCAGTAGCCAGAATGTATGAAATTAATCTAATCAGAATGAAGATGATAAATATTTGTATTATTCAAAGTGTTCATTGCCTAAAAGTCATTTGCGTGTCAATCGTGACCGACTGCTCCTGAACGTGACGTCAGGCGTAATCTCAGTTCATCCAGAACACCTGTCAGTTCAACATGGGAGGAGTTTCTCATTCCCTCGTCTCTCCAAGTAACGTTGGTAAGTGTTATTTGCCTGGCATGATTAACATTCTCTTCCTCATCTTTGAAATTTTAATACTTTACCAATGACAGTGTTTCTAAATATTTTATTTTGGTTTGTTTTACAGAGGCTCTGGATTAAGGACGCCAGCCGTTTGCTGCGGTCAATTGAAAGTGTTCCATAGCGTATTGTTGCAGTTTGTTTACCTTGTTCCTAATGATTTTATGATTCATTTTTTTATTATTGTATACATGCAGCATATTTTATGTTTTGTTCTTGGTTACAAATGCCAAACATTTTTGTCTTAAAGGCATCTAAAAAACTCCAACCACTATGACCGAAATGAGTTTGGTTGTCTTTCTTTATCTTGTGGGGAATGAAATGCAAAAGTATACAGTTATAAGTAAACGGTAACAGTCTGGTATTTATAACACAAAAACAGTAATCGTATGGTAACAAACTGTAATCCAATATACGGCAACATACCGTATATTGAGGTAAAGCACTGTAAATAAAACAGTAAGTTACTGTAACGAATGGACTCAGACCCAAGAGCAGAGCTCTCAATGTTTATTTGGGACGACAGGCAACTGTGGTCTCAAGGGATAAGGCAGTACGGGGAATCCGGGGACAGGCAGTGGTTCGGAGACACGGGATGGCAAGAGACGGTTCTGATCCAGGGAGTGGGCACGTTCGTAGAGGAGAGAAGGCGGAAGGTCGATACACGGAAGCTCACTGGTTCTACGGGAATTCAGGGGCAGAGAAACAAAGGGTTCAGCAGAGAAGCGTACTTGCAATACCTTACACCTCATACCTAGTTCTTCGGCGCCCCCTTGCGGCCTCCTGCCGCCACGCTGAGGTTGAGACTCCACAGTTACTAGCGTGGATTGTCAGTAAATTGCAGTTGATTCACAGTAAAATTGGTTCAAGTTTACGGCAACATACAGTAATGCATTATACGGTAACATACTGTATTCTACGGCAGTGTACCATAAAAAACAGCAAATTACTGGCATCCGCTGCCAGTATTTTACCGTTAATTGACTGTAAAGTTCACGCCAATTTACTGTAATCCATTTTACGGTAACATAGTGTAAAAACCATTTACAGTATTATACAGTAAAATAACGGTAAATTCCTGGCATCCTTGCTGCCAGTAAGTTACCATTAATTTACGGTGACATTTTGTAGAGCGCAGCAGCCACGGCACACATGTTGCTACGTTATCTTTTCTGTCAGAACCGGGGAAACTAACAACAACTGTTATTGCTTTTCTTTTGAGATCAGGATCAGGAAACATTTATTGCCAAAATATGTCAAACATACAAGGCATCCTTTAGATGCTGGTACTTGGTTGATACCATCAGCCTGACCCGCTGTTATATAATTCTTTCATAGTTAATCAAAACAAACAAATTGGACAGAGAAATGTCACCTCCATAACTGGTGCTGACCGGCCAGTGGTTTGCAAATACTATATTACATGTGTTAATACTCTGATAGTGACTGTATTTCCACCCTCTGTCCTTTAGGAATGGCAGCTTTAGACAGCAAAGCCTCAGGAAAGATGGGCATGAGAGCCGTGATTTACTACATGACCACAACCATAATCGCAGTCTTCATTGGTATCATAGTCGTCCTCATCATCCACCCAGGAAAAGGATCCAAAGATGAGTTTGGAAAGCAGCAAAAGATAGAACAAATCAGTCCTGCTGATGCCTTCTTAGACCTGATCAGGTAACGTGCACACATGAATTTTGAAGTTTGAATGGAGCTGGCCCACACCATGTCTTACTCACTGGCTGATTTCTCATTTCAGAAATATGTTTCCACCAAACTTGGTCCAAGCCTGCACACAGCAGGTGAGCTTTACGTGGATATTGTCAGTCGTGTATTGCGCAGTTTTACTTGTGCAAACACTAAAGGCGCTTTTCAAAATTTCAGTTGTACATAGTAGCAGTAAAAACATTTCCTGTAAACTTACTAGTAAAATGAGAATTTGAGAAAAAGAATTTAGAAATGTAATCAAATCAAATATAAAACCAGAGAGATTTTCCACTGTCAGGGCATTAACGATGAATCTACATTGATCTATGAAAAATGTTATTGATTTTGATCATAACATTATACGTGAACGGGTACATAAGGCGCATGAAGGTGTTTCTTTATCAGGAAGCAAAAGAGTCAGCTTGCTCAAATTTAAAAATCAAAAGGTATTTAATAACTAAACAAAGTGATAAGGAACACAGTTACAAAGTGAAATACAATGCAGTGAAATATTTCGCGAAATAGAGAATTATCTGCGCAAGTCTAAAGTGACTTATCAAGGCGGCTGCAGGAGAATTCTAACAGTCCTTTGCCCACGCTGGTCCTCCTGATGTGTGTCTTCTTGGGTGTATTTGAATGTCATTGGCTTCTCCTTCAAAGTGTCTCCTCCTTGATTGTCCCCCTCACATCGAAGTGTGAAGCCGCTTCTGTAACCTGAGACCTTCTTTGTCTCATCTGTCCCTCACATTCCAACACATTCAATGTAGATACATATGACTTTATGCCTCAATGAGTGAATATGACATAGCATGCATAGTTTGTCTTCATCTTATAACTAGTACACTCACACCAACTACAATTCCAGACTAAACATCTCTACTAGTACTATAATTTCTATCACCAAGTGTGCACTTGAACCCTAACATAACATAAGGCAGTTTAGTGGAAAAAATATAGCTGAGTCTGCAAGGCCGTTTCCTGTTTTAACACAACTAAAACAGGATATGAAACAGTATATTGCATAATGATAATAGCACAATAAGCAGTATTTCCCAACAGACCAGTTCTCAAGGGTAACATGAATAACTGGAGCAACGATTTTGAAAACGGTTTTGAATAATCTGTTCGTAGACCAGTTTGTCACAGCACGTTTTTGATCTCATAGTGCATAGTCAAGGAGATATTGAAAGGCTTGGTGAGCATGTCGGACATGAAATCATAATTCAAGTCAACATATATCTTATTCTAGATGTTAGTTAGTGCGGGGCTCAAACTCCACAAGTGACTATAACGCCTTTTTATTCCCTCATTCTACAGTTCAAAACCAAATACGGAAAAAGAACAGTCCATGTGACTGTTACAGTAAATGACACCGTCTTCAACTCGACCAATGGCACCCAGGAAGTCATGGAGATCACCCGGGAGGACGTGATCCCAGTGCCGGGTCAAGTGAACGGGGTCAATGCTCTCGGGCTGGTGGTCTTCTCCATGTGCTTTGGTCTGATAATTGGCAGCATGAAGGAGCAGGGCCAGATCCTGAGGGATTTCTTCGACAGCCTCAATGAAGCTATCATGCGCCTGGTTGCCATCATCATGTGGTGAGATCTTTGCTTTCAGGGGAAGAGATGTTGAACAAATATTGATGTCTCACTTGTTCTCAATAACTCGCTGTTGTTCTCCTCCTCTCAGGTATGCTCCTATCGGTATCCTGTTCCTGATTGCAGGAAAGATTGTAGAGATGGACGATCTAACACAGATGGGCGGCCAGCTGGGCATGTATACCATCACGGTGATCATCGGCTTACTCATACACGGAGTCCTTGTTCTTCCCACTCTCTATTTTGTTATCACTCGGCAAAACCCCTTCATATTCATCGCTGGTCTCCTGCAAGCCTTGGTAACAGCCTTGGGCACCTCCTCCAGGTGAGTCGTCTCCGACACTATGAGGTGAATGACGATGAATCCCAACTATTCCATAAACACAAAACCTGCTGTATCTGCTAAAAGGTTCTGTCCTATCGTCAAAACCTGTTGCAGTTAGAATTGTGAGGGCTCTGCGTCTGTAACACAGCTCTTTGTTTTCATTGACACACAATAACGTCACTTTCCAGTGACAGACAAGACACATGATGCTACATATGATACGTGAACAAATGTGGTCAGTGTGGTAGCGTAAGAGGCTGGAGCAACATGACCTCATCCGTACTGCTCATATTTTGCATATTTAGCAGCGTTTTGCATAGAATCATGATGGTCAATGTTGTAACTGGTGCTCAATGTTCAAATAACCAAACTACTTGATTAGGACTAGAAAAAGTGTGACGTCACTCAGTCGTGTCTTACAGTCAAGTTGTCTTCTGTTACTTTACCCTTCGTACTTTAATGAATGCCGTGGTCATTATATGTGATAAGAGATATATAACTAAGCCAGAGTTGCAGCTGACAGAATAACACATTTATTTGACAGAATATGCAACTGTAATTAGTCAGATCCAGCACACTCTAGCAGTAAAATAATAATAAATCGGTTAATTCACACATTTACACAATTGGCACTAATTTGATAGTTTCTTTTTTTTTTGCATGTGTCTGTTTAAAGTGTGTTGCTTTTAGTCTAGATGGTGACTTTAACTTGCCCTTGATAACCAGCTGTGTAGGACCATTCAGCAGGACGTACTTATGGAGAACATGTTTATTTTGGTTTATTGGCTAGCCTGGAATTTTATTAGGAACCTTCCTTCTTGCAAAAGTACAAAGTACACTGCTGTTGCCTTTCACAAAACTATACAGATCTAAACTCAGCATTGAGCATGAATTAAGAGGCCGTATCAAGTCTGCAACCATGTTTTTAAGTAGAATCAAAGCAGGCTCATTGCAGCCACCAATACACACATCTGCACTATTTTTTGTTTTGCACAGGTTGCACATTCAGTGCAAAACAGGTTAATTCTAGTCACAATAAACTATTCTTATTTTTTTGCTGCAGTGATGCATTCAATTACTTGAAAAATCATAGATGGAGGACTCACAAAATAAAATTTCAGTAAAATTTCAACATCTATGTAGCTGGGGCATGAACATGTTTTTCCTTCCAAAGTGACACAAAAGGTCGCAATGGTTTTACTATAGAGTTAATACATTTGTTGTTAAATATTTTTGGAAAATGCCCTGTTTCATCCTAATTTACAGTACGCTTCAAGCTAAAGTCCATTTAAATTACTGAAAAATAGTGAATCCAGCAAAACGTAAGCTGAATGCATCAGTCAAACTAAGTCAACCAGGATATTTCCAAACACGTGAGACCGTTTCTTTGAACTATTTTCGAATCTTTCCTCGCTCAGCTCAGCCACCCTCCCCGTCACCTTTAAATGTCTGGAGGAGAACAACAAGATTGACAAGCGAATCACGCGTTTCGTGCTGCCTGTGGGGGCCACCATCAACATGGATGGAACCGCTCTGTATGAGGCGCTGGCAGCCCTCTTCATTGCCCAGGTGAACAACATGGAAATGAATTTTGGGCAGATCATCACCATCAGGTAAAACAATGAGGAGGATCGTAGACAACGCTAATGCTAATGCTGTTATCAATGAGAAGAACCAAAATGTCTGCGTGTGCTTCTCTTCAATCCAGCATTACAGCAACTGCCGCCAGTATCGGAGCTGCCGGCATCCCTCAGGCAGGCCTGGTCACCATGGTGATTGTACTGACCTCTGTTGGACTTCCTACTGATGACATCACTCTCATCATTGCGGTTGATTGGTTTCTGTGAGTGGCTTCATGGATCAGGAACTTGTGAACAGTAATGCATTTTGAGCGCGTGACACGTCGCTCTGTGAAGTTACTTTGACTTACACATAAATCATCTGAAAGGTCAGAAGCAGATCTGTGTCTACTACCACCCAGTGACACACTTCTCTCTCCCCCCCGAGTCTCGTTCTACATCTTCCCTTTTGTATTGAACATTTTTGCAATGAGTTTTAACATAGAAACATAATTAGGTTTCCCAAATTAATCATTTCAATTAGAATACCCATCCGTGAAATGACTAGGCTAACTGGGGTAATTACCCGTCCCTCCTTTTGATGGGTTGGACAAAATATGACTACTACCAGTGTCCAGGCGTTCCCTCATGAAGACCCAGAATTGTAATTTAGTATTTACCGAAGAGCAGCATGCATGTTATGGTGGACGAGGACACATCCCTGTCGATGTGGACAAATAGCTCCCGTAGCTGTGACTACATGATGGGCAGGTGTCACTGTGTACGGTGGCTCCTCCCATCAGAGTATGAATGGGTGAGAATCGTTAAACAGAGTGGTATGAAGACTGGAAAAGAGAGAAACAAACGTCTAGCATCTGTTGACTCTGTTCCTGGCTGGTGTGCAGGGACCGACTTCGTACCACGACCAACGTCTTGGGGGATTCCATCGGCGCCGGCATCGTGGAGTTCCTGTCCCGACACGAGCTGCGCAGCAAAGACGTAGAGATGGGCAACTCGGTGCTGGAGGAGAGGGAGAGGAAGAAACCCTACAAGCTCATCTCCCAGGATAGTGATTTTGAAAATGACAAACGTGCCCACAGTGAATCCAACATGTAACTGAACATCATCGCCGTGTACAAGCACGTACAGTTAGTTCACACCTTTTTGATTTGTTAACATTCCTTTATCTCTTCTATCCAAAATGACAACGCTGAAGTTCTTTGGTGTCGTTTGGTCCAATAGGACTGGTAGTTTCTATTTTGTATGTTGGCTACGTGAATGAATATTTTAACCTAATATTGCCCTCGTGTAGAGTTTGAGCTGGAAGTATGTTTAGAGAAGTGCTGGATGAAGCTAAGACACGGGAGTGAAAGATGTTTCTGGAGCACATAGTGATACATTATGTTAAGACATTATATATTTGGACACTGACATTTTTTGACCAGGACATATAAAGTCAAATTAAAATGTGTCTATATTGTCCTAACATTAGATGGTTGACATTGTGGTTATTACAGGTTCTTACAAGCGTTTTATGAATCTTGTTTTGGTACAGATCAGGTTCACAGATTCGTTCCTTACAGTGTGCGACTTACAGATTTGACAAAAGTGACTCTGTTGGGTCATTAATAGATGTTAAAGCCTTTGATTTCAATAATATTGTGTGAAATGAATTTAACTACTGAACATGAAAACAGTTTTTGTTTATAATAACTTCAATCAAATAAACAGAAAAATCCTTTCCCGCCTCTTTTATTCATAATGAATATACATTTCAATTGATTCAATAATAAAGATATTTCTTGTAAATCTCAGCTTAAACATTAACGTCATCAAATTAAAAATAAAACCAAAGCTATTTGCCACTGCTAGGGCATTAACATGAATCCAAGTTGTTATAGAAAAACAAGTTACCCTCCACGATCATAACATTATGATATAATTACTATTATAATTATAAATGTAAAATTACGGGTACCAGCATAAACATGTTCCTTTAATTAGGGAGCACAATAAACAATATATCTATCGATCAATAATCCATGTTCAGTAGCACGTGTCCCTGTTAGAGTAAAGCTGAGAGAGATTATAAAGCAGAGTATTTAGAACATTTGATAATTGAAAAGAAGAAACTGTAAACAACAGTAGATTAGAAAGTAGTGTGGTCATCAACAAGCTGAGGACTTGTCGATGACCACACTATATATTGTATAGTGATATTCGGTGTAAATGAGTCTCTTTGGCCCTGGTGAAGGAGGAACCGGGAGAGGGCGACAGGGCCACGGGTCCTCTATTACCGCGGGTAGAACCCACGAAGAAGAACGGGCCTCTGCCGCTGGATAAAAAGGCTCGGCTGGCCGCCTCTGCACGCGCACTCGTCTCGAGTCTCGCGCCACATAGTTGGGGTGTAACGCACGCGCAGCGTGCCCTCCGGAACCATGTCTTCCCCTGCGCGTACTGACCTGGGCCGGGCGCTGTGTATCATCACCGGGGCCTCCAGAGGCTTTGGTCGGACCGTAGCGAGAGAGATGTCTCGGTTGTTAAAGCCGGGTTCCGCTCTCGTCCTGACGGCCCGTTCCGTCGATGAGCTGCGGGCTCTGCAGGCCGAGCTGGCCGAGTCCGAGGCAGGCCGAGCGGGGCTGCTGGTCGAGTGTGTGGTAGCAGATCTGAGTGAGGCGGACGGACTGGCGAGCATCGTTAAAGCGTCCAAAGTGGCCTTCTCCGAGGACATGGACCATGTGCTGCTGGTCAACAACGCCGGTAAGGAGGTTTTGGTCTTGAACATTGAAAAATATAACAATGTATTTAAAGATAAAAAGAAGTGGACAGAAAGTATTGTCTGGTTGAATATAGTTTTGACTCATATAAAATATATTTTTTCAATCTTCACTTAAATATTTTTTGATATTCGTCGTGTTATGTTTTTCGTGCAGATTTTCAGATTCAAATATTATATTTTCAAGTTTCCGATTTTTCATTTTATTCACCTGTTTTTCCACTTTCAGACTTTTGACCCTGATGTGACGTAGGGGGCGGGGCATCAACTGAGCGCGCCGTGTAACCATGAGTGACAGCTTAACAAATGAGGCAGAGACAGATTCGGACATCCCGGTTCAACAGCTCGTCAGCGACGCGTTGTTAAAACACAAACGACTCCTCTCTGTAACCGCAGTGATGTAGACAACCAGCTACAACCACAGTGAACCATCATCTTAGGAATACGGACTGCGAGCTGGACGAAATTATATTGATCTGTGCAGATCTGCCCTGTGAGACGATGCGCACGCGCCGTCTGCAACGCGACATCACCATGGTTACAGAGAGGCGTTGTTTGTGTTTCAACAAGGTTTCGCTGACCAGCTATTAAACCGCATCTGTGAATATATTTCCAAGTTGCTCCATTGTCGAAGTGCCCCTGAGCAAGACACCCAACCCCTAATTGCTCCCTGGGCAAAAATGAAAAGCCATGGGTTAAAAGCGATAAAAGCGTCAGCTAAATGACTTGTAATGTAACGTAACGCCGTTGAGCACGCTGTCACTTACGATTACACGCCCCTCTCAGTTGATGCCCCGCCTACTACGCGAAAAGATCCGAAAGTGAAGATTGAAAAAAAAAAAAAGAATTGATTTCATTCATTTTCGTCTACACATTTTGTATTTTGAATATATTGTTGTATTTTTCATGCTCAAGACTAAAACTTTTGTTTTTCAAATTATCCAAACTTTTGTCCTGGATTTGGCTCCATAGAAAGTACAAAGTGTATATATATCATTCAAAGATTTTTATTGTCAAATACACCCCCCCCCCCCCCTGTGTATTGAAATTATTATGCTTGCCTTTTCTGGAAGGCCGACCAATCAAAAGTTAAAATAAAAATACAATATTTACATAAATGTACATGAAATTAAAATAAGACAGAAATGAGGTAAGGGGAAATGTGCAAAACATTGTATACCGAGCTGCTGTTGTATGATTTATTTCAAAAGATAACAAGTCAGTAATGTATATCTTGGTATTTATTTGTTAATTTGAGTACCTTGTTGTATACGATGCTTTGTACCACTATCATGAGAGGAGAAGTCAGACCGCTGCATCCCTACATTGGAGGCCCCAGCAGCATTTGAGTGGAACCCTTTTTTACTTTAGTGATGTTTATCGCGATCTGTTAAGAACACTCACGCGGTCAGTGACGTGCGGTGATGTCAGCAAGAGGGGAGGCACTGAGTTATGGAAGCCAGATTACCTGATCTGTTCTTTAGGCTAACATGTCAAATCAAATAAACGTTACGCACAAGCGCCACACACACACACACAAACACACACGGGTCATATCATGAAATTTCCAATCATTATGTTTCAATTTTGCGTGTCACTGCACACGGTATATTTTTAAGATGGGACACATCTGGTAAACCCTCCTTTCCTCTCCCCAGCGTCGCTGGGGGACGTGTCTCGCTATGCCAAAAGCTTCACCGACAAGGCGGAGGTGGACTCTTACTTGTCTGTAAACGTCAGCTCCTCCCTGTGCCTCACTGCCAGCGTCCTGCAGGCCTTCCCACAGCGTCCAGGTCAGCTGCGCACCGTGGTCAACATCTCCTCGTTGTGCGCTCTGCAGCCTTTCCGCTCCTGGGTGCTGTACTGCACCGGTAAGGCCGCCCGAGATATGATGTTCAGGGTGCTGGCCGAAGAGGAGCCGGACGTCCGGGTGCTCAACTACGCCCCAGGTGAGGGACTACCTGTTAGTGCCGGTGACGTTCTGCTCCAACTGGTCAGCCTGAGGCTGGAGCTGGTCTCCAATTCCATCAGCTGACTTTCAGTCACAGAATAACGGGGGGACGTTTAAACCATTTTCAAGCCTTGACCCACACTCGTCTGTGTCCTCTGTCTCGAACCAGGGCCTCTGGACACAGCCATGCAGACTGTGGCCAGATCCAGAACGGCCGATCCCGACGTCAGGAAGTCCTTTTCAGACATGTTCGCTCAGGGCCAGCTGCTCACCTGTGAGGCGTCTTGTAGCAAGCTGATGAAGCTCCTCCTGGAAGACGGCTACACAACGGGAGCTCACATCGACGTCTATGACGTGTAGACACAGCGCGACTGCCTACACATTATGTCCTTGATTTAGATGCAAATTATTTCTGATTTATCTTCCATTTCCCTCCCGCACTACAGTTTGAAGTGGGTAGATATAGACTCTGTATGAACGGTCAGTCCTCTGTAGGTTGTAGCCTTCTATATTGAAATGGACCAATATGAAAACCTGTATATCCAAATGATGTTCAACAAGTGGGTGTACAAAACATTCCAGAGCTCCAGTTAGTTCCCTGCACAGCCAGGAGAGTAGAAGTGTGTGACAACTGACCTTTGTCCCCACGTTG
Source organism: Gasterosteus aculeatus (assembly GCF_964276395.1). NCBI lineage: Eukaryota > Metazoa > Chordata > Actinopteri > Perciformes > Gasterosteidae > Gasterosteus > Gasterosteus aculeatus. The sequence goes on from NC_135702.1 coordinate 15,828,682, forward strand.
GTGTGTATGTTGGATGATTGGCGGGTGTGCTGGAAGCTAGAGGGGAGGGCCGGCAGTGAGGCCTAGTGTTTGGGCAGGGGGTGATGTCAGCAGTGACATCATCAGGTTGGACCAGGTATACGGGGGAGGGTGTCATAATGGGTGTCACCTGTGCACATGGTGCAACCTGGGGCGGGTTGATTGACGGCGCTATAAAGGCGGCGGACAAAATGACTGCTGGGGGGAAAATGGTGGAATCTCCGTGTAGCTGAGCCGTGTTAGACGGGGTTATGTGGAGTTGATTCAGTTAATGATTTAGGTTTTGTTTGGTTGTTTAATGAGACGTGTATCAGGAACCTTCCTTTTTTTTACAAATAAAGAAAGCTTCTTTTTTACCTGGACCAGGTCTCACTTGCCTGCCTCCTAATTCCAGGATTCCTCGGGCGTGGCCTCCTCACAAAGTGGAAGGTAACGCCTCAGTAGAACATCTAGAGTAAAGGACACCATTTGTAAACGTTCAAGGGAAGAGTCATCTCCAGCTCACACGGCGTGCAGTCCTTGGACATCACGTTCATTGATTTTTATATTTAAAGCAGTGTAAATGATAAACATACAATAAATCAAATCTGAAAATCACCAATAAAGAGTTTTCAAGTTAATTACTGATTGTCACCACAATACAAATGCTTCTTAAAACAGAAAAAACCCTCAAGATCAACCATATACGTAACCAACAATCCCTGTGACACACTTATAAACCAACTATCTAAACAATCAAATAAGAGTGATTGAACAAAGGAGGGAGAATGGGGACAACGGTGGGGGACAAGTGTGACACTAAGCGTAGTACCGACTATGACACTGGGGCCGAGAGGGAGTAGGACGACCGACTCAACTACAAAGGGGGAAATAATATGCCGTTGCTATGGCAACGCTATCAGCCACTGCAATCTCGGGAAGAGGAGGGTACTTTGAAGTAAACGGCACAAGCAAGAGGATTCTTCACAACATTGTTTCTACGGAAGCCCAGAACAGTGTCGCCTGAGGGAACGGGGAGTATTCAGCTGGTATATCTAGAGCAAGATCAAACCAACACCAAGAACCCTCTGTTCACACTGCTCCTCAGTGAGCCAGCTAGAACATCAGCTGATTCAACGTGATCAGCTGCTGTGGATTCTGGTATTTAAAACTCTTATTTCTCAATGTCGGCATCGAAATGATATTTAAGGACCTTGGTGCCCGGTCGGCTGTGAGATTGATCTATAGGCTACAGCCAAAGGCTGAAGCTCCACTAGACGTAATATCAGTATGTAGGATGATATTACGTCTGCTGCACTACATCTGCTCACAAAAGAGGAAGAGGACACAAATAAGAAACCCATGTCTGTGATGTCCGGTGACGGTGTCCCATCAATTGACGTTGTCTTTTCCACTATTCATTATATATTTATTTATTTATAGCCGCTTTCCTTCAGCCGTAATCTATTTTGCAACCTGAAGTCTGTTTGTTAAATAAAAGCAATACGTTTTTATTTCTTGTCTTCATTTTCATTTTTTGCAAATTCCAATTGAAGCCTTTGATAATCAGCAATCATCAGGGATGAGGAACATTTATTACCAAAATATGTTCGACATACAAGGAATTTGACTTTGTGAATTTGAATGTTTAAGGCTTATTGGGGTCCTGGAGGAGTCAGGATGGGACCGCCTCCTCGGTACATTGCAAAGGGCTGCGTCTGAATTTCTCCTGTCATGAGGCTCTGACTGACACCCACAGCCGCCCGAACCAAAATACCACCAGAGGAACCAACCCAAAGAAGGGGGCACCGCTAGACTACCTCCTCTACCCCCGGCCCCTCATTTCCACTGCCCTCCCCCCTCCCCACTCATGGAGTTGGTTCAACCTCGAGAAGGGGGCACATTTATTTTGGGCCGTAGCAGGGTTAGTATAGAGGGGGGGGGAGTACTCTCCACTCGCTGCAGCGTGTTCAGTCCCTCATCCCTCTGCGGGCGTCTGCCTCCTCTGGGTCTGGTTTCACCAGCACAATGACTGTGGGCAACATGGAGAGTGCTCAACTGTTTGACGCTGGCAACAAAGGTCGAGGCCTGAGGGCCACCAAAGAGCTCCGCGCTGGGGAAGTGGTCTTCGCCGAGCCCAGTTTCTCTGCTGTGGTCTTCGACAGGTACGAGGCTTCTGTTGTTGTGGTCTCACACTAGATGGACAGGTAGGGCTGGCTTTGTCCTACTCAGCATGTCTGCACATCTTAATCACGCACTGTGTGTTGTGGAGGGAGGTCAGGCTTCTCCAAGGGGTGACCTCATTTCTAAAGGCCGAATCCTCATGACACCTGCAGTGAGAGAGCAGCCACAGGGTCATGTGATCTTCATTTACTTCACTCTCCCACAAAATGATTGTGACAATTTGCAAACTTTGAAAGTAATTTTCAAAATTGGTTTGGTACTAAAACATTAGTAATAAATATTCCATGGAGGTCGTGTGGGGGAATAGACGATATTTTTTCCCTCTACATGCAGTAGATCCTGTATCAGTTTTCAGTGTTTTAAAATAAATTTAAAGTCAGAGTTAATCTTTAACATATGCATGTATTTGTTTAGCACTATAGTCAATCTGCAGTGTTATGGTGAGACTTTTAGTTGTGTTGAAAACCCATGTTGTTGTAACTAACATGTCATAAATGTTAACTGGATGATGGAAATGGTAACAACGATTGAAGATGGAAAAAAATTCAAATCAGACAGTATTTTTCTCATCTATTCATGAAATATAAAATGTCACCCAAGCAATTTTGACAAATAAACATGAAACATAATTTAGAATTACCTAACACACTCTCACCTCAACCACTGAGCAGGTGACGTCAGATTTCTTTTTTAGCGTAAGTTAACTTAGTTGGCTTTGTAGCCCAGGCTCTAATGTTTCTCCTGGTGTGCGTCTTTTCCATTCAATTAATTTTATTTTGTAGAGCCCAAAATCGCAAATTACAAATTGCCTCAGAGGGCTTTACAGTCTGTAGAACATACGACATCCTCTGTCCCGAAACCCTCCATCGGCACAGGAACAACTCCCCAAAGAATGAAAAAACCCTTCCAAGAGGGAAAAAAGGGAAGAAACCTTAGTGAGAACGTCAGAGGAGGATCCGTCTCCTGATGGACGACTACAATGATGTCATGTGTACAGAATGAACTATGTATAATACATGAGACTATATGACACAAATGATTCAAGTAACTGTGAGTAGTAAACCAGACGCACAGCAGGACCACTGCAGGGACCACCACCATCACATAGAACCACCATCAGATAGAACCACCATCACATAGAACCACCATCACATACAACCCCCATCCGATAGAACCACCATCCCATAGAACCCCCATCCGATAGAACCACCATCACATAGAACCCCCATCAGATAGAACCACCATCACATAGAACCCCCATCAGATAGAACCACCATCACATAGAACCACCATCACATACAACCCCCATCCGATAGAACCACCATCCCATAGAACCCCCATCCGATAGAACCACCATCACATAGAACCCCCATCAGATAGAACCACCATCACATAGAACCCCCATCAGATAGAACCACCATCACATAGAACCACCATCACATAGAACCCCCATCCGATAGAACCACCATCACATACAACCACCATCAGATAGAACCCCCATCCGATAGAACCACCATCACATAGAACCCCCATCCGATAGAACCACCATCACATACAACCACCATCAGATAGAACCCCCATCCGATAGAACCACCATCACATACAACCACCATCACATAGAACCACCATCACATAGAACCCCCATCAGATAGAACCCCCATCAGATTAAACCACCATCACATAGAACCACCATCACATACAACCACCATCACATAGAACCACCATCACATAGAACCCCCATCCGATAGAACCACCATCCCATAGAACCCCCATCAGATAGAACCACCATCAGATAGAACCACCATCCACAGAAGCCTGTGGGGAGGGAGAGCACAGAGACTTCAGGAGAGGGTAATGTTGGTTTATGAGTAAAGTAATATGATTAATATCTAAAATAATAATGATGATGGCAGCAGCAGGCGTCAGCAGGGCCACGGTAGGTGTCAGGACCAGGGTCCCGAAGGAACTACGATCTACGGAGACCTGATAGGGGAGATGTGGTGGAAATTTGTGGATTTAGCCCATGTGAGAAATCAAAAGTATCTTGAGCTTGCTTTGTGATTAAGTATTTATTACTAACTAGAATATAGAAAAAAGATAAAGAATACAGAAATCATCAGCACAAGTCGTAAGCACAGACAGAAGTCAAATGACTACAATTCAGCTGAAAAGGGACAGATGTTCCTTCCCCCAAAAGGAGCAGGATGATCTGACCAAGTTAAAGAGGAGAACAGGAGCTTATGTACACTTCAGGGAGGTTTGTGCTGCCTCAGCACAGGAGAGCCCACCCCTCAAGAGGAGTGTTGGAAAAGTACCAGATGATGTAGGGGTGACCCTGTGACCCTCCCTTTATGGACCCAGACAATCAACAACATCTAAAAGGTCAGTCAGGGCACGTATGATTACATCTGTGTCTTATCTCACCCTGGACTGCCTTTAGTCACCGGCTCACATCAAAGGTCACATTCCTGAGAGCCTCACCCCACGCAGGCTCAACAATTTTACCCCAACAGGAGAAAGCACAAAAAACTCCCGGAAAGAAGCTGAATTAGTCATGTGCATTAATAAAACGTGAATTATGGCAGAACGAGAGCGTGAGAGAGGAGCTCGGTGTGTCCTAAGAAGTCCCCGGGCAGTCTAAGCCTATAGCAGCTTAACTAAGGGCTGGTCCGTCTAACCTGAGCCAGCCCTAACTATAGGCACAATCAAAGAGGAACGTTTTAAGTTTTACTTTAAAAGAGCTGACCGAATCTGCCCCCCAGACTGAAAGTGGAACCTGGTCCACAAAAGAGGAGCTTGATAACTAAAGGCTCTGACTCCCATCCTACTTTTAAAAACCATAGGAACAACAAGTAGCCATTTCGACATTAGATTTCTATGAGTGCCTTTCATTCAACGGTATGTTGTAGACTTGATCGGAACCCTTGGAAGGTTAGGTGGAAAAACTTGTTTCCAGGCTTTTGAGCCAAAGTTAGTGAAGTTTAAGAAATCTAAAATGTAAACTTTATACACAATAGCATGTATTTATTTAATATTGGATAAACACTAGAGAATGGGTGCTCTGAAATGACTGGCCTCATCACTTAGTTTTCTTTGGTCTCTCTCGTCAGTGAGAGATGGTGTTTTTAGTTCAGCTGCTAGCGTTCTCTCTTTTGTCTCCCTCTCAGTTTGGCCACTCAGGTGTGCCACAGCTGTTTCCGGCGCCAGGCCAAACTGCACCGCTGTGCCCAGTGTAACTTTGCCCATTACTGCGACCGCACTTGCCAGACTGCATGCTGGGATGAACACAAGCAGGAATGTGCAGCCATCAAGAAGATGGGCAAGTGGCCCGGCGAGAATGTTCGGTAAGGAGAGCTGACCTGAAGGAAGCTGCATGGAGAGAGAGTTGTACTGAAGTGACTTCCTACACAGTATTTAGCAATCAACCACCTTACTGCAAGGAAAGAAATCATAGGAGCCAAAGTTCAGATTCCTAAAAAATTATACAGTGTTCATTTACAAAGCTAGCTTGCCGTGACAAAATAATTGAATTTATTTGCCCAACGTTTGGTACACAAGAACTTTTTTGTGTGGTATAGTATAGTGTAGTATATAATAGAATAGTGTGGTATAGTGTAGTATATAATAGAATAGTGTGGTATAGTGTAGTATATAATAGAATAGTGTGGTATAGTGTAGTATATAATAGAATAGTGTGGTATAGTGTAGTATATAATAGAATAGTGTGGTACAGTGTAGTATATAATAGAATAGTGTGGTATAGTGTATTATATAAGAGAATAGTGTGGTACAGTGTAGTATATAATAGAATAGTGTGGTATAGGGTACTATATGATATAATAGTGTAGCATATAATAGAATAGTGTGGTATAGGGTACTATATGATATAATAGTGTAGCATATAATAGAATAGTGTGGTACAGTGTAGTATATAATAGAATAGTGTGGTATAGTGTAGTATATAAGAGAATAGTGTGGTATATAATAGAATAGTGTGGTACAGTGTAGTATATAATAGAATAGTGTGGTATATGATGGAATAGTGTGGTATAGTGTAGTATATAATAGAATAGTGTGGTATAGGGTACTATATGATATAATAGTGTAGTATATAATAGAATAGTGTGGTATAGTGTAGTATATGATAGAATAGTGTGGTATAGTGTAGTATATGATAGAGTAGTGTGGTACAGGGTACTATATGATGGAATAGTGTGGTATAGTGTAGTATATAATAGAATAGTGTGGTATAGTGTAGTATATAATAGAATAGTGTGGTATAGGGTACTATATGATATAATAGTGTAGCATATAATAGAATAGTGTAGTATAGGGTACTATATGATATAATAGTGTAGTATATAATAGAATAGTGTGGTATAGGGTACTATATGATATAATAGTGTAGCATATAATAGAATAGTTGGTATAGTGTAGTATCTAATAGAATAGTGTGGTATAGTGTAGTATATGATAGAATAGTGTAGTATAGGGTACTATATAATATAATAGTGTGGTATATAATAGAATAGTGTAGTATAGGGTACTATATGATAGAATAGTGTGGCATATAATAGAATAGTGTAGTATAGGGTACTATATGATGGAATAGTTGGTATAGTGTAGTATATAATAGAATAGTGTAGTATAGGGTACTATATGATAGAATAGTGTGGTATATAATAGAATAGTGTAGTATAGGGTACTATATGATGGAATAGTGTGGTATATAATAGAATAGTGTAGTATAGGGTACTATATGATAGAATAGTGTGGTGTATAATAGAATAGTGTAGTATAGGGTACTATATGATAGAATAGTGTGGCATATAATAGAATAGTGTAGTATAGGGTACTATATGATGGAATAGTGTGGTGTATAATAGAATAGTGTAGTATAGGGTACTATATGATGGAATAGTTGGTATATAATAGAATAGTGTAGTCTAGGGGTACTATATGATGGAATAGTTGGTATATAATAGAATAGTGTAGTATAGGGGTACTATATGATGGAATAGTTGGTATATAATAGAATAGTGTAGTATAGGGTACTATATGATGGAATAGTTGGTATATAATAGAATAGTGTAGTATAGGGTACTATATGATAGAATAGTGTGGCATATAATAGAATAGTGTAGTATAGGGTACTATATGATGGAATAGTGTGGTATATAATAGAATAGTGTAGTATAGGGTACTATATGATGGAATAGTGTGGTATATAATAGAATAGTGTAGTATAGGGTACTATATGATGGAATAGTTGGTATATAATAGAATAGTGTAGTATAGGGGTACTATATGATGGAATAGTGTGGTGTATAATAGAATAGTGTAGTATAGGGGTACTATATGATGGAATAGTTGGTATATAATAGAATAGTGTAGTATAGGGTACTATATGATGGAATAGTTGGTATATAATAGAATAGTGTAGTATAGGGGTACTATATGATGGAATAGTGTGGTGTATAATAGAATAGTGTAGTATAGGGGTACTATATGATGGAATAGTTGGTATATAATAGAATAGTGTAGTATAGGGTACTATATGATGGAATAGTGTGGTGTATAATAGAATAGTGTAGTATAGGGTACTATATGATGGAATAGTTGGTATATAATAGAATAGTGTAGTCTAGGGGTACTATATGATGGACTAGTTGGTATAGCACAGGAAAGGACACAGTGGTGGACACATGATTCTGAATGGTTTCCCTGCTTGTCTTGCCCAGTCTGGCTGCTCGTACGCTGTGGCGTATACACAAGGACACCGGCATTGTGTCGGACAGTCAGCTGGTGTCAGTGGACCACCTGGAGGACCATGTGGCTGACCTACCCGAAGGAGACCTCAAGCAGCTCAAGGCGGATGTGCACACCTTCCTGGAATACTGCTCTTACGGAAGAAAGCAGCCTTCCGTCGACGACGTCTCACACATCCTTGGCATCGTAACAATGACTTGATTGTTATTGCTCAGTATAACATGATTATATATTTATGAAGTGCACCAGGAAAGACAGCGTCAGAAACACACACTGTACTTTGTCCCTCTCATTGTCCCTCGTACCCTCCATCCTCTCCTCCCCCTCATGTCTCTCTCTGTAGATCAAGTGTAATGGAGTCACACTGAGTGACCAGAGAGGCCTGCAGGCTGTGGGTGTGGGTCTGTTCCCCAACCTTGGTCTGGTCAACCACGACTGTTGGCCCAACTGCAGCGTCATTCTCAACCACGGCAAGTAGGTACCACTGCTTCCTACCAGGTCAGCTCTGTATTTGAACATCTACTACGAGAGTATCCTAGTAACTAGAATAATGGAACTGTGAACCATCCTGACTCGGTAACGCTTTCATTTGCAGCCAGTCAGCCGTGAGTTCTGCTCTACACTCTCAGAGGCGGTATGTACTGCAGCCAATGTGACTTTCTTAAATGAAAATGACCGAGTATGACCCGTAGCAAACAAAAACACACGTACAAAGATGTCAATTAATGTGCATCAGTGCTGATAAGTAAACAGATAAAGAACATTTCAAAAAATGCAGCAAGAAAGTCCAGTGTCACCATGAAGTAGTGTGTAAGACGAGAAGATGAGACCCCTCTCATGTCCCCCCCCCGTCCCAGGATCGAGCTGCGAGCTGCGGGTCACATCTCAGAGGGTGAGGAGCTGACCGTCAGCTACGTGGACTTCCTCAACCTGTCCACTGGGCGCCAGAAGAAGCTGCAGGAGCGTTTCCACTTCCAGTGCAGCTGTGAACAGTGCAGCGAGCACGTCAAGGACGACCTGATGACGGCTGCTGCAGAGAGCGAGGGGAACAAAGTTTGCCATTACATCATATCTGTCACATCTTTATGTCACGTTTGTGGTGATGGAAATAGTGAATGTTCCTGTTGGCTGTTGTCCTTGTGTCTCCCTCTCAGCCCTCGGCTGATAAGGTTAAAGAGGCGACCGCGTTCAGTAAGGAGTGTGTGGAGAAGATCGAGAGGCTCCGCGCTGAGAAGGACTACCACGAGGTAGACAGCACTGCTCAGCTCTTTGTCTCTCTCGTTGCCTCCACCTCATATGGTTCACTGTCTTCCCGTCGGCCCCTTGGCCCTCTCTCAGGTTGTGAGGCTGTGCCGTGATTGTCTGGAGAAGCAGGAAAACGTCTTAGCCGACACTCACCTGTATGTGCTGCGCGTGCTCAGCGTTGCCAGCGAGGTGCTCTCGTACCTGCAGTCCTTCTCTGAGGCTGCAGGTTACGCCCGCAGGATGGTGGAGGGATACATGTGAGTACGAGGCTGTGGTCTATGTTCTAACTCCTCATGTTCCATTTGTTTGTATAATACTACATTTCTCAGATTAGAATTGAAATTCTTTAAACTACCTTTTCAATCTACACATCATTGTGTCACTTGTGCACATCAAAAAAACAGTTTCTCATTTCGATGGAGCCCAATGGGATGCAAAATGTTAGCATTAATATACACACAATACTTGTTGGTTTTAGTAGTATGCGTTCATGATTGGGGGCGGCTCTCCACGGGATTTGTTTTTGCAGGAAACTGTACAACCCCAATAATGCTCAGCTGGGCCTGGCCATCATGCGGGCCGGTGTCGCCCACTGGCATGCAGGGCAGATAGAAGTGGGTCACGGCTTCATCTGCCGGGCCGTTGCCATCCTCATGGTGACACATGGACCCAACCACCCAATCACCAGGGACCTGGAGGTACTTTAATGCTCTAGACTACTTCCAGGAGTACAGCCAAGATATGTTTCTACTGACCGATGGAAATTATTCAAGCATTATTCAATTGTTGTCTTGCTCTTTTGTGCCTTCAGTCTATGCGCATGCAGACTGAGATGGAGCTGAAGATGTTCAAGCAGAAAGAGTGTGTGTACAACGCCACAAGGGACGCTGCTCTGATGAAGCAGCCCATGATCAGCAGCTTCTAAGCTGAAGGCTTCCTCCGCAAGCATCTACACCACTGATGAAAATAAATACAAATAGATGATTACGCAAACCCTGCACTCAGGCCGTGGACTGAGTCCTTTCTGCAAACAGATGGAGATACTGAGGTCGTGAGCACGTCCACCCAAAAATGATTTATTAAGTAAACTTTTCATGTGTGTTATCTGTAATTCATATTTCCCAATTCTAAACTGGACAGCAGATCCTCCACTCTGCTTTTGGCCCGACTATAGAAATAGAAAGACGAAGGCGGCTGTTAAAGAGGAAGCAGCGGACCTGATACCTCATTTGGCAGAAAGAGGCAACACCGTCTGCAGCTCAGCTGGAGAAAAGAAATGAAAATAACCCTGTGACATACTCACGGTTGGTCAATTTGCATTGTGGGAAGACCTGCAGTCTGCTGCCTCGCCTTTGACCGGTTCAGCTATCTCTCACCAACTTAATGTGGCTACGATAAACTGGTGAAGTCCTTTTGTGTGCATGAGGTCTGACCTCTGCACGTCTGCACAATCCTCCAGGCGAGATGACGTTTGAGCTTCAACGCATACAGAAACCCGAGCAAAGCGCAAGGTCCACCCAGTTAATGTAGTCAAGTATGGTAGTGATCAACTATACTAGCTTTAGAACAAAAACAATCCCTCAGTTGAAATATTTCCAACATGAAAAAAAACACTTTTATTTGTATTGATGTACTGTATAGAAGGAAATGCTATTAAATAGGATGTTTTATTACTCACACAAAGATGGAGTGAAAAAAGAAGAATCTAAGCAGGAAAGGCAAATTATTATACAAACCGTATAAAAACATTGCACATAGAAGCTCTGTGGATCACAGTAAGCCCTGAGAAGCCATCTGTCCATGAGCATCTGCATAGAGGTCAAAGGTCAACCATTACAGTGCTTCTGCTCACTGTAGTGCATATTGCTATTAGCTGAAGTCTAGTGTTTTACCAACATGTGACATGTATTTCCTCCACTCCTTCCAATGTGTGTAGTGCTGCACCACCCAAAGGACAACGGCTGTGTTTGCTGCTATGCACACAACAACCCACAATCATAAAGCCATTACACACTACGAGCACACTATTTGCTTTATAGAAGAACAGAAACACGAGTCCCTCATGAAATACACATCATTCTAAATAAAACGGATCACAACAAGGAGAAACGGGTTTGAATATTTCCCAAAGCCACTGCATATGAGACATTACATACATCGCTGTACAATGGGGGATTTCCAGTAAAGGTCCATTTGAAATCACACGTGTGATGATTAAACCCACATTTATACATAGTACCAAGATTTCAGATAAAAGTATAAAGTGACAGCTGTGTGTTTAGTGTCTTTATTGGACAACACAGAGCTCGGTGCCGGACTGACTGTGAGTCTCTCCGGTCCCGTCTGCGTCTCTGCGAGTCCTGCTGGGCTCGTCTGACCCCGGGTCCGGGTCACATGACTGGGGCTCCAGACTCTGCCTCAGCTCCATGAGCAGCTCTTTGCCATCACTTGACGGCAGGTTCCCCAGGTAGTACTGGGGGGCCAGCTCCACAAGCCTACAGCAGAGAGGGCTTTACTATCGTGGCCCGTTATTGACGAGTCCTCAGGGGCAGTACAACATTCAAAAGAAATAACTATTGATTACGTCTAAAGTGAATAATATAATACATATTTTATGTTTGGTAAAGTAAATCTGAATCCATAGAAACATAACTAGCAGTGTCACTCACATCTGAGGGTGGACTTCTGAAGCGATGCGGATGCAGTTGTCACAGGAGATGGTGAACTCGTGGTACAGGACCCAGCTCGGGGGTTTGGGGCACGGCTGCCGACACAGGTAGGAGGAGAAGGGATGCAGGTGAGCCACGTGGCGGTGAGTTAGCAGCAGGTAGTTACCCGAGCCATCCACATCGTGAGCCACCTGCGCAGAAGAAGAAGTAGGTAAGGTGTGAAATTAAAAGTTGGGTTAGACCGACACACTGATTTTCTAATATTAGGTTTCGCATTGAAAAAAATAAAAAACACACATTTGTTTTGTAGCTGATTCTTAAAAATATGCCCCAATATCTGTCAATTCAGACTGTTTGGGTGTTACGCGCAAAACTATTTTCTGTCAAACATAATTCCAACAGGAAAAGTATGTTATACATTGCATTATTAACATGTGAAAATTCTGTGTCATTCTGTTTTTTCTGTAAACATTTCAAACATTAGAAATTGCTGGTAAAAAAACTAAAAACAATGAGAACAAAACAAAAACAATGCATTTAGGTTCAACAAGCGGCCGCGGTCAGAGCCATCAGTATGCTAGCATGCTAACATGTTCACTATCTTAAGTTAGCATGGTAGCTAACATGTGCTAGTTAGCTATGAAGACAAAGAAGAGCTGGGGCTGATGGGACAACGGGGGTGTTTACTTTGAGGAAGAAGCCCGAGATGAGAGCCCGCTTGATGTTGGTGCAGTTGTCTTGGCATCCAAAAGCAGGAGGAGAAACAGGAAGCTCTATTCGCTGCATCACCTCCAGCAGCTCCGCTCTGATCACCACAGCCAATCGCAAGGCAGCGTGACTGAGGGAGTTGGTCGTGCACCACGCCTCGTCCTGATTATCTGCAATCACCAGAGACCAGTCAAACTCGTGGACATGTCTGCTCCGAGGCCTCATGAGAAGAACCCATGATCAGTGACTCGCTGACTTCACGTGATGAAGATGATGTGATACGTACGTTCGATGAAGTTGTTATAAATATTAATGAGAGTCATGTGGTCTCCCTCCGGGTGCATCAGGGGTCTCCAGTGTGTGACAGCGGTCTCCGCTGCCACAAAGCAGGAAGGAGCTGACAGAAGAAAAACCACATCGAGAGCACATTTACACATATCTATATTTACATTGTCATGTCCATTGTTTTCCAATTGATTCCCTCTTTTCCTTTTTTTCTACCTGTAAGCATGGCGGCTATCGTGAGCAGTTCATCTACACAGTCGTACTCGCAGGCAGCGATCAGGGCTTTGGCCAGCGGGGGCTCCAGGGGCAGCTCGGACATTATGATGCCCACTTCTGACAAGTTCCCGTCGTCATCCAGTGCTGCCAGGTAGTCCAGGTCCTCCAGGGCCTGCATTAGAGCCTCCGGGGCTGGGAAGGAGACACGCATGGAGGGAAAATAAATGTGGAGGACCAGAAGAAGGGAGGACTCCAACTGCTCTGCAAAGTGCTGTAGTGCACGGCAGTGTTAGTGTGTGGAGTATTTGTGTGAGCAGGGCGGCGTATGTGGGACTGAGTCTAAATGAAGTACAGTGTGAGCGATGAAGGGACCTAATGGAGCTCTATCGATGAGGAAGAGGAGACATCCACACTCTGTACTTGTTGGTAGACACAGCAGTAGCTCTTCCCAGGCACAACAATAAAGAATGAAGAGGAGACTAGCGAACGGCTGGTTTATGATCCAGCCAAGAAAATAATGTATTGCACTGATTATAGGACGTACGGCAGTGAAAGGGTCAAGGGTTCTTTTTTGTAGTTGGGAGAAGCAACTTCACAGTGGAGACAATAAAGGACAATGACATCTTAGTTGGCTCCCTCGAAAGCATTGCGACTGAACGGACGAAGACAACAAAGTCCTCCTGCACCAGTTATATGCAATGAGCTACTGTTTTTGTCTTTGTCTGAATCAGTTTTTACACACTTGGTAAAGCTCCAATTTTAAATATAGTTCTTCAAGTAAATTGTAGCAAACCGTAGTCAACTTTAATCACATTAAACTCAATTTCCCAACAATAAAACTTGTGGCTAATGAAATTGCTGAGTGGCTGGTAGCTTTGGAAAACCAGTAGCCACAGTGGCTGGTGAGCAAAAATGTTAACGTGAAGCCCTGTTTGTAACTTACTACCTTAGTTACCGGTGGCCCCAAAATAGACCACGCTGGAAACCTGCACCGTCTCGGCACAGCTCCTGGGCGAGATTGCTAAATGCCCCCAGCGACTCCCTGAGGAGGATTCCATGTACCTATAAGGCCTCCTCCTCAAACACCAAGTAACTGCACTTCATTTGCCAAGAATAAGTAGTCACGGCCTAAGACCGTCACACGAGTAGACGTGATCGCAGCCCATCCCGGCGCTGACAGTAGCACTGCACAGTACAATGTCCACTGCAGCAACATGCCAGCTGGCTCACGGCCTTTAGAGAACTTCCAGGTGTAAAACCATCCGGCTGGTGTGGTAGTGCTTTCAAATGGTCTACCAAAATCAACCCGTCCTGCGTTTCCCTGGTAGAGACCTGAAAAGCTCTTGGGTGGTCTGTCCCGTTACAGTCGGTCCCCCAAGGAACACATTCAGCACTGATGACTCCCACACACTGCCGTCACAGTTGCTACCAAGTGTTAATCAAAGAAGTCGTGAAGGTACCTGGTCGGTCGAGGAACTTGCACTGTCCCATGTCGGCAATATCAAGCCTCTTAAGCAACAGCACCAAGTGGCTCAGGTTTTCCTCCACCACCCCTGGACAATGAGCCTCCTCCATGCCGTCCTCGTACAGGGACTGGGCGTAAAGACGGAGACACAGCCCTAAACAACAGAAAGAAGTTCATTGAGTGAAATCCACGTAGAACTACATCAGCTGGTAATAAGAACAGCAGCAATGACCTTTGACCTACCCGGGAGGTGGCTGTTCACTCTTTGCGTTCTCATGTCAGCCTGGTGTTTGCTGATCGTCCTCACAACCTGCGAGTTAGCTCGTATCTGTGTATTGTAAACCTTTGGTGGAAGAAGAGGGAAATGTCAGAAAATCTTTCCTTTGGGTCGGAGTGTAATTGCACGAGCTTCAAAACAATACAAACTACCAATGAGCAGACATTTCGCCTATTTCACTAATACCATTTGTAAAATAATCATGACATTTAGTCCGGTAGGAAAACAAACTCACAGTTTTGAGTTGAAGGCCTGTGTCTATGACGTAGCGAATGGCTGGCAGGGAAAAGGAAGCCTCTGCCAGGCTATCGGACAGAATGACCTTCCTCTTCACCCCCTGACCTTTGGCTCCCCGCCCCGAGCCATCCAGGCCCTCAGAGCCGTCGCTCTCCCTTAGTGTAGAATCTTCGGGGCTGGATTCGTAGACCCGCTGGGTCAGCCCACCCAGTCCAGCATAGAGGGGGAGGATCCTGAGAGGACCGAGCTGAGGACTCAGAGCTACACACTCCTTCTCCAGCAGAGCCAAACACGCCTCGGTTTCCTACACGGAGAGAACGGAGCTTCAGTTTGAACATCGGCCTCAAGCCCTCCACAGGGCGCTGAAGTCAGCCGACACGAGGCCACCGTGTTTCTCTGTGATTTGGTTGGTGTGACTGCACTGTGTGAGTGTGTGCGGATTAACAGGAGGTACACAAACACGCTCCGTCTGAAATAGAAACACTTGTTACATCCCTGACCATTGTTGGTGGCCTGTATCTTTCTTTCCGTGTTTTGCAGGCAGCTCAGCAGACGACTTAATTGAGGCATCTTGATTGGGCGCACCATCAGAGCCGGCCCCTTTAAAACACATCATCCAGGGGGGATCGGGAGAGGACAAGAAGCATGTGGCTGGTTTGGCTGCCACCATGTTCAAGAACAATAAATAAAAAAATAATAATAATAAATTAACTATTGGCTGCTACGTTCCTTATTTTCCATTGCGTTATTTTTTGTTATGTTGCCGGACCCTTCGTCCATTTTCCCGCTTTCACATTTTTGACTCCACTCTGTGTGAAGCACACTGTGACCAAAGGCCGCTGGTAAGTTTAGCGTTTTGATTGTTTGTTGATTTGGTGGGGGTTTATTGCCGTTAATCCGAGGGGAGACTTGTATCTAATTGGTACGCGCCGAAGATATTGGTGGCTTAGTTAGTCAATTAGTTTTGGGGTACTATTCAGGGACCAGGGTTGCAGGGCTGTGCGTAAGAGTCGGTCTTGTATGTATTTTTTTTGGTATTTCTTGGTTTTGGTGTATGTGTGCTGTTGGTTGCTGTAGAAATTGGACTTCTCAAGTAGTGTCTTTGGGTGACTTTAGATTGTGCTCTGTGTAGGCGATAGTTAGGAGGATGTCTGTGGTTGATGAGTTTATTGAGAGCCATTCCGTTCTTTTTGTTCTTTTGCAGAGTTGTACTAAAGGACCAGTTGGTTCAAATTGCAGAGTTTTACGACATTAGCCTTACAAGCATATGATAAGAAGCTTAAGGAGACTTTGTTCAAGGCTGTTTTTGCAGGCCTAGTAGATAGGACTTTCCTCTTCCTCAGGAAGGAACGCCCTGTTTTTCATCCTGCTTCTGAGTTGTCAGCTGCTAGCAGTTCATCGGAACAGGAACGCCAGTCCGGGTTATGCAAGCTGGAGCTGGAATTAGCCACAAAAAGTCTTTCCATCACTGCACCAGTTCCTCCAGCTGATTCATGGCCTTCTTCTCCTGTTCGCTCGCCTGTTCATGCTGCTTCTGCACCTTTGACGGCCTATACGGGTGCTTTGGGTGGCAATAACATCCCGCCTCCGCACGATGTTCTGACAGGTGCGTTAATTGGGAATGCTCAAGTGGTTAATGTATTCGATGTTCCTCTTGCTCCCGAGCCTGTGCCATTGCCACTACGAGGCCAACCGTTTGATGTTACCCGTCACATTCGGATGGTTCCACGTTTTAATGAGCGAAGTTGAGAAATATTTCACTCACTTTGAGAGAGTTGCGGTCACGTTGGGATGGCCAGTCGAGGTCTGGACGTTGCTTTTGCAAATTGTGTTGACTGGCAAAGCACAAGCTATTTATTCTGATCTTACTGTGCAACAGAGTTCAGAATATTTATAATATTTGACATTCTGAATGCTTACGAGTTGGTCCCAGAAGCTTATAGGCAGAGGTTTCGTGGCCTTTCGAAAATCAGACAGACTAACTTTTGTCGAGTTTGCGAGCGAGAAAGAGAGCGTATTTGACAGATGGTGTACTTCTCAACATGCTCAGTCCAGAGAACAACTTCGAGAGTTAATTTTGTTGGAGGAGTTTAAAAATTGCATTCCAGACACCGTGGCAATGTATTTAAATGACCAAAAAGTAACCACGCAGTTGGAAATAACAGCCCATTGACAGGGAGTTGATAATGCAGGAACGGAAGATCGATCCGTCATTGTCCAGGTGCCAGGTGAAGGGGGTCCTAGTGAGTAGATCTGTGGATTACTATTGGGATAATGGCCTACGGATGCGGAAATGGACTCCAACTCACAGTCAAGATTTGGGATGGAATACAGTTTGTCAGTTAGTGGTTCCTGCTAAATTTAGGCTGCATGTTTTGATGTTGGGGCATGATCATGACTTTGACGGTCACTTAGGAATTAAGAAAAGTTACCATCGTATCCTGCGCTATTTTTTTTGGCCCGGTCTAAAGTCTGACTTGGTGAAGCACTGCCGTTCATGCCATCGCTGCCAGGTGGCAGGTAAACCTAACCAGGTTATTCCACCTGCTCCACTCCATCTAATTTCGGTCATAGGGGAGCCCTTTGAACGCATCATTTTAGATTGTGTAGCGCCTTTGCCAAAACAAAATCTGGGCATCGATTCCTGTTGACCATCATGTGTGCCGCTACACGCTACCCAGAAGCTGTTGCACTGCGCTCCATTAAGGCAAAGCCAGTAGTGAAGGCGTTAATTCCTTTTTTTTCAGATTTTCGGATTGCCCAAGGTCGTTCAAACTGACCAGGGGTCAAATTTCCTGTCTCGCTTATTTAAACAAGTATTACAGCAGCACTCCATCCAACATTGTATTTCCAGTGCTCATCATCCACAGTCTCAAGGGGGTCTGGAGAGATTCCACCAGACGCTGAAGTCTTATGTTCCGCACTTATTGTTTCGATTCTGCGCGAGAGTGGGATGATGGTCTCCCACTGCTTTTGTTCGCAGTGCGTGAAACGACTCATGAGTCACTGGGGTTCATTAGTGATACTGACTATTGTTATAGGAGCGGTCGGTAAAATCAACGCGCATTTGCTCGTATTGTCACTTCAGTATTCTTTATTCATTGTTCGGCAAAAACAACCTAAATCACACTCAAAATAAACGGAGAATTCAATGCGTAATGCATAATGCGTAATGCGGTCAAAATAGTATCTCCTTCCGCTCTCGAAATAGAAAACACACCTGGCCTTACTCAGGTGACATTTAAATAGCCGACGCCCCCTGACGTCATCATTACATCATCACAAATAAATCAACAAAAAAGGCAGTTTCATTATGCACGATACAAATGTAGTGGAATGGCTTCTACAACGATGCTATTGGTACACCAGACAGACGTCGTAATGTAACGTGTGTCACATCAGTATGTTTAAGCCGTATGTCTCCTGGGACTGCGAGTGTGCGCCCTGTGCTTGCGGTTTCTGCAACTCCTATTGTCTCCCCCTATTCTCCAGAGGAGGACGGCCTGAGTTTTTGTGACGTCTCTGTTTCTTTTCCTTGTCTTCAGAACTCGGAAATGTTTAAGGATTTGCCTAATATTCTTGCCCACTTGTCGGATTCTCACGCTAATGATGTCCAGGGGTTGATAGAGTTCTTTCCTAAGTCGTTTTCGGATGTTCCATCGCAGACTAATGTCCTTACTCACGTCATTGATGTGGGTGACCTAATGTCCATCAAGCAGCATGCTTATCGACTTAATCCGACAAAAAGCGCTGCTATGAGACGTGCAGTACTTGGTGGATCTCGGGTTAGCTGAACTGAGTTCCAGTGCCTGGAGCTCCCCGTGTATCTTAGTTCCAAAGCCTGATGGAACATTTCGTTTCTGTACTGATTACCGTAAAGTCAATGCTGTGACCAAGCCTGACTCGTTGGACCGAGTGGGCTCAGCCCGTTTTGTCACCAAGCTTGAACTTGCTAAAGGTATATTGGCAAGTCCCCTTGACCCCCCTATGCTGCCGAAATTTCTGCATTTGTTACCCCTGACTGCTTCATGCAGTACTCAGTCATGGCTTTTCGACTTCGCAACGCTCCAGCCAGTTCCCAGCGCCTGACGAGTAAGGTTTTAGCTGGCCTGCAGAACTGTGAGGTGTATCTAGACGACACAGTCCTACACTCATCCTCTCGGACCAGTCACCTCGAGCTCATCCGCGTCGATTTCCATCGGCTCCGTGATGCCTCACTGACCTTGAACTTGTGAGTTTGGAAAAGCCACCGTAACATACTTAGGAAAACAAGTTGGCCAAGGTCAGGTCCGCCCTGTGGAGGCCAAGATAGAGGCCATTGTTGATTTCCCGACTCCCAAAACCAAGCGTGCGATGCGCCGGTTCCTGGGGGCTTTGTAACACCACCGATTTTGCACGGTCTGTTGATTGTGAGACTGCGTTTCAAAACGCCAAGGTGTTGCTCTGCAGTTCTCCGGTGCTCGCTGCTCCAAATTTTGACCTGCTGTTTAAACTGGAGGTTGATGCGAGCACAACGGGAGCGGGTGCTCTCCTTCAGCAGGAAGGCACAGATGGACTGGATCAACCAGTCTCTTACTTCTCCAAAACGTTCCTAAAGCATCAGTGGAACTCTAGTACGATCGAGAAGGAAGCACCTGTATGTGTGTATACTCACCATAATCCCCTTGTGTTTCTTTCCAGGATGAAAAATGCCAACCAGCGCATCATGCGGTGGTCACTTTATCTACGAGGGTTCAACTTGGAAATTCGTTTTAAGAAGGGGTGTGCGAACATTCTGGCGGACACTCTGTCTCGCACATATCAATAAGAATTGTTTGGTAAATTTCAGGTTTTTGTACATGTTGATTTTTAGTGGCGGGAGTGTTACATCCCCGACCATTGTTGGTGGCCTGCATCTTTCTTTCCGTGTTTTGCAGGCAGCCCAGCAGACGACTTAATTGAGGATCCATCTTGATTGGGTGCACCAGCAGAGCCGGCTATTGGCTGCTACGTTCATTATTTTCCATCGCGTTTGTTTTTGTTATGTTGCCGGACCCTAGCAGGGAACATAACAGTGCTGCTGTTGACATGAAGGGAGTATAATGTTCATGAGGGAGTTGGATAAACTATAGGTCATATGCAGATGGCTTTGCGCATGGATGGAGAACACATGACAGATACACTGTGACTGTGTGTGTGTGTGAGAGAGAAAGACACTGGCCTCTCAGGTTGAGGTGTTTAACTCCTCTACAACACAACTCTGGTGGAACTCAAAGCTTTTCCTTTTGTTAAAAATACAAACAGTATTTACAATAGTAACTGGGTAGTGTTTCGTCCGATAAGTCATTTACATCAGCTCAAAGACGTTTTTTTTGGGACTGGAAGAGTAACATACATGATTAGTAGACGTGTACCTGAGCACTGGCCAAGAACACCATCACATCTCCCTCCTCTCCCCTCCGGTGCAGATCCAGCACCATGTGACAGGCAGCAGCTGCCGGCTCCTTCCCCGATGGAAGCTCTCTGTACAGCGTCTCCACCCGGTTCGCCTCAATCGCAGGCCTCCTTCCCCCCTCCGCCTGGCTCCCTTCCTCCGGCTCCGTAGTGGGGGGGTCTTGGAGCACAGCGTCCAGGGTGAGGTGAGGGACTGATGGTCCCAGGAAAGTGGAGAGGCGGGGCGCCAGCGTTGGGTGAGCGAGGAGAACCACGCGGAAGTTGTCCGGCCTCTGGCGGCAGACGTCACAGAGCAGACCCAGCAGCACGTCGGTGGGCACGGTGCGCTGCTGCAGCTCGTCCAACACCACGATGCCATACTGATGCAGCAGAGGGTCCGACATCATCTCCTCGAGCAGGAGGCTGTCACTGACAAACCTGAGGAGAAACAAACAGAGATTTGAAAGCATTTAGACATCAGACTGGCCCAGTGGCTCAAACGTCACATGACAAAGAGATGCTAAATGGCTGTAAGCGACGACCTCTCTTTACACGATCATTGTGCAGGAAAGGACACAGGGATCTCTAAAGGAACACAGAACAAAGAGTCGGGGCGTGGCTGCAAAGGAAAATAGCCAACTAGCGCATCTACTATTACACGTGACACAAATCCGTCTCGGCTCGGAAAACGAAGCTCCGAAGGACTAATTTGATGGATTCCCTACAGTTCGGAAGAGCAGCTTTTTACAAACATGTCATGTGTCACACTTGTACTTGACCTGTTGAGGCCCTATTAAGTATCCCCGGGGCACACCGAGGTTACTGTAGTTAACTTCTGTAACTGACATACATACAACTGAAAGCTGTTTACTTTAGTTTACGTTGTAAAAAGACAACGTGTGTGACCAAAGGTTTGATCGGAGTTCACAAGCAGTGTTTGAATTTGTGAAAAACTGTGAATTATTAAAACGGGGAGACATTGAATTCCATTTAGTTACTGGCAGCTGTATGAGTGAAACTGAAAATGAGAGTCATGAGAATATGACGTCCTTTTCAATAAACGCTGTCCATGCATCCAAACCTGAGCAGGGTGTCGGGTGTGCAGCTGTCATCATGAGACACTCTGTAGCCCACCTCCAGACCCAGACTGAGATCCATCTCGTCAGCCACCCGCAGGGCCAGACTCACCGCGCTCACTGAATGGGGCTGGGAACAACACACCAGGCCCTGAGAAAATTCATAGGACAAAGCATACTCCACGCACCACTGAGGCACCTGCGGGGAGAAGAGAAAAGACAAGGAAGTGGTAATATAATACTGGGGACACTAGTGGTTACACACGGTTTTAGAAGCACAGGCAGTGTGAATAGAATTACTTGAAACATGAAGGTGGAGCACTGAGTGCAGTGAGAATCCATGTTAACTGACTTAAATAAAGCAGTCCCCATTAAATGATTGTTTCAGCCGTCCACCCGAGAAACACTGACTAATATCAGCTCTGTGCAGCTGTATTGACGTGTAGAATTGTCACGACATCTTAAGAGTTTGACCTGAATAGATCTCAGTGACTCCATAGAGCACACGTGATGTCACCGCGTCCCCGCTGGATCCCGGTTACCTGGGTGCTTTTCCCAGCTCCGCTCGGCGCACTGAGCAGCAGCATGTTGTGGCTCTCCAGGTGCTCCAGCAGACTCTGCCTCAGCCTCCAGATGGGAAACCGCCGCCTCTCTTCCAGCAGGGCGTAGTAGCGCGAAGAAAACGGCAAACCGTCGTAGGGGTTCACTTCTAGGTCTCCGAGGCCATCCTCTTCCCCTCCTCCATCACCTTCATCGTCTAAGTCCCCAGACAGCAGGGAAGACATGGACAAAGAGTCCAGGGCAGCCGAGGGCCGCACCTGGGGCCCAGGGGACAGGGAGGTAGCGGGGGACTCTGCTGGTGGCGATGTCATCGTCAGCAGGGATGGGTGAGGGGCTGGTTCACAGAAAGGCCTGAGATCACCTGCGGCCCAAGAAACAGAGTGAGGAAAGGGATGTTTGTTAGAAACAACAGGGAGGTCACTTATTATTTCTCCTTTCCTTTTAACGGGCTGTAGCACGTTTGCGATCCATCTATGGAAAGCTCGACTCTACCCACTTTATTAGGTCCACCTTGCTAGTAAAAGGTTGGACGCCTTTTTTCCTTCAGAACTGCCTTTATTCTTGGTGCCATACTTTCAACAAGGTGTTGGAAACATGCAGCACAGATGTTGGTCCATATTGACGTGATAACATCACACAGTTGATGCAGATGTGTCGGGTGCACATCTACGATGTGACTCTCCCGTCCCACCACGTCTCAAAGGTGCTCAATTGGATTGAGATGCGGTGACTGTTATTCTAGACTAATATTCAGTATGATATAGCATCAAAAAAGCAACTGCATGAAATAAATAAAGATATGGTGCACTAACATAATATGGGAAATAGAAATTGATCATGCAAAGGGTAATTTACATCCACCACTACGGTGTTTTTGCTAGTGTTTTCTTAAAAAGCTACGAGTGTTCATCTTGACTTGAGAGAGAACACTAGATATTAAAAACTGTTCCGGTTGGTAAACAGCAGCACCAGAACCCAAAGTCACTAAATCTAGTGAGAAAGTCTCTTCACTCCTCAACCCCCAAAATCACATCATAAACACTAATTCAGGTAGATAGATAGGCAGGCAGTTAGGTAGGTAGAAAGACAGGTAGATGGGTCGGCAGACACACAGGTAGATACACACAGGTAGATACACACAGGTAGATGGGTCGGCGGACACACAGGTAGATACACACAGGTAGATACACACAGGTAGATGGGTCGGCGGACACACAGGTAGATACACACAGGTAGATACACACAGGTAGATGGGTCGGCGGACACACAGGTAGATACACACAGGTAGATGGGTCGGCAGACACACAGGTAGATACACACAGGTAGATACACACAGGTAGATGGGTCGACGTACGATTATTCTGCGCCCTGGCTTGGTGTGGAGAAGGAATATCAAGAGATGGGATTAATGCATCTAATAAGATTCCCACATCCTTTGTTTGAGTACCGCGACAGGTAATCGACTGTTTATTTCAGATTACAGGTAAAATGACTGAACTGGTCGTCCTGTAGAGGTGAAGGTATAATCTTAATCATGTTTTTATCGTGTATCACAGCAACACGGGCACGTCTCTCTCTGTTATCTCCGTGTGCCATTTCCAATGCGCCGAGGACGCGTCAGCTGACGCTGCCACAGGCGGAGGTTAAACAAAACGACCCTGAAACAGACACACATACACGGCTAAGTGCAGGCACGCGGGTCCGTAACGTCAGGTGGAGTCGTGTCTTACCTGAGGAACATATCGGCAAAGAGAACAGGAAATCAAGCAGGACGAGTCCGCTGTTGTTGTGTCACTGCCGTGTAATGTTGCTCACACACCGCCTTCACATCGCGTTACCGCAGAGGATGGAGAATAAGCCGCAACGAGGAACAGGGGCTGACACTTGTTCACAATCTCTCTCTGGGAATGTTTCCCCCGTCCTGGTTGTTTTCTGACAGCTGTGTAACAATAAAAGACGACGGTGTTACCAGGTCGCGTTAACCAGCAGTCGCCATGTTGGCCCGTGTAGCTGTCAAACCCTGTGCTGCGTTCAAGGACCCTCGGAGGTTTTGGATCTATGATCAATTGGCAGACTTTCCCCGACACGTTTATTCTAGTCTTTTCAATAAATCTGTGTATTAGTGTGTAATTCCCTTACTCTTGTTTTGCAACCCACTTGATTGTATCTCAAGAAATATCTTAAAGTATTATTTATCAAATATGTAAAGCAAAGGGTTCCATGCTCTTTAACTAACTCCGTGAATGTTGCACCAAGTTGAACACGTTCGTGCGCATCCTGTCCGCTCATACAAATGTCTGAGCGTCTCCAATGACAATTTATACAAATGCATCAACATATTTTTCATCCAAAGACTGTAGGGCGGGGGTCAAACTCATGTCAGGTTCGGTCCAGATACTGCTGACTACGATCGAACACGGGCCAGACCATTCAGATCATACGGAGGGGTGGCGCTGACCTCCCGACCGGCGGGCGGTCATTCTGATGACCCTTGTTATCATCACAGTATTTACAGTATAATTAACACAGCCGACATTTGACATGTTAGCAGGCTTTACGCAATGATCGAGCCATTTATTTAAATATTTTTCATTTATGTTGCATCATTCTTTTCCTCTGCTATATTTTGGAATGTAAATTAATAATTTATGAAATAATAACAATCTCAATGCAATAATAACCGCAATGCTACTTTTAACGAGATTGTCCACAAGTGGTACTTTCTATTAAATCCCACTGATAAGAATATTTTTCTGTCCTTTTTCAGAGCATTCATTGCTCACTCTGCTGGTGGTCTTAATTTGTCTATCGATAGGGTACAAATGACAAATAGAAGTTAAGTGAAATAACAGACAGTTGAAATCTGAAGTCTGTCATGGCTCCAGGTGATGGATCTAGTAAATACATTTAGGGTGTAGTTGCAATCATCGTTATTACAGCTGGACTCAGCTGTGTTGCTGGAGTGTAAATATCAGTTAGTAATAGCAAGAAATGTACTTTTTAAAGGGTATGTTTCAATATTTGCATTAGATAAAGGCTTGTTTTTGAGACAAAAAACCTTGGTTTGATTTTATTCTTCAGCATTCATTTACATCTGTGTTACAGTTGTGGCAGGAAGATTGAAAGTTGTGAACAGTTGATTGGTGGTGGTGATGGTGTATGACACCACCGTAGCAATGCAGAGACCATTTGAATGGCTAAAGTCCGTCAAAAAAGGGAACAACAGGCCTTTTGCATCGACATAGTTTACTAGATCCAGATAAGCACGATCACGGTGATTTGTACTTGTAACGCCACTTTTCTATAGCAAATTGCACTTTCTTGCTTCTTGCGAGTTTGTATCTTTATGGTTGAATGCACTTATTGTAAGTCGCTTTGGATAAAAGCGTCAGCTAAATGAACATGTAATCACGATTGACCTCGCTCATACACGTGTAATGTAATAACATCTTTCCGAATCAGCTGTTGTAAGACTGTCTGGTTTTCCTGGCTGAACTCAGAGACTGGATTTTCTCTCTCAGTATGTCCTCCCAGTCTTTG
Source organism: Gasterosteus aculeatus (assembly GCF_964276395.1). Classification (NCBI taxonomy): domain Eukaryota; kingdom Metazoa; phylum Chordata; class Actinopteri; order Perciformes; family Gasterosteidae; genus Gasterosteus; species Gasterosteus aculeatus. Next base: position 15,854,323 of record NC_135702.1, read on the forward strand.
CACCAGTTCGAGCTCCGCTCCAGGTTCTGGTAACGGGTGGCCAACTTGTCCAACGCCAGCACTGCGTCCGGCAGCTCAAAGGTCAGGCCAGCCCTCTGCACGGTTGCCTGAAACTTGGCTGGAGATGCTGTTGCGATGTAGCACCTGCAAAGAAAGTTAGTCATTACTTAGAAAACTGGAGGAGAGTCGAGTGGCGTGTAGTAGTAAACGTTTTGCTCGCACTGACTCACACACACACACACACACACACACACACTAGTGCAAAAAGTGGTCTTGGAAGGTTTATTTTTCAGAACGGAACAAGCCGATCTTAGTTGGTATGTAGCGACGTGGACCCGCCTCCATTTGCGCTGGAAATAAAAACCAGCGCACAGAGAGCACCAGCAGACTGACTACCACCCCCCATGAAGTTGTAACCCTGGGGAAACACCGGAGTCTACTCGATCAATGGGAACAACGTGTGTGTACGTCGTCCGACTCACGTCCCTAAACGCAAATGGGTTCTTGTGTTATTTAAGTTATATAGCACGCGGGTCGATGCGTAGTCGATACACACGTCCCTCTATTGTTTTAGCGTTGCCGTGCGTCTTCGAACAGCCCATCATCCGAACGGCAGGTCGCCAAATCTGAAGGCACCTTCCCATCATGTGAACGGACGTTCTGAAAAAGGAACCTGCCACCGACCACCTTTCACACTCTCACACCTCAAAGTGCTGCTAGCAGGGCGGCAGTTTGCCCAGCTAGGGCAGTGTGACTGGTCTACAATGTGGAATGATTAGGCTTTTTTCTTATGGTGGCCCTTTGTTCTGGTTTAGTTCTTTCTTTGAGCGTAATAAAACACGTATAATGCATTTGAGTTGTGACCCACTTTTCATTGAGTGAATGCCAAATTCACTTCATGTCTCACTGTGACCACGTCTTGTGTGTGTGTGGCTCAGTAGATGAATGGACTTTGCCTGACCTGTTGAGCCCGGGGCTGTGAGGACAGTGGTAGTGATGCCATACGGCTACAGCTGTGTGAGGACACAGGACATACTGGTTTTCCTCCCAGCATCTCCTCATGGTCTCCAGGATCCCCTCATCAGTCACTGTTCCAGTCGATAAAACGTGTGACAACTGCAAGTAAAACATACAGTGATTGTATGAGGGTGCAGAGGAACGCTCGGTCTCACTAGGCACAAGAAGACCAGCATGCCTGCACGTATACAGTGAATGATTCCTACAAGCCTGCGTTGGTTTTCCGGCAGAGAGTGTCTGTGTGATTGTTGAAACTCCTCCATCATGTTTTTCACCGCAGCTCCATCTCTGCCCAGCAGCAGCCAGAACAGTCGCTCCATGTTGTAAGGGTCCTACAGACCAAAACGCAGCACACTGAATGACCAAACAAGTCAGTACAACGGATCCTTTACACACTTGGTGGCCGTTCAAATGAATGCCTCTTGACCTAACTAACAGCGGTGTGTTTAAGCTGTGTATGAAATTCATCAACGCTAGTCTCCCCATCTGTGCACCAGTGGATAAAAACATCTCATCCAAGAAAAATCTAAATCTATTGTACCGACTGCCCCACGTCACTGATCAGAGGTTGGTCATGAGATTTACTCATGAATTCACATGTATTCAAACAACCATTTCATTTCAAATGACTGCAAAGGCAGAATGCCTGAACATATTTTGCTTCGGGGCTGAACAGAAAGCAAATAACTGAAAAAAAAGAAGAAAAAAAAAATCAAAAACGTGGATTTAAATTGATACAACAAAAGAAAAGAATGTGTGGACGAGTGTCACTGGTGTGAGCAGTCACGACTACGGGCTGTGTGATTGTGTTACCTGGATGTCGATGGCAGGAGCCAAGGTTTGTGTGACTTTAGATGCCATGGAAAAGTCCCCCATAGTCACCGTCCTGTGCACTATGTCATTAGAGTTCACCATGGCAACCAGCTTCAGAGGCAATCCCATCAGCTTCACAATGTAGCCAGCTTATACACACACACACACACACACACACACACACACACACACACACACACACACACACACACACACACACACACACACACACACACACACACACACACACACACACACACACACACACACACACACACACACACACAAAACTTTTCTTAGGGGGAAGCGTGGTGGAATCATTTGGAAAAAGGAAACCTTTGCTCTTAGAGGGTTTAATGACTGTTTTAAATTGAACAGATTTTTTTGTAAAAATTAGTAAAAGTAAAGTAAATTACTGAAATGAATGCTCAAACAATCTCAGTTTGTTCTCAGTTGCTGACTGCTAGTTGATAAGTGATGTTGCCCGGATATATAAATAAATGGTTAAACGTGTTGGTTAATAGGTAATAAGTAACAGTGAAGTCACTTTCTGTGCACTTTCTGAGAGCACTGGCAACGACATCCTGGTCACTGCTTTCCTAACCACGCCAAAGCGACCCCTGTCAAGTAAATAGTCCTATAGCCATAAAAATAACCACATGGTAGAGCCTGTTTACATATATATTAAACTATGTCTGTGTCATATTTTTCGTCCTCTTCCCTTAGTGTTCTATTAGCTTTTTTAACTTTGCATTTCTATAGAGGTTTTTAGTGCGTGACTGACACCTACCTTTCAAACTTGGCTATTCAAGACTGAGTATATATTATTTAAAATATGGACTTTCGAGAGAAATAAACATTGAATTCAAATAGAAATCAACCTACCAGCAATGTTTCCCGCCCCTCCAGTGGGCACCACCACCTCCAGCTCAGGCAGGTCTCCGTCAGCCTCTGTGTGCTCGATACCACTGAGCTCTAGGTAAGCGTAGATGAAGTGGGCCAGCTGGACCATGACTCTTGACCAGTTGACTGAGTTGAGGCTCATGAGACTGTGAGAGCTGACCAGCTCCTGGTCTGCAAAGAGACGCCGCAGAGGCCGATCTATGTCATCTGAGCTGCCGTCGGCTAGAGAGAGAAAGTCGCACGTCATTTGATTGTGATCGATTATTAGAAAGCAGCAATTGGTCCTTTTGCTTCTTTGGATTTACCAGAAAACACATGGACATTGTCCTCCAAGCAGGTGGTCATGTGTTTCTCTTGGACTGGTGTGATGCGTCCTCTGGGGTAAACCACCACCAAGTCCAACCCCCTGAGACCCCTCGCACTCTGGACTGCTGAGCCACCTGTGTCTCCTGACGTACCTGGAGAGGACACCAGCAAGCTGACGGATTCCCATTCATTACGTTCATCATCTTATCGGTGCTACTTAGTATCGTCTTTGAGAACACGTCGATGCCTGTTAATTCCATGATAGCTTTTGTGTAAATGAGCTTTACCATACTCTGATTAACATTAAGCTTTCCTTTCCCACTCAACAAATTATAAAAACCTGTGCATTTTGTGAAACTCCTTGCTCCCATGTAGGAGGGAAGATGTTTGCTTCCGGTTTCTTTCCGGCAGTCAACTTTAAAACATCGATGTCACAATGACATTGAATGTCCACTTACCTTAACCAAGTAAGTATTTAAATACTTCCTTAAACCCTTTGGGCCAATTACGAACAGGTTTTATTATCATCATCATCACTCACTCCCTCCAATGGTGTAACGTCATCACTCACTCCATTCCATGGTGTAACGTCATCACCCACTCCCTCCAATGGTGTAACGTCATCACTCACTCCCTCCAATGGTGTAACGTCATCACTCACTCCATTCCATGGTGTAACGTCATCACTCACTCCATCCAATGGTGTAACGTCATCACTCACTCCATCCAATGGTGTAACGTCATCACTCACTCCATCCAATGGTGTAACGTCATCACTCACTCCCTCCAATGGTGTAACGTCATCACTCCCTCCCTCCAATGGTGTAACGTCATCACTCACTCCCTCCAATGGTGTAACGTCATCACTCACTCCATCCAATGGTGTAACGTCATCACTCACTCCCTCCAATGGTGTAACGTCATCACTCACTCCATCCAATGGTGTAACGTCATCACCCACTCCCTCCAATGGTGTAACGTCATCACTCCCTCCCTCCAATGGTGTAACGTCATCACTCACTCCATTCAATGGTGTAACGTCATCACTCACTCCATCCAATGGTGTAACGTCATCACTCACTCCCTCCAATGGTGTAACGTCATCACTCACTCCCTCCAATGGTGTAACGTCATCACTCACTCCATCCAATGGTGTAACGTCATCACTCACTCCATCCAATGGTGTAACGTCATCACTCACTCCATTCAATGGTGTAACGTCATCACTCACTCCATCCAATGGTGTAACGTCATCACTCACTCCCTCCAATGGTGTAACGTCATCACTCACTCCATTCAATGGTGTAACGTCATCAATCACTCCAATCAATGGTGTAACGTCATCACTCACTCCCTCCAATGGTGTAACGTCATCACTCACTCCATTCAATGGTGTAACGTCATCACTCACTCCCTCCAATGGTGTAACGTCATCACCCACTCCAATCAATGGTGTAACGTCATCACTCCCTCCCTCCAATGGTGTAACGTCATCATTCACTCCCTCCAATGGTGTAACGTCATCACTCACTCCCTCCAATGGTGTAACGTCATCACTCACTCCAGCCTTCTTTGCTGCACTAGTCCACTTGTAATCTGACCCTCTAGGGAGCGTGGAGTCCTCATGTTGGGTTTGCATTTTTTTTAACCATTCTGGCTGTGTGTTAGGGAGGGTTGGTGATGAATCCCCAACCCTCCCTGACAGCCCACCACGGCCCCCTGGGGATCCCGCCCCCTAGTTTAGGAACCACTTCCTTAAGAGATTAGGTTTTATCATCAGGGCTCAAACAAGCCGATGCCTTTGTAGCGACGTCTCAGCTCAGATGGTAAAACGTATTCTTTAGTTGCCTCACCTGCCATTATCACCCATTAAGTCTTACCTACAAGAACAATAGCTGTGCGATTCTGCTTTTTGAGGAAATAGTTGAGGAAGCGCACTGTGCAGGTCATGGCCAGGTCCTTAAAGGCCATTGTGTCCCCATGGAAGAGCTCCAGGATTGACAGTCCCTCCTTCAGCCGGGCGATTCTCAACACCTCAGGTACAGAGAAACCAGTCAAGGCTTCACCCACAAGGACTGGGACGGGGAGAAAGAAAGAAAATCATTTGGTGTTTGCAGCTTGACTTTTATTGTTCTGAATATCAAAAGACATATACTTAAATTATTTGAGTCACTTCTTGCTTGATGTCTTCTATTAGTTACTTTTGAAGGAATACACTAACTGTCAAGCTTTTGGTTCATGTCCTGGTTTTCCAGTAAAGCAGTTTTTGTGTCTGGAAAGCCACGATGCTGCATCTGGGTCCTACTTCCGCCACTCCCCCGTTACACTTACCACGATTAGTTTTTACAACAGTAGGCTATATACAGTCTGTAATCCTTTCCTTGAACATTTGTGAATATCAAATGACATTAATATTACTCCAGCTCACCCTCCAGGTCCAGTCTGGGGATAAGCCGAGTGGGGATGAACAGTGAGGCAACCTCCACCACCAGTTGGGTGTAGGTCAGCCCTTTCCAGGTCCTCAAGGTGTTGGGGCTCAGCACAGGTACATTCTCAGGCATGAACATACCCCCATCGGGAGCGAATCCCGAAAACAGAACTTCATGGAAGTCCCATCCATGGACGCCACCTCGAGTACTGCAGTACTGCATCAGACCAACCTGGGGAGGGAGGGATACCTGATCTCAGATCCGACATGCTGAGTAACGCAGAATGACAGTATCAGAGTATCTGAAGTATAAAGCAGGCTTTTGAACTCACTCTGTTGTTGCGCTTCATTCCTTCACTTCTACTGAAAGTCCTCTAAGAAGGCGTTACATTCCCCAAGAAACACACAGTCCATCAACAGAGCATCGCTATCACCTCTTTGAAGAGCGAGGACCCCCCCGCTTCTGTGTTGGTTTGTTAGATAAACTAAACCAGTATAATATTAGTTAATTTTGGTCCTGCATTCACAGTTACCTTTGGGGCACATGACACTTTTTTCTCTGGTCCTCTCCATAAATCGCTCTTCCCTTTTCCCCCCCCAGCTATTTTTTTTGGGAGAGTTGTTTGTGTACAGACCGTGCTATACCGGGCTATACAAATAAATTGAGATTGGTTGATTTGAAAAAATATTAGTTGGAATATATTTTGTGATGGCATGATGCATAATACAATAAAGTTGTGTTAAATCCAACATAATCGATACAAAGGATGTGTTATTGATCGCTACGGAGTGTAACTACCTTAAGTACTGTGCCTATTGTATTGTTCTTTCTAATACTAGGCGATTAAGTTTCAGAGGGAAATCATCAAGGTATTTTTACTACACTACAGTTAACATAACAGCCGCCTATGCATTTGCTGTTTTGTCTTAGAGGCCTAATTAGAACACGTTTCACATCACTTGGTGTAGCGGCATTCCTTTAGTAACGTACGTTATTAAGCATTTCTTGGTGTTCTTGGCGTTGTTTGGTGTTTATTTCACGCAGCAAAAGCGTGACACATTCCGTCACGCGGTAGAAAAACTGCTCTGGTGCCTGATCAGCTCATGGCAGTTGCACCTGCACAACATGGACGAATCAAGAACCAAATAATCAGCACTTCCAAAACTCCAATTAACCAATATACGCACATCGGGCTCTTCCGACAAAAGTGCATTTCCCACTGGAGAAAACTACCCGCGTGTGTAAAAAGTATTTAGATCCACAGTCAAGACATATATTTACTAGTATTTGCATTGTGGTCCCTTCAGCATATATCCTGCAGTGTGTTGAAGGAGTTCATTCAAAGATCACAGCAGAACATGATTCACATGTATGTTCTTTTCATATAATGTTGAACCTGAATGAGGTTTGAAGCACACTGTGACATCACAACAGGTGTGTGCTGACATAGAACGTATTGCAGACTCCTTATCAGACAACCATGATCACGTTACTTAATCACAATACAGAACAGTCGATGAACCTTTCACCCTGTTTAAATGTCCTTTTACTAGAGCCCGTAACTCATGGCAGCTATCATACCAGCGGTGTGCACAGATAGTACAAATACACCACCATTATACTACCTCACAGAGCATGTGCCGTACTTACCGGTCAAATAGATTTATACAAAACTCTCTTCAGTTTCTCCTAAGCAACACATGCACACACACGTCCTGCCGCTCTATGCTGCCAACCTTTCTACACCAATGCATCTATTGACAAGCTGATGATTGTCCCAGCGCAGATAATAGGTGATCTTGAACTTTGGAACCACCTACCCAAGGAAATACTTACTCCTTATAAAGTAGACCGACTTCCAGATAACTTGAGATTTTGTATCCATGGTTTGTGTAAATGCATTACCCTATTACGTTAGAATAGATGGAATTACCGAATAGGAGTAATGTCAGGTTCCGTGTCAGGTTGATAGTAAACCACATCAGAGTGTCACCCAGGGATGATCAGGACATTATGATGTACCATTTCAAAATTAAAGCCCTGCCATGTCAATATGGGTCAGAATCTCTGTGGAACGTTTCCAACACCTTTTTTATAGTATGCCACAAATAAGGCAGTTTTGAAGGCACAAGGGGTTCGGGTTTTTAGTAGTAACTTGATCAAAATAGCAGGTGTAGTACAACAAGTACAAGCCCATGCACATGTGGCATGATATTGGTGATGCTACCGTTCATAACAGTGAAGTTATTGAATATTTCTGTGATGTTTTTTTGCGTTGCACTTTGCAGGCGGTGCCTGCGGACTCGTGTCATTAAAATCAATGTCAAGCTCCTGCACTGGTCCGTACTGGTAAGATGGTGGTTAATTGTGGTTGTAGCTGGTTGTCAACATCCCTGCGGTTACAGACAGGAGTCGTTTGTGTTTTAACAACGTTTCGCTGACGAGCTGTTGAACCTGTGAATATCTTACAGAACTTTCCGTTACAATAGCATTTACAGAAACCCCGACGTGTTTGACGGGTTAGCGTAGCTAGCTATCTCTGTTAGCATACTTTGGGTCTGTATGCTGATTTGGACAATTTATAAAACAGAACTTACAACTGTTTCTGAGTCGTTGAAAGTGCGTCTGGTGACTGAAACTCACGGCCGCCAGATACGAGGTGACTGCGGTCTGCAGCTCGGGGACGCACAGTGGTGTCTGTGTGTATATATATCTACATACGGTGGCCCCCTACCGGAACACGCGTGTACAAGCATTACGGTAACGGACTTCAAAATAAGGGCATAGTCCCATCCAACATGATGGGCAATTCACGAGTCTGTTAATAATTAATAAGGTAACAAATAATTAAACAAACTAATGTATTAGTTAACTACTGCATTTTAGAAATTAAATTCCAGTTCTGTGAATACTTCCTTATCCACAATAGTACAGAAGACAAAGACCAATCTGACCAAAAAATACAGTTTATTAAGGGACTTAATTTAATTTGGGATTGATCGCAGAACAGCTTAAATTGTAATATCAGGACATCCTGCTATATATTTTGAAACTGAAAGTGCATTAACACATGACATCTCATGCATGAGCCGTTTTTCCACTGATTGGAATTAAAAGCAAACGGCCAATCGTCAAACTATTTTACTAGACAAGCCGATAACCTCACAAGACGATGTTAGATTATATTAGAAACTTTTAAACAATCACAATCTCACCGTGTGAGTGTGTATATACTACTAATAACAGGCTGTTCCCCTCAGTGGGCAAGGAGAACAGCCAATTGTCAATACCTCTTCCAATTGGCTCAAAAGATTGTGGGCGGGACTTATTTCACACTCGTTTAACCCGACTAAAGGTGGCTCTTCAGGGCCACTTCATCTGCAAGGTTACCTACAACACGAGCTGCTGGTATCTGGTAAAGATGAATAGAATACCGTCAGAACTGATGGAGAGGATGAGGAGGATCTGTTGTCATTAGTTACGCCTGTAATGGTGAAAAGGCTGCTGGAGACATGTTTAAATAATTACAACGTTTTTGAGGACTGATCTACAATTTGCTCACCTACTTGGCTTCACAAAGACAGACGTTTCATTTATACGATCATTCATTTTAATGTACAGCTGCAAACGTAAAAGCATGTATTCAAGTTGTATCATGGTACACGTTACAAAATGTGCTTAAAAAATTAGAAACATGCAATTCATTGACATAAGACAGAGTATAGAGAAACACACACACACACACCTTGGTCATTCAGAGTGAACTGAATCTTTTGGATTTAGATCTATCTAACTGAGGGACACTCAGCAGCAAAGATGCTGCTTGAGAGGGAACGCTGTCAGGAGCGCAAACATTTCATAATCAAATTCAAATCTCTGAACTGTGTCTCAGACGTGGGGATCATTCAGGTTCAGACAGGCCATCCGTTTAACACAGTTCTTAAATTATAAAGATTTAACACTTTAATATAATTGAATGGTTCCATACTGAGGTGAAGATCAACAGAACTTCCATAGCACAAACCTGCATAATATTAAAGAGTACATTTCAATAGCGTGTTCTGATTAGGACGGTCACATAAGAGAAAGGAACTCAGGGAAATGCTCTGGTTTCCATTTGGAGTGTGCAAACGAAGAATGAGATTACAAAATCCTGCACATTTTACAACATGCTAGTTCATACTGACGCGGGGAAGCATTTCATCAATGAGCTCGATGAAGAGTTCCTCGTACCACTGTGCATCTTCTATCAGCTATCAAACGCTCTTCTAAACAGCTTCTGAGATCACTTGTCATGCTTTTTCCCCAACTGAACCTTCTTAACATGTCATAATGCACATTTCTATTTGATCTTTGCTCAATACATGAGCAGCATTGCCACATAGATTCCATAGTCTGGGCAGGTGTTACACTGAACAGCATCATGCTGAACCCTGGAGGAGCTCAGCTATTTGAACATCAGCTGCAGGCTGTGCAGTGTTGTTCAGTCGCTACTTCAGCTTCCCACCATGTCACTGTAAATCTTAAGACCCATAAGCTAACTTATTGAAACGGGAAAGAGCTACTCTTAGCTTCATGCAAATCATCAAGCAGAGTTTACACTGAACCCCCCCTCACGCCCTTTTCTGCTCTATCAAAAGCTGCTGGCTGTCCTCAACATGCCGAGCAAAGTATCTTGAGCTAACTCAGTCCAAGCCTTCAAAAGACGAGCAAATAGTACAACACAGAGATGTTGGCAGTCATCTGTCCCTGATTCACTGATTGACCTTTTGAGGTGTTACCTAAAAGGCTTGAACTCGGTTTGGGAATATAGCAGAGAACCATGTAGCCGAGGCCACTTCCACACACTGCTGATCGACTATTGCACTCGCTAAAGGATCAGATGTGGTGGAAGATCAAAGTCTCTTTCAAACTGACTGAAACTTTTCCTCGGCTACAGAGCAATAAAAACGCATGCAAAGTTTAGTCAATTCAAGATCATTTTAAGGCAAATTTCAAATTCAGCTACTTGTGCTTCTTTTGATATCGTAGAAAAATATGGTTGTGTTTCTTAAAGCGGTGTGACGTATTAAGGGGATGCTGCTGTTGAAATAATATGTCTACGTTTAAAGAATACTCGGGGTAGTTTCTGTGCGCTGGTGCCACAGAAAGCAGCAGGTCACTCGCCGTGCCGAGCTTTATAAGAAATACTCTGTGATGGGACACTACCAGTATTGGAACAATAGTCTTTCAATACTTTTTTGCTGTGTCGAAGACATCCATCACAGTCCCAACGGGAGAAAACAGGTCATGTTGAGAAACAATGTTAAAGAAATGAGGATTTTTCAGAGGGTGATTAAACAGCATGTTTAATAGGCCACGCCCATTACTTCAGATTTATTTGATCCACGCAGAAAATGTCCCACAAACACCGTCTCCCGTTTCACAGGATTAAACAGAGGACGACTTTTGTTACATTAAAAACCTTCAACTTTGTAAAATAGAACAAACAGAACAAACTGCACTGTCGGTCAAACCAATGAAACATTTACTCAATCTGACAACATGTGGTGGCAGAGACATGTGTTTAATCCTTTGACAAACTAAGACCTGTAGTGTAGGACTAATGTGGCACATGTCCAGTGCAGCCACCATCATCAACTGGTCTCCACGGGAGAGACGGCCGTGAGACCAGTGCTCACCGCGCAGGGAATCGTCTCCGCGGCCAGTGAAAACGCAGCCGGCGGGCCGCTTTTCTTCCTTGTGTCCCATGACAACGTTCTGTAATGTCTAAACTCTCTCCTACCACGTCCCAGCAGAAAGGGCAGGAGCCAAAGAGCCAACGGGTTAAGAGTTGTCCCGCAGATCTTTGGCCTTGGTCAGGATGGTGTGCACATCCGAGATGGGGTAATCCTGAAAGGAGAAGAAACAAATCCATTTTCTGCACTGTGTGTCTAATAATGAAGCGTCCCAGCGGATTATAAAAAGCTTCACCTGCAGTGACCTCATGTTGACCGTGAAGTCTCCGGCCAGTAGATTGTCCCGGATGAGTCTGTGGATAGAAACCAGGGTTCACTTATAAAGCCATACGGGTGGATCAATGCACAGGATCCACAGTGTGACCTGCTCACATGAGCATGGCGCAGCACACCAGGATGAGGAAGTGGAACCGGTCCTGGTCCGAGAACAGAGTGTCCCAGATGCGGATGACATCAGGCAGGAGGAACTCCTGCGATAGCAGCAAGGTCAACCAGCGGAATGTGAAATACTGCGGTTTGATGTTCTGCTCTTCCTGTGTGGACAGAAGACAAAGACAGACATGGTGGGGACACGACCATATCGGTTTGAATCATCTTTCAGATTGACCGGTTCCTGCTGCTTTTCTTGATCTGATGGTAAACTATATATTCTGTCTCAGACAAACAAAGCAATCAGAAGACACAGATGAGGTTCTAGGAACATGGGATGGACATACATTCCTAATAAGATGTAGTTATATCTGGTGTAGCAGAGGAGACAGAAGAGTGAGGCGGACATGTTTAGTGCGAGACACTTCTACAGGGCCGTACCAGCTTGAGAAAGAGCTCCAGGTCCTTGTCCTTCAGCATGGAGTACACGCTCTCCATCTTGTAGGTGATGCCACACTGAGAGTCATCCAGGCTCTTGATGAAGTTGTCTCTGTTCTCCGACATCAGGTTGGTGAAACAAAAGAACGTATCCGCTTCAGCGTGCTCTGAACAACGGAGCAGACGGCAGGTCAAAAAGGGCCGGCTTCCACTTTCAAGGCGCCCAACGTCTCAAACGTTCCGTTTCGATGCAACCCACCTTTCCACTGGCTGTTGGGGTCCGTGGCAAAAGTGTAGTAGATTGGCCCAACGATCTCATTCATGCCCTGGACATAAGCGATCCCAGGGTTGAGTTTGGCATAGATGAAGAGGATCCGCTCCACCACCTCCCAGTGTGCCTCGCTCCCATTGGGCAGCACCTCATACTCGTTGGATGGATACAGGTGGAACGCCTTTCCGGGGGAGCTGACCTGGGAGAGCACATTCAGTTCAACCACACGTGGAGCCGCTGGTCTGCAAACGATGTTTAATGCCGATTATGTGCAGCACATATAGTGACATTTATGTAGGAAAAGGAGCGGCAATTCGGTCTATCAGGGAGTACAAAAACCAGCAGGTGCCCGGACTATGAAGCCAGTTCACTGATATCAACTAGCTCCACTGACCTCAGCACCCGCTAACGCTCTAAATCAGAGGTGGCCAATAGGTCGATAGCCACGGCAGATCGCCTGCCATTGGAAAAACAGTCAGTGGGGTCACGGAAAAGCTGGTAGTGCTCACAGCGATCCTTACACATGAACACATTTAAGATCGATGCAAAAGTAGCTCACAAGCAGACAAGGTGTGGGCACCTCTGCTCTAAATGCTCCTCCAGCAGCCAAGGTATCTCACATAAAGGGGCGGGCCTTACAGCATCTGACCAACCACACAACACATCTGCTGTCAAGAGCGCCAGATTTTACAAATATATCTATTACATTAGATAAAGACAAGTAAAGACGAGACCCAAGATAAACAGTTTAAAGGAGGAAGGCGACAAAAAAAAATTCATAATGTCACAATAAATCTGTGTGTGTATTGTTTCATTAGTGTGTCACAGTATGTTATTCCTTATTCTTCCAGCTGTAAACCCCAGAGGAGTGAAGAGAAATCAACGGCAAATATAAAAACAATTCAATTCATGAAGGTTTCCTCCCATAACCTATAATTACCACAAAACGGATTAAAGTAACCCTGCGCTCATCTTTCTCACACACACACACACACTTACATTGGTGACCCCACTGCGGTTGCGGTTTACAGTTTGGGCTTTCAGCGTGGTTTGTTCCACTCGCCGTCGCAGCGTCTCGTACTCATTCTGAGGGTCCAAGATGAGTTGGCAAGGGTATTCTGTGGGGCGCTGGAAGAACGCCATGTCGGGGTACAGCCGCCTGCAAACAACATTACACTTCACCCGACCGTTGTCATCGCGGCCTGGTACCAAGGGGCCCGGCGGTGGGGGACCACTGGTCTGGAGCAACTATCCTGCTCCGAAATAGTGTCCGAACGAGCTCTCTGAAGACACCAGGACCACAGGGAGCCTTCACATGTTCCGCCGCAGAACTTAAGACACACATCTTCAGACTCACAAACTATAGCACTTAAATTGTACTTATAATGGCTCTTATCTATAGCAAGTTGTAGATCGGCTTATTTGAGGAAATTGCACTTTCTGTATCGGTATCACTATGGTTGAAATGCACTTATTGTAAGTGGCTTTGGATAAAAGCGTCAGCTAAATGACATGTGATGTAAAGCATACAGATGGATTACCTCACATCCTTATCAATTTGTAGCAGAATCTCATTGTCTTTGAAGTAGTTATTCCACCTGCTGTCGGGGTTCGGATTCAGAGGCTGAAAGAACAAGACAGAAAAACCAGACGCACCTGTGAGCAAAGAGCGAGCGAGCACACGCGCACACGCACACACACACACACACACCTCTCTACATTGTAGATCAATATTGAAGACTCAAGTAAAACTATGAAACAACACAGAAGGAAGTGTGTGTTAAACAAACCAGAATACGTTTAGAATATACACACACTACCGTTCAAAAGTTTGGAGTCACTTAGAAATGTCCTGTTTTCTTCAATGAAGATAATAAATCAATCAGAAATACTATTGTTATCTATATCTATATATTATTAATGTGGTAAATGACTATTCTAGGGGGAAACGTCAGATTTCTAATGAAATATCTACATCGGTGTATCAAGGCCCATTTCCAGCAACCATCACTCCTAATGGTGCATTGGGTTATTATGTTAGCACAGTTATGCTATAAAGAAGCTATACAACTGGCTTTGAGCTAGTTGAGTAACTGGAGCATCACATTTGTGATTCTTCTCGGCAGAGTGGCAGAGAAAAAGCCACATCTGAGACTGGCCAATACAAAGAAAAGACTCATATGCACAAAAGAACACAGACATTGGACAGAGGAAGAGTGTAAAAAGTGTTACGGACACACAAATCAAAGCTTGAGGTGTTTGGATCACACAGAAGAACATTTGTGAGACGCAGAAGAGGTGAGAAGATGCAGAAAGAGTCCTGACGCCTGTCAGGTGGTCCGAGGCCTCTTTGGTGCTGGTAAAGAGGGAGGTTCGTACAAGGTAAAGGGGATTTTAAATAAGGAAGGCCATCACTCCATTCTGCAACGCCACGTCGTACCCTGTGATTAGAGCCAATTTCCTCCTACAACAGGACAAAGCACACCTCCAAATTATAATAAGAGGAAGAAGCAGGCAGCTGGTGTGGTGTCTGTAATGGAGAAGCCACAAAGTCACCAGATCTCAACCGCATTGAGTTGCTGTGGGAGCAGCTTGACCGAATCCTACGCAAGAAGTGCCCATCAAGCCAATCCAACTTGTGGGAGGAGCTTCAGGAGGCGTGGGGGGACATTTCTACAGGTTGCCTCAACAAACGAACAGCTAGAACGCCAAAGGACTGCAATGCTGCAACCAGTTCTTCAAACTTTGCTTTTTTTATGTCTATGATAATATTTTCTATTCACTTTGCATCTCATTTGATAAATAAAAGTTTTCATAAGAGTTTTCATGGAAAACACAAAATTGTCTGTGTGGCCCCAAACGTTTGAGCGGTGGTGTAAATACACCGGCCACTTTCTCAGCTACACCTGTTCAATTGCTTGTTCACACAAACAGCTGATCAGCCAATCACAAGGCTGAATGAGACTTTTAGGGACTTTGAACGTTCCATGGTTGTTGGTGTGTCAAAGTGCTGATCCAGTGGGATTTCGGTTGGGGGAGAATTGTTGAGTCGGCGTAGAGTGACGCACTCAGGAATGTGACCTTTGATGTGAGCCTGTGACCTCAGACAGTCCAGGGTGAGAGAAGACACAGAGGGAACCATACGTGCCCTGACTGACCTTTTAGAGGTTATTGATTGACTGGGTCCCATTAAGGGAGGGTCTACGTCGTCTGGTACCTTTCCATACGCTCCTCTTTCAGGGGGGGCTCTCCTGTGCTGAAGTGTATAGAACCTCCTGTTCTCCCCCAGAAACTTGGTCAGATCTTCCTGCTCCTTTGGGGGGGGGGGGACAATCTGCCCCTTTTCAGCTGAATTGTCATTTGACTTCTGTCTGTACTTACAGCTTGTGTTGATGATTTCTGTATTCTTTAGCATTTTTCTATATTCTAGTTAGTAATAAATACTTAATCACAAAGCAAGTTCAAGATACTTTGGATTTCTCACAAGGGCTTAATCCACAAATTTCCACCACACTCTTTAGGGTCTACAGGGAAGAGTCCAAAAAGAGAAAATATCCAGTCAGCAGCATTATCACCCGCCCACCCGCCAAATGTGGGTAGAATCTAAAATAATAAACTCATTGCAGGGTTCTCAAGCCTTACACATTGGCCGTGACACACACACACACACACACACACACACACACACACACACACACAGTTCAACGGGGTCACACGCCACACCTTGAGAACCAACACCGACCGCGTTGTCCTGCTACCGTATCGTTTCCCCTCTCAGCCACCGTACCCTCGTTACTAAGCAACAATGACGTGAACACACGTGACAGGTGAAGGCTTTTGATAAAACTTTGGCTCAGAGAACCAGGAGGACGGACACAAAGGAGAAAAACAGGATGAAATCGAAAATGAAGAGGAGACAAAGAAAAGACTGTTCAACGAAAAGTGGAGGTCCAGTCGAGAACGGCTGGTTTATGATCCAGCCAAGAAAATAATGTAATAAACTGATTGTAGGACGTACGGCAGTGAAAAAGGTTAAGGAGGTCTCTTTTCTATTTGGGACAAGCAACTTCACAATGGAAACAACTAAGGACCATTTCCGTTGGCCACGTCAAAAGCGTTGTGACTAAACGGACAAAGACAACAAAGCGTTTTGGTCCCTGGTCCTCACGAAGGCGGCAGAGCTTTACACCCCCTGTACCAGTTATATGGAGTCAGCTACTCTTTCTGTCTTAATCAGTTGCATATGCTTCCTCACAAAAGAAGCTTTACACACTTAACAGGGCTGAAGATTTGGTGACTGCATATAAACATTTTATGTAGTCTCGATTTGGGTCAAATTAAACTCAATTTCCCAACCACAAGAATTGTGGATAATGAAACCTTGAACCGTGAAGGAACCTTGAAGAAGATACTACTTCAGCAGAGGACCACACCAGGGCCACTCCTGTCAGCCGAGACTACAATTCACACAGGATCACCAAAACTGGACAATAGAAGATTGTAAAACCTTGTCTGGTCTGATGAGTCTCCATTTCAGCTGCGACATTCATATGGTCGCCTCAGAATGTGGCGTAAACAACATGAAAACATGGATCCATCCTGCCGTTTAGCAACAGTTCAGGCTGGTGGTGGTGTGGTGGTGAGGGGGATATTTACTTGGTACACTTTGGGCCCCTTAGTTGACCGTCCATCCCTTTATGGCCACAGTGTACCATCTTCTAATAGCTACTTCCAGCAGGATAACGCACCACGTGACAAAGCTCATATCACCTCAAACTGGTTTCATAGATGTGCAGCCGACAGAGCTGCGCTGTGCTATTGTGTCAATAGGGACCAACATCTGCGAGGAATGTTTCCAACACCTGGTTGAAAGTCTGCCACGAAGAAATAGGGTAGTTAATTAAGGCAGAAGGGGCTCCAACCTGCCAACCTTTCACTAGCAAGGTGGACAAAATAAAGCGGCCGGTTAGAGTGTGCATATATTACACACACACACGTTAGTATTTAGGATGAGCCAGATTAAACATAGTTAATGGTTGCTGTAGTGATTATAGTAAAGACAAATTATTAACATTGGCCTGAGAGATCTTTACCATATGTAAAAGATATGACAGGTGTCATGTGCACAACAGTCGATCATGTGACAGAAATGATACATGTAATGAGAAGAAGTAGCAGCAGTAAGAAGCATTAATAATAAATAACAGCAGACTTGACTCACATGGTCCTCCATAGTCACATCTTCTCTAGAAAGGCCCATGTTGGCTTTTGCGATACCAGGCTGGATGATCATTTCTTTTAGGAACTGGGAGTACACCTCCCTGAGAGAGGGACAACAGGGAGGAACATTTGTTTAAATCAAGGTGTATACTGAGTAAAAAGGTGGATTAATCAGCTGACAAAAGATGAATAACAGATTCTTTATTTTTAATTAACAAGTTAAACAGACACACCATTTTTTGTTTAAAGCTTCTAAAATGGGATTTTATATGACTTTCAATTGAATATTTGGGGGTTTTAGTTGATTTTTTAGTCGCATCCAGGAAAATAAAAGGGCCATTTTTACATGAAACACTGAACAAACAATCGATAATTCACCATCCTAACCTGCAACAACCCTAAGCCCACATCTATATACATGACCTCCTGTTAGTTAATACGATATCCAAAACCTGAAAACCTGTGATCTAAACAAAGAAACAACACTAAAGGTTGTTTCTGCCCAGCTGGCTTCACAGCGAGACGCAATACACGGCGCCAGGCCGTTCGTCCGAGCCACCTAACGGCGTCACCTCCTGTCACCAGCTATGCTGATTGGAAGCAGCTGACCTCCATGTTATTTGATCAACGTGTTCTTCTTACCTCTGCTTTTTGAGAAAAGACTCCCATAACGTCTGGTCGAAAGGCAGATAATTAAGAAGGATCTGAAAAGTGAGGGAAATAATCACAAGTCAGGGTCGGCCATAATTTAGACTATGGGCAGCATCAAAAGACAATTTATGGATGTAGAATGAGAGAGGAAGCGTTGTGTACTGTATGAGTAGTCAGATGAGACCTCCTGGAAGCTTGTGTGAGTATGGAAGATGAGATGAGAATAACGAGCTTCCTCGTCTTGCAGGCAATTTAAAGCTGGATCAAAGAACCACTCGTGGCATTTTCAACTTTTCACATCCAACAATTATTCTACAATTTTGAATGTTTTGCTGGTCCGTAGTTTACTGAAACCCTGCGATGTAATGTTTTCTGAAGGACACGTGGCTCCAGATGGAGTGGAAGGTATACAGCAGTTTGAATATGTTAATGATGATGTATCATCGAGCATTCATCAGGTGGAAACAGGCTGGTGCAGTTTGGTCACTAGCTTAGGTTTTAGTTTTCTAATTTGTCTAGCAGCGTGTGATCGCCGTAATTGTCATAGTCAGTCTTCTGATAAAATCTGACATCATGCATATTACATTTAGGGACGATACAAAGAAGGGCGATGCGATCACCATTCTTGATAGGGATTGTACAAAGGCAATCAAGTATCCCATTCATATGAGATGTTCACAGTTAGTTACAATCCCTTCTCAGCATAGACAATGTTTATTTATGGCTATTTGACGTTGGACAGGCAGATCGAGGAGTCACACTCAATGTTTTTTTTCCATTCTTCACAGTACAGTTTGTTTGCTGTTCTGGAGGATAATGCATGAAAAAGTGCATTAAGTATAAACACTTGCATACATGCCCGCCTTCTGTGGTGTGCAGGGGGAACTAAGCCATGTTGGATCCGACTTGTAACGCAAGCGGAACTCAAGGAAAAATGTACAAAAGCTTTGGGATGTTTGTAAATGTTGTTGCATGAGGGCCGATGTGTCACGCACAGAAGTTTAATAAACAACACAACTTACTTTCCAGCAAAGTGCTCGTATGCCCCCTTCGAATGGGATTCCTGAGTTGATTAAAGAAAATGACAATAAGATCTAACACAAACGTGATCAGTTTGAGCACACAGAAGCTGGAGGAGGGAGAGTTACCGTTGAAGCACAGCTCCCTCAGGGTCTTCAGGTTTATGTTTTCTTCACTCAAGGTTTCTTTGAATTCCAGTATTCTGAAATAAGAAACGAGACGAGGTCCGAACCAATGGTACGTCTGAGTTACTGCTCAGTGACAAAATGCCTCAGACATCATATACACAATGTGAACTCATAACAAGTCATATTGATTCCTAAAACCTTTGTGAGAATAACTTTAAAAGAACAGTTTTACATATTGGTTAGTGTGCTTAATCCTTTCTTTCCACGGGTGAGATGAAAGCATAGCATTAAGAATAAACCATTGTTGGCGTTTCTTATATTCAAATGCAATGTGGTTTAAAATCCAGTCAGAGAAAAAGGAAATTATTATTATTCAGAAATTATGAAAGTGGTTACTTAATCGAGCCCAAGGACTTTGTCCAAGGTTTGTCTTAATGGTCTTTAGCCATATACAGCAGTAACGTTAGCGGTATAGCTAACTGCTATACAGCAGTAACGTTAGCGGTGTAGCTAACTTGCTATACAGCAGTAAGGTTGGCTGTTTAGCTAACTTACTATACAGCAGTAACGTTAGCTGTTTAGCTGCTATATAGCAATAACTTTAGCGGTACAGCTAACTGCTATACAGCAGTAACGTTAGCCGTTAACGTAGTGTGTCAGCTGATGTGCTAACCAGGAGATAGCATAGCTACTAGGATCGGTTAAGTTGCTAACGTTATATTAGTTAACTGGTAAAGCGCTAAGAAGTCTCTGTGTTTTCGACATTTAACTAGATGTGACACAGAAGTCGCCAACATCTACACGCGGAATGTTTTTGCTATGTTTGTCTCGCCAGCGTTTCTGATGCGCTATCTGGACCGGAGCGGTTCTCGGTCTACTGGTCGGCTGCTAGCTGCTGCTGCTATGGAGGATGTGCGGTTATCGTAGGATTCAGACCCTCCGCGTGTCCTGCGTCTCCTCCAAAGACAAAGACGTACTGTGTCCCACCTGTTTTTGTACGCAGATGACATGATGGTGTCTCGTCAGGCGGCGGTGTATTCCTTTTACTGTCCCCAGAAAGGACTGAAGAGATGTCCAGAGGGAGGTCCCCCTGTCACTTCCGTCTTCACAACAACGATGCAGCCGCTGGCCACAGTCACACCGTCACAATGGGCTCATGTGTCTGCAGCCAGGCCAGCTTTCATAAACACAACGTCACATGTAGTAGTTGCACAGGTTGCATTTCAATTAACGTGTAGTTATAAATAGACCATAACCGACCACTTAAAGCCGAATGTGAAACACTGACTGTGATTTGTTGTCACGCCGCTAGGTGGCGGCCCTGAGTAGAAAGTACACGCCGTGTGATGCTCGAAGCAGCAGCAGCGCCCAGTCCGACAAGTGGTCGGTGGAAGGTTCCTTTTTCAGAACGGCAGGTTGCGGCGGTCGGTTCCTCTGGTGGTCGGTTCCTCTGGTGGTCGGTGGTCGGTTCCTCTAGTGGTCGGTTCCTCTGGTGGTCGGTGGTCAGTTCCTCTGGTGGTTAGTGGTCGGTTCCTCTAGTGGTTAGTGGTTGGTTCCTCTGTTGGTCAGTGGTCGGTTCCTTTGGTGGTCAGTTCCTCTGATGGTCAGTTCCTCTGGTGGTCGGTTCCTCTAGTGGTTAGTGGTTGGTTCCTCTGTTGGTCAGTGGTCGGTTCCTTTGGTGGTCAGTTCCTCTGATGGTCAGTTCCTCTGGTGGTCGGTTCCTCTGGTGGCGGGTGGTCGGTTCCTCTGTTGGTCAGTGGTCGGTTCCTTTGTTGGTCAGTTCCTCTGATGGTCAGTTCCTCTGGTGGTCGGTTCCTCCGGTGGTTGGTTCCTCTGGTGGCGGGTGGTCGGTTCCTCTGGTGGTCGGTTCCTCTGGTGGCGGGTGGTCGGTTCCTCTAGTGGTCGGTTCCTTTAGTGGTCGGTTCCTCTGGTGGTTGGTTCCTCTGGTGGTCGGTGGTCAGTTCCTCTAGTGGTTAGTGGTCGGTTCCTCTGGTGGTCAGTGGTCGGTTCCTCCGGTGGTTGGTTCCTCTGGTGGTCAGTGCTCGGTTCCTCCGGTCGTTGGTTCCTCTGGTGGCGGGTGGTCGGTTCCTCTGGTGGTCAGTGGATTTTTTCTTCTTTTTGGTAGGGGCAGCCAATCAGGTGGTGGTCGGTTCCTCTGGTGGTGGGTGGTCGGTTCCTCCGGTGGTGGGTGGTTGGTTCCTCTGGTGGTCAGTGGTCGGTTCCTCCGGTGGTCGGTTCCTCTGGTGGTCAGTGGTCGGTTCCTCTGGTGGTCGGTGGTCGTTCCTCTAGTGGTTAGTGGTCGGTTCCTCTGGTGGTCAGTGGTCGGTTCCTCCGGTGGTCGGTTCCTCTGGTGGTCAGTGGTCGGTTCCTCTGGTGGTCGGTGGTCGTTCCTCTAGTGGTTAGTGGTCGGTTCCTCTGGTGGTCGGTGGTCGTTCCTCTAGTGGTTAGTGGTCGGTTCCTCTGGTGGTCAGTGGTCGGTTCCTCTGGTGGTTAGTGGTCGGTTCCTCTAGTGGTTAGTGGTCGGTTCCTCTGGTGGTCGGTGGTCGGTTCCTCTGTTGGTCAGTGGTCGGTTCCTCTGGTGGTCAGTTCCTCTGGTGGTCGGTTCCTCTGGTGGTCGGTTCCTCTAGTGGTTAGTGGTCGGTTCCTCTGGTGGTGGGTGGTCGGTTCCTCTGGTGGTCAGTGGTCGGTTCCTCTGGTGGTTGGTTCCTCTGGTGGTCGGTTCCTCTGGTGGTCGGTTCCTCTAGTGGTTAGTGGTCGGTTCCTCTGGTGGTGGGTGGTCGGTTCCTCTGGTGGTCAGTGGTCGGTTCCTCTGGTGGTTGGTTCCTCTGGTGGTTGGTTCCTCTGGTGGCGGGTGGTCGGTTCCTCTGGTGGTCAGTGGATTTTTTCTTCTTTTTGGTAGGGCCAGCCAATCAGTTTCGGTAAACATCCCAGTATGATTCAATGCAAAAAAGGGTATCCAACACAAATTATTACTTTGCAGTTACATATCAAACATTTATTCCAACAGTTTAACATAATAATGACATCTTATTCAAACAATTCTGTATATCAATGAATATTTATATAACTATATATATATATATATATAAAACTATTCAGAATATGAGATAACTACCATATCATAACTACTAGAAATATCATATAATGAATATATTATTAAAGGATAAATAAATTACAATATAAATATATAAAATCTATTATATATATTGAGATGAACATATGGGGAAACACCCAATCAGTGAGTTGAGGAAAGACCAACTCAAAAGCCCCACAAAACGCACAATTAATTACTTTGGATAAAATGTCCCTGTTTTCATCCACGTCCTGTCCTCACCGCAGTCCTGTGTGCGTCGCAGCTGCGTAGCGATGTTAACTTCCCAAGTTGTTGGAACATTAATCCCATTAATGAACATCAATCACTTTGTTTCTTCCACAGAGCCTCCTTCTCTCCATACAGGTTTACATGGACCCTGTTCCTGTCTCCTGCCATGGCCCCGCTGACAACTGCTGCTGCTATCACTATCATTATTATCATTATTAATCACATTACTATTACTCATCATATGCCCACATTACGGACTTAAGACCCCAAGTGCTTTTGCTCCTCACATGTGTCTGTGGCTTATGGTACATCTGTTTAGTGGATGGTTATTCTGTACACATGACACTCGTTCCATACTCCTCCTCTCCATAAGGTTTCTTCCTTTTTACTCCCCATTGAAGGTTTCTTTCTTTCCCCGTCCAATGTCAGGGTTTGTTCGGACAGAGGATGCCGCATGCCTGCAGACTGTAAAGCCTGCTGAGGCAAATTTGTGATTTTATGCTATACAAAATAAAATACATTGAATTGATGTTTCTGTTTTTGCAGTGCAATAGAACATCACATAATCCTTTGTTTCTCATTAATGGGATATCGTAATAAACAGTTTGCTTCACTAGAATACTGTTGTAGAAAAGTTCTGCAGGGTTCATTGCTGCATTAAGGAGGGCATCCTGGGGCAAATTTGTTCTTGAGTCCTCATCGATACAGGACTACAAGATCTGGCGATATTGAAGGATCTGCATTTGTTATCATAGTTTAGTGGTGCAAATTGCAGATTGTACACAAATCTGCAGTGGTTTGGGGGTCCTGGAACCTGGGCCATCTGGAAGAGAGAAAGTAATTCCAATCGTATAAGTAACGATCCAGAAATGTATAATGGAATAAATCATGTTGCATGTTGTTATGGTTTGGCACTTAATTGCATAAACGTACAAAACAAACAAGGTGAGTGGAAAATAACTAGAATCAATTTAGGTTTCTTCTAAATGGTTTTGCTAAAAAAAATACTAGATAAGGTCGACTAGAGGAAAATAAGTCACGTCAACAGTAATACTACTAGCATACTCCAACTGCTACTAATGATAACTTTATCAACTGACCAACTTGATCAAATGCGTGAAAATAGGAATAATAATATCCTGATGGACGAGTGATGGAATAGATGAAGAGGAATAACCAACATTGGAAGACTACGAGGAAAGATTGAGGGGACGGGGGAGAAGTCAGAGGAGAAAGAGAAGGAGGAGGAGAAATAGGAGGAGGAGAAGGAGGAGGAGTCTGTTTGTTGACATCGGACGAAAGGGAGAATCAGATGAGTGAAGACTAATGATTAGAACTTAATTTCTCGCCGTCATCAAGACTTGGCGACAGCTAAGGTAAAGCCGCGGCCAACGAGCCGGCCGACCGCAGTTTGTTGTGTGTGTTCCCTCCCCGCGGGGGGCTTAGCTAGCGCTAGCCCCACTAGCCGTGTTAGCTAGCACCATTGAAGGGAAAGTAATCGTTAGCCGCGAGCTAATTTACAGGCTGAAAGGTAAGGTGAAGCGAAGCCTAAAATAACAAGTGCAGCTTCGTGGTGTATTCGGTGGTTGTGAGCGAGTAGGTTTACAGTTGTTGTCTGTTTGTCAGTGACTATTTATCGTTAGTGAATCATTGTACAATGTAGCTAGCTAGGAAGCCAGCTAACTTCGTAACAGTGTCCTGGGAGACCAAGACTCGCCGCGGTGTGTGGTTGACGTTAACGTAACTAACGTTAATACACTGGTAAGGAAAGTTATGTAGCAACCGCCTATCCGAAGTTTCCAAGTTAGCTTAACAGCAATAATACTTCAGCGTAAACTAAATACGCTAATTTAGTTCGAACCGTTGACACAAGTTGATGGCGAGTAACCGACGTTACGTGTGAAGGCTGCCCGTCCGAGGCGCGTGCGATGCCCGCAAAGAGGTCGTGAAACGGGACATAAATAGTCTGTATTTAGTATTAACAGAGGAGTCATTCAACATACGTGGAACGACTTGAATGTCATTAGCGTAACTTGAATTAATTGATGTGAGTTTATTTCGTCGCATGAGGTTAAAGGGCACCACACAGAACACTTAACATAAGAGCAATATTTATTAACCTAAAACATGAATGCTTTACTGTGGCGAATGTCAAAGAGAGTGGAAAAATGAAACAATGCTTCCATTTAATCCTCACGTAAGTGACAATGTCAACGGGGACAGTTTAGCCGTCTAAGGTGTTTACTGTGTCCAATGACAGGTCCCCTGCACTGCCCTGTCCTCGGTCCGAGCAGGAGGAGAAGAGGCGAACATGGCGGCCAAAGCAGGAGACAACCCTGACAGCCTCATGACCCTGGCCACCATCTTCTGCCTCAGGAACCTGAGGAAGACCATGTGCTACCAGGGATTCAGGAGCAAGCTCAGTCTGCGCTCGGACATCTTCCTTCCCAGCGAAATCTGCGACAAGCTGGTTAACACGTATGGAGCTGCGTCGCTTTCATGGTTTCCCAATTCCCGAGAGTCTTCTTGGTCAAAATCCAATGATGTTTCATTTTTTTTTCCAAACAGATACATGGAGTTGGTGCACACAGACAGTAACTTTGAACCAGAGGAGAGCTTCTTTCAGCTATTCTCGGACCCTCGAAGCACCAGACTGACCAGGGTACAGCTGAGAGAAGACTTTGTGCGCGACAGAGATCTGGAGGCCATTAAAAGACAGGTGAGACATCACACGTTAGTCAAAGACCAGTTTTCAGCTCTCCTTTTGCAGTTCACCTCCGTGGCACATCTCAAATAGAAAACTTTCTAAAGACAAAACGAAGGCACTATATTGTTTTTCATTCTTTTTTTAAAGTATTATTTTTATAGTTTTCATTCCCATCAACCTAGAATTGCACTGTACTTAATTATGTAGACACAGACACAATTAGACAATGTATATGAGACAGCATATCACAAGCAGTCATAATATGTAAACCTTTTTATTTGTAAATTAAATTAGTTTTTCTCCTAATGCATGTGTTTTAGGCAGGTTTGTTTGGTCAGGATTTGAGGAGGGGCTGATGACCAAACTGTTGGTTGATACCAATCAGACCACTCTGTCTATTTGAAGCCTTATTTTTTTTTCTGTCTAGCATTATTTATTTAAATGACAGTTAAGTCGCAAAATGAGAAGGTGGAGAATTGAAGAAGACCACTCATTACACCGGCTTTGTTTTTTTGCGTGTGTGCCCTGAGGCAACCTCTGGGTGTGAAAGACGACACCCGTGATGAACGGCCTTAAACCTGCATTCTCTCTACTGGCCACCAGGAGGCGAGCGCTCTGCTCCACGTCTGTCATACAACGACAGTCCATGAGACAATGACATTGTCCCCTGGTTTATTAACTATCCAAACATTGCCCCACCCACTAGCTGTAAGGCTTCTTCAATACAGCATTGTGATCCTATTTTTAGAGTCAAATTAAAGTTAAACTTTAGGGTGGGCTTACCGTGTGATTGACAGGCTTTTACCACAGAGTCATCTGGTCGGTCCGGACAGTTTTCTTTGTTTTTACCTCATGATCTTTCTGTGGTAATCTTTTTTACCTGATCAAACACAATTTTAACCTTTTGGTCTCCTGAAAATGTCCGGTTCGTCATTTATCAGAATCAGATTTGTTTATGTTATATGATAAATCATTTAGACCCATATCCTCCTCCGTAGATTATAAGTATGTTTTCTACTGTGATTCACCCACAGAGTCAGTGTTGGCTCAGTGGTAGTTATTCAGAGCAGGTTGTCCTTCAATCAGATGAGCGTGTGTATCATAAAGAGCCGTACAGTACATTTATGTCCTGTCAAACAGTGAGACGGAATGTTTTGTAACTTTTACCAATTAATTGCAGTATAATACAATTTCTAAATGTGTTTCATTAATGATTTACTTCTTGTCTCACTACAGGACCCGATTGAGCTGCACCTCACCTACTGCAATAGTCTGTCGTCCCGCAGCTTGAAAACACTGACCTGCTTCCGGGAGACCTTGGTTTCTCTTTGTCTCTTCGGCTGCAGCCACATCTTCTACAGGAAGGGCGGCGCCCCGCTCGCCTGCAACGAAGACACTGAGGACGAGGACGAGGAGAGCCCTGCTTCTAGGCAGGCACTCGAGACAGACTTTAGCTTCGAGGGCTTCAACCGCCTCAGGTTGCTCAACTTAGGTGGCCTGCCCGACGAGGTGGATGCTGAAAGTCTGCTCAGACCCCTGAAGTCGCTCATCTCACTTGATCTGTCTAATGTCCAATTGCCGGGAACAGCGTTTCTCACCCAGTGGAAAGATAGACTGGCATCCCTTGTGCTCTACAACGTCAACCTGTCCGAGGAGTTGATCAGTACAGTGGTGGAGCTTTCTAACCTCAGGTAAGGTAGGAGGGGCTTCTATGGGGAAGTTGGCATCATGCTCTTACCACACCATGTATATCCTGCCAATCGAAAGTGATCAATTACAACATGGTGTAATAAACCTGGTACACCAGGTTTATTACATCTTTGCAAGTGAAAGCCTATCTGAAAGTATTCGCCCAAATGCAGACGTAAAAAAAAAAATCCAGACTTCCTTGAGGGGTGGAGCCCCTTGTTCAATGGTACAGGAAACACAATCTTTCTTATAAAAAGAACTGTATCAATTCAAAATATTTAAAAATATAATAAATACATTATCTACTCTCGTTTCAAGGACAATAAAGGATGCGTTGAAACATAAAATACGTAACAAAAAGACTTAATATATCTACTACATAATGAGTTTATTCAGTTCTTCAGGGGTGAAGCGATAAAAACAAAAAGGATTAAGTTTATAAAACAGCCACAGTATTTTTCTAATAAGTTTTATGTGGATTTATTACAACTGCGGTTATTAAACCACTTGTGTCAGCTCTTCCTCTCTGTTTACAGCTTAGTTGGACGGTTCACTTCTCACTGAGCACTTCCCTTCTTTTTCTCTGTCTCTCCCCCCTGTGTGTAAATATCACTTCAGCCGGGACGCTTATCCGAACACACATATTTGTGTCAGTTATAAAAGTTATCCGTAGTGACATTGCAACATGTCAAAACATTCAAAGCTCTCAATTGTTGAATACAGTTATTTAATAAGTAAAACTGTCAATACATGCACCATCTAATGTTGTGTGTCCACGTAGTTCTTTAATGATGGACTGAATGGAATGATGGATGGAAATGGATGTTTCTGTCCATTTTTGTTGACAGTTTTATTTATTAAATAACTGTATAAAACAATTGAGAGCTTTGGATGTTTTGACATGTTGAAATGTCAGTATGGACTTTTATAACTGAAACTGCAATTCTATTCATTTTAATGTCCACATGTGTTGTTCCCTCTATATGGCCGCTAAGCATCTGAGAAGAATGCGTCTCTGTCATTGACAGGCATCTGGACGTCTCGTGGGAGACCAGGCGAACCTCTAAGTTTAAGATGAGCAGGAAAGTCCTGACGGCCATCGTGCAGCGTCTGGTCAATCTGGTGTCGCTGGACGTCTCTGGTCACATTATGTCGGACAACTGCACGGTTCCACACTTTGAAGAAGCGATGGGTCGGCCAAGGTGGGAAGCCAAATCTACGGGGAACGTTGGATCGTAGAGAAAATGTTGTCCTTGTCTTTCAGATGAACAATAAGCCAGTTTTTTTTCTTCTCTCTTTTAGCATTGAGCCTTGCAAGAGCAGCATCTATCCTTTCCAGGAGCTGAAAAGGCCGCTGCAGTTTCTGGGCTTGTACGACACCACCCTCTGTAATGTGACACACATCCCTGCTCATAAGGTACAGTTCAACACTACTATCACATCTACAGGCAGACGGTCCGTTGTGCCAAACAAGCTACAGTATTCTGTGATTCAAATGGAAAATGAATTCAGTGCATAATAAAAATGAGGGCTTTTGCTTTGTGAGTTACATCAGCGTGTTGTCGGCCTGTTTCAGGTGACCGGATCAAAGAACGAAGACCAGGTCCTGAATGCCATCGAGGCTTACACAGAGTTTCGCCCCGAGCTGGCCCACAGAGCCATCAATCAGCTGTTTGACATCGCCAGGATACAGCACTGCAGCCAACTGCTCCGAGCTTTGCAAGTACGATCCGTTTGATTTGGTCCTCCTCTTGAGGAACGGACAGGTGATGTCCACTATCTATACCTCACCTTCACCCTTCTGTCCTTCCAGCTCGTCATAGCTGCGTTAAAGTGCCATAAATATGATAAGAGCATCCAGGTGACGGGCAGCGCTGCTCTGTTCTACCTGACCAACACCGAGTACCGCAGTGACCAGAGTGTGCGGTTGCGCAGAGAGGTCATTCAGGTGCTCCTAAACGGAATGGAGCAGTACCAGGAGGTCACCGTAAGTCTACGCTGGGGCCTCAGACTAAAAATGGTTTTTAATCAATCAATGTCAAAAGTTGAATAATTGTGACTTTAGAGTAATGGTGCCCAACCAACGGAACACTTTATACCAGGACACAGAGGGAAAACCAAAACTATGACCGGATTCTCTCTCAATTACATGCAACACATTTCCCAAGTGTTTTTTTTGCTACTGTGTAAAGTGCGCCTGCTCATCAGCAGTGATAAATATTCACACACACTGATTTGGGGTGAAATCCAGGGGTTGCGGATCAAACCTACCTCTGGATTAGTGGAGACGGCTTTACAAGAACACTTTCTTGCTCATATTTGTATTTCGAACGGCACAATGTTCAGCAGTGAGGATCTGTGTTAGAGTGACACTTTGAATCTCAAGCAAAGAAAGAAAAAGCTTTCAGTGACGCAGGTTACAAAATTAACTTTTAATGTCCCCTTTTTTGATCCGTTCATCCATCCCATTTTCTTTCTGTCTGAGAAAGTTCTCCCGCATGCCGCATCCAAAGTTTTCTGCTTAACTTCGGCTCCACTGGTTGTTTGCACGCTTTCACCGGCAGACAAAGAGCACATGCGTCGCCCAGAGATCTAAAATGAAAGTGTCTATTTAAAAGTGGAGTACCTTTCTCCATTTTCTGTGCGTGACGTGTTAAGCTACTACCAGTGCTAAAAAAAAAAATGCTGTTAACGCATGATGAAATCAATGTCGGAGTTAATGGATTGCTGCGTTTTATAACATTT
Organism: Gasterosteus aculeatus; assembly: GCF_964276395.1. Classification (NCBI taxonomy): domain Eukaryota; kingdom Metazoa; phylum Chordata; class Actinopteri; order Perciformes; family Gasterosteidae; genus Gasterosteus; species Gasterosteus aculeatus. The sequence goes on from NC_135702.1 coordinate 15,884,089, forward strand.
AGAACACTGTAACATGCCTCATAACGTGCTGTAATTTTCACTTAAATTGCATCGTATAAGACAGTTTTCAGTTGTTGACCCTCCTGTGTGTCCCACGCCAGGTCCAGAGGAACTGCTGCTTGACTCTGTGTAACTTCAGCATTCCAGAGGAGCTGGAGTTCCAGTACAGTCGGGTCAACCAGCTGCTGCTGAAAATCCTTGAGCCGGGCCGGCAGGATGAGTCCATCCAGAGAATCGCTGTGCACCTCTGCAATGCTTTGGTCTGTCAGGTGGCCAACCATCAAAAGGAGGCGGTGGGGAAAATGGGCTTTGTCAAGGTAACAGCAAGTAGAGTTTAACAATTAGATATTCACTGGTACTTTTAAAATTCTACTTAATTTAGTTACAGTTTTAAATTCCCAGTGCAGAATTCCATGTTCTGTATTTGAGCCTTTCTTTGTTGCTATTCAGGAGCAGTGGGCAGCCACAGTCAAATATTTCTTTACGTCCTCACCCTGATATATCGCAGAGCTTCCCTACCGTGTGTGTGTGTGTGTGTGTACACAGAATAATCCATCAAAAGCAGCCTTGGTTCTGCTCTTGCAGCCATTTCATGCAATATAATATTTCATTGTTCAGTCAAATCTGTGCAAACTCACACTTGTCATGATACTAGGATTGATGTAATATAGGAAGCACAGGCGTAGTTACAGTTTCTCATTTCAGTATCCAAACGTTTGACTGGTACTGTACGTGCAGTATATGTTCATATTTTACCCTCTGATTAAGAAAAGAAACAGCCAATACTTGTCTCCATTGCATCACCGTCTCCGTACATTTGTGGTGTAGCAGCAGGTTTTTCCCCCTCTTCATTTTTAAAATTTTGGAGTGTTGTCCCTGTGCTGGTGTGGGGGTCTCGAGAGGATGCTGCATGTGTACAGCTTGTAAAGCCCTGATTTGCTATTTTTGGGCTATAGAAAATAAAATGAATTGAATTGAAAGCAGCTTGACAGCTCTCAGAAAAGTATTTGTTTCTTCCTCCTTCACAGAGAATGTTGAATTTAATTCAGAAGAAGTTACAGGACAGATTGGTAAGTTTCTCTTTAATTCCCTATCAATTAATCTTTGAACTTGAAATTGTATGGTTTTAGACTTTCAATAGACCAATATAACTATTGCTGCACTGCTGCTAAACTTGCTGCACTGCATCTGTTTGTCTACCTGTCGGATCCTTGCCTTCAAGTGTGTGTTTGTTTCACCTCAGTGTGACCAGGTGATGGAGTTTGCCTGGAGCGCTTTGTGGAACATCACTGATGAGACACCCGACAACTGTCAGATGTTCCTGAACTGTCGGGGCATGAGTCTTTTTCTGGAGTGTCTACAGGTGAGGCACCCGGCAGTCCACTAAGCATGCTCAGACAGTCCACCAAGCATGCTCAGGCAGTCTACTAAGCAGGTTCAGGCAGTCCACTAAACCTGCTCAGGCAGTCCACTAAGCAGGTTCAGGCAGTCTACTAAGCTGGTTGAGGCAGTCCACTAAACATGCTCAGGCAGTCTACTAAGCTGGTTCAGGCAGTCTACTAAGCAGGTTCAGGCAGTCCACTAAGCATGCTCAGGCTGTCCACTAAACATGCTCATGCGTTAGAAAGGAAGTATCCTGCTGACGGCAGTAGTCTTCTGTGTGATAACAGCTCTCCTCTCGTTGCATGATCTTACTCTAGGAGTTTCCAGACAAGCAGGAGCTTCACCGTAACATGTTGGGGCTGTTAGGAAATGTTGCAGAGGTGAGAGCGCTGAGGCCACAGCTGCTCACCCCCCAGTTCATCTCTGTGTTCAGGTAAGAGTGTGACTCTTGCTGGATCATTTCGTTTTTCTTAAAAATGTATATTTATACTAGGAAACAGCTTGTTCTGAAATCTAGTTGTTATGCCATTACAGACTAGGGGCATGAAGTGGAGCGTGAGGGCTGGGTTATTGAACTTAATGTATATGTGTGTGTTTTATATGACTATATATTTATATACTTTTTAGACTGTTCTTTTTACAGTCGGTGTCTCCAGGTACACGTTTAGCTGTGACTCATACTCCGTAGTCCAATAAACATCGCTGTAGTCTCCAGACTTCTAAACAGCGCTTGGATTTGTCAAAGTGCGTTGATACATCCTCACCAACACAACAGTGCGGTTGCCCTGACTGTAACACACCGTCACTGCTAAACAGATGAAAGCTTTGCTAAAAGAAATATCTCGTGTGTCTTTGCCTGCAGAATGAATAAATTACAAAGCAGTATATACTGATGCATAACGAGTTCACCTGCTACACGGAGAAAAGGACTTCTTCACATCATTGTGGCACTGACACACAACCCATTACTCAACTCAATGAACCAAACAGTTGAAACACAACTAAATATAGAGTTTGTAGTTCAAAGTAAATTCACGTCTGAGACTTTTAATGTCTTCTGCCTACAAATGGTCAGATATGTGCTGTTTTGTGTTGGACAGTAACCTGCTGGACAGTAAGGCTGACGGGATCGAGGTGTCCTACAATGCATGTGGGGTGCTGTCACACATTATGTTTGATGGGCCGGAGGTTTGGTCCATGGAAGAGCCGCTAAGAGACACCGTGATGGACAAGATGTGGGACGCCATCCAGAGCTGGGACGTCACCTCACGGCGCAACATCAACTACAGGTGACGATCTGTTTAGTTATTATCATACCAGCTTCTCATGATGTATTATATAGTCACATGTCATAATGCTTTATTAAAGTAAATACGATAAAGTACCAAACTCCAGAAGAAATAGTTAAATGATATTTAGAGCAGCTGTGCTCTGACATGTAATGGTGCGCTCACACCAAACCAGACTCCAATGTTTTGCGTCAACATTCCGCCATCTTTTTTTCCTCCGCATCATCCGTGTAAGACACGGCAGCTAAATAGCATCTGTAGGTGCAGACAGCTCTGTGAATATTAATATATACACTGGATGACCGCCGCTTCCAGCCGTACATGGTGCTAGCCGTTAGCCCGTTTGATAGCTCGTTCGCTCTGCTGAGGGAACCGTCCCACGGACGACAGTCTGCTCAATCACAACCGAACAACTCTTTTAAGAGCCAGACACACGTCCTGTGATATTACTTAACATTTAGTAGCAGCTGTGTCGTTAAACAATACAATTACTCTACGTTATAATGTACAATATTCAATGCCGTGATTAGATGTTGTAAAAAAACGGCACTATATTGCAAATTCGCACCACTCGAGTCTCATCGCGTCTGTGCATAGACTTTGTATATATTCCTGTGGTGTGAATAATTTGCGTTGCGTTTGTTGTGAACACATTTTAATGTAACCGCTCACAAGTCATGACATGTTTCACTGAATGTGTTGAAAAGCTACTGAAAATGACTAATGTCATGACATCACATGTGTAAATGAGTAACAACACATCAGTAAATACTACACGGAAGCTGTTTTTTCTCCATCTTGAATGTTGACATTCCTGTTGGTCTGTCAGGTCATTCGAGCCGATCCTGCGGCTGCTGCCTCAGAGCATCGCTCCTGTCAGTCAGCACTGGGCCACATGGGCTCTCTTCAACCTGGTGTCAGTTTACCGTGAGTCTCCACTGTGCTCAGTGTTTACATCCTCAGAGGTGCTCTCACCTCATTTACAGCTAGTTGATAATACATATATTGTACAACAATACACTAAATCTATCTCTTTACATTTAACTTTGTTCCACAGCGAGCAAGTATTGTCCTCTTCTGATAAAGGAAGGAGGAGTAATTCTTCTAGAGAAAGTTCTGGAGCTGGACAGCTCAAAGCCAGAGACAAAGGACATGGCCAGGTGAGACTTCAGGCTGTGTTTGTATGCATCGTTTTCCGTGCTCTTTCTTTACTCTTCTTTTTTATCAGCCAAGATCAATTGTGCAGCTGCTGATTGATGCGGGTGGAGCAGCAGAGGAAGAACTAGTTTTCCTTGTTTTAACGTTTGTCCGTTGCACTTAATAAAGAGCGATTCCAAGTCTTTAGCAGAAGTTGTACGTAGCCAAGCCTGGAATCTCTTCTGTTAAGGGGTAAGGGCACACGTGACTTCAGTAACACAAAGGAGTCTGGGGATGGTTGGATGTAACACCTGCCTGTCAGCGCGCACACACACACACACACAACTAACTGCTGCTTAGAAAAGATTTCAGGCAGCATTACACATGGAGGTCCCTGACATTCCCTTCAGTGTGGACATATCGTGTTAGCTTCAAGTAGCTTCCCTACCTATGAAACCCTCAATTAGGCCGTAATCAGGGCTAGCAACAATATAAAACCCACAACAAACACTCTTTAACAGGGTAAAACAACACAACACAACAGCTTGTGACACTGATAATCGTACATTTCTAAAAATGACCCTGCCGAACTGCATGCTGGGTACAGCTCACAACAAGAAGCAACTCTGCTGCTACATGAAAACACGGGAAAGAGCGATACAGGAGGAACAAGGAGAGACCACAGATGCACCAACACAACTTGTGCCCAAGAGAGGAGCTCCGTCTGTTTGGAGGGTTTTTGGTTTTGGAAAATCCAACTTAAGTTACGTTAGATCAGAAAACCATTTATTGCAAAGTCCGTCGAGCGTCTGATGGCAACACTAGCACCCACAACAAGCTAACGAGCTAACGCGCTAACAAGCTAACTTGCCGGCCGATTGCGAGCAGGTTGGGCAGCGGGCGGCAAACAGCTGTTTGGGTGGCGGCGGCCCTTTTCGGGGTCAATTAATTAATGTGTTTACTTGAAAAACAATACGGTCACATATCAGCAAACCTTTAGAATCTTTCTAAATACCGTGATGTGGATTTCCGGCCGTACCGCCCAGCCCTAGCCGTCAAAAATGAGCTTTATCTACTATCACCAGAGACCGTTGTTCCCTGTTTTGTTTCTACTACAAGCGAGCCGAGATCAGTCAAACTGTGATATGGACCAAAAATCCAGATTAACCGCTGTCGTTGTTTGGTCGTAGCATTTGTACCCAATTGTCCCCTTGTGGAATGCAGCATTTGACTGAAATCCCCTTTCACTACATAGAATGGACTGTTTAAGATGTGGACAGAACTTAATCCTCGACTTGTTCTACATTGAATGTTTTCAGCAAAGTGATGGAACAGTGTGAAAACTTCAAAAAAGACCCCATGGACACCAGCAATGGACAGGAGGTCAACCTTGGACAACGAGGTTGACATCATAGGAGCCATTACTCCCAGCAAACCGACCTAAGGCCCCGTGCACTGTCATCACCGCCACAATGGGCAATTGTGCGCACTATTCTTATCATTGTCATTATTTTTGTAGAGCAGAAATGTGTCTGCCGTTCAGACGCACAGTGTGTGTGCGAGTGTGAGTGACAGATGCCGTCAGAGGGCTCAGGTCTCATTCACTAAGCTGTTGACGCCGTGGATAACACCAGTGGTGACAGGAGGGAGTTTGTCCCTGACTGGCACCATTATTTGTTTTTGTTATATATGTAAATATTCTTCGTTTGTCTCTTCCTTTTACTGTGTGTATGTTTTATAATATAGCCAAACACTCATGACTTTACTCTATGTTTAGGTTTGAATGACACATGGTCAGTACTAAGAAACTATATCATTCATGTGTAGGCTGGCCGTCCTGGATTCTCTGGTCTCTAAAGGATTATTTAGATTTGGTTGCTACTTGCGTCTGTTTTTAATGATCTAGGATTTTAAGCTGATTATCGGTTGATAACTCAAAGCACCCACAGTGGCTCCACTTGATACGAGCAAAACTATGCAGGGTCCTTTGCACACGGCTAGGTTCATAAAGAGGAGCCTGAGCTCGTCCACTGGGATGGAGCGCATGCTGCAACCAGGAGAGCCCCCACTAAACTCACATATGGTAGCTGCACAAATGTAGTATTACACCTTTTTGGTGCCCAAGTCGGTGTTCACTACCAGCTGACCCGACCGAATGAATCTGGTAATATTGGGTGACTGCGTTGTCCTCACGGTAACACTTTGCTGTTTATTCCAGTAATGTTGAATCAGACTTGATGAAGTAGATTTATAAATGGTAAGGACATAGAACAGTAAAGTTTAACGCTTATTGCATCTTGTGAAGGAAGCAGTTCTTCTGAACTACGCACCTTTTACTGGTTGCTGGACATCTAGACGTTCAATAAATGAAATCACGAATGCGTACAGTTAGGCTGGTGTCTGTTTTAGCGCCTCTTCTGCTAAATGTTAAAAGAGCCAACACTACCCCCACTTCACTGGGACGGCGTCTTTATACTTCCATAAAGCCTGACGTTGTTCACTAAGTTTGCTGTTGTGACCTCCAAGACGTTTTTTGAGTTTTCTTGCAAACTGTTTCTCACCAAAACCAACAACTAGTGGTTCAAACTCCTCAGTCTGCCTTTAACTTACTGGTTGATTCAATGGCATTTCTCACAAATGGCTCTGAGATCCTTTACAGGACTTAAGAATGAGGACATTCTTCTGCAAAGGGCATTCGCATTAAATATCCAACTTAGCTGTCAAAAGGCAGCGTCTTGAATTTCCACATTTTTATCTAAGAGACTGGATTACCTGTCGTCTATAACAATGTTCAGTGAGGCATGGCTGATACAACACACATTACAGTGTATCAAGAACAAATCGTGCATTGTATTTTATTCTAGAAGTACGACACACGAGCGTGTTCCATGCAATGTGGGATATATTATTGTGTCCAACCACCAGTCCACATCCCAAAGATTTAAACAAATGAAACTGAGTAGATGAGCACCAATTCTATCACTTCTATTAAAAGAGAAGTGATTTTGTCCTGCATGTCATTTATCAAAGGAGTTCTTGAGTTCAGTGTGTTTGCACCTTTTGTCTACCGAGTGCCGATGCTGATCTCGGATTGTCAGGACTGTAACGTTGCTGTAAGAGCACATTAAGCTCCATCGGATCTCCTAATCCCACGGCGTTGGTTTAGATGGGCCGGGTCCGGGCCGCTGCACCCAGGCTCCCCAGTGCGTTGCTCCAGCTGGTTCCCAGTACCAGCCCCTGTGCTGTGTTGGTTGCTGAGTTATTTCACTTGTGTTGGTTGTATCCACTGACTTCATTTCCCTGATTCTCATGTACAGTTTTTCTTTGTGTGATTTTTGGAGTCAAACTGGTACAGCTCTATTTCTATTGCTAAGTAGTGGTGTGAGATGAACATCTTTCTTTTTGGATTTCAAATGTGTTGACATGAAGAGGATTTACAATTCAACAAAATATAGTGAGTTTGTAGTTTATAAATCACCAGTGTTTGTTTAATTACCATAATAGAAGTGTGAACTTCTCTGTAGGGAAGCTAGATGACCATTTGGAAATTGTAATCCTCCATCACACCTTTCTAAGTTCTTCAATTTCTCCGTTTTGGCTTTACAGGAAGAAATATGTATCCGAGTCTAGAGCTGAAAATGTAACCCCATGGATTTCAGTGATGACAAGAAGCTACTGTAGAGGGATGATTGTCATTTATGAAGACTTGTCTAAATTAAGAAACCTAGTTGAAGTGAAAAACTGCTGTGTTTCAGATTTCATCTACTTAATTCCTGATTCTGAAGGTCGTCAACACTCGTTACTGATTTGTTTTGTGACTGTTGTGTAATCCAAAATGGAGTGTTGAGTATTTGATCAAACATGAGAGGGGATTCCAGCTTTTCCTGCTCTGAATTGCACCAGGCCATTAGTGAATCTATATGAATAAGCAATAAAGGTGGAGTGGTAAAGAATGAAATTCAGCTTTGTTCTTCTACTTCGATTAGAACTTATCAAATTGTAATAAGCCTGGACCTCCAGTATATAGAAGACTGAGCTATGTGACTTATATCGGCTTCTGTGAGGACAACTGCATGTCATCATGCACCAGGGTGAGTGTATATGGAAGTGTATATGGAAGCACCAAAAAATGATCGTGCTCATTTTCATATATTGTGCAATAAGTGAATATAATGATCATCGCGACAGAGCTAATGCCATGTAGCAGCCTGCTTCAAGGCCTCCACCATCATCCCACGTAGCCCTGACCTCTGTGGTCATGGAGTCTGGCTGGTCCAGTCCCACCTAAAAACCCTCAGCGACCCATTCCTAGTTCCCCTACTGAGCCAAAAGGGTCTATAGACGATGCTGTCAACACGGCCCTCCACTTCATCCTCCAGCAGCTGGTCTCCCCAGGAACCTACGCCAGGTTCTAGTTTGTGGACTTCAGCTCTGCGTTTAACACCATCATCCCATCTCTCAGGGCGGCGCGGTGGTGTGGTGGTCAGCACTGTCGCCTCACAGCAAGAAGGTCCTGGTTCGGTTCTCTCTGGGTACTCTAGCTTCCTCCCGTAGTCCAAAGACACTCTGGCCTGACGATATTGTATCTGGTGGGAGACTGACGAATGACAAGGTTGTTTTGCAGTCAAAACTACTTAGAGCTCAATGCTTGGAAGAAAGTGCTCCTCCATCACCGCCGGTACGCTGCATCCACCAGGAAGCTGCAGCGTGTCATTCTCTCTGCAGAGACGGTGATCGGCTGCAACCTGACGTCTCTCCAGGACTTGTTTGCTTCCAGGACCCTGAAGCGAGCCGACCCCTCTCACCCCGGACAAATTTGTTTGTGCCACATGTTGTGAGCGGCTAGAGGGTCGTATTAGGTTACTAGCAAATGAGGAACTAACTTATGGACATTAATACAATTATTAATAATCACTAAGATACTTAAATAAAATAAACTAAACTAAATAACGGCACCACCCTGAGCAAACAGGGACCAATAACCAATACTATAAATCAAGTCTCATAATTGATATTCACTCCTTGAGAGCGAAGATGTTGGAAGGATTTAAGTTCGAGCACTGGCAATGTGTCAACTGTCACCACCATATGAATGTAGTAAACACAGGAAAACGGTTCTTTAAAGTATCACAGGGTTTATTAACTCACAGAAACACCGATCAAGATCACTTATAACTGCAAACAACAATCCCTATAACACTTATTTCAAACCTACTCACTAAACAAACAGTCAAAACCAGAGTGTGTGTGTGTGTGTGTGTGTGTGTGTGTGTGTGTGTACAAAGGGGGGTGCGAGAGAGAGAGAGACGAGGGGGGGCAGGGAAGGAACGGCGGTGGGTTTGCGCGCAACAATAAGCGGAGTGCCGGTTGTGACACCAGGGGGCGAGCGAGAGCAGCGGGGCGGAAGCGAGACGGTTAAATCAAACCACCGAGAGAGACAAAGTTACAATTACTATGGCAACGCAATCTGTTGCTATAGCTACGTTTTAGAAAGGGGGGGGATACTTATGGCGCGTTTCCACCGAGCGGTACGGCACGGTACGGTACGGGTCGGTACCCTTTTATTTGTGTCTCCACTGCCAAAAGTTGAGAAAGGTACCAAAAATCCGAACCGTACCACTTTGTGGGAACCCTTCCGTTGAGCTACCTGGCACAGTTGTTTGGTACTAAAGGGCGGAGCTAGACTCACTGCAGAGCGTTGATTGGTTGAAAGAATGGACGGACGCGAGGGGATTCTGACCCGCGACCAGCGGAACGTGGATCAGCAACGTGAATCAGGATGGTCGGACCGACGTGAGCGCAGAAACAAACGACGTGGCTCGCGATGCGAAATGAAACCACAGGCAAACGGATCTCGCGACGAAACGAAACGAAAATAAGAAAACAGCGTAATACAGTTGGCGCTTTCAGTCCCTTGCAGAAAATCACAGTCTCACATCAACAGGACATATTACGACACTTGCAGGTACACATTCAAACATAAATCAAGGGTAGCGGATTCGTTGATCCGGACTATATCGTACCACGTTATGACTGAACAAATCAAATAAACATCAGGTGTATATCAACACCCTAAATTAGTCTGCCCAGAAAGCCTGTCTCTTACTGTTTGATGGGCTCGATCGACGTAGCGGACGTCCGAACTTCTCGCTGGGAACAGCGTCGGCGCGGCGGGTCAGAGAGCGGCTGCTCTCCGGTCCTCCGGGTCGAACGGAGATACAATCAAGAAGCGAAAAAAGAAAGCGAGTCGAGTTCGTCCAGCGGGATTAAGACTGACACTTGGGAATTGGAGAAAAGAAAACAACGCTGTGGTGTCTCGATCTATCACTAACGGGGAGGTCGGGCGAAAGAGATCGATTCTTTGGCGCAATCTCTTTTATAAAGTTGAGGTCCATAAATCCATGTCACTGTCCTTGGCCAATGGGAGCTCCGTGTCTCGGTGTTCTTTTGGACGTCCTCTGTTTATGGCCAGGTGGGGTCTGCAGAGCCGCAGGGCTCCTGTTATCAGCCCCTGGCATCAGGCCACGGGGGACCATATATGTGTGTGTGTGTTTTTCCTTTGTTTTCAATCTAGAGAGTTTAGACTCTAAACTCTTGTGAAGATTGAAAGGCTTTCGTAGTTAACGATACTTTCCGAGAGTCGGATGCAGATACGCGAGCCGCCGTTAACGTGAACGTTTGCTAGCGCGTTAGACGCCAACGTCACGTGACTTAACCTGTGACGCATTCGGTCCACACGTCTCCAAAGCTGGATGGAAAAACAGGTGGCCCATAGAATGTTATGACGTCACACAAAGATGAAAGGGAACGCGTCATGGCCTACGTCAGAGAGCTCTTAATGCTCCAGAATGCATCTTGAGTGATACGCGTTCGGAGAAGCAAGAGAGCGGACGTGTGTGGAGACTTCCAAGCGACATGGCAGAATCACAGGGCGGTGGAAGGACGCTTCCACGGGAGGTAACTGAGACGTTTGTTGTCCCAAAAGAAAAGCGGATATCTCAAACCGAAGCCCGTTACACCCAAAGGAAACTCAATGAAGCAAAGAAAACGATATTACAACTTAGAATCAAGTCGGAGGAACAAAGTAAATTGATCGTTATGAGCCAGAGGAAGATGGATTATCTGCATTCGGAAATATCTTCACTCAGAGAGAATGAAGACGTTTCAAAAGAACATCTAAAAGAAGCAGAGAGGAAACTTGCAGATAAATCGAATATGAATGATGATCTTCATCGACAGAACGCTAAAATTGAAGAGCTCTCTAGAATTAACGCTGCCCATAAGCAGAGTGAAGAGGAAGCTCACCAAAGAAATCATGAGAATTTGGCCCAACTTAAAGACTTGAATGAGAAACTAGACAGAACGACCAAATATCATTCAGATTTTGTTCTGCAATCCGAGAAAAGAGAGGACGCTTTGATCAATGACAATAAGGTTCTTGGTGATAAACTGGCCTGCGTGACATCTGAGAAAGATCGAAATCAGGCAAAGATTTCTAATCTGGAAGCAGTTGTTGAAGCGCTAGTTGAGGAAATCCGAACTATGAAGAACCAGAGCCTGATCGCTGAGAGGGAACACACCAAAGTCACTGAGCATCTTTCTACAACAAACAATGTAGCAACGGGTACGATATCACAACTTAAAATCAAGTTGGAGGAACAAAGTAAATTGTTTGTTGTGAGCCAGAGGGAAATCGATCGTCTGCAATCAGAAATATCTTCACTCAGGGAGAATGAAGACGTTTCAAAAGAACATCTAAAAGAAGCAGAGAGGAAACTTGCAGAGAAATCGAAAATGAATGATGACCTTCATCGACAGAACGCTAAAATTGAAACAGACTTTGAAGAGCTCTCTAGAATTAGCGCTGCCCATAAGCAGAGTGAAGAGGAAGCTCACCAAAGAAATGACGAGAATTTGACCCAACTTAAAGACTTGAATGAGAAACTAGACAGAACGATCAAATATCATTCAGCTTTTGCTCTGCAATCCGAGAAAAGAGAGGACGCTTTGATCAATGACAATAAGGTTCTTGGTGATAAACTGGCCTGCGTGACATCTGAGAAAGATCGAAATCAGGCAAAGATTTCTAATCTGGAGGCAAATGTTAACGCGCTGGTTGAGGAAAACCGAACTATGAAGAACCAGAGCCTGATCGCTGAGAGGGAACACACCAAAGTCACTGAGCATCTTGATGACCTTCAGAGTCAAGTTGAAACATGTTACAGAACAATCTCGGAGAAAAATGAGCAAATGCAACTACTTAAACAGACCAACGACCAATATCTGTCAGAGATCCAACAATTCAGAACGGAGGAGACACCCATGGATGAGACGGAGGAGACACCGGTTCAGGCCAGAAGTTGGTCTGGCCTTGCTAAAGGTCTGGTGAACGTAGGATGTTATGCTGCCATCAGCATCGCCACGGCAGTGCTTACTAACAGCTGGAGTTCAGACTTGAATTGCAGCCAGTCAAACCGTTTCAATGATTTCCAATACACCGCACCTCGTCCCTTCTAATCAGGTACAGACTTACACCAAATATGACTATATTTGAATATGGCTATTAGTTGTATTCAAAAGACACATCCAATCAACCGCAACTCAACAGATGAACAGAATAAGACATCCCCTTCTAGCGAGGGGTAAATATTCATCTTCATGATCAAACCAATGTAGGTTTTTGCATGTATGTGTGGTTTAGGCCCGGCTAACCCGCATGCCGTTGTGTCCTTGGGCAAGACACTTAACCCAACATTGCTCCTGTAGCTGCGACTACAGTGTGTGAATGGTAGTTACTGATGGCAGGTGTCACTGTGTGTGGTTCTCCTGTCATCAGTGTATGAATGGGTGTGAATGGGTGAATGATGTCATGTAGTGTTAAAGCGCTTTGAGTGGTCAGAAGACTAGAAAAGCGCTATACAAGTACAGGCCATTTACCATTTACCATTGTTTGCCTCCGTATGTCTGTATGTGAGTGTGAATGATGACCTGACAATGTGAACTGTGATGGTTCATGTTAAGTGTGAGGTAAAGAGAATGCATTTATATTTGTATATATAATTGTATGTATGTACGTTTGAATGTGAGTGTGAATGGTGACATATCGCCTAGTGTGAACTGTGATAGTTTATCATCAAACCTTTGTAGGTTTTTGCATGTACCGGTGTTATGGTCTGGCTCAAAGGCCACAACAAATAGAGGAAACCACGCTCCAGGGATTACCAGCCAAAGATCTTTATTCACCAAAGTAACTGGTTAAACAAACAAAACACAGCAAAGGAAACACGCCATTGTGCTGGGGAACAGGAGAAAACCAGCAGTCACTCTCAAACACTCAGGAAGGGGCAGGTTTTAATGCACTCAAGAGACAGTGGCCAGCTGCGTCTGATCTGCCTGATGGCCTCAGCTCCACTCCACCAGGAAGTTCACCCTGTAACACACACAGACAGGGACACAGCCACAAATACCCTGGCAGTGGCCCTTGGGCCGCCACACCGGTATATTAGTATTTTATAGAATACATTTTACACACGTATCTTGTTTAACTGCTGTCGCCGGATCTCTCCTACTTAACAGGCAGAATACAAACACTGATTAATTTCAACTGAGGCCAATTGCCTCCCCCGGCACCGTTCCCTGAACAGTGGTTCCTTTCTCCGTCCCCCCTGCAGCCGAGCCAAACCACACCCGCCACCACATGGTTCTTCTTGGAAAAAGAAAAATCCCTGTCAAAGCCTTGAGGAGACAAGCGTGGAACATATTGGCAGATACCTGCCGTTATATTAGCGGGTGGACTTGGCTGCTTTGTGCTGGTGTCCACCAACGCACAAGTCTGACTACTTATTATGACTAATAAGAAAGCGACCTCGTACCTCTCTGGGTTTTTGATCTCCTCTGTGATGAAGTTTGTTAGGGTTTCGGAAGCTCTCGAGGGAGGCCTCAATCCTTGTTCTCGTCCCGGCCGGAAACGAGGACACGAATGAGTCAATTCGTTTAAATTCAAAAATCAAAAGTTATTTAATAACTGAACAACGTAATAGGGATTACAATTACAAAGTGAAATACTAAGCGATCAGTGGAATATTTCGCGAAATAGAGAATCCTCTGAGCAAGTCTGAAGTGACTTATCAACGCGGCTGCAGGAGAAATTCTAACAGTCTTTCCCCCGCCATGGTCCTTTGAAAACTCTTGAGGTGTGTCTTCCTTGGTGCATTTGAATGTCATTGGCCTCTTCTCCAAAGGGTCACCTCCTCCATTGTCCCTTCCACGTCGAGGTGTGAATCTGCAGCTGTAACCTGAAACCTCTCTGTCCATCTGTCCCTCACATTCCAATGCACTCAATGTAGATACATTCGGCTTTATGCCTCAATGAGTGAATCTAACAAAGCATACATCGTTTAAGTCTTCATCTTATAACTAGTACACTTTCATTACAACAACCCATCATTAATGATCACCGTTCATCACACTTCATCATAAGATCTAAGACAGTTCGTGTGGTTCAATTCTCAAGACATTTGCCTCAGTCGGCTGCCTTACATTAAGTTGTTCATTTATTACCTGACAGGAGAAAAAACTCCCAAAAAACCCTCTTTGGGGATAAAATTGGGAGAAATCCATAAAGAACGGCAATTGGCATCCGTCCCCAGGTTTTAACATCACATTGTGACAGAATGTTAATGTGTACAGTGTTTATATGATTTAAATGACTATGAATTGTGTTTGATTGAAATTGCATTCACTTCATCTAACATGTTAATGTAATAACTAATATCTAACATCACACAAACTATAATTCTAACACTAAACATTATTACACGTACTATAATTTCCTGACTAGGGGTGCACTTCTGGCTTAAATCCCTAACAAGTTCAGCGTGTCCCAGCCCGAGTAGGAGTACAGCGCTGAGTAGAGGGCCAGGGCCATGTCACCAGGGTTCAGTTTGGGGCATTTGAACGAGCCCTCGAAGTTCTGGTCAAAACCTACATCGACACAGGGTTGTTTGACTCGTCCAGGACATAAAGAAGTATCATTTAAGGCTAAATCATTCCTGAATATTTAACGTCTAATGTCTTACATTTTAGTTATTGTAATCTTCAGATAACTTCCCTGCACATTTGTCCTTCTTGCTCATGGTAAGTTTTGTTTTCCTACCCTGTGCGAGCTTCACCAGCCCAGTAATGACGATGACGATGAGAGGAAGGACCTTCGCTACAGTGGAGATGACCTGAAGATTGGCCCCCCATTTCACTTTCATACAGTTCACAAAGGTCAGCAGACCTGGTGAGAGAAGAGGGGGGACGAAAGCAGTTAACAAATAGCAAAAAACACTACTGACCTGAGACCTAAAAGTTGCGGCACAACAAATTCATTCCAGCATCTCAGGCAGACGCATGCAGCCAAGCGGGGGCCAAGCGTGAGCCACGTGCTGCACGGCGAGTCACACGGCTGCAGCCGTTAAACACCTGCTCATGAAGCGGTTACGTCAGCAGAATTATTTTCTCAAATGATCCCGTCTGAGCTCGCTGGCTCCCTTTGAGCTAAAACCGCAACGGAGAGAGTTGTGTGCTTTATGTGGTGTCTGTGTTGCAGCATTTGTTTTAAGATGCGTGTGTGTGTGTACGGAAACACACCAAACGTGCGAATACACAATCGTGGTCTTTTTTAGGCTTTGTGAAAAAAAAATCTTTAAAACCTTAAATTGGATGTGACTTCATTCTTGGCCCTGCACATAACAAATATTTAGGGTTTCTATTCACTAAACCAGCCTGGTACATTTAAGGCTGAGTTAAAAGGAAACCAAGTATTAAGTGTATTTACACACATATCCCTCTAATTGAAAAGAAAACAAAGACCAAGTGAGGCGGCTGTAATATAATGTGGCATCTATTTAAATGCAGCATGCATGATTCAACATGTACTGGTAGCGCTGCTTAGAACTACCTTACAGCTGCTGCGAAATCTCCTAAACTCAACAGTTTGCAATTAACTTAACAAAATTCACAAAACATTTACTGCAAACACAAGCGTGCACAACCGCAGGCAGTATTAAAAACGTACAACCGATCAAGCAGAGCATGCAAGTGTGCTTAGTACAGGGAGAGACTTACATATGATGACGGCGGCGGTGAGACGGACAGCAGCATAAGGGGCTGTGCAGGTGGAGTAGAAGGGCTGGACCAGGTAGGTGGAGAAGGTCAGAGCGATCGCTGCCTGACAAGCCGGCTCAACTATCAACAAGGACGTCCACAGTCTACGGGATTAAGAAGTCTTCATCATAAAAGGCAAACATGCAGCATATATATTTTGTTTAACTGCATTAAGAGAACAATAATTAATCAAATACATTGTCTGCATCTCTACTATTAGGAACATGGCTTTCTCAGTTCAAAATGGAGAGCAGGGCATGCAGGAAAAAGAATGACCATGCAATATGTGGACCGTCTCCAACAAACTCATGAGATGACTCATGTGGAGTATTGTTGAGTAGCGTCACAGTGAAGACGTATTGTAGCACTCATTTACAGGGATTTACACAAATTAAGAATATATATGCAACCTATTGTTGTCATACAATGCAGGTTACAAAAAGACAACTGTGCGTGAAGGGAATGCATGAAAAATAACCATGTGTGTTAAAAATGAGTGTCTGCGGGGGTAAAGACTCTACCTCGACTAAAAGACTATTGTAGCACTTAAATTGTACTCGTAACGCCACCCATCTATAGCAAATTGTAAATTGGCTTATTTGAGGAAATTGCACTTTCTTGTTTCTTGTTCTCTTCTTGTTCTGAGTTTGTACCCCTATGGTTGAATGCACTTATTGTGAGTCGCAAAGCGTCAGCTAAATGACATGTGATGCAATGTAATATGCTGCCACCTAGTGATTGTTTTTTTTAATGATCCCACCCACTTATTTCGCAGGTTATGATTGACCATCAGTATTCCCTGCGTTACATAGAGCCAATCACTGTATGCTTTTGACCTTTTGACTGTAGGCATTCATCATCAGAGGATGCATTATGCTGTATGTATTATTTAATGTGAAATATGAAAACTGCAACTCTCCTTCACCCTCCTAGTAATAACATGCATGTTTAGGCTAATAATGCTCTTCAACCCTGAAACAAAGAGGGAAACACCCACCCTGCAGAGGACCTGAGCGCTGCATTAGGGGACTTAGGGCTTGTCAGGCCAGCGTTTACGCACCTCTAAGTGGCGTTTACGCACCTCAAAGTTCCCTGCGCCTTGTATTCTTTCGTTTGAATAATCCGAAATAAACTTGGTGTAATTTTAAAACAGCTAAGACTACGTTTGCTATTGTTGAACATATAAACGCCGTAGTCTGAATCATGTTCATCTGCGCTGTATTACGGTCTGTGAGCATCCAATCAGTGCCTTGCGGCTGCCGCAGCAACCAATCAGGATCCAGAAGGTGTGTAAACATACACGTTGTGGATCAGCCCAGTGGTCCCCGACCTTTCTTACCTCACGGACCGGTTTCATGTCAGACAATATTTCGCGGACCGGTCGAGAAGGACCGACTGGGGGGTAGTAGTCGCGCGCTCTGTGTTCGCTGGTCGTGCACGGTAAAAGAAAAACGCCTGGTGACGCGTAGATTAGAAAACAAGTCAGTTCTCAATGTGAAAACAAAACATGCTGTATAGGCTATTTATGATGACGTAGGTAGTACATGAGTGTTCCTTTAACTTATGTTGTCAGTGTAATTGACAGACTGCTTAACTGGTTAACTCTTAAATTCAACATATTTGTTCAGGCAGTGAGAGGACAGGCAATGATGCCGAGAGCACAGGGAGAGAAACACCAGGTCCAATAGAGAGAGGAGAAGCACAGAGGAGCCATGAACCCCAGAACGCGTGTTCTGGGGTTCATGGCTCCTCTGTGCAAGGCAGGACCTGACGTGGAGGACAAGGAGGCCCTCTGGGCACTACTGTAAAAAGGAGACTCCGTATGTAGATAGTTCTTAATCTGCAATTGTCTTGTTGTGTTGTGTTGACATACTTTTCTTCACTGTCTTCTTAGATTTAATAAACTACAAACTACTAACACATGTATTCATTGTCATTGATTGTATATGACTTTTACTGATAACATAATGCAATATAGCCAGGACAGCCTTACAGAGTCGCGACGCCTTGTGTTGCGTTGCTTCGCATCGTGTCGAGGTCTGTATGATCACAAAATTCAGTTTACCCACCTCTAATTTTACCACTACAGCACTGGTCCTCAGTGAAGAAAAAACGTGGTGAAGTTTATTAGCAAGGTGGAGGGCCCAACACACACAAACAGTTTCTTCCCGCCCGGGTCCCCCACCGACTGACTCTGATGTCCCTTTTCCCACCTGTCACTCCCCTTCATACTCCATATTTAAATATTCTTAATCACTTTCACATAACCATACTCTACACAAGTGTTCTGTTGACGGGTCGGCGGTGGTGCAGGGGTAGGGAGGGTTCGAGCCCCGGCTGCTCCATGTCCCATGTCGAGGTTTCCCTGAGCAAGACAACCCCTAATTGCTCTTTAGGCGAAAACTTAAATGCCATGGGTTAAAAATGCAACGTATGTTGCTTTGGATAAAATCGTCAGCTGAATGTAATGCAATGTCACGGTGTGGGTTATTTCCTGTCTTATTTTGTAGTTTCTGCTTCATGTCTCCCTGGGTAACTTCACTTCCTGCCTTGTCCTGTCATCCCCTGTGATTGTCTGATGGTTTCCACCTGTGTCCAATCACCTGCACCTCCCTAGTGTATTTAAGCCGTGTGTGTCTCTTGTCGCGTCATTGTCGAATGTCCTGGATGTCTCTGGTTCCTGCCTGCCTTTTCCCCTGTTCTTGTGTGTGTTTTTGCCCCTTGGCCTTTTGTTTTCTGCATTTTGACTATTAAAGTCTTTTTTTTTGCTTTAAATGTCTGCATTTGAGTCCTGCCTTCCTGACAATGTAGTGTGAATCTCTTTGTCCATGTGCACTTTATTTTAATTCTTATTTCATTTTTTCTTTCTTTTCTTCTATTTTATATTTGATTATGAATTGGATATGTTATATTTCCTCCACTGTGTTTATTTGTCTTGTTGTCCAATGTCTTATTGTCTTATTGTCCAGTGCTATCACCCGCCATGTCAATCTCCTTGTATGTCGAACATATTTTGGCAATAAATGTTACTGATTTGCAGTCAGCAGTTATCTGTTTGCAGATGGATGGATGGATGGAAGAGCTGCCCAAGATGGTGTAAACGCAAACATTCAGCACTTTTTTTATTTTATTTACAAACGTAGGATTGGGGGGAGCTGCGCTCTTGTGATTGGTTGAAAATGAGGGCGACTGTGTGATTGGCTACAGAGGTTCATGTTGAAAAAGACGCATTTGTAGATCTACTCACGTCAGACGAGTCTCAAAAAACCCTACAATATAAATATGACTCGTACTGTATTTATGTGTGCGTTGAAATATATTTGTGAATCTTTCTGTGTGCATTTGTAAATCAAATATATTTGTAAATCTTTCTGTGTGCATTTGCATTTATTGAGACTGATCTGACCCCATAGAGGGCTGATTTCATTTCAGGCAGTTTACAAAAAAATAATAATTTTGATTTTATTGACTTCACCAGTGACATATAAACGTATGTTTATTGTTGTTATTGTTATACACATGTTAGTGTTTATTTATGTGTACACATCAGAACACTCACAGGGGTTCCCCTTCATCCCCACAGAGCAGAAATGTCCACATACACAAAACAAGTGTTTTCCTTTTCTTTTCCGATGGATATTCTATTTCTGGAGCCGAGGCCATAAAAACTGCCTCAGGGTGCAACAGGTTTGTTCAATAAAACTGAATGCTGTATTGTAAGAGGTGCAGTCAGAGATGTCTCATCGTGCATCAGTCATTGTCTGGAATTATTGAGACACATTTTACAGAAATGACGTTTAGCGCATTTACATTGTAAAATATCTTGATTGGTACAGTTAAGATATTTTTGTACGGCTGTGGTCAGAAATGTCCTGTACACGTCAGTCAGATTTTATTTATTAAATGATGGCTCCACTAATCCTCAAATCAAAGACTATATACAGTTCACAAGTTAATAGGGTTTTTCTTTTAACTCAAGAGACGCAGGTAACGTTTACACGTAAGGTAAGTCATCTCAGTTACGTTGTTTTGGACTAAACGAATGACATTGTCTCACTTTGCTCTAACTAGACAGCTGGTTCTGGTTTTATCCGCTCGGGTTCTGAGGTGAGTAGAACAAGGGGGCGGGGAGTCGTGACACCGCCCGGCGCTGTGGTCTCTTTAAGGGCGGAGGGAGGACTTCCGGTGGTCCGTGAAGCGGATTACGGCTTCAGTCCTGCTGATTCGCCGTCTCAGCTGACCCGGAGGATCCCCGCAGGCAGAGCCGCAGCAGCAGCAGCACCGCCGCCGCCGCCATGGATTTCAACGTGAAGAAACTGGCCTGTGGCGCAGGCGTCTTCTTCACCCGCGCCGTGCAGGTACGCGGCGCGCGCAGCATCCCGCGGGGACACGCGGGCCGATTCCCCGCCGCGTCCCCGCGGATGAGCGGTGTCCGCGTGACGCCTTCTGCGCAACACAGAGCGCTTGTTTGAAATCCCGACGCCAGCGTTTAGCTTCGTGCGTGCTCGCGTTAGGGGGGAGGGGGGGGAGTAAGCCGATAACCGTTCGTCCCGCCTCCATCCATTATTGATCCACTATTGATGCATTATTGATCGTGTGTCATGTAACAGCCACATGTAAGTCACCGACACACCGACACACCGATGCTCGAGTCATCCGGTAGTGTGTCTGTGGATCTGTCTGTCAAGGGACCGCTGAGCTGTGGGAAACATCCCCATCACTGCTTAGTCTATCTGATAGCTTTTCATTTTATATATATATATATATATATATATATATAATACTATTGTGGATGTTTTAATGCCTCTGTAAGCTCTGCAAACTATATTTTAGGATTTATGTTAGAAAAATCAAGCAGGAGTCTTTATTTAATTCGAATTTAGAATTTAAACACACGCTAATTATGCGTCAAGGTTAAAAATATTTACTCTTCTTCTTACTCTCTTTGTGTGGGTATTTCTTTTTTAATTTCTTTGAAATTAGTTCTTCAAAGACATTCTATGTTTAGAAAAGCAGAATCTTGACGTCTGAGGTTACACACATACGAGTACAATGAAGCCATTTCCCCCCATAGATACTGTGAGATGCATGTAGTGGTAAACAATACCCACTCTGCATGTGATGTGCTGTAACATCAGACAAGTTAAAGCCCACAGATCGTATGTGTATATATTGTATTCGCTGTCAAGTGAAGATTCTTTTCCTCCCAGTTCACGGAGGAGAAACTGGGCCAAGCTGAGAAGACGGAGCTGGATCCCCACCTGGAGAACCTGATCACCCGGGCAGACAGCACCAAGAACTGGACGGAAAAAATCTTAAGACAAACCGAGGTGCTCCTCCAGCCCAACCCAAGTAAGAGAAACACTTGGTACTCACAAATGAAGCTGTATGACAACTATGTCTGGCTCATCAATCAAATGTAGCCTGGGCTACAATCATTCCCCCAAACACAACAACAACAACAACAACAACTAAGATTACCAAAGTATCAAATGCGTATTTTTATATTAAGACTGATCACACACTGCACATTTTCTGATCTAGCGATCGAAGCTACACGCTAACAAGGAGAGCGAGACGACTGAAGTCAAACCGATTAGACACCGATTGCACAAATATCCGTGACTTGTCTCGGTCCCACTCGAGGTTTGACCAAACGAATCACGTTACCGCTTTACAATCAGAAATACTCCTCAACGTGCGGTTTTTCAAAGGGGAAGAAGGCATATTTTCCAGCATTTTCCAGGTAATAAATGATCACTGGACCTGCTGTGAAATCATTCGTATCTGCTTGAGGGTAATTTTCAGGTTCAACTGATGCACCTCGTTGATTCTGATCAGCTGACAGCGCTGTCATTAAATAATGTCTGATTTCAATCTTTAATCCTTGATGTTTTTACACTTTATTATTACAGTCTGAACACACATGTGCCGTCCTCTTTCTTTACCTTTTTTCACTCTGGTTATCTCGTTTTTTAACGTCCCATTGCAATGACTTGTGGGTAATTCCCTTGTGCTAAGTCAGCATCCAAGGTAAGGTGAACGAACGAATCATTCTTCCAATCTTTTTTTTGGAGAGGACTCGTTACTCTCGAGTCCGTGTGAGGGTTCGTTCAAAATGAACGAATCGTTCACGAACGACACATCACTAAATCTCTGCATGTTGGTCCAATGGAACTATTGGAGAACTAATAACAGCCCAACAACAACAACAGGTATATTTTGATAGCGTTTGATTCATTGATGTCAGGATCTAATGATAATTCTCTAATGAAAATGAGCTCTTTTACTATAATGTTTAGAGAATGGACCTTGGTATTCATGTCTAACCCTTGTTCTGTGTATTTTCTAATCCTCCATGCTCCAGTTGACCACACTGGTAAGTCCTTTCTGTTTAAGGGAGCACTGATTAAGTCATGTTACATGAGTACAGTTGACGTTTGACTATTACTGAACCATACCAGAGAAAGTCTGCTGTACAGTGAATGTATTGGTTAAACTACCTTAAATGAACGCTCCTACATATTTTTCGGCGCGTACCTGGTCTCTCATGTGGTCGACCAGTTGGGCGGACCTGAAGATCCTCCAGTGGGAGGCGTCCGAGAGTCACCATAGTTGGATGCCGAACCATCTCCGCAGACTCCTTTTCGACACTCCCAAGTTCCTTCCTGATGTCCAAGCTCTTCATCCTATTGCTAAGACCGGCCACCATACGGGGGGAAACTCATTTTATTCCCAGAATTACATTCATTCCGTTGCTTGCGGCAGGCAGTCCGTCCCCGTCGGGGGTAGAAATCCACTGGTTTCTGTCCCCAGACCCCATAATACTGAAGCACCCTACACAAAGATCGGGGGGATCCGGTCAAAAGCCTTGTACAGGTCAACAAAGCACTTGTAGACTTGTTGGGCAAACTCCCAGGACCCCTCTTATAGAAGAGCTGGTTCACCGTTCCACGACCGGAACGGAATCTGTACCGCTTCTTGAATGCAAGAGTCGATCTTCCCCAGCGATGGAGGCGACGCTGCCTCCTCAGGGCGGATCCATGCTGCTGGCGATCGGCCCGCCACCCGCCCTGTTACCTGCTCGCCTTGGGAAACCCCACCGTCGGACGGATGCACTGAACAACACAGGATCCCTGAGCCACTCCTCCACCACGTTAAGGTGGTGCTCATAAATGAGAACATGATATTGAATTACATTGTAAAACTACTTGAATTCTCTGCGTGATAGAGCTTCATTCACATTCTGTCTGTCTGTCTGACCTCGTTGTGGGGTCGTCGTGGCGCAGGGGTAGAGCGGGGGGGGCGCTGGGAACCGCAAGGTCGGTAGTTCAAGTCCCGGCTGCTCCATGTCGAAGTGTCCCTGAGCAAGACACCCGACCTCTAATTGCTCCCCGGGCAAAAATGTAATGTAAGTCGCTTTGGATGAAAGCGTCAGCTAAATGACCTGTAATGTAACGTCCTCGGCTGCATCTCCTGTTTGTGGTTGTAGTGTCATTAGTCTGAGTGTTGTGACCTTTTAGAATAATCCAAACCACTCTACAAGGATGCTTCCAAAAATGCTCCAAACTAGAATAAATATAGGCTATCATCGTACATATAGTAGGTATAAGATATTCAAATACACCCTTTTATTAGGAATATGGGAACCATGTGACCACTTCCAATCCCATATGCTGCAATGCCAGTCCTCTCTTGACCAAATGTGTCTCAACCTTTGACTGTTCTACTGCCCGATTTACAAGATGACGTGATGGTTGGCACCAATGCATTCATTAGTTTACATAATCTTAGTTTCTTTAACACATTAATGCCTGCCACATGGTTTGAATGGCTCATGAAACTGAATCAAATGGGCTCAAGCTTGTTTTTCTCCTTGTGTGTACCGTCCTCCTGAGATCTTTCTAACCTGATATCCAGGTGCTCGAATAGAGGAGTTCATCTATGACAAGCTGGACAAGAAGCTTCCCTCCAGGACGACCAACACAGAGCTGCTGGGCCAGTACATGTTGGAAGCCGCCAATGAATTTGGTCCGGGGACACCATACGGTCAGTGGGACGGATGAGACCGTTGACTGAGACTGTTGTATCGTTGTCGTTGCTTTATGTCTAGATAAAACGTATCAGATTTCCACTGGCTACACCAGAAACACAGGAGGCTGCTTCCCTACTCAAATAATGTGTGTTTGTTTCATTTACATCGTCAGTCTGTCCTGGTACTGACTTCTTACACAACGTGTCACATGTGTGTATTTGTAGGCAGCACCCTGATCACGGTGGGAGAGTACCAGAAGAGACTCGGTGGAGCCGAGCGCGACCTCCTCCAAGCCTCAGCCGTCGGCTTCCTCACTCCTCTACGCAACTTCCTGGAAGGAGACTGGCGGACGATATCGGTAAGACTTTTTACTGGCTCGTCTACTGACTCACTCGCTACTTTACTTGAAGACGTTGTGTTGGATTTCAACACGACACAATGGAGGAGCAGTGCATTGCCATGGAAACAGAATACTTTACTGTCTTCCTGCTGGAGCTGGTTGCTTCATCATAGAAACATCCCCCCGTTCCCTCTTGTCTTCTGCAGAAAGAGAGGCGTCTTCTGGAGAATCGGCGGCTGGATCTCGACATCTGCAAAGCACGTCTGAAGAAAGCCAAACTGGCAGAAGCCAAAGCAGCGGTGAGATGAAACGAGAACTTCTTCTTCTTCCTTGTCCTGTCTTCTGTAGTAGAAGTTAACATGTTTTGCAGTCATACAAACAAAGCCAAAGACTCTCTGGTACCAGGTGAATTTGATCCATTTCTAAAAACACATTTATGTGTGAATTTGTATTGATTAATTCTGCTTTATGTGCCTCAGAACGCTTTACAGTCTGTGCACATGTGACAGACATCTGAAGCCTCACATTGGCACAGGAAAAACTCCCCCAGAACTATGATTAGTGTTGATCTAGTCATCCCCTAACTTGGTGTGGCAACGCTATAACTATTCAAGAAAGTGAACTTTGACAGACTGGAACCTGCTCTGCTTCTGCTCCACCTCTGCCCGCATGCAGATGTTGCATGCCGATGTTCTGCGCTTCAGCACATGCTTTGAGTGAAAAAAGGCCTCTTGCGGGAAACTAATAGGACCAGAAGCAACGTGTCGATCGCTGCGGCTGCATTTGCAGCACCCGAGACCGTTAAATCTACTGTACAACTTCATGAATACTTGACGGGCAGGTGGCACCTTGCATTGTAGCTCCTGCCCCAGTGCATGAACCAATGGGGGAAAGATGGCATGGGGTGTGTCGGAAGAAATCAAATTGTAAACCACGCTCCGTAGTGTGATCTCTCTCTGGGGCCGAGTGTTCCGTTTTAAAAATGACTCCATGCCATAACAAATGGAGGCTATTAAAATGTTCCAATCCCAGAGATCCGTGGCGCTCTGTGGACTCTTCTGACCTCTTTTAGCATGACTTTTTCTTCATAGCAGAAAGGCAAATCCGTCTGCTAAAATAACGTTACATACTAACATAATAATGCTGATGGTGGCTGTATAACTAGGAATGTACGTATGCAGTGATGTAGAAATATCAGGAATAATGTTGAGTTATTAGAAGTAAGGCTCAGGCTATAGGAATGATTAAATACGGCTTTTTTATGTTAAAACACCAGCAAAGTTAAGTGATATTTAGTAAGAAACTTTGCTAAAAGTACTTTTCCATATTCGTCATCTTTCTCTGGTGTTTTGCGTTCACAGCTTTACTGCCGAATAAATCTGTCATGTGACATATAACCATGTCACCATACAAACGACCTCTGCTCCACACGTAGACGAGACGACTCCGAGCTCCATCTAATGGCAGCAACGTGGATCAACGTAAGAATGTAACTTGAGTCTCATCACTGAATGATTCAGTCAGAAGTCATTGGAGCCGTCTGACGCCCCCCCGCCAGCAGCAGCAGCAGCAGCAGCTGTCTACACTTTGCTCCTGGTCATTGTCTTTCTGCCGATCTGCTTTGTGTGTAACTGCGTAACGATTGTAACTGCATGACCGTGCCAACATGTGTTTCCTCCTCCCCGCTCGTGTCTGTAGGCTGCACCCGATTTTCAGGAGACGAGACCTCGAAATTATGTTCTCTCTGCCAGCGCTTCAGCGGTAAGAGTCCCGAGTGCAACGAGTGGCAACCGGCATGCAGGGCCGCAGCTATGCTAACACGCTAATAGGCCCGGGTCTCTAGAACACCCTGGCTCTGATGTAGGAGGATGCCAACATACCAACCACATGTAAAGGCAGACTGTGCATCTTAAAAAAAAAAACAAATTACACACATATGAAAAACAGTATTATTCAGTGTTGCTAAATTCAGGCTCCTTTGCTGCTTCACTTGATCAGATATGACTGGTAACGCTTGTGAATGTTTCTTCCAAATGTCTTTGTGACCCTGCTCTCTTATGTCGCCGTGTTATATGGTCTAACCTTTCCAGTAGTTATTGGGGCCACAGGGGCAGCTGTTGAGCGAAGGTTAGAAAGATGTACGCATCTCTTCCGTCTCCATGACAACCAAGTTTGATGTTTTTACACATCTACAGATAAGTTTTAGTTTTAAATACATTGTTAGATTTTTGAAACGCCTTAAACCGTTGATGTAAGATGCACATGCTGAGTATTTATTGGCTGTAAATGACGTTGGGGCTGCAATTCTAAAGCTGGAGCAGGTGACATCAAGATGACAGCATGTTTATGCATGTTTGTTAGAAACATTATGGACAACAGCACCACGCTGGTTTGACTTAAAATGATACGGTGTCTCTGAGGAGTTTTTAGTGCACTGATCCTAAAAGAGCACATCACAGTATAATGGATACTTTTAATACAAATCAAATCATGTTGTAGAACTTGTTGTCGCCACTGTGTCTCCATTTCTCATGTAATATCAAAAAGGTACATGAGCTCACATCCAAACACACTTAGTCAGATGTTTTCTGCAATGATATCGCATCATTATCACTCATGCTTTGTGTACATGCTGTAGATGATTGCGGTGGAGGATAACGTATCATATTTCACCAGTTTATGATGTTTTTGTATATAAAGTAAATATCGTCCCTGTTCTTGTAGCAGTGAAGGAAAAGTTAGGTAGAGCTATAAAGTAGCAGATTGCGAAGGTACCTCAATGTTGCACTTCTAGGAGTTACTAAATTGATTTAGTTCCAGTCGACATTAAACCCACCTCGTAGCTGCGTTACATGAGCTAAGGAGGCTTGTTGACTTCCATCTGGTGTTCTCTGTGTGGACTGTGTGAACCGGCTGCAGAGCGGCTGGGAGAGCTGGGATGTGGAGACGGATCCCGGTGTGTCAGAGCAGCGGAAGGTTGTACGCAGAAACGTGGCGTTGGTGAAATTAGTCGTGGTGCTCCGTGGTCAGACTCCCGTTCCTTAGAGTGTGTTGTGTGTCATTCCTACTTTGCCCTACAGCATCACAAATTATGGTCACTTTGCCCATTTGGGGTTTTCCCAAAAAGCTGGGAAACCCCGGGGTACTAAAAATATTAATGTGCTTAGTGCCACATGCAAAAACAGCTAAATCAGATTACTGTTGCAGAAAAGATCATCCAATGAGAAAGATGCTCACTCATAATAACACATGTTTAACACACGCGCAGCAGATCAACCATTGATCAGCATGCAGCTTCAGAGAGCAAAGGTCAAGCAGAGTTCAGGCTGCTAACAGCACCAGCTGTTCCATACAAACACATCTGTGTCTGGAGCATCTCTGTCTCCATCGGATTCTGACTATTCAGCATTTCTAATCACGCACATGCCTTTTTGTTGAAGACATTCTGACAATATTACCGTTTTCCCAAAGTGACCATCATATGCTGAATTATTAACACGAGGGGGCTTGACTAAAACATTTAATACATCCCTGACCACAGCTCCAATCATTCATTCATTCATCATCAACAAGAAGAAAGCGTAGATTGAGTGGAGATGGAGCTCAATAATGTTTGGTGCATTTTGTGGGACAATCCTGAGTAATGGAACAGTTACATCTTTGTTTTCTCAGTGAAACACTATTTTTCAGCTTTGTGTTTGGTTTTGGTACATTGCAGCTACGTCATTAGATCTTTGTGAGACTCGATTGCACCGAGAAGGACGGCTGTGAAAAACTCACCGCTGTCACAGATGTGCTTGAATGCTCAAAACATTTTAAGCTATGAAACACTTGTATCAGGAATTGTCCATTTTCAGTGATTGAATTGTCTGACAAAATCAATTCTATTTGAACAATTTTGTTAGAGATCTTTGCTTAAGGTCGGTCAGCTACTTAGCTGGTTAGATTTAGGGTAGAAATTGCCATGGTAACAGAGACTTGATAACTAGATATTTAGATTCAGCCCCCCTCGGTTTTTCTTTTTTAGTTTGAAGCACAGTCAAAGCCTCTAGATCTTTTATAGCGTCCACATCCTTTCATGTTGGAGTCAGAATGGTTGGTGACTGCTTCTTTCTGTTCATGCTGATCGCTCAGCTGCTGAGTGAGGAAGCCGACAAAGTGAGTACCTCCACGTGTGGACATTCGCTGCGTGGAATCTGTGCGTGTTTAAAGCTCCTCTTCTGTCCTGTCCAAATGCGCCTGCAGGCCGAGCACGAGCTGCGTGTCGCCCAGGCAGAGTTTGACCGACAAGCGGAGGTGACCAAGCTGCTGCTGGAGGGCATCGGAAGCACACATGTGAGCATCTGGAGATGATGGAGAAATGAGCCCTGTGAATCCGTGTTTACTGAGCACATACATGCTCCGAAGGATGAGTAATGAGTAAATGGTGCACATTAATTGTGCTACGTCGACTTGAGTGAACTATGACACACACCTTTTTTAACTCCTCGTCATTGAACGACATACGGGGAGGTTTACAAAACACTACAGGGGAATGTAAGATGTTTGTAATGATTTGTTCTAGTTCTACAAACCATTTTATATTTCAGTTATTATTTTAAACCTTCAGATTACCTATATATATATGTGTATATATATATATATATAATGTATGTATATGATATAGATAGATACACACAACTTAGTGATTCCCTTGAGTGAAAAGATTGCTTAGATAGATAGAAAGATACCATGTTGGGATCTACCTTTAACTAGAAACATTTACGTCAAATAGTTTATAAAAAATGAATGTATATAGATAGTTGGTTATAAATACTGCTACATTGTCACAAGATGTGTTACAGGTAGTTCTGTCTTTTAGATCCTTAACCCCTTTTAAGTCAGAGAACAATGTTTTTACAGGCCTTTTTTTTTTAATACAGATTAAGTAAAGCGAATACAGCATGTTGTTTGAGCTTTATACATGATGGCTGGACAGAAGCCCCGTTTCCTGTCTTTTTGCTAACTTTGAAGGTGAAGACGCCACTCAACCTTTCTTTGAATTGTATCTAAAGATGAGCTCTGCGGTGTCGTCATTAGCACTGTTGGATTAGCGGCGTGGATTCTCTCACAGTCCAAAAGCGGCTTCGGTTCACTGATGAACTGATGACTCTACGCGTGGATGGAATGAACCTTTGCTGTACATAGATATGTGTACAGTTCTTGCAGGGATTCCACTCAGCAGCTTAAACTTTTGCTTTCTCCCCTCAGCTCAACCACCTGCGCTGCCTGCAGGATTTTGCCGAGGCTCAGGCCACCTACTACGCCCAGTGTCATCACCACATGCAGGACCTTCAGAGGGAGCTCAGCAGGTGAGGATTCATCTGTAGCATGTGTCTGGCAAAGGTAGATTAGATTACAATAACTTAGTCAGTTCCAAAAGTCATGGGACTTGAAATGGTTTCGCAGAGTGAACCGCAGCGCGTTGACCTGCATTCTAAAGCCCCTGTGAGTGTTCTGATGTGTACAAATTAGGGCTGTCCATAAATTAACTATGAAAAAGATGAAAAATTAACTAATTAATCACATATTTTGAAACGAATTAATCGCAAAAGGCGCGGCCTAAGTTAGTTTGCGTGTAACCGAGAGACGTACCGAGCCAACACAACAGGTCATCAGACCGGCTGCTGGTCCGCCTGAAGTCATCCAGACGCACTTCCTGGAGCACAACACAGTTTGTTTAATGCAAACAACAAATAAAGAGCAGAAAGTGGTTATTTATTTCCATGATGGATAGCGGAAAGTATTAGTGTTATATAGTAAATGAAGGCGAATTAACTATAAAGAGTCGGGCCTAACGCATCTTCAGCCTCCGTCTTGCTCTGACTGCAGCCAGCGTCGGTTCTGGGGTCAACTTGCATTGACGATTGAAGTTGCATTAACTGCGTCAAAAATATTTGAACACATTAATCGCATAGATCAATGCGTTAATGTTGACAGTCCATCCATCCATCTTCAACCGCTTATCCGGGGTCGGGTCGCGGGGGCAACAGCTCCAGCAGGGGACCCCAAACTTCCCTTTCCCGGGCCACATCTACCAGCTCTGACTGGGGGATCCCAAGGCGTTCCCAGGCCAGTGCAGAGATATAATCTCTCCACCTAGTCCTGGGTCTTCCCCGGGGCCTCTTCCCAGAAGAAACACCTCCCTAGGGAGGCGCCCAGGGGGCATCCTCACCAGATGCCCAAACCACCTCAACTGGCTCCTTTCGACGCAAAGGAGCAGCGGCTCTACTCCGAGCTCCTCGCGAATGGCTGAGCTTCTCACCCTATCCCTAAGGGAGACGCCAGCCACTCTCCTGAGGAAACCCATTTCGGCCGCTGACCTAGTTCTTTCGGTCATGACCCATCCTTCATGACCATTGGTGAGGGTAGGAACGAAGATTGACCGGTAGATCGAGAGCTTTGCCTTCCGACTCCGCTCTCTTTTCGTCACAACGGTGCGGTAAAGCGAGTGCAATACCGCCCCCGCTGCTCCGATTCTCCGGCCAAACTCCATCTACCCCTCACTCGTGAACAAGACCCCGAGGTACTTGAACTCCTTCACTTGGGGTAAGGACACATTCCCTACCTGGAGTAGGCAATCTATCGGTTTCCTGCTGAGAACCATGGCCTCAGATTTAGAGGTGCTAATCCTCATCCCGACCGCTTCACACTCGACTGCGAAACGCTCCAGTGAGAGTTGGAGGTCACAGACGGAAGATGCCATCAGGACCACATCATCTGCAAAAAGCAGCGATGAGATCCGCAGCCCCCCGAACTGTAGACCGTCCTCCCCCCGACTACGCCTCAATATCCTGTACATGAAGACCACAAACAAGATTGGTGACAAGGCGCAGCCCTGGCGAAGGCCAACCCCCACCGGAAACGCCTTCGACTTACTGCCGAGCACCCGAACACAGCTCTCGCTTTGGGCGTACAAGGATTGGATGGCCCCAAGCAAGGACCCCCTCACCCCGTACTCCCGCAGCACCTCCCACAGTATCTCTCGGGGGACCCGGTCATACGCCTTCTCCAAGTCCACAAAACACATGTAGACTGGATGAGCATACTCCCAAGCCCCCTCTATGATCCTGGAAAGAGTGAAGAGCTGGTCCGTTGTTCCACGACCAGGACGAAAACCGCATTGTTCCTCTTCAATCCTTGGTTTGACTATCGGCCGAACCCTCCTTTCCAGCACCTTAGAGTAGACTTTACCCGGGAGGCTGAGTAGTGTGATACCCCTGTAATTGGCACACACTCTCTGGTCCCCCTTTTTGAAGAGGGGTACCACCACCCCGATCTGCCACTCTTTTGGCACTGTCCCAGACTTCCACGCAATGTTGAAGAGGCGTGTCATCCAAGACAACCCCCCAACACCCATCGCTTTTAGCATGTCTGGACGGATCTCATCAATCCCCGGGGCTTTGCCACTGCGGAGTTGTTTGACTACCTCAGTGACTTCCACCAGGCCAATTGACGATGATCCCTCCTCCGCCTCCAGCTCCGCCTCCACCAAAGAGGGCGTAGTAGTTGGGTTCAGGAGTTCCTCAAAGTGTTCCTTCCACCGCCCGATAACCTCCTCAGTCGCGGTCAACAGGGTCCCATCCTTACTGTACACAGCTTGGATGGTTCCCCGTTTCCCCCTCCTGAGGTGCCGGATGGTCTTCCAAAAACACTTTGGTGCCGACCGAAAGTCCTTCTCCATAGTTACCCCGAACTCCTCCCATACTCGCTGCTTTGCCTCCATCACGGCAGAGGCTGCTGCCCTTCGAGCCTGTCGGTACACTGCAACTGCCTCTGGAGTCCCACCGGATATCATAACCCAGAAGGCCTCCTTCTTCAGTCGGACGGCTTCCCTGACCACCGGTGTCCACCACGGAGTTCGAGGGTTACCGCCCCTTGATGCACCTAAGACCTTGAGGCCACAACTCACCGCCGTGGCTTCAGCAATGGAGGTTTTGAACATAGACCACTCTGGTTCAATGTCCCCTACCTCCACAGGAATGTGAGAGAAGCTCCGCCGGAGGTGTGAGTTGAAAATCTTTTGGACCGGGGCCTCCTCCAGACGTTCCCAGTTCACCCTCACTACACGCTTGGGTTTACCGGGTCTGTCCCGAGTCTTCCCCTATCCTCTGACCCAGCTCACAACCAGATGGTGATCAGTTGACAGCTCTGCCCCTCTCTTTACCCGAGTGTCCAGAACATGCGGCCTCAGATCAGACGATACGATTACAAAATCGATCATTGATCTTTGGCATAGGGTGCTCTGGTACCACGTACACTTATGAACATCCTTATGTTCGAACATGGTGTTTGTTATGGACAATCCGTGACTGGCACAGAAGTCCAGTAACAAACACCCGCTCGGGTTCAGATCAGGGAGGCCATTCCTCCCAATCACGCCTCTCCAGTTATCTCCATCGTCGCCCACGTGCGCATTGAAGTCTCCCAGTAGGACTATGGAGTCCCCTACTGGAGCCCCATACAGGACTCCATTCAGGGTCTCCAAAAATGCCGAATACTCTGAGCTGCTGTTTGGTGCATATGCACAGACAACAGTCAGGGTTTTCCCCCCCACCACCCGAAGGCGTAGGGAGGCGACCCTTTTGTCCACTGGGGTAAACTCCAATGTAGCAGCACTCAGCCGGGGACTTATGAGTATCCCCACACCCGCCCGGCGCCTCACACCATGGGCCACTCCGGAGTAGAATAGAGTCCACCCCCTATCCAGGAGTGTGGTTCCAGAGCCGAGGCCGAGGATCCAACTGATAACGCTCCACCTCCCGCACAAGCTCCGGCTCCTTCCCCCCCAGAGAGGTTACGTTCCACGTCCCCAGAGCCAGCATCTGCCTCCCAGGTCTGTTCCGTCTAGACCCCCCACTGTCACTGCCACCCTTGTAGCAGCGCACCCGACCCCATCGGTTTCCTCCACAGGTGGTGAGCCCATGGGGAGTAGAGTGTTGGGCTGCCGCATCACTCCTTCGGGCTGTGCCCGGCCGGGCTCCGCGGTAAACCCGGCCACCAGACGCTGGCTGTCGGGCCCTCCATCTGGGCCTGGCTCCAAATGGGGGCCCCGGGCTTCCTCCGGGCCGGGTAACTCCTTCCCTCTTCCGTTTTTTCATGGGGGTCTTGAACCATTCTTAGTCTGGCCCCTCGCCTGAGACCACTTTGCCAAGGGTAACCCTACCAGGAGCACAAGGCTCCCGACAACACAGCCCTCAGGTTCATAGGGACACACAAACCTCTCCACCACGATAAGGTGACGGTTCCCAGAGAGGAATTAAGAGGTTAATGTTGACAGCCCTAGTAAAAATAGTTTGTTGTTAGTTATGTTACTCGTGAAGGAATAAATCAATATAAGTCCTATAAACCTTGGAGACACCGGGCTAAAGCACATCCCCGCGTGTGGGCAGCAATCATGGAAAGGTTCACATTGATGGAGTGTAGATAAACTACTCTAGAATAGGCTTTGTGCAGGCCTCAGGGCAGAGAAATGGCAGGAGTTCAAATCTGGATTACTTTCCTAAATCCGGCTCTGGTTGGCCGATCTGTTTCAACCACTTTGTTCATAGTTTGATCCTATTGGTTCCCACTAACATCACGTGGAAAAGAGCGACAGATCCCACTGAGAAGCCCAAACGGGTAGAGCATCAAATGATGTTGATAAGATTTACTAACTTGTTGGAGTTGTGTTTGGAGTATTTCCCGGATTGTTGCAAATCGTAGCCAATCTAATGTTTCGAACAGTGTTCTATTATTCGTTGGTATTTTTCTTTATCTAAATCCTTAATCTGGCTTCCTATATTCACACAGATGTGCTAATTCCATCAGCACCCCCCACTCTGCCCCTGTTGTGTGCCCCGACCCCGTCTCCTCTGCCTTCCTGTCTGGACCACCGTCTCCGGGGGCCTCCGTGTCCTCTCTGTCCAGCCAAAGGCCGCTGGCTATGGAGCAGACGCAGCTGCCCGTCACCGGCACCAGGAAGGCCAAGGTCCTGTACGACTACGAGGGCCACGACGGGAGCGAGCTGTCGCTCTTGGCCGATGAGGTAAAGTAGGATGTGGATGCTCGACCTGCTCATGAACACAAACCAGTTACTTTTGGCTCTGATACAGAATATCAAATATTTCATACATATGCATTTTTGCTTCTCGTATTGAAGTTAATACCTCAAATTCTCACATGTTATGTTCTCACCCGTAGGTGGCGCGTAAGTTTTTATCGTCGTAGTTGTTGTTACATTTGAGTTTTCATCACTTGTCCCTTGTTGTTAACGACACGAGGGCTCCGCCTGGAACAGTCGTTGTTTGGTGCCACTTTATGCCGTGCAGACGGTCCGGTCATGTATGCTAGCAACGCTGCTAATGCTAGCAGTGGCTACGTCCTGGCTTGTTTCCTTCACACATGTCAAATAGTTGACTAAAAAGAAAAAATTAGGTTTTAAATAAAAATGAAGTTCAGTGCCTCATCAACTCTGCAACCTGGAAATCCCCAGAGATTTATTCCAAGCAGAATCCTGTTCCCTGGAAAGGGTTTCAAATTGAGATTTGCACGTTCAGTGATACGGTCTCATTAGCTTCACATTTAATTGAGTAAAACTATATATTTTTATTCACGAAGTGATTAGCAGCACACCGCCATGAGTTGTTGACTGTAAACTATCATATAAGAAACTATACTACTACTATAAGAACGTTTGGTAAAAGTTACATATTAGCTACTGAAATGATTGCGTTTTGTCATAAAATATATACATTTTTTTTATTTTGTACATCTGAAAATGTTCTGTTGTGTGTTTCTCCAGCTCATTATCGTACACACCGTACCAGGAATGGATCCTGATTGGTTGATTGGAGAACGGGGGAACCAAAAGGGAAAAGTCCCCGTCACCTACCTCGAACTGCTGAGCTGATGGACCAAACAAGAGGACGGACACACACACACACACACACACACACCTGTGTGCATTCAGTTCAGTAACATTTTAATCTTAAACACTCATGGTATCTGTTTTATGAATGCAGGTGACTCGTGGGAGGAAATGCATCTGTATGGGTCATTATGAACGTCTCCCTCCTATTTTAGTAACGTATGTTCGGTCCACAGTTCCAGCAACACTCGCTCATTTTGTTATCAGAGCACTGGATATTTTTGTGTTAAAACTGAAATCCTTCTGAATCTTTCAATTGTGTTTTACCAAGAGGTATTCAAAGACATGCATAATCCATTAAAGCATCGTTCTGCTTCACAACATTATGACTTGGGTCTTATTTTGGAGTTTGTGCCGTTTGTATTGTTTAGGAAAATGTTAATGAGCTGTACTTTTATAGCACTTTTCTGGTCTTTTGACCACTTGAAGCACTTTAACAGCCATTAAAGCATCACTCACCCTTTCGCACGCGGACGGCAGAGGCAACCATGCAAGCTGCCAGCCGCCATCAGTAAATAACATTCATCCAACCGCTACGGGAGCAATTTGTTCCCGTCCACGTCCTCTGGTCGAAGGACGACCCTGCTTTCCGCTGAGTGTTTTCATCATAGCTGAGAATCGGGAACAGAGTGAATTTGCTGGCACACAGTTTGAGGAGGGAAGAAAATACATAGTTGCAAAAAGAATTTCTCCAGACTAAACCACGAAAGTACTGGGGGAACTTTCTAGTTCTACTTTACGTTTGCAATGAATATACTACATCATAGTGAATAATAGAATATTTTTGGAGAAACATAATCGAAAGGAATGTCTGGTATCAGCAACCGGATGATTAAAAAGCAAAATTAGCCTTAAACAGTGTTACAACAATGCTGAAGGCGTTCTCGCTGACTGCAGGCAGAAATTGTCAGAATAACGAATCCCTGATTCTCCACATGCATGAGAAAACTGCGTTTTCCACACTCTTGATCGGCAGCCTTTCAGCTCCGTGGATGGAGGAGATCGTCTCCTCGCACACAATATGCAGGCCAAAGTCAGGCCAACTGCCTGAGGTCAAAAGGGCAATTGGAAAGTTGGAGCATCTTCCAGTTACAAAGAATTTCTCTGATTTGTGTAACAACATTACAATAGCTGTTGTACAAGGGAGGTTAAACGGGTTTGGTTTGATTTGTGATGAGCTGAAAGATATTATCGATGTAGTGAAACATGGCTCAAGGATCAAGACCAAAGAACAGACTCACGGACTAGTGGGAGAGTGGAGTCTGGCATGTTGCATTACGTGTAAGATAACGTAAGTCTCACCAGATTCCGTGCAATAAGGGCGGGTCATAGCTACGTGTAGGGTTGCAAAGGGCCAAAAGGTTTCCATGGGAGGTTAAGCCTGGGAATTTTGACCTTTCTTTTCAATGCAAAAGCATATAACAGAGAACGTTAATGTAGTTAAGAACAAGGACTCTGGATGCAGCTAGTAAATAAACATAAAACATTCTGCTTTTAGACATCTTTGTCACCACCTAGCATTTAATTACTTGGTAAACTGAAGCCACGTTCACTTTTAATACGTTTATTAACAGCAGGCGGACCTTTTACAGCAGTGGGATGTATGTACGTCACACCAAAGGACACCATCACCTCCAGTGTTTCCCTGCCATTCAAAAAGGGGAAGTCTGACCCACCCGGGAATGTCTCTGTTATTTTACATTTACAATTATCCACTGGTCCCTGTGCACGGGGGACTTCCGTCTCAATGGGCACGTTCCTACCAGCAGACAGGCCGCGCCTCGGAAGGCAAAGGTGGCTCGCGGCCTGATTATTTGCGGCTGTTGGGGTCCATCAAAAAGCACAAGTTGGGCGACTTACCATGAAATAAAGTAATTACTGCAAAAGAAAGGCTGAGAAAAAAAAAACAGGTAATCAAAACTATATGTTCAAGATGTACGGAATGAGTTTTTTTTGTGAAGAATGTAGCCAGCTATGGAAAGCCAGCACATTTAGAACTGAAATGATTCAGGGAAAAACACTAATACCAGAGGGTTAATTCCCGTATACTCCTGTATATATAAGAGAATCATACGTTTGATTTTACATCACAAGTTGCTATCAGATGTAAACAGTAGTTTAGTGCAGTTGACAACTGCCATAGATTGTTGGTTCCCATAAGATGACGCTGAAAGATATCGTGACCCTGGAGCTTTTTCTTCAGAGCCACTATTTGGGCCAAATATCCTCCGTTTATTTTAAATCAAAATGTAATGACGTTTGAGTACATTCATGCTTATATCTTTTTTCTTTAGGACTAAATTGATGTTTTTAGCTCCATTGCTGATGAGCCTGCAATAACCAGAATATGTGGTTTGCTCGATCTGTATTAGTGGAATGATCAATGTAGCGATGCAATGTGTGCGTTTTTGGATGTTGCTAATTACTATTAGTATGTCTCGATATCTCATTGCCAAAAACGGTCTTTTTCGAGAGCTTTCCGCTGAATTTCAGTTTTCATTAAGTCGAACGCGGATGACTACTGAGCAAACTCCATCCACAACAACTGGAGCGGAAAGCTCCAGAAAAAGGTTGTCAAAGGCCTAAAGAGCTGAAATTTTTTGTCAAACGATTGAATATTCTCTTTCTTATAAGAGCAGGCAAGACTGAAGAACAGAGCTTGCAAACTGTAGAAACCGCCTCCACTCCACAACGTGTGTGTGTGCGTAAATTAATTAATTCATTTAAATTACTTCCAAAGCACACTTGTTTCATCTGGTGTTTCCTGTTTTTAACTTGTGTGTTGTAACATTCCTTCAGGAGGGGCTCTGAAAGGTCCACACATCTTGTCATCACATACTTTTCCAACTTGTGCTCCTTAGATGTGCAATAAACATGCATGTGTGTCACAGTAATATGTGTCTATTTCTTGAATATCCACAGCAATACAATAGGATTAATCCTGAAGGAACCTTATTTTGGAAGAAATATGTACGATCAACTAGAAAAGACAATGTCAATCACCGACAACAGCCATCATGTGACTGACGGAAGCCACTGAAAACACATTTCCAGGTTGTCTTGGTTATTTGTGCATGTATGTTGCACAGTGGAAAACAGAGCAGTACATTTTGTGCAAAAAAAAAATCAGGAATGAGTAACATTTACTGCCAAAGTGTGTTTGACATACAAGACATTTGACATGGTGGGTGCATAGAATTGGGCAGTAAAACAACGAGACAATGGACAAGAGTCAAATAACAGCCTCTCAAAATGTCAACGCGAGATACAAATAAAGCATGGTGTCTTAAACGCGACGTTCCCATACAACTCGTTACAGTCGGTTTTCAACACTCAACACTGTGAAAACACACCACACAGCTATTTGATCAGTTTTAGTAAAAAAAAAATCAACCTTTAGCTAAAAGATAAGTAGTGTTTGTTAAAGAACTTCACTTGCAGGCGTGATGTTAAACATTCAACATAAAATTAAAATAAGTGAATGCTAACTTTTCCTGTTTGCAATAGACATGGCAGCGGTTCCCCTGCTGTCCCCTGTTTACCAACTCATCATTTGTTTCCTGCAAAAAAGTAAATGATAACCGATTTTGTTGGTCAATAACCTGTTTTTTTAGGGAATGAGGCGAAAAATGCCGTTGATGCGTTTTAAACACGTGAAGAGATATAGATGAACTTGGGTGTGTGCTGTTGTGAGAGCGTCTCCACCCCTCGCGGTCTACTTGCTGTGGTCCTGGACCCAGTGACACAATCTGAGGCAGTACGTCTGCGGACTGACGGTGGAGAAGGACCGGCCTGGATGTCTTAGACTCTTCCATAAATGCTCCAGTCTCTTCCTAAAACTATAAACTGTGAAGATATCAATGATGCCGATGAAGTAGCGCTGCTCAGGCCCATCGATGACGTGCAGAGGATTCTTTAGATTGGGCAATAAACGTCTGTTTTGGGCCCTGAAGTCTGGAAGCTCAGTTGCGTCACCGCTCGGCACCGAAGGCTCTGGACCAGTTTGACTAATCGACCCTCCACCACATGATGCAACCGCTGCCTGCGAGGGCGCCAAATAGCTACAACCTGTTTCAGATCCATTCAGAGAGGAGTCCTCTTCCAGGACGGCCCCGGGGACAGCAGCCATGCCTGCGTGGACGCGGCTGCCGCCTGGATTCACAGATCTGAAAGAAAGTCACAGCGGAGATAAAAGCTGTGAGTTACTCTGTGTGGCCTAATTCACAAGACAGACTGTATTTTTTCTAAAGGGATCCGGATGTGTGATGGCAGGTAGACGTCATAACGGCAGTAAGAGTAAGAGCAATGAACTAGGATCTATTCTATGTTATTGTGAACTTTATTGAGCGATTCATATTACAACTATGATGTTGTATGATTTCCAAAGCAAAGCCACATTTTGTAATGAAGAAATGTGGTTTTTGCTTCATTTCCAAAGGAACAGAAACAGACCAAACCTGGATATGGCTTTGAGAGACAAACTGAGAAGAAGAGAAGAACTCTTTGCATTCAATAGTACGTAGTAGTGTGTCGAGTTACACCCCCGAGGAGTAGCGCCATCTACAGTGGAATCTATCCAAGACCCATCGGGGTCGAGCTCAGAGCAATTGTTGCTACGATTGATTGTTGATAAGATTTTCAAAAGACGTCCAATGTAGGTATGAAAAGGTACTATATGACATATATTACAACAAACCGCATGGATGTCAAGCGGTATTAGCTCAGCATCCTAGTTTGCGTATCATCGTAGCAATGTGTCATATGGGGAGCACATGTCGTGTTGCATTACATGTTGGGGGCAGGCCGGTGAAACAACCATAAGACCACTGGGATCCTTCTGCAAACTTCAATCATCATCACTGTGCGGTACTGCAGAAGTACAATTTACCGAGCTTCGGAACACTATAGACAATTTTCAGTTCTAAAGGGTTTGTCTGGTTTGCTCAGTAAGTTCAATTAGAATATCATTCATACGAGACGACAACATTCCATTTTTGCAGCACTGCCGGTCAATCAGCTTCTTCCGTATCAGAGGAACACGCTGCCAGACGTAGAGCTGCAGCTCGATATCACTTACTTCAACAGTTATATAATCAGTTAAAAGCTGCTCAGCACCGCACTCATTGAGCAAATGGTTTTTACTACTGACTTTTAATGTGGTACTCAGTAGCTTGGTAACGTAAGTGGTGACATTTGTGTTTGAACCATGAGTGTAAAGTGTTACCCAGCTTTTTTTAAGTAAATAGCACTGATTTCTTTTCAGTGTGGGTATCAGGAGATTGATTGAAGACAATATCGTCCACTGGAGGTCCTGACCTGATTCCTTTCATCGGGTCCTACGTGTGGAGGCTTTCACTGACTCGGCCCAGTTGTTCATTGTTAGTAGAAGTGCATTATGGGAGGCCGTTAGCCATTATGGTTTCAATGCCTGAGAAGAACAGCTCTACAAGGATACATCTCTGCTGGTTCTGAGGCCTCTGTTGTTTTCTTTATACCTATATATATATATATATATAGGGATTATTAAAACTTAAAATATGGCTTATCATGTATATGAAGACAATATCCACCTCCATCTTTCCTTCAAACCCAATGAGGTGTTCGGGTTAATTAGGTTCCTTGACTGGGTCAATGCTATTTTTTACAACTGACAAAACGGAGGTTCTGGTCATTGCACCTGATGATCCTGTCAGCAGAGCATTGGTCCACTCGTCTTTGTTGTTTGACCACCATGTTGAAAAGCTGTGCAGATCCACCTCGGAAATATCAGCAAACTGAGATCCATTTTATCAACAGCTGAATTAGAGATGATCGTTGATGCATTTATCGCTTCCTGTATTGATTATTGTAATGTACTTTTCTCCTCACTCAGTATATCTACGGTTAACTGTCTGCAGGTTATTCAGAAGGCTGCCAGCAGATTACTGACGGTCTCACCCCCCCCCCCCCCAACACTCTCAGATCTCTTCACTGGCTCCCTGTAGAGATGACGAGGAGGAGAAGGGAAAAGTACGGTGGCTCTGAAGTGCAAATCACAACGGGAAATAGGAAAACACAACAACATTAACTCCTTATAGCAGATAGCTGAGGACGGACCCTTCTGATTGGACAGACGGACTGTCTGTCTTTTAACCCTCTTAATCCGAAGCCTTTCGCCAGCGACGCAAAGTGACATGGAGGATTCAAATTACCGTAACTCCTTTAACTATTTGCACAATCGACGTAATTCTAACTGAGAAATGCCGCTTTCTAGATCTTATGGCAATCAATAAATCAGTGGCAGGACTGAGAGCCTGTGATGAGGGGGGAGGTGACACAGCAGGAAGTCACGGAGAGATGGCGATGTTTTACGAGTGTCTTAAAAGTGTCCAACTAGTGTTTCACCATTGTTTTAGATTAGATATGTAAAGTGTAATAAGTGAATAAATAGATATGTACAGTAAGAAATAGATATGCAATATGAACAGTAATTGGGACAAGAATAGCAGCAATTGAGGTAAGAAGTGTAGGTATGATAAGTATATGTAAAGTGCAGGTCTAAGTATTAGTGGTGGTAATAAGGTGTTGTAAATAAAAGGGGGAGATGGGGTGCTGTGGACGCTGTGGACGCTGTGGACACTACGGCCGACGCGGCTCGGGGACCGGAGTCCGATTCCTTGGCGTGAGGAATTGGATGAGTGGCGGGAGTGCGTGACAAGAGACCGAAATGCGTGACTGTCACGCTCAATGCGTATCCTCGCAGCACGAAGACGAGCAGAACAAAGACAAGGGAGTCTTTCGTGGCAGTCTTCGGGGCGGCTGAATGCGGCGCCTTCTTCTGCTATTTTTAATAATGTGTTTGACCCCTTCACCCGTGCCTGTTCGAATCTCTTCCCGCAGATACTACAGGCCTCGGGCTAGATCTGCTCTCTATCGTAACCTCTCCTCTCTCTCCTATCCCACCCGCTCCTCACACGTCCAGCACCTCGTCACAGGAGGTCTCTGGAACTGCCAGTCAGCGACTCGCAAGGCTGACTTCATCTCCGGCTTTGCTATCCAGCAGTCACTCGACTTCCTCGCTCTGACCGAGACCTGGATCACACCCGAGAACACATCCACCCCAGCCGCTCTCTCCTCCGCCTTCTCCTTCAGC
Organism: Gasterosteus aculeatus; assembly: GCF_964276395.1. Taxonomy (NCBI): domain Eukaryota; kingdom Metazoa; phylum Chordata; class Actinopteri; order Perciformes; family Gasterosteidae; genus Gasterosteus; species Gasterosteus aculeatus. Next base: position 15,926,503 of record NC_135702.1, read on the forward strand.
CACACTCCCAGGCCCACTGGTAGGGGTGGTGGCAAAGGTCTACTCATTTCACCCAAATGGAGCTTTTCTCTCTACCCTCTACCACCAGCCACCCCATTGTCCTTTGAATTCCATGCTGTAACAATCACTCACCCGGTACAATTAACCATCATTGTCCTCTACCGTCCGCCAGGCTCCTTAGGTCATTTTTTGGAAGAACTGGACATTCTCCTGTCTAATTTCCCCGAAAATGGTCCTCCGGTCATCCTCCTGGGTGACTTCAACATCCAGACAGAGAAGTCATCTGACCTCGTACACCTACTTTCTTCCTTCGCTCTGTCACTCACTCCCTCTCCTCCTACTCACAAAGCCGGCAATCACCTTGACTACATCTTTACTAGAAACTGCTCTACCACTAACCTCTCTGTAACTCCACTTCATGTGTCTGATCACTTCTTCATCTCTTACTCCCTTCCACTCTCTATAACTAACAAACCTCCCTCATGGACTAACTCTATACCGGCCCGTCGCAATATCCGCTCCCTCTCTCCCTCCTCGCTGGCATCCTCTGTTCTATCAGCTCTCCCTTCAACTGACTCCTTCTCACTCTTGCATCCGAACGCTGCTGCAGAGACTCTCCTCTCAACTCTTTCCTCCTCTCTAGACTCTCTCTGCCCTCTTACGACACGACGGACTGGCAAATCCCCTCCGGCTCCGTGGCTGTCTCAACCGGTCCGTGCCATGAGAGCCACCATGCGAGCGTCGGAAAGGAGATGGCGTAAATATAAACGACCTGACGACCTGCTTGAATTTCAATCTCTCCTCTCCTCGTTCTCTGCCTCTATCTCTGCTGCCAAAAGCTCTTTCTACCAGTCCAAAATCGAATCCTCATTCTCTAACCCCAAAAAACTCTTCTCGATCTTCTCCAATCTCCTCGAACCCCCTCCCCCTCCTCCCCCCTCCACCCTTCTTCCGGGAGACTTTGTCAACTACTTCACCAAGAAAATAGCTGACATACGCTCCTCCTTCTCAAACCCACCACCTACTTCTCGCGTCCCACCGACCTCACCTCTTTCGCCCTCACTTCCCTCTTTCACCGCCCTCTCTCCTAACCAAATTCTTACCCTAGTAACCTCTGCCCGTCCGACCACCTGCCCTCTTGACCCCATTCCATCACATCTTCTACAATCTATCGCACCTGACCTTCTTCCGTTCCTTACCTTTCTCATCAACAACGCTCTGTCATCTGGCTGTTTTCCCAATTCTCTGAAGGAGGCAAGAGTCAACCCTCTCCTGAAGAAACCCACCCTCAACCCTTCTGAAGAAAACAACTACAGACCGGTCTCTCTTCTTCCCTTCTTGTCCAAAACCCTTGAACGTGCTATCTTTAATCAACTCTCCTCTTATCTCCACTGTAACAACCTCCTTGACCCCCACCAGTCAGGTTTCAAGGCAGGCCACTCCACAGAGACTGCTCTCCTTGCTGTCTCTGAGCAACTCCACACTGCTAGAGCCGCCTCTCTCTCCTCTGTCCTCATCCTTCTGGACCTCTCTGCTGCATTTGACACGGTCAACCACCAGATCCTTATTTCCTCCCTTCAGGAACTTGGTGTCACAGGCTCTGCTCTCTCCCTTCTCTCGTCCTACCTCGATGGCCGCACCTACCGGGTAACCTGGCGAGGATCTGTGTCGGAACCGTGTCCTCTTACTACTGGAGTTCCTCAGGGTTCCGTGCTGGGTCCCCTCCTGTTTTCGCTTTACACCAACTCTCTTGGCGCTGTCATTCGCTCGCATGGCTTCTCTTACCACAGCTATGCCGATGACACCCAACTAATTCTCTCCTTCCCTCACTCGGACACCCAGGTGGCGGCTCGGATCTCTGCCTGTCTAACTGACATCTCTCAGTGGATGTCCGCCCACCATCTGAAAATCAACCCCGACAAGACTGAACTACTTCTCTTTCCCGGAAAAGATTCGCTTACCCAGGACCTGACAGTCAACTTTGGAAACTCTGTGCTAACGCCCACTTTGACTGCTAAGAACCTCGGCGTCACACTCGACAGCCAACTCTCCCTGACTCCCAACATCACTGCGACAACGCGATCCTGTAGATACACGCTCTACAACATCAGGAGAATACGTCCCCTTCTCACTCAGAAGGCAGCGCAGGTACTGATTCAGGCTCTTGTCATCTCCCGCCTGGACTACTGCAACTCCCTCCTGGCAGGTCTCCCTGCCACCGCCATTCGACCTCTGCAGCTCATTCAGAATGCAGCAGCTCGACTGGTCTTCAACCTTCCGAAATTCTCCCACACTACTCCACTCCTCCGCTCTCTTCACTGGCTACCGGTGGCCGCCCGCATCCAGTTCAAAACACTGGTGCTCACGTACCATGCTGTGAATGGATCGGGTCCAGCTTACATCCAGGACATGGTCAAACCCTACATCCCAACCCGCACTCTCCGCTCTGCATCTACAAAACTACTCGTCCCTCCCTCACTGAGAGCAAAACACTCGACTAGGTCTCGACTCTTTGCTGTCCTTGCGCCGAAATGGTGGAACGCGCTCTCTGAAGACATCAGGACCGCAGAGAGCCTTCACATCTTCCGCCGCAAACTAAAGACACACCTCTTCAGACTCTACCTCGACTAAAGACTAACAAATTGTAGCACTTAAATTGTACTTGTAACGTCACTCATCTATAGCAAATTGTAAATTGGCTTATTTGAGGAAATTGCACTTTCTTGTTTCTTGTTCTCCTGAGTTTGTACCCTATGGTTGAATGCACTTATTGTACGTCGCTTTGGATAAAAGCGTCAGCTAAATGACATGTAATGTAATGTAATGTAATGTGACACTTGAGAGCCCTGTATCATTTCCTGTTAAAAGACAGTCAGTCCGTCTGTCCAATCAGAAGGGTCCGTCCTCTGCTATCTGCTATAAGGCCCTACCCTTTCCGTAAGAAGTTAATGTCGTTGTGTTTTCCTATTTGCTGTTGTGATTTGCACTTCAGAGCCACCGTAGAAAAATAGTCTACAGGACAAAGATGGAGGACCAGCTGCTGCAGAAAGTCATCAGCAGGGCCTGGGAGGGCCTGAAGGTGATCTGGCTACAAGGGGACCAACCACAGCCTGTGGGGGACAGAAAGTGGGTGAATGACCTGAACCTATTCTTCAACAGATTTGGTCAGCCACCCAAACCTGCTGCTGCAACCCCACGTCTACAAACCCTGTGGAACGTGAGGAACGTTAATAATAACCGAAGAGCTTGTAGTCCCTCCAGAATGGATCACTACACCACACAAGCAGGGAGACAAAATGTTGGGAACCTCTGTCTAGAAATGTAAAAAAAAAGGGTTAAAGACACTGACCTTTTGGTCCTTATAATGAGAGTAGCGAAGGAGATACTCTGGTGGCGTTCATCCTGGTGTAAGGGCTGATAGCCCAAGAGGAGACTGTAGTCCAACACATTGAGCCTCTGCAGGAAGTGCGTGTCAATCTCCACCTGCCGCACCAGCCAATGACGCTGCTGGTCTGCACACAGACAAACACCACAAGTCAAACATGGCTCCTCAGAAAGCAAACTTGTGCGGTACGTTTGATATTCTTATCTTACCACTGGCATCTAAATAAAACATTGGCATCATCAACGGTTCCTCTGATTGATGCATATTGTTGTTGGAGGCTGTACATGAAGCAGATTCCCTTATGACTCCCATCACACAAACATCCCCTTATTTCTCCTTACCGAGGATGACAGACTGGCCCTCGAAGTTGAGGTCTTTGAGAACCACAATGATCTGGCTCCCCTCTGGTGCCGGCTCTGTCCACCGACTCACCTCACAGCCCTTAATGTCGTACCTGCAACACAAAACACACATCCAACCGCACGAGGATGCTGCACCCTCCATTCCTGTGTAGTAAAACACAGCAACACTTTGCTTTGTATTTCCGGAGGCAAGTAGATGGTGCTGACCTGGCGCTGATCCGATCACCGGGATAAAATACACTTTGCATAACAATGAAGTATTTCTGCAAAGGACATGCAAAAAAAAGGAAATGGCTTCATTACGCTTTGAACATTCATCCATTTGAATACTTTAACAGTGACATTTACATATATTTGTACCTTGCTTCTGTGTGGGATTTTGATCCTGTGAACACCTTGAAAAAAGTGAGAAATAATTCAGTCCAATTCTCTGAAATGTTGTTAAATTCTAACATATTTATTGTTAAACATTAGTATTAGTTAAATTCATGTTTCTGGCTGTCTCTTTTAGATATGGTTTGGTCTACAAACTCCTGAAAAAAAACTCTGAGATTCTAAATCAAATTAAATTCTATATAATAAGTTGTGCACTTTTACTGCTTCTCTGCTGTGAGGGTTTCACAACAGAGGATGTCCCCTCTGGACAGATTGTAAAAAAAAAGAATGGTATTGAATCTTAGCTCAAAATCCCAAATTGGCCTTAGAGGGATCAAATGTTCCACAATATTCACTATCTAGTCTCCAACTGGATCTGACCTTTGGTGGTGTTCAATGTTCAATGTTGCAATGACTGAGTGAACCAAAATACTAATATATTTCTTTAACCCGCTCTTTAACTAAATATCTCTTACATCCGTCCCAGTTATGTTTATATCGCCTCTAGGCTCAAGTTTTGATTTATTACCCCACTGCTGTCCAACACCTCATGAAAAAGTCAGTCACGCTGACTTATAAATGTTCTATAATCATAATCATGTGAGCGACTGTTGCTCAGTGTTGCTCAGTCATCCTTCAATAAGCGGATGGGCGTTTTAATCCCTGGCTTTAGTCCACATGGCGACATGTTGACAGGCAATACACTAAACCCGTAGCTGTGACTATAAGGTGTGAATGTTAGTTTCTGATGGGCAGGTGTCACTGTGTGTGGTAGCTCCTCCCATCAGAGTAGGAATGGGTGTGAATACATGAATGATGACATGTGGTGTTAAAGAGATTAGAGTAGTTGGAAGGCTGGAAAAGAGAAATACAAGTACACTTCATTGACCATGGTCACTCTACTTTGGTTACCTGGCCCAAATTAAAGTGGGTCATTGTGTGTGTGTGTGTGTGTGTGTGTGTGTGTGTGTGTGTGTGTGTGTGTGTGTGTGTGTGTGTGAGATGTGTGTACCTAGGAACTTGACGAGCAATGAATGGGGGAACTTCCTCAGATGTTCCATGTAGATTTTCAAGTTGGTCAGAAGGAATTGAATTTCCCTTTTGTTCTGAGTCTTCAAGAAGAATCGCTTATCATTTCTAGAAGTCCAAAAGCACCAAAGATGAATATTTCTATCCTCTCAGTAACACAAGAGTCTGACCCTTTAAAAAGTTATTATTTTGATTCTACAACTTTATCTACCCATTTAACCATCTAACATCCATCTATCTTCAACCGCTTATCCGGGGTTGTGTTGCGGGGGCAACAGCTCCAGCAGGGGACCCCAAACTTCCCTTTCCCGGGCCACATCTACCAGCTCTGACTGGGGGATCCCAAGGCGTTCCCAGGCCAGTGCAGAGATATAATCTCTCCACCTAGTCCTGGGTCTTCCCCGGGGCCTCTTCCCAGAAGAAACACCTCCCTAGGGAGGCGCCCAGGGGGCATCCTCACCAGATGCCCAAACCACCTCAACTGGCTCCTTTCGACGCAAAGGAGCAGCGGCTCTACTCCGAGCTCCTCGCGAATGGCTGAGCTTCTCACCCTATCCCTAAGGGAGACGCCAGCCACTCTCCTGAGGAAACCCATTTCGGCCGCTTGTACCCGTGACCTAGTTCTTTCGGTCATGACCCATCCTTCATGACCATTGGTGAGGGTAGGAACGAAGATTGACCGGTAGATCGAGAGCTTTGCCTTCCGGCTCAGCTCTCTTTCCGTCACATCGGTGCGGTAAAGCGCGTGCAATACCGCTGCCGCTGCTCCGATTCTCCGGCCAAACTCACACTCCATCTTCCCCTCACTCGTGAACAAGACCCCGAGGTACTTGAACTCCTTCACTTGGGATAAGGACACATTCCCTACCTGGAGAAGGCAATCCATCGGTTTCCTGCTGAGAACCATGGCCTCAGATTTAGAGGTGCTAATCCTCATCCCGACCGCTTCTTACTGGACTGCGAAACGCTCCAGTAAGAATTGGAGATCACAGAAAGAAGATGCCATCAGGACCACATCAGCTGCAAAAAGCAGCAATGAGATCCGCAACTCCCCAAACTGTAGACCCTCCTCCCCCCGACTACGCCTCGATATCCTGTCCATGATGACCACAAACAAGATTGGTGACAAGGCGTAGCCTGGCGAAGGCCATTCCCCACGGGAAACACCTTCAATTTACTGCCGAGCACCCGAACACAGCTCTCGCTTTGGGCGTACAAGGATTGGATGGCCCCAAGTAAGGAACCCCTCACCCCGTACTCCCGCAGCACCTCCCACAGTATCTCTCGGGGGACCCGGTCATACGCCTTCTCCAAGTCCACAAAACACATGTGAACTGGATGGGCATACTCCCAAGCCCCCTCCATGATCCTGGAAAGAGTTGTTCCTCTTCAATCCTTGGTTCGACTATTGTTCGAACCCTCCTTTCCAGCACCTTGGAGTAGACTTTACCAGGGAGGCTGAGTAGTGTGATACCCCTGTAATTGGCACACACTCTCTGGTCCCCCTTTTTGAAGATGGGTACCACCACCTGGTCTGCCACTCTTTTGGCGCTGTCCCAGACTTCCAAGCAATGTTGAAGAGGCGTGTCAGCCAAGACATCCCCCCAACACCCATTGCTTTTAGCAACTCTGGACAGATCTCATCAATCCCCGGGGCTTTGCCACCGCAGAGTTGTTTGACTACCAAAGTGACCTTCACCAGGCAAATTGACGATGATCCCTCCTCCGCCTCCAGCTCCGCCTCTAAGAAAGAGGGCGTAGTAGTTGGATTCAGGAGATCCTCAAAGTGTTCCATCCACCGCCCGATAACCTCCTCAGTCGCGGTCAACAGGGTCCCATCCTTACTGTATGCAGCTTGGATGGTTCCCGGTTTCCTCCTTCTTGGGTGCCGGATGGTCTTCCAGGCGCACTGGTGCCGACCGAAAGTCCTTCTCCATAGTTACCCCGAACTCCTCCCATACTCGCTGCTTTGCCTCCATCACGGCAGAGGCTGCTGCCCTTCGAGCCTGTCGGTACACTGCAACTGCTTCCGGAGTCCCACCGGATATCATAACCCGGAAGGCCTGCTTCTTCAGTCGGATGGCTTCCCTGACCACCGGTGTCCACCACGGGGTTCGAGGGTTACCGCGCCTTGATGCATCTAAGACCTTGAGGCCACAACTCACTGCCGCGGCTTCAGCAATGGAGGTTTTGAACATACACCACTCTGGTTCAATGTCCCCTACCTCCACAGGAATGTGAGAGAAGCTCCGCTGGAGATGTGAGTTGAAAATCTCTTGGACCGGGGCCTCCTCCAGATGTTCTCAGTTCACCCTCACTACACGCTTGGGTTTACCGGGTCTGTCCCGAGTCTTCCCCCATCCTCTGACCCAGCTCACCACCAGATGGTGATCAGTTGACAGCTCTGCCCCTCTGTTTACCCGAGTGTCCAGAACATGCAGCCTCAGATCAGACGATATGATTACAAAATCGATCAGCGATCTTTGGCCTAGGATGTTCTGGTACCACGTACACTTATGAACATCCTTATGTTCGAACATGGTGTTTGTTTTGGACAATCCGTAGTACAGAAGTCCAGTAACAAACACCCACTCGGGTTCAGATCAGGGAGGCCATTCCTCCCAATCACGTTCCTCTCCAGTTATCTCCATCGTCGCCCATGTGCAAACAAACATTTACAAACAAAAACACTTCAGGTAGTTATTACATTAAACTGTGATATAATAGGAGAGGAGAGCTGTTGCACAACAAAGTGCAACAAAAGTAGGTCTTCAGGCTCAATATATTGGATTTCAATCTAAAATAAATGTTATTTCTTATGAAAAAAAAGTGTGCAAGCCACTTTCAACAGCTGGTATATGATGACTCACGTCAGGAAGAAGTCGGCCTTGCTCTTGGAGTTGCTGATGAACTGGAGGTAGCAGCTTTCAGAGCAGAGCGACTGCTGATACTCCTGCTCCGTCATTCCTGAAGAGCTACGCAGGCTGGCAAACACAGGGCCTGCAAATGTCTCCATTGTAAAGTCCTACACGAACACACACACACACACACACACACACACACACACACACACACACACACACACACACTAAATATGCAGCTACAAGGATTCAACACAAAAACTAATTTGAGCCAGTTTAGTTATTGAAACACATCCACCTACCTTATGAATCTGAGTGACCTCTAATCTGTAATCATCATCTGACAGTTCATTCTAAAGTGGAATAAAGAGGAAAGATGTCTTAGTAGTCCTACTTAATTGTTGATTAACAAAACATTTTAAAAAATTGTGTTAACGTTCTATAAAATAGTTGTCAACGTTAATAGATGAGAACATTGGGGGCGGACCTTAGCGGGCTGCAGCGCTCTGATGACATTGTGCCTCTGCTGCCGCGTACTCACTGTAGCTGAATTGTTGATGTTGTTTTGAATCGCTGCTGCCAATCCCTCCTTCATCATGCAGGTGAGACTGTAGAACTCGTGCTGCTGATCAATCTCAAAAACGCCCAGAAGCTTCCACTGCTGCCTCAAACCTCCCCAACGCCTCCTCTTGACCGTGCCGGAGCGCTGGCGGTGACCAGACATCCCCAGGCCACCCCCGCCTGCTGACATCTCCACCTGGGACACCAAAAATACACAGACCGAAAAAGTATCACCCGAAGCACTGCACTCTAAATGCAGACAGGCTTCCAAAGCTCCAGCGAAAAGAAATGAAAGAGCAAGCGGAGGCCAGAGAGGCCAGTGACAAACACAAAAGACAGCTGTCTGTCAGTTGAGTCTTTTACAGGGTAGCTATGGAAACCAACACAAAGGAATAGTACTTTCATGAGCTGTGCTGTGGTAATGGGATGATACTGGCCCTCCACATCTCTTAATTCGGTCCCATGTATGTCTACATTAGAGGAAAACAATCTAACCTCAATCAGTGTACCTGCAAATTAAAGCAGTGACAGTGATTAACATGACAAGGCAAAGACTAAAAGGGCATTGGGGGAATGGACCGGTGAAAATGTAAAAGGTATTAAACAATGTAAAAACACTTAACACATAAATGTTTGCTCAACAATTGACTGCTGTACGAAACACAAACAATGTTAAAAGTAAGTGACCAAAATCCGTTTTTTAGGGTTAAAAGCTGGTGATATTCTAGTTTTTCCCTGCAAATCCCAAACTAACAATGAATGCATTTACTAATCAGAACAGCCTCACTGCATCACTGGGTCACACGCTCCTTCACTAGAACAAACACACAGACAATTGCTTACTGTGACTCAATCCCACGGACCTTATTGGGGTGAACTGCTCCTTTAACCTTCTATGCTCGGCCCTGTGACAGTGGAGGAGGGATCGTGCTTTGGCCCCAACCCCTTTTGTAACTTGGTTAGATATGCTGTTGGGTGATAGCAACAAGCTCCAGGCACCTCTGTGGCTCTTCTTTCTGTTGCAACACACACAACTACACATTAACTCTGACTGAGAAACAAAAGCCGTGTTTGGGCTGCTGCGGTTGGAACAGAGCATTTCAGACAGGCAGAGGGTGTTGAATCGCAAACACAGCAGAATTTAAAATCAAACGGTGGCGCTTTGAGTGTTAAATGAACGCCCCAATTGTCACGGTGGCTCTTCTGATCCACTTTCCAATAGAAGGCTCGGTTGCTCTTTTACAGTTTTTGCAGCACTGTTGAAAGGACATTCCGACATTGTTTTGCTGTTGCTTACTGTGCAGGTCAATAGTCAAATGAATAATGTGGGCTTCGCTGATCACTGGAAGGCGTTTTGGGGGGAGCATGGTCTGATTGGGAGGGACGGCATCCATCCCAGATCAACACATCTGACCCAGTGTCTCAGTGGACCTAACCCATGACCCAGAGTCCAGACCAGGAAGCAGAGTTACACACATCTCTGTGCTTCCGTCAGGCCAGTCACCCAACAAAACCATAATTGTCTCATTGTCAGATTCAATTGGTGTACAGAAACCCAATCGTTGTTTTAACCACACCCTTGACTTGGTTCTGGTGTTTGGTGTTGGGCTGGAACATTTAACACTGTCTTTCCACAGACAATTATCTAATAACCTTTGAATTTCCACCAGAATCTGCTCCTCTCAGCAAAGGCTTCTACAGTCGATGCTTATCTGATAGCGCTGCAGCCACGTAGAGGTGATTCCTTCTGCTCTAAGTTCACTATCGTGTCTCAAGATACCAGAGAACTACTGTGAAAACTTCCCAAATCAATCATCTTGTTGACAGTGCTGCAGGATCTTTGACAGACGCTATTGCTCCTCTAGAAAGGACAGTGGTAACTAGAAGGATAAGTATAAGTAGAACCCTCCAACATGCAACTTAAAGCCAACTGCTTGAACAGTTATGACGTTCCACTAAAGTAGAAGAATCCAGGCTTGTTTGGCGAGTGCAGCACACATTGGTAGAGGAAACACTGAAAGTATTGTACATCTTAAGTTCTTCATTCAGTACACAAGACCTCCATTACATCATTACATCCTGTCCATCCTGGGGGGAGGATCCTCCGCTGCCGTTCTCCATGAGGTTTCCTCTCTCTTTCCTTCAGTTTTTGGGAGGGTTTTTCCTGTGCTGATGTGAGGGCACAGATTCCAACATGCGTCTCATGTGTCATGCATCCTTTGTAAAGAGACAGGTGACAAATGGGCCTCACGCTGTCTGTTTCCTTTTGTTTAAGACTTTTTTTAAAATATCTGAAACAAAAACTCAAAATAAGTGTAGGATTAAAAACTATTTGGGGTTGAACATGTTTTCTTTCAGTTCTGGCGTTGTAATAAATTATGTTTTTTTTTCTTTTCACTTACATATTTTGATATTTGAGGTCATATATTTTTCAGTAGCAGATTTAATATTTTCAGACCAATTTTTCATTATTTCTTATCTTATTGTTTTCAAATTTTTGTGTCCCTTTCAGATTGTATTTTCTTAGTTTTAGATTTATGGGCAAATTTGGATTTCAGTTGGTATTCTTGAAGCTTAAGGAGCAGATCATCTATCAACAAAATCATTCAGGAAACAGAAGTGTTCTGTACATCCTATTCACGTCATTGGTATTAAAAATATCAACGCTAGTTTTTAGCAGTTCAGCAGTATCTGTTCTGTATGCAGTATATGCAGTATAACAGCAATAAACTATGCCAGATGGTGCCTTTCAGCAAACGTGCTTTAATTTGTGACGTTCTGCACTTGTCGTCGGGGCACATGAGCTGAGCGTTGCTGCCAAGACGCTCCAGGCCTCACAAATCAGAGCTCAAGCTGTTATTGTGGCAGCGAAAGTCAGCAGACGCCCGCGCTCACAGAATGTCTCAAACTCATGACAGAGACAGCACAGCTGCAAAAACGAGGTCCAAATCAGATGGTTGGTCTGCACTATTTTTACATTAGCAAATAGTTCTAAATAAATATAATGCAGATATTTGCAGATAGAGATGGACTTTACCGAACAACCGGAAGGATTTAGTAAAATATCCTGTAATCAAAAATACCAACAAGCAAAAGTTGGGGCTGTTCACACATATGCATCCTGATTTGAACATGATTTTACATGTGTGCATGTCATATATTTAAAAGAATGTTTCATTTGCAGGTTTTTCCGGACTGTTGGACATCAGGTCTGGCAGCATGTTGTTCGACACACACTGAGTGATGCTGAGTATGCAGCTTGTTGACGACCACACAAAAGCTGTTTTTCTGCTGCTGGATGACAGGGTTAATGTGGGTCAACCTCACCAGCCCATCTGCCCACCACTACATATGAAACAGTTAATAGCTGCACATATTTACTGAAAATAGCTAGTACTTTTTGTACTAGATATCTTTAGTAAAAATCTATACAATTTTAAACATCCAACAAAATGCAAAAGTCTGGCTCTGATTAAATGGGACACATCAGCAAGCATGTAGACCGAATATCAGAACGCCCTCAGATAAAAATCACATCGCAATTTCCATCAGTGTTAAACAATCCTGGGAACAATGAAAGAAATGCCATTTAAGTTCTGAATGGACTAGTAAGGTACTCTTTTAATGTTGCATGTTTACTTGCCTCAGTGTGGCTCGTGGATGCAGAGGATAACAGGTCGATGCTCGGCCGCTGGACTGGACTGGTGTGTGTGTGTGTGTGTGTGTGTGTGTGATGACACGCAGCCCTGCGGTCACACCCACAGGCACTGACTGCCCAGCCGCACTGCACTGGCAGCATAGTGGTGGTGCAGTGATGAAACAGGAAGCACTGAGTTACAAGTAACGTGGTCTCCCAGCCCAGTGGTGCAAACGTACAACAGCAGCACCACATGGTTCTGGAAGTATACAACACAACAGGATCTAATTGAACGCCTTGCCATGTCTTCTACCTACTGGAAGCCAACGCCCGGCGGCTCGTCTGAAAAGCATGTTGCGTGTGAAAAAGCATCACGCCAAGAGCTAGAGGCTCTTGGAATTGATTTATCTCAAAATCCATCACAAAGGGCAAAGAAGTCAAAACCTCAAGGAGCACCATGTGGGGTTTAGTGAGATCTGGTACTCATCTAGTTCATTATCAATGAATGATCTGCCCATTAAATAAACTGCCCTTTAAAACAATATAGAATAGTTTCACAAAGTTATTTTTAGGATTTATATTATAAATTTAATCATTTTAAAGCAGCAACAGCAAAACCCCTATGCAAAGCCCTTAATATCTCAAAGGAAACCAATGTAAAATGTTTATAAGATTTCTTGGGTTTTCTTCACAGGTTCACTTGCGCTTCGACCGTGTGTGTTTGGTTGTGCAGGTGTTTGTGTGTCTGCGTGTGTGTATTTGGTCTGCATAGCTATCTTCAGATAGGGTTGAATGGGACTGCATGGAACACAGCCTGCTCTGTGTAGAATCTGTGAGTTGTGTTGTGTTGTTGGTGGAGGGGCCCCGTCCCTGTAAAGCATGTAACGCATGCTACAGGCTGGAGATAATTATCAGATGGTTGCAACTCATTTATTTCAAGGAATTTCTCCCAGTCATGAGATAAGACATTATTCTGAGATACTAAGTCATAATTGTGAGATGCTAAGTTGTTATTTTCACTTAAAGGACCTTTATTCCTTTCATCAATAGGCATTTTAACAATAACAATAAAGTAAGCCTCGCCCACTATTAAAACGGCTTTATGCTGCTGCTGCCAACACACGTACCAGTATTCCAGTACTGAAACCACTGCAGTGCAGAAAATAGAATTTATTTTTAAAAAAAACATATTTCTCATCATCGTTTTACCCATTGCCCCTATTACCAGTCATACTGCTGTACAAAAAGCTGGTTTTCCTCCAAAACTATTTACAATCAACATTGACAAAACAAAAAACGGATACATCATTAATATTTAAAGATTTCGGACTCTTGCCGCTTTCAGTGAAGTTTCCCCCACAGTGAAAGATATTTCACCTCCCTTCAAATCTGCCACGTCACTGTTGACAAACGTATCGGCCCAATTACAAATATGGAGGATAATATTAGAGGACCTGATATTTACATAATCATATCATCAGATTCTCTCTTAGAAGTGAGGGAGTAGTGGCGTAACGCCGGCTCCTTCAGAGAGCGATGCATTGTGGGTACCTTGAAGCCCTGCTGAAGCCCTCCAAGTGTGTTCATTCTGCACACATGGCATCCCGGGAGAGGGGTCCTCCTCTGACCTTCTCCCTGAGGTTTCTTTCCTGTTTCTTGGGGGGGGGCATATATACAGACTGCAAAGCCCCCTGAGGCAAATTTGTAATTTTGGGCTATATAAAATAAAATGAATTGAAGAGTTTCATTAGACTAGTGAAGCCTGCAGGATGTCACGTGTTTGACTGTGACATGGGAGTTCTGTTCTTTGCAGTAATCAGAGGGTGATGGATTATCTCCTGCATCCCAATGAAACCTTCAGGTGTATAAATATGACACGGATATCACTGCTTGGCTTTAGGATTATTGTTGTCACACTTTCTACTGCTCACTAGAGGAGAGAACATATCAACTGATTGAATAGCAGCCATTTTTTTATTTTGTCATAGGTTTTCTTTTTCTACACTACAACTTGGGGGCACAAACGTCTTTCAAATTAAACACATCTTCTTAACTTAAACTGATCCCAGAATAGATACAAAATACAAAATAAATGTCAACGAATACAATTTTCTAAGGCTTAACATCAGCTGAGAGGGTTTAGCATCGCGGCTATTTTCACATCCATAAATCGACAGCCGTCCCTCCGTCCTGACATTAGTCCACTTTCTTTGGCTTACGGTTCTTCCACATGATAACTGCAGTGAAGGCCCCTGTGAAGATGAGAGCAGTTTGGACTTAGATAAGTCGTTTCCCTTCACACGTGGAGCATGACAGGGTTTGTCGGTGCAGAATGCAGACAGTACTCACCGATACAGAGGAGCAGTATTACTGCTGCGACGCCAGGCAGAATGACCGAGTACTCTCGAGGAAGAAAGTACTTGTGCAGGAGGTGATCGTTGTCCACGAAAGGCTGGAAGAGACCAAACAGCTCATCATGAAAAGTGACGCAAACGCTAAGTGACAGGTTTCATGTTTTACACGTTACTGTGTAACAGAACCTACCAGGACGATGACCCAGACCGAGTAGTACGTGAACAGCAGGAGGCTGAAGACAACAAGACTCAGGCCAACAGCTTGGTCCACCCCCGTAGCCTGAGAAGAGACCAGTAAACACTGAGCAGAACGCATTGTGGGGCTCTTATAAGTCACAGTGACGGACAAAATCTCAAACTAATTATTCTACGTATCCATGATGAACTTCAATGCATTTGGGGTAAGAGTGCTGGTGATAGCAGCATATGTTTCATGCTTAAAGGAATATTCCATCAATATTCTGTAGTTACACAGGTAGTTAGTTAGTTTAACTAACTACCAACAGCTAACTAGACACAAAGCAGAAAACACAGATATCCTGACTTGTAATGCAAATAGTTATTAGCCCTTAAAAAAGGTTTTGTTGAATTAAGCTAAAATAGGTTAAATAATAAGGGCTTTTAGGTCAACATATGCTGTTCAGTTGCATTGTGGTAAATGTAGTTGAGTTGGAAATTCAATTAATTTTATTTTGTACAGCTCAAAATCTCAAATCTCAAACACGCCTCAGAGGGCTTTACAGTCTGTACACGATGTGAGGGAAGCTACGAACAGAAGCTAACGCTAGCTAACGCTAGCTAACCGTGTGTTAGGAAGCTTCTCTGCGGGACCAACTGCCTCAATGTTCAGCTGCTATTTGACGAGTTATAGCTTTAAGTTCTAAGTCAAATACGAGTGTTTCTCTTACCATCTCTGTTTGCTGACGTTTCCTGCTCTTATTCTTCTTCTTCTTCCCTTTCCGGTTAAACCGGCGGATCAGACGCCGCTCAGAGCCTCTGCCGCCTCCTGCCGGTTGATCTGCAAAACACGTCATACAGATACGGACGCTACTGCAACTTCATTTACAATACAGGCCTTTGTATGTATGGATTTACATCTTGTTTTTGTTACAGCCAGGCAGACATACATTAATGAACGTAATACGATATATATATTTTTTATACAGTTTTCTAAATAAAGTCCAAACAGTGTCAGTTATAGCTGATAGCATCACCTACCCGTACTGACTTGGTGAACACTGTTCGATCAGTAAGTTCAGTGCTGTAGTGGTAAAATTAGAGATGGGTAAACTCTGAATTTTGTGATCATACAGACCTCGACGTGATGCGAAGCAACGCAACACAAGGCGTCGTGACTCTGTAAGGCTGTCTTGGCTATATTGCATTATGTTATCAGTAAAAGTTATATACAATCAATGACAATGAATACATGTGTTAGTAGTTTGTAGTTTATTAAATCTAAGAAGACAGTGAAGAAAAGTATGTCAACACAACACAACAAGACAATTGCAGATTAAGAACTATCTACATACGGAGTCTCCTTTTTACAGTAGTGCCCAGAGGGCCTCCTTGTCCTCCACGTCAGGTCCTGCCTTGCACAGAGGAGCCATGAACCCCAGAACACGCGTTCTGGGGTTCATGGCTCCTCTGTGCTTCTCCTCTCTCTATTGGACCTGGTGTTTCTCCTCTCCTTGTGCTCTCTGCATCATTGCCTGTCCTATCACTGCCTGAAAGAATATGTTGAATTTAAGAGTTAACCAGTTAAGCAGCCTGTCAATCACACTGACAACATAAGTTAAAGGAACACTCATGTACTACCTATGTCATCATAAATAGCCTATACAGCAGGTTTTGTTTTCACATTGAGAACTGACTTGTTTTCTAATCTACGCGTCACCAGGCGTTTTTCTTTTACCGTGCACGACCAGCGAACACAGAGCGCGCGACTACTACCCCCCAGTCGGTCGTTCCGCCCGCAACGACTACTACCCTCCCCCCCCCCCCGTCGGACCTTCTCGACCGGTCCGCGAAATATTGTCTGACATGAAACCGGTCCGTGAGGTAAGAAAGGTCGGGGACCACTGGGCTGATCCACAACGTGTATGTTTACACACCTCCTGGATCCTGATTGGTCGCCGCTGCAGCCGCAAGGCACTGATTGGATGCTCACAGACCGTAATACAGCGCAGATGAACATGATTCAGACTACGGCGTTTATATGTTCAACAATAGGAAACGTAGTCTTAGCTGTTTTAAAATTACACCAAGTTTATTTCGGATTATTCCAACGGAAGAATACAAGGCGCAGGGAACTTTGAGGTGCGTAAACGCCACTTAGAGGTGCGTAAACGCTATTTATAGGTGCGTAAACGCTATTTCCAAAATTCCAGAGGTGCGTAAACGGCGTTTACGTGCGTTTACCCTCCACTACAGCCCTGAGTAAGTTCCCCGTTGTGTGTGCTTGCAGTGCTCTGGGGACGCTGGCTCCATGCCGTCCGCTGCTTCACAGGTGTTTGGGGCAAAGTACTCAAGAACATCTTAATAACAACTCTGAGAGCAACCGGGATCCCTAAAACAAGTTCATGTGAGATAAAATCGTGGCAGCAGAATTGTGGATGGGCTGAAGGTGAGGAAGGGATTTGGTCTGCTGATCAAATAGTAATCTGATCAACTTGTCATTGGCCTAGTTTTTTGAGTGAAATAAATTGTCCAATGCCTAAAATGTTTCTGAGATGAAGAAAGCAGGATTGAACTTTTGATGATGGTTGCTCAAAGGTTTTGAGTGTTCATTGGACTACTAAGACGGTTTAATATTGAAGTCAGTGAACCATCTTCCAATAAATCTTTTTCTCTTTTCCAATTATATTTTTGTTGGGCACAAATTAAAAAATCAATCTCTCCACATGCCACATCCTCTGTCCCAAAACCCTAACATGGGCACAAGAACCCCCCCCTTTCCAATAAAAATGCTTTTGAGTGGGGAGAAAAAAGGAAGAAGAGGATCCCCCTACTAGAATGGCCAATATGATAAACATGGCATATGTACAGAATGAACAACGCAGAGATTTACAATATGTTCAATGGAAATGAAAGAAATGGTTAAGACTAAAAGGTAGTAAGCAGAACAATGATGGAATAATGATAATAACAGCAGCTTTGTGCTTGTAAACGGTAAATCCTCGATGAACACCAATGCTGGCCACAGAGTCCCACAAGGTCCTGAGCTTGGACCGATTTTATTTACCCTCCATATGCTTCCTTTGGGCGACGTTATCAGAAAACACTGCATAAACGTCCATTGTTATGCAGACGATACTCAACTGTATCTGTTGATCAAGTAAGAAGAGACCGACCAGGTTGTTAGACTTCAAGAATGTCTTGGAGACATCAAAACTTGGATGACCGGCAACTTCCTGATGCTAAAAACCAAAGTTATCGTGATAGGCCCAGTGTCACACCTGTATGTCAAGTTTTTTTTTTCCTGTCTCCACATTTATTTTGTGACTTCCTGTTTTATTTTGGAAATTAACTCTCCTCTCGTTTCAGGTTCCTTGCCTTTCCTCGTGTGTCACCAGTCTGATTGTCTTCCCTGATTCCTGATTGTGTCCACCTGTTCCCACACGTCCCTCATGTGTACTTATAGTCTGCGTCTCCCCTTGTCCTGTGCCAGTGTGTCATGTCCTTTGCCTTGTACACCAGCCTCAGGAACAGAATCAAGCCCAGGTTACCGTATCGGTTTGAAGTAGCCACCTTGTGGTCTCCTTGTGCCGTTTATAGTTTAGAGCCCTTTGTGGATTGATTGTTTTGTTAATTCTGCTGCAAGAGAGATTTTGGTTTTTCTTTTAACTATTCAGCTCTCTTAGTTTTTCCACGATTATTTTCCCGTTCATCTCTCTTCGGAGAAGTTTTCTGTTTCCAGGGACGTCCCTGTGTTTTTTGTTTTTGGATAATAAAAACGTCAGCTGAACCTTTTACTCTGCGTCCGAGTCCTCCTCAGGAGCTCCCCCCGTGACACCCAGAGCGCCTTCGAAGTCGGCTGTCGCGTGATACGGTTTCTATGGATGGAATTGTTCCCGTTTCTAGCAGCACCGTCAAGAATCTTGGAGTTCTCTTTGACCAGGATATGAGCTTCAACTCTAATATAAAGAAGACTTCAAGGACTGCCTTTTTTAATTTACGCAGCATATCAAAAAATAGGAACTTCCTGTCTCAAATGCGTTGGTTACTTCTAGACTGGACTACTGCAATTCTTTGTTATGAGGCTTGTAATCTAGTATTTGCAGTAGTCTAACAATGGTAACAAGGTAATGTAATAGTAATGTGACTAATAATGATGATAGCAGCAGCAGCAGGTGTCAGCAGTGCCACGGCAAGAGGCAGGAACAGGGTCCACACGGAACTGTGATCCATGGAAACCTGTGAGGCGAGAAAGCTCAAACCCTCCAGGGAAGAAGCTGCATTAATGATGTGAATTATTTTAGAAAGAGAGAGAGAGAAGAGAAGAGAGGAGCTTGATGAATCCCACAGCAGTCTCCGCCTACAGGAGTATATATATATTATCTGCAATAAGCTGAGGACATTTTCTTACATACACATTGGTTGACCGTGTTCTGAATAGTGTTTTCAGGTTCACAGCTTATAGATCTTAGTATAACCAGCGTGATCATTGCATTTGATGTCCATGTGGCCAAGAGGGAGCATGTAAATGCAAAGGAGAACTGGACCCAGTACTGACCCTTGGGTCACTGTGGACAGCGACACGAGTGCGCTTTAAACGTGCTCTAAACTGTTGGAGAGCAGTCTCGCCAAAACCATCAAAACGGAGTTACTGCCAGTATCACCGGATAGCAACAGCTCCTTTGGACCTTGTAGAAGGGTCGTTTCTGCGCAATGCCTTTCTCTTAAACGTGATAGAAAACATTTTAGTTGTTGGCCTTTTAAAAAGGAGTTGTTGGGAATCTGTTAGCCGGGTTAGACCCTCATGGCTGCTTTTGAGCTGGGAAGCAGCTCCTCAGGGAGCTGAAGGTCCGGTGGTTCCACACTTCTATATCTCAACGGTTGAGGACGCTGTGCTTCTAGGAACACTTCTGCTGACTCTCTGGTCCAGGGGTCTTCAACGTTTTTCAGGCCAAGGACCCCCAAACTGATGGCGAGGTGGAGCAGGGACCACCTATTCTACGGCGTTTGCTCCCCCATCTTTTATTTTTGAGCTTGGCGCTCTTTAGACGTGAGCATGAACACGATCTGATTGGCTGGTGCCTGCGCTGTATTTGCATGAAAGGAGCTGTGAAGGAAGCGTGTCCAGCTTGAGAGCTGCTGAGGGAAGCTCAATGTGTGTGTTGTGGACTGAAAGATAACATCTTCTCCATCAATTTATCCGTTTGCTACAATATGTTGGATTCATGTTTAAAGACATTAAATTCTGAATCTGAAGACAAAAAAAAAATTGGTTGAATTTATTGTTCTCCAACACTATCGTCACAATTATTAACAGGATTTGTACTCTATGTGACTTTTACATGTATTTCCCAGCATTTAATACAAGAAAACACTTCACTTCAAAAAAGAATTAAAAATCATCCATTCACACAAAACAAAAGTACAGACCAAAGGTCAATTACTTAACGTCAGCATTCTAAGAAGTCTTTTCAAAGTATAGATCCAATTTTAACAGCAATTTTAATTTGATAAATTTGAACTAGACCAGTAAAACATTGTTTCCATATTCTCTCCACAAAGAAAGCCCACCTATACATTTGAAATCAAAATCACAGCTCTGAATAGTCCCAATTTAATGATGCAACAATGTGTTGATTTTCAAATCACCTGGAAAGACCAAAAACCTTCTGTAGGAGCCATTAGTTCTCAACGGCTCACTGAGATCAGTCACTACCTTCTTACTGCATGCAAAAACATTTAGTAGTATAATTGTTATAAATTAGAAAACAGGTTACAATTGTCAGGTGCAAAGAAATCATGATAAAAAGTATTGAAAGAACAAATCAAAGCATCAGAAAGCCCCTCCGATAATATCCCATCTCACCACACAATGTCTCTTTGAGATGTAATTCCAAACACATAAAAGGAAAAGCAATTGGATGGATGCACGTGTAACCATGGTTTCCAATCACTGCATGTGGACGGGGTGGGACCGGCCCCGTTCCTACTTAAAGAGAACATTTGTTTAAAGATACAGAAATGACCGTAGGGCATCGAAGATAAATACCATGGTACGGTATGAATGTTAATATGGTTCTAGTGCTTATGTGTAGATGGCAATGGAAACCTGTGGCTGAGCCCCATGTGACACCCCCGGTATCCGCTATGTTTACCAGTTTAATCCTACATCTCTACTGTATTTATAGAGATGTACCGATACCAACACTGGTATCAGAGACCGGTCCGATGCGGATTCAAGCTGGATTTGATGAATAAACATTCAGTAGATTTATATCTACGAAATGATTCGTTACATATAGTTAGACAAATAAAAAAGTATAATTAGGCTCGATGTTGCCTCGCACATAAAGATTGATCCCAGTCAGTGAGGCCTGCAGCTTATTGATTATACACTCGTATAATCGCTACTCTGTGTTGGTCAATATCCAACGAGCAGGTTTCACTCATGGCGACCTAAAAAGTCCTACCACTGAATCCATAGAACAGGACTCGATGAATCGGTCAGTCAAACATTCATGTCCAGCATTCCCACACACAGTATAGTAAGACTAGTGAAATGAACACACGTCTCTTTACTCTCCGTCCCGGCTCACTAGCAGCTTTGTGCTGCTGCAGCTGTGGGACTGACCTCAGCACAGTGCCATTGTCCGCTATATAAATACACAAAGTGCAACACAAACTGTCCAACTATGTCGCGCAGTTCATTGCAGCATCCTCACAGAACCCAAACAAGAAAAGAAATAATAGTAAAGACTTGCTTAAAGCTGCGCTCATCTTTTGGACCAAAAGTGTGTGCAAATTGTTCCCCCGCAGCAAATGATCAACTCTAAAACGACTCATTACAAGACGGGCCGGGTCAGAGACTACTAACCCAGTGGAGCATTCAGCCGCCACGCAGACAGCCATTTCTCAGGAGTACAAAAGACAAAAGAAAAAGCAACACAACTCTAAATGAAAGCCGATGCTGCTCCTCGTCTTGTCAGCAGCAACAACTTTAACGTGGCGATGTTGCGTTTGCTGCCTCTTCTGCAGCTAAACGCAGATCTAAGTCCCTTTTCTATGCAGCCTGTCGCAATGTGACGCATTTGATATCCTGCAGTCTGCATTCCGGACTCTCTGTGCGTTTACCAGGAAACGGTACCTTCCCTGATTAGTATAAAAGACGATTAAGATCAACGTATTTATTAAGTCCAGAGAATGGGCGGCTTCACATGGCCGGCCATATGAACATCCGTCTCATAAGACGAACCCTCTCACGAGCTCTTTGACAGATTCACCCGACTACGGTTGTCCCATAACAAGAGCATTGAAATGAAACAACAGAGAAGACATTTCACGTGTCATTTTACACAACTATACAATCTCCATATTCTTTTAGTGGTTTTCCCAAACCTCACAGAACAAACATGTGCAAAATAGTATGTTAAGTGTGTATATACAGTGATCACATGGCATCAAAAGAGAGAATTTCAGCGACCTTCTGCTGCATTTGAAGGGTTTTCATAAAGCCTTGAAATGATGACATCATATACCATATCATGACTTTGCATATGATGTACGAACAGTTTATATATTTAAACGTTCCAACACATTTTTATGGATGTAAAAGAGAACATCCTCTCATTTTTAGGTACCTACGCTTTAACAAACGGCCAGCGTCGCTGAAATGTAGCACAACAGCTGTAAAAAACAAGAAGAACCCAAGTGAAAGGAATGTGATCGCAATCCAACATAATAAAGTTAATTACCAGAACATCACTGAACTGAACGTCCTCACGGAAGGAGTCAATTCAGTCATTTCAGGCACCTCAAATTCATGCTGTGAAAGTAATTTGTCATGACTCTGAAATAACAAAGCAACCAGAATTGGATCATTATAACACATACATGTATTCGAAATAATATATTATATAGAAATAGACCTTTTTTTCTTAACTTGAGGTAAAAATAATGAAAAAAGGTGCGTCCAATATTTAATAAAATAGATCCATTGTATGTTACAGACCTCCCATCACCTGATTAAATAAAGAATATAGTCTTCACAGTCTTTCCCCAAGATATGTCCACTTGAAGTATGTACACAGTCCCACATATTCAGTGTGTTAAAGTTTCCCTCAGTGAGTCTCGATGACCACCGGCTCAAAAACACCAGCTGTTCCTCTGGGGAAACACAGAGACACACGGTCAGTTTGCACAACAGAAGGTGTCCTGGACGAACGGAGGGACCTGTACCTGTTGGAGAGCTGCGTCCCGCTGAGGGCGGTGGTCCCATCTTTGCAGACAAACAGTCTCAAGTTGCTGTCTGAAGAAAACGAGGAGGAAGAGTTACTCGTGTGACACCAAACGTTGAGCGGAAACCGAATCCCGACGACTTAAGCTGCGTCACACCTTCATTGTTGCTGCTGTCGGAGAAGTTCTGACTCTGGACAATCTTGTCCACAATGTCATCTGCATCAATGCGGGTGTCGTCCACACAGCTGGGCTGCTTCTCCACGCTCTCCTTCTTTCTCCTGGTGTTGGGGGGAAAAAGAACGCGTCTTAGAAGTACAAGAACATCGTGCAAGAAGCAAAGGAGAAGAAGTGTTACTTCCTCCTATGACTCTCTCACTTCGCCCAGCGTCTGATAACTAGAGCTGATTTAACAACTCCATGGGATTTATTAATACAACATCACCAGCTTCATCCACCGGTATGGTTCACAGCTGGATTGGTACGCAGCGCATTGCAATAAGGCAAGAAAAGTTACCGTTTCAATTCTACTTATTATCATCTGTTATGTTTTACCTGGTTTGTTGTCCTTTGGCTTTCTTTCTCGTGAGTGATGACTTTGTATTAGTGCAATGTTACCAGAACCCATTAAGCATCTCAACAGAGAGGGTATTCAAATCCTTTACTGCAGTAAAAGTACGAATACCGCAATGTGAAAATACACCACAACAATTCAAAACCTTACTGAAGTAAAAGTACGTCTGTATTTTTGTCTTTGTACTGGTTTGTGTTCAGTCTGTGGTCCAACGGAAAACTCCTCCCCGAAAGGGAAGAATTTCAGGCATGTAAGTTTACACATTCCTGAGATTCATTCTAAACCTGTATCGGTGAGATGGAGTTCAGACATGCACCACATGCATGAGCAGATCTTTGTCAAACGAGCAATAACATATTCCAGAACTTGCCAGCGCAAGTCACTGCTCCTGCAGAACTGACATTAATCAAAACACAATTACTACAGAAATACCAGACTCAAAGCTCGCCGAGGACAACTTCGTTTACAAGTCGTTTAAATGGCGCAAAAGCTTAAAAATACAAATATAAATCCGGTGTTACGTCCCTACTGGTGTTTGAACCTGTAAGGGTTGGGTAGGAAGGCAGGACTCAGATGCAGAGTTCAAAAGCAAAAACGACTTTAATAGTCAAAAAGGAAGCAAAGCAAAGGCCAACGGGCAAAAACACACACAGGAACTGGGGGCAAAAGGCAGGCAGGAACCAGAGACATCCAGGACGATAGACAGGGAACATCCAGGACGATAGACAGGGAACATCCAGGACGATAGACAGGGAACATCCAGGACGATAGACAGGGAACATCCAGGACGATAGACAGGGAACATCCAGGACGATAGACAGGGAACATCCAGGACGACAAACAATGACGCGACGGGAGACACACACCGATTAAATACACTAGGGAGGTGCAGGTGATTGGACCCAGGTGGAAACAATCAGACAATAACAGGGGATGACAGGACAAGGCAGGAAGAGAAGTTACCCAGGGAGACAAGAAGCAGAAAACTACATAATAAGACAGGAAATAAAACCACACCGTGACAGAACCTACTGGTTTGCCTCCGCTCGGGTGTTGTTGTTTACTTGACAGCAGCAGCTGTTTCCTGCCTCGTTCGCCTGATTTGTCACATATTCACAAACATTTTGCTGAAATCATCTCATATCTACTGCAGCAATTAGGATTGTATAGTGAGCACCACATCACTGCCACGTGTAAGGAAATACATATGATAGATGGATCCAGAAAGTATGGGACATCTAATAAATTCACAAATTCAAAAAAGCCCCAAAAGCCGATCGTTACAAAACGATGTGGTTCTGTCACATTAACACACCGAGCGTTGTTACTGCATGTTGCTCGGCCCTCTGTGACCCATCAACTCTCTCTATACACACACGTTACAAACTACCCTGTGTGCGTTGTACACAGAACCTGAATATCATGCGCACAGAGACTACACACTACTGAAAAATGGACAAAGAAAGTAACAAAGTAAAAAATGCATGTTGTTTTGATGTTTAAAACGAAATGAATAGAAAGATGCGGGTGTGTGTGTGTCTCCACCTGGAGGATCTGTTGGTCATGAGGGCAGCTGCAGAGGGCAGAGGAGGTCTCCCTGGTCGGGTGGGCGTGCCGTGTGGCTGCAGCTCGGTGGGGGTGGAGGGAGGTATCTGGGAGGGTGGAGCGAGGCCACAGGAGACGCTGCTGCTGGAGGACGCGTTCCTCTCGTGACTGAGGTCAGTCAGGCTGGAGCAGCGAGAGTGAGCTGTGCTGTAGCCTGGAGGGGACGGGAGGGTTATCATTGACACACGGAATTCACACACGGGGATCAATCATTTTTATGATTTAGTTTATGATGTTTGCCGCTGCCCCAGTTATAGCTGTTGAGCTGTATAACATATTTGTTGATCCTGGTCTTTGCTTGCTTCTGGTAAGCTTCATTCAAAGTAGATTCAAAACTACTACAGGGAGTATTTTATTACAATAACAGAATGTAAACTGTATTTCTGTTAATTTCCTTTTCAATTTTTAACCCACTGAAGTGACATAAAAAGTATTTTCTGCTTAGCGCCCATTTTGCAATCCAACATTACAGTCACTTTCATACCTTGGCATTCAAAATGCTATACCTGGGGGGGCAATACACACGCCACCTGAACAAACATCTAATTACCTACACTTTG
This sequence comes from Gasterosteus aculeatus, assembly GCF_964276395.1. NCBI lineage: Eukaryota > Metazoa > Chordata > Actinopteri > Perciformes > Gasterosteidae > Gasterosteus > Gasterosteus aculeatus. Next base: position 15,952,215 of record NC_135702.1, read on the forward strand.
TGTTTGTGTCCTATTAGCTCTGCCCTGTTCGATCACCACCACTGTTGCTGCTTCCACACATCTGCAACCTCATGTCATGGTTGATCAAACCCTCTCTGTCAAACACCACATCAAGCACAAAAAACACCTTTTTCCAACCCTCATCCTCCCTTTCATCACCTCACCACTCAACTACTCCTAAAGCATTCCATACGGCACAAAATGATCAACAAACTACAATAAATCCAGAGTTCAGCTCTCCCACTCCCAATTTACCTCTAAGTTAATACTAAATGTGAATTTTAACATATACCATGAGCTAAAACCATTGCAAACAGATGGGAGATCATTGATTCATATACTGACGATCAGTGGTCCTTAAATCAAGCCTTGCGGCACTCCCATCTTGTAGGTTTTCAGAGGTACCGTATTTTCCGCACTCCAACGCGCACTTAAAAGCCTTTCATTTTCTCAAAAAACGACAGTACGCAATTGGTTAATCGGTTGATCCATGCTGGTTGTACACGGCGCTCAAGGCGCTCTGCCAAACACACCAAAGCTCGATCTACGACGGCGAGATGCTGAGCGGCGCTCAACACGTGAGATATGGAGCTTGTTTCAGGGCGCGTCGGAGAAACAAAGCTGTCGTTCTCGCCGAGCACTTCATGAGAATAAAGAGCGAGAGACGGCGCCCTTTTCTCTACAGTAGCTGAACCATCTTAACGGGGAAAATAAGTTATTCTAAAAGCAGCCGAAGATTTAAGGCGTGGATGGCGAGGGGGGCGGCGGGAGCGGACGCACCTCACGGCATTGATCGGACCCTGAAAGCACCGTCTCCACCTCCCCACATCCGACCACATCCACCCGCCCCGACAAACGTTTGACTGCAGGATCTTATGCGCATTATAATCCGATGCACCCGATATATGAGAAATGTTCTAAAATAGGTCATTCATTGAAGGTGAGCCTTATAACCCGGTGCGCTTTATAGTGCGGAAAATACGGTAATCTTATTATGTTTTATGTTTATCCACACAGACTGCTGTCAGCCACATGGCCGAGGGATCCAGTAGTTATGGACAGATTTAAGTAAGCCAGTTTGTTGAGTAGTATTTGATGGTTTACGGTCTGCTTCAACAACTTCAAAGAAGTAACAGCATGTTGCTGTAGTTGAATCATTGTTTTTCTGAAAACACATTGCATAGTATCATGATGGGTCTATAGTTGCTTAACGGCTGTCTCTGAATGTGTGTATAAGGGTTATTATTATAACTGAGAAAAACTGTAATTGAAGAGTCAAAGATCATTCAACGGTCTTTTCTACAAGTTTTCAAAAAGAATAATAGTGTGCAGAAGCTTCTCTCATAGAACACAGGGTGGATTTGCAGTTTGTCTACCATCAATTGCTTCTGAGCCGTCCAGTCTTTACTGTGGAACCGTGCAGGGTGTACGTGATGACTCAGGTTGAGGAGCCTGTTCTACCAAAGCATCCCTGGACAAAGTCAAAGCTCCAGAGAGCCTCTAACCTGATATCTTGCTGTGCTGGCTGGCAGAGCTGGAGCTGCGGAAATGAGCAGTGTGAAAGACCTCATCTGGGCTGCACACACTCCGTCCCTCCTCAGGAAGCCCTGCGGAAAACACACACACATACATGGATCTTTAATATCGTCACTTTGTTATTAGTGGCATAGAGCGGTCAACAGCCAACCTGAAGACGCTCTCAATTTGTTGTTTCACTTCAATACAAAGAATTTCAGAGCTTAGGGCTCCCTGACGAAACCAAGGCTAAGAATCATTTTCATTCCTTCCCATTCTCTGTTTTAAAAAACTATCCATGTGAGCGTTAAACACATTGTTGGATTTTGGTCTTTCTTGGGTTTTGTTGAAAATAGGAAATCAGCAGAAAAATTAATAATATTATGATTGCATCAGTTTTGGACTTTACTGTTACAATGTGACTGTGTTCCCAAATATAATAACTGCAAAAATAAGAACCACATTGTAACAAGTTGGTTTAACCCTTCATTTCCATCCGGTTGACATGGACAGTTACCTGAGCTACGTACTGAAGACTGTTTGGGTTTGAAGGCTCCAGGACCCTCAAAAATGCCACCTAGCGTCTGCATGGTGGAATCAGTGCTCTCACCCTTACAGTCCAGCTGCAGGGTGGGGTCCCCAACCAAGACAGATGTGGTTGTGCATGGAAGTCTGATGGTAAAAACACAAAAGAAACTATGAGTACTACAAAAAGTCAGGAGCAGGTGCATGCTTGGATTCTAAAAACGTAAGGTAAGATCATAAAGTTTGGCCTGCGGCTGTGATCATTTTATTACAGTAAGGTTCTTCAAATGTTTCAAATTGGTTCTTTGTGGTCTGAATGAAATGTCTAACACATACTTTGGTCACAGGGATCATTATTGACTGCACCCTTTTCAACCTTCGTAAAATAAATAAACAAGTATTTGTAAATAAAATGTAATTATAGTATAATTTCAATCATTTTATTAAAGCAATAAGGTACGAGAGGCTGTACTTCATCGTCCAACAGTCCGGGGGCGTTGTTGGGCCAGACGTGGAACCGGCAACCCGGTCAGTGAAATTATAAGAAAAGTAAATAGCTGCCTTTCAGCGCAAAATAGTTGGAGCCACCATACGTTGTTGCGGTGCCAGCAACTTAATTATTGAATAAAGTCTATTGTCTCCTACGTGCGTCTGAGCGTCCTTACAAGATCCCACGGAGCGAGCTAATAACACGGCTACAGTTGTGTCTCATTCAGGGGTCAAAGGGGTCAAGTAACGAATTACAAATACTCACGTTACTGTAATTAAGTCGATTTTTTGGAGTGTTTTCTTCAAGTGTGTCATTTTACTCATACTTGAGTACAATTTACACCATGTAATCTACTTCGCTACTTTTAAAATCAGAAGTCGCTATTGAGTAGGGCTGCAACAACGAATCAATGAAATCGATAAAATTTGATTAATAAAAGCGTTGGCAACAAATTTCCTCATCGGTTCGTTGGGTCGCGAGACAGTCACACACTCCCGCCACTCATCCAATTCCTCACGCCAAGGAATCGGACTCCGGTCCCCGAGCCCTGTCGGCCGCAGCGTCCGCGATTTCTTGATTGCCATAAGATCTAGAAAGCGGCATTTCTCAGCGTTCAGATAGTAAACAGTTAAAGGAGTCACGATTATTTGAATCCTCCATGTCACTTTCTGTCGCCGGTAAAAGGCTTCGAATTAAGAGGGTTAAAAGACAGACGGACAAGACCTGTCCAATCTGAAGCGTCCGTCCTCTGCTATCTGCTATAAGGCCCTCTCCTTTCTGTAAGGAGTTAATGTCGTTGTGTTTTGCACTTCAGGGCCACCGTACGCGTCACTAAAGACCGAAATGACTGACTGTCACGCTCGATGCGTGACACGTGACCGCCCTGAAAGTGTGTCACGGGCAAAATATGCAAAGTCGACGTAACCTTTCACGGGAGCGCCGCGTCGTCCCGTTTTGACGTGAGAAACGTAACCTCCTGCTGTTTATTCGTCATCCAGCTGATCAAGCTAGCGTTAGCTCGCAAACAACAACAGTAAAGCAGTTAGCAGGACTAAGACATGTTTTTATTTACTCGCCTCTTTTGTTTATTCATTTTTCAATCTTGTATTTCGTTTCGCTTTGTCCCATATTGGTTATTGTTAACAAATATATTTGTGTGTGTTTAATGCTGTCATTTACGGTAAATGGTAAATGGACTGTACTTTCATTTGTCATTTGTACTCTAGTACTCTAGTACTTTTACTTGTAATTGAGTACAATTTAAGCAATGTAACAGTACTTAATTGTTTGCTTCCAAAAGCTCGCATTGCCCCCAACAGATCATTTGTGGGATTTCCAAGGTTTTTTCAGCAATCGCCACCGAGCTAACACCTAAAACGTCAACGGTCGTGCAAAATCTAACCTGTTACCTTGAGTGCGCATCGATATGGAACGCTCAGGTCAATGTGAACAGCAAGTGTACATTATCGCCCAATAATGTACCTCTCGTGACTCACTCTCAACCAATCAGAACACTGCATTTCATCTACCCGTGTTATAATGATTTTATAGTGTAGTCAAAATCGCTGAATTAGTGTATTTTCCTGCTCAGAAACGGGGAAAGACGCAAAGGGAATACAGGTCTTTGCACGTCACCTTCAGTCAGATAAATCATATCGCTTTGAACCAGTTACACCCTGAACAACAAGAGGCTCCCCAACGACGTCTGTTGACGTCGGCAAAACCCGGATCTGCCAAACAAGTTGTTTTCATTACTATTAATTCATCCCAGGAATCATTAAAAGAACGTGCAAGTTGTTTTGTTCTAGCGTTTGGGGGTTGGTAGACAATATCAGACAGCCTCATTAATGTGTACAAGAGTTTTGACTGGGGGGGGGGTCCACAGGGTCAGAATCTCTGAAACAGAGGCACTCACGTTTTAAAGCAGGGATCCCCGGACAGCAGAGTCGTTTCAATTGTTACCTTGAAAAAAAGATGGATGTTACTACACTTTAGTGTGTGTGTGTGTGTGTGTGTGTGTGTGTGTGTGTGTGTGTGAGGGGGGGGGGGGGTCATTTTCCTCACCTTCAGGATAGAATTGTCTTGTCGAATGTTTTTGGTGTCATAACCTTCAAGGATGCAGCAGCGAACTGTGGAGCCTGAACCAGCAAACTCTGCAATGTTGAGATCAGCAAAACCGAGCTGGAGCCACAACAACATGGACATGCACGGAGACAGACAGACACATGGACAGACAAAGACGGACAAGCAGTAAGACACACAGACAGACAGACATGCACACAGATGGAAATTTGATTAGTGGTTTTGGAATGATTAAGGCGAGTTCAAAACAAGTTTCTTTAGCTTTGTCTTATTTTGACTGTTTGCATTCATTTGCTGTGGATATTCAAGTTCCTAGAGGATGATTCTTTATGTTTTAAGGACTACTTAAATTCATCATCAAGTGAGTGCATTTGGGGAACCTAAACTGCAGCTTAATCCCTAAAGACGTTTTTTCCCCCAGTCCGTGAAACATTTTTGCAGTTGAATTATTATCACACATTTCAGAGTGTCTTTTATTAATCATTCTTACAGATTGTCCTTTTTACTATGTTTGAACAGACAGTGCAGGAAAACATTACTCGGCATCGTTACACCCTCGTAATCAAGCAGGAAAGAAAAAAGGCTCCCTGTCATCAGGGTATGATATGACAATATCCTAATCTTTATTATTGAGCTCAGGTGATGCTGTAAACTACATGACTGGTGCTTCAAGTTCAACTGTTACCAAACACACACACACACACACACAGACACACACACACACACACACACACACACACACGCACACACACAGCATTATCTTACTGGCTACTCATTACCTCTGACGGGGCCCTGTTACATGGCCCTGTAATGTTGACACAGCTCATTTCTGTACAGCTTTTAGCATCACTGACTACTCCGCTCTTTGAATCGGAGTTCACACCATATACTAATGAGGAGTTTTGATGTCCTCTATATTTTCCTGGTTACTACTCACATCGTCAAAAAATAAACGTACCTTTGAGAAGGACTTTCCTCCTTTGAGCTCCTGAACAGACAGAGAGCACAACAGTCCGTCAGAACACTCCATTCAACATAATATTACTATTTTTGTTGCACAGAGATGCTGTGGAAGAACCAGTTACTTGCATCATGCAGCAGGTATAATCACTTCTGCATTACAGTTATATTTAACATTTAGATTTACAATTAACATTTACATTTAACATTTAGATTTACAATTAACATATACATTTAACATTTAGATTTAGATTTAACATTTAGATTTAGATTTAACATTTAGATATAACATTTAACATTAAGATTTATATTTAACATTTAGATATAACATTTAACATTTAGATTTAGATTTACATTTGACATTTATATTATTTAACAACTTTGTGTTACTGCCAAACATTATCCTTGGAAAAGTTATTGCATGGATTTACATGAATTTCTCTCTAAATGTTTGAATGAATGAATATTGTCGTGCTTTTTGGTTCATATGATAATGCTAAATGTAGCAAAACTGCACAGGATTTTAGTGCGACATTTTACAAACGGCGCCCCATAGATTTTGGGGGTATTGGCACTGCCTTTAAATGATGATGAAGAGAAACAAGAGAGGGGGCTGCTGGGACTTGTAGTTTACCTTACGCACAGAGACCCGGCAGACACAGGGGTCCAACACTCCAGTGTTTGGACTGGCACTCATTTTACACACAAAAGAAAACTTCTTCCTCCATCGAACACAGTTCTGCTGCACCTCCTCCCTACACACACACACACACACACACACGGGTTGACAAATAAAACGTAATAGTCTCTTTCCAGTGCTGTCTGACCTCTGGTCCCCTGTTAACTGGCCCCTGACTAATTCACCATTAATTGTCACATAATATAAGAGACATATAATGTGCCAAACATGAGGTTGTATTATACTATTTTAAGTTATTGTTCCATTGTACGCAAGATGATTCCAATGTGGCCTCGGTCCTGAGGCAGATGCATGTCCTGCATCACGCACGGCCAAAGGCTCTTTGTCCACAGGCAAGATACGGTATCCATGTGATGTGCAGGCAAGCTGTGACCTCCGGCCTCAGAGGAGTTGACCAACGCTATTATCGTCCTGGTGTTCTTTAGTAGCGCAGCCAGCAGATGCCAATTTACGACAGGCTCCTTATTTCTCTCCCTATCTAGTCTATAACACTTACAATCTGCAATTCAATCATTTCAGCTGAAAAATGGCTAATAAATTGAAACAGAGCTGGATAAATTGTATTGACAGTTTGAGAGGCTTTATCTTTATTTTCTAAACACAGGTGCATGGGAACGAAATAATGTCTTAACATAATGTTGTCGCGTTGCTTGGTCGTACACGAATCTTTCTAATAAAGCTTCAATTGAATTGTAGCATTACATAATAATGCTGGATTCTGACTTTACAATGGATTTGTACGCAATAAAATGATTAAATCCAACCACATTTTTTATTACAAGATCCCACTTAATACGATTACCCTCTTGACTTTTACTTGACACTGACGTGTGAACTTGGATTTACATTTAGAAAACAGGAAGAAGGCCGGGGAATATGGCGGCAAATCAGGTTGATGCACGCGCGTAAATCAAACATGAGGTTCAGAGGGAACCTCAAAGCGTTCGATGAGATGAGAAGACTCCTTAAGCTGGAGAGATGAAAGCCTTAATGCGGAACGTGCTCCTCCTCTTTTCATTTGTGGAATTTTGCAATCAACAGCAGGAAGTGAGGACTCTTTGGACGGATCCTGGGTGTCTGTCTATCAGCAGGCGTTTCTCCCTAAACTAATGAATACAGAGCAAAGATCAACTACAACAGCTGAGGTTACAAATCTAATACTAAAGTTCTGCACTTTATTCTCTGAACACACGCAGGCATCAGCGTGCTTGGCTTGTCCCGACTTGGCTGATGGTATCTGTCCCTGCTCGTGTCGTCCAGCTCAACGTGCAGATTTAGTCATGCATGTTTTTCAACCACAGGAATAATTCCTGTCCCTCCCTCCAAAAACACTAAATTAAAGCTACATTGACCCACATAAGTATTCTTTGGAGCTCTGTTTGTGACCACATGTGAAATATATATGTTTTCTATTTTCTGTCACGCCGTCAATCATAGGAGCGTGTGTTAGTATCTGACGGCATAGTTTTCAAAGATAGATTTTAACATTATCTTTATAGAGAAAACTCCCGCCCTGCTTATCTGAAAGGTGACCTGCCGTTTACAGCCCCTCAAACAACCGGCTGCCTGGGAGGAGCAGAAAGCGCCGGACAGGTTCTGCCACTTCTTCTCTTACAGCCCGAGCTTCCGGCCTTCACAAACACACCATTGTACAAGTAGACACAAGCAACGCTTTCCGCCACAATGAAGCTACACTTTTAGAGCGTTTGACTCCCAAAGATCTGGAACAGTCTGACTTAGTGACCAAGGCGTACATCTTTTGTCATTTTGACGAAGTCTCTTTGCATTTCACTCCGTTGCATTTTGCATCAACATTTTTTGTTCAGTGTGTGTACTGTGTGTGATTACATACAAACTGGATGCAACATGAATGTCTTGCATCGCCTCAACCGGTCTAGACGCGCCGCGTACTCTGCTGATGCTACTAATATGTAGCTGTGTCGTTATCCTACACTATAATGACTATAATGTATGATATTCAGTGCAGTGATGGAATGTTGTAAAAATGACACATATGGTTCGATCCCGTTTTGTTAAAAGTGCCACGTCTCATAATAAGTATCGTACAAGCTCGGGTTACCCGCACACAGCGATGCTACTATTCATTCATCCTTCATTTATTCTGATTCGACAAACGTCTGCAGTGTCCCTACATTATGTTTGTTGTTTAATTTGGGTAAAACTTAATTAAAACAGATCTTAATTCATCTGCTTCCACTGAAATGAATTTGCGGCCCCTTGTTGTTGTTTTTTTAAATGTCCAAGTTCAATAAACGCAGGTGAGTCTTTGTTTGTACAATGATTTCCATTCAGACTGCTTAGTAGCTAAAGTTACAGAAAAGCCAAGTAATGACGCTGAAGGCATAAATTCAGTGAGGGGGACTGGAGAAGCCTGTGTGGCCCCCAGGGGCCCCGCTGTCTATGTGGGAGCGCCATGAGCTGATCGGGGTAAATCAATCACGTCGGTGCTGTTTAACGTTAGAAGCCGTTCTCCTCTCTGTTGTTATTTCATCAAGCACCAGATGCAACCCTGCAGCCCCCCTCACACCTCCGGTCATATCAGAGCTTATTCCCTCCCACCACCACCAGTGTCCAGACTCCCAAAGGCATCCTGGTCCAAGCCCCAACAAACTCTGCACGTTTAATACCTGTGCTTGTTTCAATAAATCCGTGTTAAAAGCTCAGAAGTCTCTCCTGATTGAAATGCAGTAAGTAGTTTTTAATAATCATAGTATAGTGCTTGATACTTGAAATCATCCTCCGAAAATCTAGATTATGGGTCACTTCCTCCTCCCTTGCTCTCTCAGTCATAGATCTGCTGGTGGCTAAATTCCCAGTCGTACTGGAAAGATTTCTGCTTTAGTTCCTTTCCAGTTGCAATGTGAACAAAATAAGCATTAATAAGAAAATGAAAGTCAAAGTGGCAAACCAGGAGTTCAAACTCCACAGTGCTGATAGCGCGAGGCGTAATAAAGCAGTAAAGGCGCGTCGGGACTACAAAGACCAAGCAGTGAAACATCATTGTGTCAAAAGGTCCAGCCTGTCCACGCTGAGTCTAAAATGTATCCGGGTCTGTTAGTGTTTCAGCGTTTTCAGTCTAAACCTGCAGGCCGTTAGTGTAAAGGAAGCATAATATATGCTTCTTTAAATGGAATTGTATTAGTGTGGACGTGGGTGACAAATGTGGAGTTCATTTTTTGAGCAAATAACTGGACACATTTATCGAAACAAATAGGACATTCAGGTGTGTCGCCCTAACGTTCCTGCTGGAGTTATTTGCATGCAGACAAATGTGCTGCCTGTTGAGTGAAGCACTGACGCACATTGTCTGTGTGCACTTTTGATCTCACGGCAGCTAACTGCTCCCAATGTGGGACTAATAAAGGATTGCTTATTATTACTATTACTGTTAAATAAATACTACTATAATAATAATACTGTTACCATGTATTTCACTATAATATTTTATAAAAGGTATTTATAAAAACATGTTTTAAAGGACAATTGTCTAATGACACTGTTTTAATTTTTTTCAAGTTTGAGTTCAATATTGCTCTCATTTCTATGCAGCGTTGAGGCCTAGCTTAGCACACACTGGAAGCTGGAGAAATGAGGCTACATGGCTCCAAACAAGAATAGCAAAGCAGACAATGTGTGGTTTACTTTCTTCCCTGTTTCAAGGCAAACTGGAATCGTGTCATCGCAGTGGGGCAGAAGGACCTGTGCTCACAGAAAAACTGGGCAGATTCAAAAAATGTCTGTGAAGAAATACTTACACAACAACTCGAGTCCCAGACGTGTTAAAATAACATATCTTTTTTTCACTTTGTGCGAAATTTTAAAAAAGGGGGGGGGGGTGTTTATTTGCTGACATATTGGAGAGTATTTGTCAGCTATAGAGGGATCCGGGAAACTTTTTCCCCCCCATCTTCCAATCTTAATGCTAAGCTGGGCAAACCACATTGACCACACATGAGGTTAACATTAACCATATTACCAACATTTACCACATCTGCGTTAAACAAAGAAACGATGAGCTGTTATTTACCCATCATCAAAGTTTACTTATTGATGAGTGGTAAGTTACATTTCTTTCTCCGGGAGGTTTAGTCTCTGCTTGCTAACTGTACAGAGAGTAAGTTTAACCAAGGGGGAAAACCTGAACATTAATGGTGTGCTCTCATTGGGTTAAACATGGAAAAATGTGATTTGGTCCAGAAAGGAGTGTCTATTTTTTGTTGAACCCGAAGATCATGAAAGAAACCAGCAGCTAATTCATATTGATCCACAACTGTAATTACCCAAACCGTATATGCCCACGCAGATATACCGAAGTTACATATTGAATAAATCACAGTTGCAAAAAACAACACATTCTGCTTTTTAGTAATTGAAATAATCTAAGTACCTGATAGAGAACCACTTTTAGTGCAACTACTTACAAAGATATAGTTCGTATTTCTGCCAAATAAGCAGGATGGAGAGGACTAGGAATTGCTTTGGCCAAGACAACTCCTGTGATCAGAGCCTGCAAAGGTCCAGACGTAAAGAGAAGCTTTCCATCCTGCATAGTAAATTATTTTGCTCCCTCCGGCCAAGGAGCCATTGCACAAGTGACTTAACCTCCACATGGTTCCTCAGAGCGGCAGCGAAAGATCTGTAACATAAACTGCAGTGGACTGGTTGAACTGCAAGACAAGCGGTTTGACACCGGTTTGACAGCGGTTTGACAGCGGTACCAGCTCTTATCTGAGGTGGCAAACTAACAACAGAGGTCAGACATTCACTCCCTACACACGCTATCTTGTAATAAATAGCTTCAGATATTGAAATGGGGGAAAATGCATTTATGAATCGATGTCAGTAGGAGCAGATGAACATGAAGAAAGGTTTCATCAGGTTTTAACAAGGAAGTGATAAATTGTTCTAAATACCTGGATGACAAAATGGCAAAGTCCCCGCCATGAATCAGCCGGATTTTGCAGAAAAGAACACCGTTGACGAAAGGCACTGCTGTAAGCTCCTCCAGTGTAAAGTGCACTTGAAACTTGAACCTCTTCTTTTTCATCAAAAAAGACATTGTTTCCAGGTTTTCATGGTATGATGATAACTGCCTATGAATGAAAACTGTAAAATATAGATAATTGTGTTGATCCCGAGTAGAACATTCTACTTTGCTTGAAGATCAGTCATCTCGGAAGTTGTTTTTAGACCTGGAATTGGAAGAGAAAAAAATACACGTATTAAAAGTTATAACCAGAACAAGATGAACTCGGTGTCTTTTGCGACTGCGTGATCGCTGCAGCACCGACAGCTTTGGAAATCGTGTGCTCCGTTTATTTTTCTATCCGACATTGCAGAACGGACACTCTCTTCTTCTCACAGTCACTTGGTGTATTCTAATAGTTCAGACACTGTCTGCACGACTGCGTTTCTCTTAACACCAACACATTCGATCGGTGCACAAATATGCCACGCAAACACCGAAATCGTTCGGCGGCTCAACGCCTCCGATGCAAAGCTCACTGACCCTTTTCGTTCCGTCCGTCTGGATAGAACGCGGCACACAAGTGGAGCCGTCTCGGTTTTCAGTGCATCTTCACCAACTTTTGTCTCTCCAGCAAAGGTTTCTCAAGAAGTCAGTGAGATGTGCTCCGTGAACGTCTCACGGGGCCAGTTAGGGACCGTCCACAAAGTCTGAGCACGGGCGTGAAAGGAAGATACCCTTCGTAGGCAGGATGTGCATATGTGGAAATGTCCTATAGCCAGTGGCAGCTGTCCAATATATGGCATGGCCACACCTTGAGCGCCCCACCTATAAAACATTAAATAGAAATAATAATGCATTATACGCATTGTCAATATGTGTGGTTTTAAAATATGGAATGTGCCTAGTAATATTTGTAAGTTGTGATATATGAAGTATATGATCTTCCTACACGTCCCCGGAAGTCATATAAAATCCTGTCTCCATGCGCAGGCGACAAGACTGACATACAGTACATACTATAACATTTGATATATATAGAGGGAGGGACCAGAGGAGGAGGTGACAACAGGACTTAATGACTACAACGCCCCCCAAAGCCCTGACCTCTGGGCTCATGAATTCTTTTGAACACAATGTTATGTCCCACCTAAAAGCATGTACCCGTCCAGGGTGGCCTACAGGTGGCAATCTGAAAATCTGGTGACCTTCTGCAATCAAAAAAAGTTCTCAACACTCTAAAGACAGTGGATATGATAGTGGACTTCAGGAAGAACGTAGCTCCACCAGCCTCTATCCCCCTGTGTGGAGTCCTTCCGCTTCCGGTGCTCCACCATTATCCACAACCTCAAGTGGGAGCAAGGCATCAGCTGGTCTGCTAAGAGGGTGATTGGCTGCAACCTGCCGTCCCTCCAGGACTTGTTGGCTCCTGTAGGACTCTGAAGTGCGCAAGACAGATGGTGGAAAAAAAAAAAGTTCAACAAACAGCAGGAGGCAGAGGTCCATCAAGACCAAGACCTCAGACTGGATTCTCATTTACGCTTTTACTGTCTGTACCTTAATTTGTTGATAGACCATGTAATTGTGTTACAGAAAGTAATGTACTTTAACACTACATGACATCATTCACCCATTCATACGCTGATGACAGGAGAACCACACACAGTGACACCTGCCCATCAGTGACTAACATCCACACACTGTGGTCGCAGCTACAGGAGCAAGTGTCTTGCCCAAGGACACATCGACATGCGCGTTAGCAGGGCCCGGGATCGAACCGACAACCCCTCTGATTAGAGGACGACCGTGCTCCCCACTCACCCACAGTCGCTCCACAGAAAGGAAAAGACAGCACTGCACATCACAAATAAAAACAACATAGGGCAATCTCCTTAGGGAGACCTGTCCATGCAGAGCTATAGCAGTCTCAGGGCAGCGCAGACTCGTTCCTGTCTGTTGGGCCAAAGATTCTCATCCACATCGACCGAATATCTTCTCTTTCGATGCAGCATGGAAAGAATCTTTTAGAGTGTCTTATTCAGCCTCTGCAGGGTCGATGTGGCGCAGAGGCTGTGCTGGGAACCGCACGTTTGGCGGTTCGAGCCCCGGCTGCCCCATGTCCCATGTCGAAGTGTCCCTGAGCAAGACACCCTACCCCTAATTGCTCCCCACGCAAAAATGTAAAAGCCATGGGTTAAAAATGCAATGTAAGTTGCTCTGGATAAAAGTGTCAGCTAAATGACCTTTAATTGTGATGTCATCGTATGCTGCATCCATGGCAGCCAGAAGGGTCATCTGTGTATATGGCGTGAGATCACACACTTTCCATCTCCATGCGGAGGAAAATTCCTCAATGGGGTTAAGGGATGTGGAGTAGGATGGAAGAAACGCCATCAGCATCCTGTTGGGGGTTTGCAAACCATCGCCTGATGATGTTGGAGCCACGGAAACTGTCCCCAAACCATCACGTACTTTGGCAAGTCATCTCCAATCTGATTCGTCTCTTCCTCTCCCCGTCCAATTCATTGTCCTTCCATTGTCAGATAATATTGTGTTGTGCTCCGGCTATTTATATACTTTGTATGTTTCATCAGAGAAAGTCAAGATTCACCTGGGAGCAGTTTACCAATTTAGGACTAATGGAAATGTTTGACATATTACAGTTTTGACATCACTCATACTGTATGACAACTTATTTGAATGTAAAGACTTATGCAATTTTAATCAACACGTCATAAGCAATTGATAATGTCAGAAACACCAGAGAATTGTACATAATGATTTGCAGGGATGTACTAAAGCATTTACAGCTTGTTCAAAGAAATGAGAAACTGCTTTTTTGACGTGCACCAGTGACACAATGATGTGAAGATTGAACAGGTAGTTTTCAGAATTTTAATTCTGATCTGAAAAATGTACCAGTGACTGAGAAAAACTGTAATTATTATTATTAATATAAGTAATATTATTAAATATATTATCTGTTTGACTGTTATTTGTATTTTATTTTGTATTGTATTTTATTTTTCTATTGTAAATGTAAATGTTTATATTCCTGCATTGTGTTCATTTGCCTCAGTGTCTTTTTGTCCAATGTTTGCACCAACAGTCATGACAAATTATTTTCATGTCCAACCTACTTGGCAACAAATGTTTCTGAACGGAGGAGCTGGACTCTAGTTGGACTTGGGGAGACGGACTCTGGTGGGACAAGAGGAGCTCATCTGTATTTCAGAATGATTCTTCAATCCTTCAACTCCAAATTAGGGACAAATCATTTCAGACAACACAGATTTCTTCCTTAAATGAATATTACAGATGAATATACTACTGCTCCACCAGTGATGCAACTCGCGTGTACACACTGACCTCTTCTGGTCCTTTAATAGTGATGCAGCCAGTAGTAAAAAGAACTGTTACAAAAACATTTTACTTATATTTTATTCAGTTCTGAGGACATACACACTAACTGGAGTGTGCTGGACTCACTGTCGTGCTTCAGGGTAAACCGCAGGATGACTTGAGGACCAAGAATGAAATGTTCAGCAAACAGCAGGGGGATGACTTTCCGCTACTTTATAGTAAAAACCTTATTTCAATATTAAATACAATGTATTAAATAACATAAACACACATTGCCTCTTCACTGCTTCAGTGACTGTTTTTCCAATTCATAAACAACACATCAAAATCCTGCACACACTTCCCTCAAGGCAACTTTTGACAAACTTTTAATTCTGAAGTCTGTGTGCATGCACTCTTCTATGTACAAGGCACACACACACACACACACACACACACACACACCCTCACACACACAGTCTTTATTGTGCATCCTCAGCTTGCTGTGGAGGAGGTGGAGGTGTTTTGGGCCTGCTCTGCTCCTCAGGTCCTGCCCCGTCCACTGCTGCAGAGCTGCTGGGGGGAGCTGCTACCTCACTCCCAGTCTGTAGGAATTTGCGCAGGTCTTTAAGTGCAGGTCTAAGCATCTGAACTAATGCCAGAAGAGCAGCCTGGGTTCCCTCCAAGGCCTGGGCCTGCCTCTCTTGGGCGAATGCCTGAGCCTCCTGGGAGCGCCGCATCACGTGCAGCAGGTCGTTCTGGCCCTCCAGGTGCTGGGCGATCTGTCGGATGTGAACGTTGGTGACCCTCTGCTCCTGCAGCAGGCGGGCTGAGTTGAGGGCGATGCGACTCTTCAGCTCCTGAGGTTTGGCCTGACCCTGAGGGGGAGGAGGGGACGCCGCGGACGAGGCCAGCATCTCCACGGGAGCCTCAGCGGTGGGCGTTGAGTCGCTTACAGTAGTGGTGCAGTACTCCACTACACTTCCATCCTCCAGGTTGTGGAAAGTTGTTTCCGCTGGACAAAGAACAGGAAAACAGTTGTTTTATTAGTTATTACTAACTTTCACTTTGGGGGTTTCCATGCAAACATCAAAAGTGAAACCATAGTATATATAGTCCCCATGTTACCCACAGCAACAGCTAATAGTCTTTGTTGTGTCATTTTCTTGAGGTTAAAACAAGAAGGTCAATAGCACTGTCAGAGTCAGGATGTGGTCCACGGTGGAGTTTTTCATCTGGAAGGTCATAAATATGCTAGATGGAGTCTCCTTGAAGCTGATTAACTCTACATGTCATCATTCATACAGAGATGAGCTGCCATACGCAACTAACAGTCAGACGACAATCACAACGACCACGGGAGCAACTCGGGGGGGGGGGGGGGGGGGTGTCTTCACCAAAGACAGGAACACGTCCATACGGACTAGCGGAGCCGTGGATTGAACTATGACCCTGCTCTACCCCTGAACCACAGCCGCCATGCATATGCAACTTATTTCGTCCTTAAATTACATTCAACCCCCTCTTTGTTGGACACGTAGACTTTTCTTAATCGTCCCTAATTTTGTGTCCAAAGGTGTATTCATTTGACAGATCAGCTGGTTCTTAAAATCTGAGAATGAATGATGTCATTATGAAGTAAGGATTCACTTCACAAAGAAAAATGCTGCCTGACATCAGGACGTTGAAGTGATGAACAGAGAACGAGAAGTGCAGCAGGGGGATGACGGCTCCTTATCTAGGATCTAAATGTTTCCTGCAAGCTGCTAGAACAGCGATCGCTGCTGATCGAACTTTAGAGTTCTGACATAGAACAGTAACTTATCAGAAAATGCTCAAGATCCACCTTCCTGCAGGAAAATGATCAAAGAGCAGATTCTTCTCTGATTTCTCTTCATGTCAGCTTACAGTTGGCCTGTTTGCCTCCGGCGTGTGCTGGCAGACTTCACCATGATCACAAATCACAACCAATGAATTCCATATACGAAGAGCTACTCTGATGAGGGGATTTGCGGTGTCAGGTTGATAGTATCATGTGGTTAGTAGAAATAAACTTACCATTCAGTGGCTTTGCTTCATCACAGACTGTTACTGAGCCTGCCGGAAGAGCTGGAAGACACACACAGAATATGATGCTAAAAACTCCAAACAGGAAACGGATGAAAAATAATTCAATTAGTAGGTTCACAACAAAAACACGTGACTCATCCTTTTAAAGTTTGTTTTCACTGGTTCTATCACTGTAAATGCGTCCGATGCTGTGTGATTCACACACCTGATCACAACAACAACAACAACAACAACAACAACAAGAGTCGGGCACAATCCAGTGCCGGCGTCCTGTCTGATATCACATTGCATGTGTGGAACTATCCTGTGAGTAAAGCCGCATCTGGTCACTGCTGCCGCGTCTTCGCGTGCACTTTATTACTGCAGCGTTACACGTGACCGTGGCGGTGCGCGCGCGCTCCTTACTCTCTGCCAGCGTGACGGTGGTGGCGGTGCTCACGGTCACAGGTAAGCCCATCTCCGCATCCGAGTCCCCCGCGGGCAGGCTGATGATGGTGGCCTCCCCCAGCAGGTTACAGATCCGCTGCTGCATGGCCGTGAGGATGACGGGGACCGGGGTGCAGTCGGCGGAGGTCCCCTCTATGGCAGCCCGCGCCTGGGCCACTTTCCGCCGGACCTCCGTCTTCATGTCGGACCACTTCTTCTTCACCTCGGGCAGCTCTCTGGGACAGGTGGTCACGGCGTTTACCTTCCGCAGGATGTCCACCCACGCGTTATTCTTGGCCATGTGGGTGACTCCAGCGTTGAAGTGGTTAACCAGTGTGTGTTTCTGTTTCTCTATTTCTTCCACTATAATGTCCACCTCTCTCTCCGAGAAATTCATTTTTCTCTTTTTCGCGATCGATGCCATTACTGCGAAAATTCGTCTTTTGTTGAAGTAATTGTGCGTAGTGTACGCAAAATAGTAGGCTTTACTCAATTGAAATGCGCAACGTAATGGCTACCAGAATCGGCGTCTTCTTCCTACTAACAACGCTTACGTTAGCTGGGCGTGAAGTCCCGCCCACTGACACCCCATTGGTTGAATGTCTCGCGGTCATGCCTTGTACTCTGTGACTATTGGCTTAATCGAATGCCAATAATCAATGATCTCGATTATTTTCATTAGTAGCTCCTTTCATATTACAGTCTTACTTGGTGACTAATAGTTGTTGTATTTTATGTTTTCATTTCAACAATTCTGTAACAGAAAGCATTAAGCAGTAAATAAAAAAACAAACACAGTGAGGGACGAACTTTTCATATGTTGCCTTACATTTGTACTGAATAAAATGTTAAACTAGTAAAATGTTATATGTTAAACCAGTATAATCAATATTTCGCAAATGACTGTAGTGCCATTTTAGCTTCTTGCACAAGGACAGTAATAACAGAAAGACTCATTCTCATTGTATCATTTATTATTCTTTGCATTCTGTCGTTTGTGTGTGTGTGTGTGTGTGTGTGTGTGTGTGTGTGTGTGTGTGTGTGTGTGTGTGTGTGTGTGTGTGTGTGTGAAGCAAAACAAAAGAAGTATATCTACTTACACTATCTTTCGACATTTTTGTCAATAACATAAACTGAAATGAAACTATAAAATGCATGTAATAGTTGAAAAAGAAAACCCCACCAATAAAAATGTAATGACCTTTGCAAATGAATATTTATGTGTACCAGTTACCTGTTACCTAATACATGAATGTTTGGGGATTTACAATGTGTAAAGCCACACAATGATCCACATATATTTGTCGCTTTGCTGTCTGGTATTCAATAAAACGATCCCAAATCTAAACAAAATGACATTACATGTCAGATGCAGTTATCTCTAAATATAAACAGGAGACCACTGTTAAGCCTTCCAAACATTAAGGCCCATTGTCTCTCAGCAGTAGAGCTTTCAGAAAAACCCCAAACGTCTACAAAGTGGAAGTTTGGTCTTTAATTCATTATCTTCAAATAATCAATGATTCAATTGAATTCATTTTTTTCCAAATAGCCTAAAATCACAAATTTGCCTGAGAGTTCCTCACACATATGACACCCAGTACACACATATGACATCCTCTGTCCCGAAACCCTCACATCGGCATAGGAACTCTTCACAATATGAAAAATAAAATCATAACGAAGAGAAAGAAAGAAGAAACTTTATGGTCTAAGGCATTGATCACAATGAGCATGCATTATAGCCCATAGCTCATGTTTGAGCTATGGGCTATAAAACATATGGGCTAGAGTCAATTTATGAATTCTCAGTTCATCTCCTTGATTCCTTTCCTTGTTTCATCTTAACATATTGGCAGCTTCACCACGGATGAGTATAAACATAGTTCAAGGATATGACTCGCAGCCTAAGCCAATCAGAGGCAGAGAAGTGCTTATATCATATCGGTAAGAGGATTAGTATGGTGTCAACTATGCACTTACTAGTTACTTGGCTTGGTGACATATTTTAGGAAAACATTGGCTTGTTTAAAGATCTCTTGTTTACTGTTTTGAAATATTGTAATGTTCATAAACTTTAATGATATTAAACAAGCAATAACATCTTAAATAATATATCTAGAAGAAGGACAATTTCAAAATTCTGATTGGAAGCATTTCCTACCAATTCATAGATTCATGGTGGTTATAGCAATAGCTGAATAATGAGTCATGTCTTCGCCGTTCACTCCAACGGACTATTTCTTTACACAATATTACTGGATAATTAAGCATTGTTTCCGGAAGTTAGCAGCCCAAACTAGTATACAGTTGCAACAGAGTCCATCGTTTGTGATCCATTTTTAAAAGTATGACATTTCCTTATTCTGTTTTTTTAAACAACTACACAACGTTACATGTGCTGGTATTTTGTATGCCTAGTGTTCATTTTTTATTTTTTTACTTTAACATTAATGCTAGATTGATGGATTGACAATTAATTTCCAAAACCCGCCCTTCGGTCTCAGTTTTTAAAGCTTTTTAAACATTCAAATAGCCCCCAATGGACGTACACGAAGTCAGTGTGAATCACGTGACGATTAAGCGCCTCAACTTCCGGTGACGCGGCTCGGCTCTGCCTCGTCCCGAACGATTCCAGCCAACGAGGGATGGCGAGAAGCAGCCAATCAGAGGCCGAGGGGGGCGGGCCTTGTCGCGTCGCGTCGCAGCAGGGTTTTTCTTTAAGCCAGCGGGTCACCGGCTTGTCGGAACAACGTAACGTTATGTTTATCTTCTTAGTCCGCAAGTTAACTCATTAACAAACATAAACCTCTTATTCAAAACGCTGCGCCCAACGGGAACCTGCATTCTCGTGGCCGTCGACAAAACTGTGTATAAACTCCCCCGTTTGACGCTGTGAAGTAACGTTTGTTAGTTTTCTACCATCGCAAAGCTCCGGCTCCCCGTCTTATCGCCGCGTAACGTTTAGCTGGAATCTTCCATTTCGGTTGGCTTTGCGTTTAAAAAAAAAGTAATTCATCAAGTCACATTAGGAGAAGCGGCTTTCGTCTCGGGGGACCCCCGCTTTGTGCGTTGGTGGTGAGAGGTCTGGTTTGTAAGCTAACCGGCTCCCCGGCAGCGCTTCCTTTCATCGCCGGCTCGAGTGGAGGGAAATGTGACGTCGCCGCGGGCTCACGCGCTCTCCGGCCCGGCGGACGCTCATGTTCGAGGCAGCGTTCGTCTCCAGCGGGGCTCCCTGATGCCTCCTTTGCCCAGCGACCCGGGCGGCGGGGGCGGTCACGCCGAAGAAGAACCCTCCCCGGCTCCCCCGCCCGAGGCAGCTCCCCGACAGCCCCCCGCCGGTGGCTGCCACGCGGACCCGGGCCCGCCGGGGCATCCCTGCGACGTGTGCGGAGGGCCGGAGCAGGAGCACCGGCTGAAAGTCTTGTTCCAAGTGCTGGACGTGAACGGGGATGGAGGCATCTGCGTCAACGACCTGGAAATCGGGCTGAAGAAACTGGGGGTGCACCGCACTCAGCACGAGCTCATGGTGAGTGGGAATATCTGCTCCAGCGGACCAGCTGCTCCGGTCCTCAGTAGCAACGTGTCCCGTCACAAGTAAAGCAAGTTGTTCCCGAACAAGCAGTTATTTGTAGTCCAAAAGGCACCTGGATGTCTCAGTTGAAACTATTCTTGTTAGCCAAGTGACATTGGACATTTCAACATGGAGGCAAAAGCACTTTTGTGTGTGGAGCATTCCGCCTCCAGGCTGCACGCTGTCCTAGAACCGCTCGTCCTGGTTCGGACTTGGTCCTGAGTCCCATTTTGTTGGTGTTATTGCTCGAACATTTTGTGAGACTCCACAATTCATCCTCCACATACCGGTCTGCTTTTACCTCCATTCTTTGACCACTTAAATCCCCTTTTGTAACTTACCGATTCACATGGTCCAGTCCTCCATCGGTTAGGACGAGCTTCTTCTAATGGAGGCCCCACATGCCTGTGATGGGTCTACTATGGATCAGCTTCTCTGAATCTTGTCCTGTCAGGAGGACCTCGTCTCCGCCCGTGTTTTTTAGGACATAGAATGTGGATTCTATTGCTCCGTTTACATGAATATCTGAACTTTGGTGGGAGTCAAAACATAATCTCTGCTTTCCCTGTGTGGTTTAAGACTTATTCTGAATAAGTTAGTTATTTGAATAATTTGAATAATTCAAATAACCACAGAAAGACCAACCTTGTTTTTCAATGTGTGCAAAAGTCTATTGGGATCAGCGGCGTAAACACGGAAGCATGGAGTGTGCGAGCCGTCTTTGTTGAGTCTGCAATGGTGGGATTGTCTCAAAAGAGCAAATACACCTTTTTGGAGATACACATTTTCTATCCTGTTTAATCTATATTGGTAAATTTTAGTTTGTGTTCATTTTTTTGTTGTAGCTGCTTGTCAACAAGGTTCCAGACCTTTTTTTCCTCACCCTGCTGAAAACGGTTTTAATCCTCCGCATTTAGAGTTAACCATCAATAATTCTCCATTTTTTTTCCTTCATAGAAATACACACTAGAATAGAAATATTGTGATTTTATTAATAGAAACAAATCATAATTTCACTGATGTGCACATACGACTAGTGTTGAAGTTAAACAGGTCAACACTTTCTATTTCTTTTCTAATTGTCCTTTCTTTACGTTGCTGTGAAAAGATCTCCTTCAAACAACTGGAAGAAATAGTAATGAACAATGATGATTACTGAGATCTCCTGTTTCTGACAAAAACACATCACAATGTGATGTAATGTCAGGAGCCTTCAACTCTGGAGGCACCACCCAGTACTTGTATTGAATAACTATATAAATAAATAAAGAGGACTGTTGTTGAGCGGGTGAGATGCTGACGGCGTGCTCGGGACTCCTCCCTCCTCCCGAACCAGGGAGCAAGGCATCACTCAGCAGATTTTCTACTGTGCGGGAGGTGCGACCGGTGGGGGGAGGAACCCTGCTCTTCTCCAGCCTCCTCCTCCTACGCCGACTGTCATTTCCAACCTGCAATCGCATCCTCCATTGGCTGAGGGGCGGGACCAGGGAGCCTGTTACTATGGGCTGCAGCGATTGGTCGACTCGGGCTCAGCTGCAGTGAGGATGCAGGTTTTTTGAGTCTCGCTGTGCTGCATTTTACCGGCTGCTGGTCGTGAAGCCAGCGAAGTAGCTTCATCATCCTCAACGTGAGCTACTTTAGGTGTGCAGCTCTTTGTTGAATCGTGCCTCAGAGGTGTATTTAGGAACTATTTTGGATTTTTGTTGTTTGTGTGTCTGAGCCCGGACGTCGATCAACTGAGTCATTTTACATTTATGATGAGCGAAAAAGAATCCAGCCCGAAGAGAAGACGGAGACACTGAGCTGAAGTGGAGCCAACAGAAACCTCTGAGTGTCCTTAAGTTTGCGTAGGGGACAATCGAGTAGACTTGTCCCGTTCTGAGGTGGATGAAGACTCCGTGTTAGTGACGGAGGCTCCTGAGAACCGCAGTGAGCTGCAAGCCGGCCTCCAGGGAAACACTGCAAACTCCCACAGTATTCATTGGGATGGCACCAGCTCCTGATCAGGTAGGATAAAGGACGCCTCTTGACCTCTGACTTTTCCACCCAGTCAGAGATTTTGACCGCTGTGCGTCTCAGAGCTGCCGAGTGTTGTCGTCGTGTCGGCAAAGGTTCCTCCAGAACCACATCGCTGTGGACTCAGACATTTACCTTGGACTGCCAAGTACAAGCGGTCTGTAGGCAACTAAGCAGCTCCACTGGAGCCCTGCCTTGCTCATGGGTACCTCCGGTCTTATGCAACCCAATTCATACAAAGCATTAAAAGCTAAAGTTAAAAGCTTCGGAAATATTCCACCTGACTTTTCATTCTCTATGTCATTAAAACTGTTGGACTGATTTCAGTGTTTCAGATGGGGCTGGGGGGGCGAGGGTAGCAGTTGGGCGAAAGGTTAAGCCGACTGGGGAGGTTGAAGTAGCCTGTCTGCTCGTGTCGGGTGAACTGCTGTGCGTGGGGACATTTTTCTACTTAATTGCAGACTTTTCAGGTGGGGGGGCTGATATAATGGTAGTAAACACTTTCTTTTAGTCTAAAGGTCACTGAACACTGATGTGTGAGATGCGATATGCTTCATGTCGAACTCCATAACTGCATTGACATCTGTCTCTCTGTATCGGTTCAAAGATCGTGCTGCTTGCTGCTCACTGGGAAATGCAGCGGCAAATAAGAGCAAAGGAAACTGAGTGACTCAAAGGGAGGAATGCCCCTCGAGCCATCTTGCTAACCTCCTTTAACCTAACCATCTTGCTAAGTTTATTGGTGCTCCATTGCTATTTGCGCATATTTAAAATGCAGACAAAATTGGCCCCTTTTATTTATTTCAAAACAATCCAATTTTTGAAGATCAGAGCTGTTTATTTTGGGACGCAATGAAAGTTTTGTAAGGAAAAATAATGACTGAAGCTCCCCGATATAGCCTTTTTTTAAAAATACACAAGGAAAAAGAAGTTTTACTGCTTTGCCTTGTTTCTAAAACACAGCATTAAAATCTTAAATCAAATTTAAAAAAACAACTTATTTCAGCAACCTGCGTATACGTGCGCCCTGCAGGCGTATAAGGAGACGATGAGGACAGAAAAGATGCAGCAGCCTGGATGGACTCCTGGGTCCTAACGGGCTCTTGGCTCAGAGACTGACCCTCCCCACCCAACCAACGCAGCGCCTCAACACGCGTGTACTTTGCTACTGTCGTGCCTTTAGCGCTGCTGGGATCAAGTTACTGTGGTTCAGTCGTGCACCTCCTGGACTGAGGGTCCGTTCCTGCAGTGCATCTTGCACAGCCTACTTCCTCCATCCTGTGCTTGTTTCCACATGCTCGGTGTGATTGTGCCTCTTTGGCAGCCTGTTGGCAGGTTCATTCTGTGAGAGGACAAACGTCCATATTGGCTCCCTGCTCCATCTCCCGCTGGTTCGGGTATATTCGTGCCCCACTTAACTCTAATTCTGTGAATTCCTTCTGGTTGGCTTGGCAGAGATATAGGCTGAAAGTGCTGTGAACTGTCTTTAGATTACTAACAACCCCGTGCGTGTGTGATGGCTGCAAAGTGGTCCAAACTGCAGGCTGAGTCAACAGTGCACAGATGGCTGCTACTGTTCCCCGTCACCGTCCAACGAGCTGTAGCGCTGTTTCAACTACCAGCTACATACGAGTCCACGTCAATATCCTTTACAGTTAAGGTTGCTCTGTATTCAGCAAATGACTGAAATGTGTTGACATCTCACGAACACCAAAATGACCTTAGAATTAATCTGGTTTCTTCTCTTTCCAGAAAATATTGAAGGCAGGAGACAAAGACCTGGACGGACAGTTGGACTTTGAGGAGTTTGTTCATTATCTCAGGGACCACGAGAAGAAACTGCGGCTGGTCTTCAAGAGCCTGGACAAGAAGAACGATGGTGAGGACGCACACACGAGGCCTTCGGCTCGGCGCGACCAGAGGAGCTCTGCTCCGTCCTGTGACCCGCGAGGCTGAGATGCAATTTAGCCTTACTTAAAAACATTTTTTCATTCCTTCATTTATTCATTCTACAGTAATAATGTTTCCATTTGATTGGTTATTTATCATTTTCCAATTAAGTTAAATTTTGATTGTTTAACACAGGCTTTAAAGAAAGAAACAACGAAAAACATTGTCCATATTATTTTACCCCTTTCTTACTTGAGTTCTAAATTATTGTTACAGATTTGTACGTAGCAACTAATGTGGTCTAATAAAAGTAGGGATTTGTATTATAACATTTCCCTCTGAGATGTAATACATAAATACTACTAGTTTATAGGTTGTACCATCAGTAACCATTCACTCACTGGTGCCACAGCTACAGGAGCAATGTTGGGGTTCAGCGTCTTGCCCAAGAGCACATGGGCACGCGGGTGAGCAGGGCTCGAACGCCCATCCTGTAATTGCAGGTCCAGCGTGCTCTCCACTCACCCACCGTTGCCCACGATTAAGCTGTAAATTGTACTTGTTCTAAAAGTACTAAAGGTATTCTAAGTCAGGCCTGGAGGCGTCCCAAAGAGCTACGACGAACTCGACCCAGGAAAAACAAGATAATCCAGTTCCGCTGGAAGGAGACGTTCTCCCACTGAGAACGTAAAATGTAAAGTTAAAAAACGGGTCCTTTTTGCACACGCAAAACCGGTTAATTGATTCAATTAAAATGAAGCGTGCAGCTCTGCCTCTATGAGGGTCAGCTGGTACCACACGTTGTTTCTACGCCCGCACAGAAAGCCCGGCGCTCATCTGTAATTTATAAAGATTCTTTTCTGTGGTGTAGGCTGGATCGACTCACAAGAAATCGTGCAGTCTCTGCGTGACCTGGGGGTCAACATCTCTGAGGAGCAGGCCGAGAAGATCCTCAAGAGGTACGTGCGTGTGCTGCCTTCGTCTGCTGTCTTTCAATAACTCCATCACCATGCTTGAAACATGCTTGATGACATAAAATATTTTGGAGGGACTTCTGCTGAGCTCTAACATGGCGACATAGATGAGGTCAAATTAATTAAAGGAGAAAAAGACCCCATCAATGCAGGAGAACAAATGATAAACTAAGATGATCCCAAATGAGTGAGGTTAGAAGCGGCAACAACACAACTGGTGGAGAAGATCCGCATGCAGAGGGAGGGGTCGTGTCTACGGCGAAGCCAGACCACCTCCGCATAGATATCAGAAACAAACCAAAACAGGGATTCAACAACTTTTAGATGGTGTTAAACCAAAAACTACAAGATGTGCCTCCAGGGCCCACGTTTGACAGAAGCCGAGCAACCAGCTGAGGAAACGGAGGCTGTAGATCCACACACACAGACACACACACACACACACACACACACACACACACAGATTTACAGATCCAGCGAGCCCACCGGTCACTTGGCCCCAAACCTCAAGATGGCACCGTCTCAAGATCAATCCTGCTTAACTTCCACAGATGTGACAATGTTGTGACCATATACTTAGTTCGGGCCAGAAAGATCACATACGAAGGGAAAGTTGTGGCTTTTGCGAAAGATCATCCCACTAATGTGAACAACAGACTGAAGTACAAAGTACCTTAAAGTGGGATGAGGATCCACTGGAGGACCGGCCCCACTTAAACACGAGGAACCGCGACTATCAGAAGTGGTTACAAACCAACCCCCCGTCAGTAAAAAAAACTGTGCTGAAATGCGCGATATAAATCCCCGTCAGAAGGAGTGATTGTGCAGGTGACCAGCGGAATAAAATTCCTAAACTCTGTCAGTGGGGGTGAATATAAGCTTGGCATGAATGGCTGACAACATTGTTGCTGTGCTGTAAGATTGTTTTGAAGTATTCTTTTGGACCTACAGTGGGGAACAAGTATTTGATACAAAGGTTTTCCCACTTACAAAGCATGTAGGAGTCATCGGTGTCATCGGTACTCTTCAACCGTGAGTGACGGAATCTAAAACACAAATCCAGAAAATCACATTGTATGATTTAAAAAAATAATATATTTTGCAGTTTATTGATTCATCAGAAGAGCCCAACTTAATATTTGGTACTGAAATGACAGACTTGCGTTTCCCTGTAGTTCTGACCAGGTTTACACACTGCAGCAGGGACTCCTCCATACAGACCTCCTCCAGGTCCTTCAGGTCTCGGTCGCTGGGCAACACTGACTTCCAGCTCCCTCCAAGGTTCTCTGTTGGGTTCAGGTGGCCGGCTGTCTGCAGTGTATCAAATACTTGTTCTCCTGTACTTTGTATTGCTTATTTATATATTGGTTTAATGTGTTTTCTTCTCCTGGTCTTTGTCAGCTGGATATATATATTTTTTCTCACGGTATAAAAAAATACAATAATCTAAGGACTATTGTTTTATGTAACTATACAAGTTCACACCAAAAGAAAAGCGAATTTTCTGAACATTTTATTTGCGCGAGTTTACTCGCCCGACTGTTTATTCGCTTCATTCGTGCAGGAAAGGCAGCCAGAATTATTACACAAACGTTGGAACCGCAAACGCAGTCGTGTTTGGGTTCAGGACGTCCTCCGTCGCCGCACACAACTTGGTGACTTTCACCAGCGCCTCCACTTTCAGGCTAACCAGCAGCAGTTTGATGGGCCGTTGGGTCGGATCGGTGCCATGGTCAGTCTGTTAGATGCCAACTAACGTACAGACGTTCGATCTCTCAGCTCGTGTCTCCGGTGAGCTTTGTCATCAGGACGGCGGTGATGGCGGGCGGAGCATCTCAAAGCTGCTAAAGGACCCTTTGTGTGCCCGTTTTACCTCAAGTTGATATGGTTCCTAATGAAATGTTTAACATACTTTGGATCATTTAGAACCGCACCCTTTTTTCCCGTGTCTAAAACAGCCCTCCACGGTGACCTGTTTTGACTGCCTGTTCCTTTTTAAATGGTAATGTCCTCTCCTCCCCCCGTGCAGCCGACCTCAGCGCACCTTGAGGGCTTAATTTGCTTCATGCTGCTAGCTAGCTGTTCCAGGTGTAGACTCCCATTTCATTGTGACGACAGAATGATGAGGACGTTCATTCTCAGTCACACAAGCATGACGTTTCTGACGTATAAGAACCATAACAAGTTTTTTGGGGGGTCTGTAGACATGCCAGGTACCCAAATTAACGTGTAGAAGCACAAAAAAATTGGAATTTTCATACGTCCCCATTTAAGAAAAGCGGCTTCAGTCATCCCACAAGTTTACAATGCATAGAAAAATAAAAGCTTTGGAAAGCCAATGTTCACTTCCTCTATTCAGACTGACCGGCCAGTAGGTTCTGTTAGACGACTCGCGCGAGTAATTCGCTTCGCTTTTGGTGTGAACGCAGCATTATAATCTATGCAAATGAAATGCATTTCCATTAAAAACCTAATGTTTATGTAGTCTCATTAGTTTATCTGTAATTTTAACGGCTAACTTAAATTACAGCAAATATTTGTAATTTCTGTGGGTCAGTGGGGTCCTTGTCTGGCTCCTCTAACCGTCTGTCTGTCTTCTTCTCTCTGGCTGGTCTCAGAATAAGGGGCCCAGATATGACCCCTCCTATCTTGTAGTAAGTAGAAGCTTCTCTAGTCTGCTTGCTCTGCCACTGATGCACTCTGCAGTCTGCCTGGTTCAGTTACCAGATGGTGGATAAGTACAACCATCGTGGAGACGTAACCGTGGCTTGTCCTTTTTACCTGCTAAAACTGTCCCGATTTGACCGACCGCTTTACATCCTCAGTATGGATAAGAACGGGACGATGACGATCGACTGGAATGAGTGGCGGGATTACCACCTCCTGCATCCAGCAGGCAACATTCCTGAGATCATCCTCCACTGGAAACACTCCACGGTAGGAGACAGACACTCCGAGCAGCCAAGTGTTTGGACAGGAAGTGAAATGTTACGTTTTGAAAGACATTTTATAGGCACTTGGCAATACTATGTGCATTAGTTTGAAGCCCTTCAGGCTGAAACACGGAAGACATTCTATCAAAGTCAATGCCCTCCAACCCGGACGTATGTTTAAAGATGTCCTGCTCATAAGAGCAGGATGGTTTTCTAATACTATTTATTCAATAATGATTTGAAATTCAATTTCTTCTAAAGTAACCCAGATTATAATTATGGTTTCATTGGAATACTTTAACCAAAATTTTCAGACAAACATTTCTTGGAAAAACCTGAACCCTGTAGCTCCTCAGACCCAACACATATGAAGGAATGTGGAGCCTCACACGTGGATGGTGAACAGATGAAATGTAAAGCTTGATCTGTGCTCTCTTCACGCTGGTGGAATATCAGATCAGTCCGATGAAATAACTGATAAATAATGAGGGTGTGTACGGAAGGCTGCTCTCGTGTATCCTCAGACGTCCCTCTTCTCTCCTCTCTCCTCAGAGCAGGAGTAAGAGCTTTGGGGCGGCCGTCATGATGGCAACGTAAAACCACTTCCTGTTAAAGTGAGGAATCAGCTGATGAGAGACTTTGGATGCACCTAATGACCTTTAGGCTTCCTCCTCAGATCTTTGACGTTGGGGAGAGTTTGTTGGTGCCTGATGAATTCACGGCAGAGGAGAAGAAAACGGGGATGTGGTGGCGACACCTGGTGGCAGGAGGAGGAGCTGGTTGTGTGTCTCGGACTTGCACTGCACCACTGGACCGGCTCAAGGTCCTCATGCAGGTAAAGCATGACACGGAGATGAGCAAGAGGAAGCGACGTTGAGATCTGTGTGAAGCCACGCTGACTGCCCCCACCCCCCCCCCCCCCCTCCTCTCCCCCAGGTTCACTCCTCAAAGAGCAACAGCATGCACATCACTGGAGGCTTTGTCCAGATGATCCGAGAAGGCGGAGTGAGGTCACTGTGGCGAGGCAACGGCATCAATGTCATCAAAATTGCCCCAGAGTCTGCTATTAAGTTCATGGCCTATGAACAGGTATTCCCTTCACCGCTCTGATCCGTTACACCGTGGATCTCTCACGCTGGCGCATAACGAGAAATGTCCCGTCTGTCAGATGAAGCGATTAATTGGCAGTAACCAGGAGACGCTGGGCATTGCGGAGAGACTGGTGGCAGGCTCTCTGGCTGGAGTGACCTCTCAGAGCAGCATCTACCCCATGGAGGTGAGCGACCAACGAACAGACGGAACAACAAAACAGGATTATACTCATTCTGTAAAGGTTACGTAGCAAATGAGGACTCTGTATGTTTGCGTGTAGAAATATGCGAGTGGATTGTTTGTCTTGTAACGTTTAGCCTCGACCTCATCATGTCAAACTGTACTGTGACTTCACACACAGACCTCCAGTTAGGCACAGTGTGAGCAAGACATGGATGTACATGTGGTTCATGGGTACACAACCTATTTTAATATGAAGGATCATGCACGGCATGTATATTGATCTGTTTGTTGAAGTCTGAATGATTCGCTCTCAGGTCCTGAAGACGCGGTTAGCTCTGAGGAAGACCGGCCAGTTCTCCGGCATCTTGGATTGTGCCAAACATATCTATCAGAAGGAGGGAGTGGCTGCTTTCTACAAGGGCTACGTCCCCAACATGCTGGGCATCATCCCCTACGCCGGCATCGACCTGGCGGTCTATGAGGTCGGTTGTGCTTGTCGAAGGGATAAGTCGTGGTCTATAGTTGAGTCTTGAGCTCTCTTCTCTCCTCTGTCAGACCCTGAAGAATTACTGGCTGCAGCGCTTCGCCACAGACAGCGCTGATCCGGGCGTGTTTGTGTTGCTGGCTTGTTGCACCACCTCCAGCACGTGTGGCCAGCTAGCCAGCTACCCGCTGGCCCTGGTCAGGACCCGCATGCAGGCCCAAGGTTGGTCACGGCCCAGCTCGGCTGCTCTGTACGGCTACTGTCTGTTTGAATCTCATAACGGTGTGAAATCCATTGATTTGCTATTAGTAATTCATTCAGTCCCAATGATTGGACTTAATGCGTGAACATTATTTTACTCTAAATCTCTTACTTTGTACCTCAGAGCGAGTCCCATGTCAGATTCCACAAACTCGTGATTGCATAAAGTAGTCTTACGTCATCTGTTTCGACCCGATCGGTGCGACTTGTTTATATTTCTGTATTGTAGGATTTGATCTGATAACCTCTTTGTGGCCCAGTGAATAACTGGAGGCGCCCACTGGTCTTTTGTAATGCATCTCTAGAGTGGACTTATGACAGTTCACCAAGCAGACTGAAGCCTGGTCCTAGCTACACCCGGCTTAAGTCACAGGCCTTGTACCATGCGTTGCTTCGGTACATTGTTAACAACCTTGTGCTGTCTTTGCAATGTGGAACTAATCATTCGATGCTTCATGTTAACGTCATTATGAAGATTGGACCTTCAGCCAGCACAGATTGACGCAGTGACCTTTAGTGACCAGGTTGAACTTTCGTGGAACCCAGACTTATCGTGTGATACAACGCGCGCTGCGTCAGATTTATCATAAACATTTACACCAGCTGTGTTGTTTGTGCTGGCGAGCCACAACTATTCCATCTCAGGTCAGAGGAGCTCAGGAGAAGGCTGCACTCCTCCTTCTGCTGCTGAAACCTAAGATTACGTCCAATAAAAGAATTGCAGAACAGCGTATCCATATCTTCTCACACTGCATAGATCTTCTTTGGTTTGCGTGGTCGTAGTCTTAGCTGATGGTGCAATGGAAGTAAC
Organism: Gasterosteus aculeatus; assembly: GCF_964276395.1. Lineage (NCBI taxonomy): Eukaryota > Metazoa > Chordata > Actinopteri > Perciformes > Gasterosteidae > Gasterosteus > Gasterosteus aculeatus. The sequence continues at coordinate 15,983,530 of NC_135702.1, forward strand.
TTTGGTTATGTTGGAACGCCATGTTAGGATCTTAGCTTAAAAACCACATTATCAAAACTTAAAGCTAATGTTTCCGCAAGGACTGCTTTTCTTTCCCTCAGTGTGAATTCTGTGGTCGGCATGGTCACAGTACTTTAATCATGCACGGGTGCCTCCTGTTTTTACTTCTGTTGTGAGATGATTTTGAATGTGGGCATTGCACATGACGTTCATGGTTCCTAGATTTAGTCGAGTGTCTCCATCCTGCAGCTTCGTGTGCTCAGCCCGTCTTCCTCTGTCTCCCTCAGCTACCTTGGAGGGGGGCCCTCAAATGAGCATGACGGCTCTGTTCAGACACATCATCAGGACCGAGGGACCCAAGGGACTCTACCGAGGCTTGGCGCCCAACTTCATGAAGGTCCTTCCATCTGTCAGCATCAGCTATGTGGTGTACGAGTACCTCAAGATCTGGCTGGGGGTCCAGTCAAAGTGAGGAGGGACATCACGGGGGCTGAGAATTCATTTTGCTTTTTTTTTGAGGCGAAGGTTTAATGTGTGTCGGCTTCTAAGAAACAAACAACATATTGATATAGAATATATTGAAATCGATTATGATATTCTAGTGTTTCAAAGGATGAATGTGAAAGAAGAGGAATCCGAACTTAAAAGATAAGATCGAGGAAAGCTTAACTGTTTTAAGCAATCCAGATTTATGACGAACCGATTGATATTCAACCCTCTGTCTAGATAGATATTCCTCTATCGGTTGATAGATAGACATCCATATGTATATATATAATGCATATATATAATTGATTGATTGAAGTAGTGTAGTTGAGGACGGTGTGGCAGGAGCAGTGCTGCAGGTCTCGTCGTCGTCTTAAAGGGCTTTGCTATGGCAGATCACAAACTCTGAAAATAAAACCTGCTCCCTCTCTACTTAATTGAGCTCATAAATTAAGTAGGTTGAACTAATTAATTTCTAAAATACTTTACATCAAATTTGATTTGACAAGATAATGGAACTTTTAATGTTCCTTTTGATCCTCAAGATTCACCGCTTCCTCGGTCGCTCCAAAGACGTCGCGCTGTATTCAGTCAGCGACGTGTGAGCACGAAGAGCTTTTGATGTGATCAAAACGATCGAGTCAGTGTTTGTTTGGGTAAAAAGGTAAAACTGTCAAGTGTCTCAGAAGCCTCTCTGGGAGTCTTTTCACATGTTTAACTTGGACATCAGGAAAATAGTATGATTAGCTGGATCACTAAGGGGTTTTTCACTTGTGTGTTGGCTACATTCTCAATGATGTAATTAAATAGACCTTTAAGTCCTATTGGAGGACTGGTGTCTGTGTCACATGAAGCGGAGTCCTATGAGTGCCTTATGTGCCTCTCTTACGTAAATGCACTAAATCACTACAAAGGTGGGGTCTGTGAAATGGTGAATGCACTTTAAGGTACTCTGCTTTAATTCATGTTTTATTGTTATTTATGTATTTATTTTAACAGAAAAAGGAGTTTGTGATCTATTAGTAGTGCTGAAATTGATATTCAGGTGCCTTTTAGGGTGATCTGTTAGTGTTCAATACTAAAACAAACCATGAATGAATGCTGTAAAATATGTAACCCATGCTTTGTAAAATGATTGGAGACATTATTAAAATGTGATTCATTGCATTTTGTTATTTGTTGGATAGTTTTATTTCATCATAGACTTAAATGATGCATTTTCCATCTGACGAGTTTTAAAACACGCATTTTTACTTAAGAAGTGGGAGAGATCTTTCACACAGCCATAAACTTTCTACAACCTCATATCACTGGAGTAAAGTTTACAATATATATATTTTAAAGATGTAGTGAGGGAGAAGTAGAAAGTATTATTTGAATGAAATACTTAAGTACCTTAATCAGGAATCAGGAAACATTTATTGCCATAATATGTCAGACATACAAGGAATGTGACTTGGCGGTTGGTGCATAACAGCAGACAGTACGACAACACAACAGTGCACAAGGAATAAAATGTAATGCTATGGGTTAGTTCAAAAATAAAGGAATAAAAGTTAGAAATATTTAAAAATAAAGTGCACCAGCAAACAAAGTGACGTGTGCAGTATGAAGGGGAGTGACCGGTGGAATGTTAGTCAGTCAGTGGGGGACTGGCTCTGTTGATGAGCCCGACTGCCGACGGGAAGAAACTGTTGGTGTGGCGGGAGGTCTTAGTCCTGATGGGCCTCAGCCTCCTGCCAGATGGAAGGGGCACAAACAGGTTTTGTCCAGGGTGAGAGGGGTCGGCTACCATCTTTTTAGCTGCTTCAGAGACCTGGAAGCGAACAAGTCCTGCAGGGACGGCAGATTGCAGCCGATCACCCTCTCTGCAGAGCGGAGGACACGCTGCAGCCTGCCCTTGTCCTTGGCTGTGGCTGCAGCGTACCAGACGGTGATGGAGGAGCAGAGGATGGACTTGATGATGGCCGTGTAGAAGTGGACCATCATCGTCTTTGGCAGGTTGAATTTCTTCAGCTGCCTCAGGAAGAACAACCTCTGCTGAGCCTTCTTGGTGATGGAGCTGATGTTCAGCTCCCACTTGAGGTCCTGGGTGATGATGGAGCCCAGGAAACGGAAGGAATCCACAATAGTGACGGGGGATTCACGCAGGGTGATGGGGGAGGGTGGGGCTCTGTTCCGCCGGAAATCCACAACCATCTCCACTGTCTTTAGAGCGTTGAGCTACAGGTTGTTCTGACTGTACCACGACACCAGATGGTCAGACTCCACCTGTAGGCGGACTCGTCCCCACCAGAGATCAGTCCAATGAGGGTGGTGTCATCCGCAAACTTCAGGAGCTTGATGAACAGGTGACTGGAGGTGCAGCTGTTGGTGTACAGGGAGAAGAGCAGAGGGGAGAGAACGCAGCCTTGGGGGGAACCGGTGCTGATGGTCCGGGAGGCTGAGACATGTTTCTCCAGCTTCACGTGCTGCTTCCTGTCAGACAGGAAGTCAGTGATCCACGTCTGCCAGGCGGAGGTCATTCATGGAGTGGGGGTTTTGGCTTGTAGTTTGTTACATTGATTTAGTGGAGTAAAGCCCAATCGCAATCTCCCCCTGACCCTTGACCCCTCAGGGACGTCACTGACATGTCCTGGTAAGTGGTTGAGTGTGTGAGTCTGAGGTTTAAATGGTGTAAATATGAATGGGACAGCAATTTGCTGCCTCATGTCGCCATGACAACGTAAAAAAATATTTACAATTTACAATTATTTATTTCATACTTTTTACTCTTATTTGAATGTCTTCCAGGCTCTTTCCTCATAACAGGATCATTTTAAGATTACATTTCTACAGGGCTTTATTTCTTAAATTGCTTCAATGACAAAATTAGACATTTTATGAATAAATTGGTAAATATTGACTGATCCTGTGGGGTTCTTTATCTTTGACCATTAATGTTTTAAAAGTATACATTTCAATATGACAATGAACGCACGTGTGCGACCTCTTTGTTTACCTATTTTTTACACATGCTTTACCTGGTTGGTTATCCCGTTTTTAACGTCACATCGCAATGACTTATGGGTAATCCCCTCGGTCAAAGCCAGCTTCTAATGCTGACTTACGGAGAGAGTTCACAGAAGCTCAACATGTCTGCCGGAGAGCACCAAACTAGACAGAACCAACTCCTCGCTGCGCCATTAAAGGCGCATGTTTGCGCCCAAATGGACCGAGCCGCTGGTCTCCAGGAAGCCGCTGGGCGCGTGCACGCAGGAAGCGCGTGCAGAGGGGCACTTCCTGCACGCTCCGCACAGCGGGGGGGCTGCTGCTGCTGCTCGAGCGCGCGCGTGAGTTGGTGAGCGGTCAGCTGACGAGGCGCCGAGTCAGCGCGCGTCGGGTCCCGTGGCTCTGCGCGCTGAGCGGAAGCGTGAGAGCCTGAGGTCCGCGTATCCGGTTCTACCGGAGTCCTGCGAGCTGCAGACGGCGTTCGAGCGTCCTGGCTGGCTGTCCGTTACGGGGACACGACATGCTGTCCTTTGAAGGAGCGAAGCGGAGCCTGGAGAGCGCAGGGCAGGCTCACGTCCTGCAGTTTTGGCCCGAGCTGGGTGAGGGGGAGAGACGCGCTTTCCTCCAGGAGTTGTCCCAGCTGGACCTGAAGGGCCTGCGGGATCACTGCGAAGGAGCCGCGAGAGCCGCCGCCTTCCCGCCCTGCAGCCTGGATGAGCACGTGGAGCCCGTTCCCGCCGAGTGCATCGGCAGCGCGAGGACCGGCGACGAAGACTCGCTGGCAGCTTGGGGGAATGAAGGTGAAGGCTCCCGGTAACCGGAGAGGGAAGCCGGAGAAAAGGAGAAAAGGCTTCGCTCACTCTGAGCAAAAGGATAGTTCTGTACCAACGTTCTTCACTTTTATACTCCAAATGCTGCACAGCTCTTTTGACGGCTCTGACCGTTACTCAACATCAGTTTTCATGATTTAATTTTATTTAACATTAAGACATACGCTTACTTTATGAGTAAGAGTTATGCGCTCCATGGGGGGGGGCGTCTAAGAGGGCTCACAAGGCCAAACTGTATTCCACTCTATATACACTGCGTCGAGAGATTTACCTCTTCATAACTTTATAACATTTCTGATTCAATAAGCAGAGAATGGAAACCTGGTTTAGTGGCTCATACTGTGTGTCACTCACAATAACTGGTTCTACTGAAGCTTTCCCACAGCGTTATGGCAGCCGTAACCGGCTAAATGTTATATTCCAGCTTTAAACCCTTTTTCCCACGTGTCCAGTATGACGGAAGGTGTTTAAAGGCCCTGCTGCTCCTGTCACCTCCTCTTTTGACAGGCCTTCTGCAGATCTCAGAGAATCGAGTTGGAGTCCTGCTCTTGGCTGGTGGTCAGGGGACCCGTCTTGGTGTTCAGTATCCAAAAGGGATGTATGACGTTGGACTACCAAGCGGCAAAACCTTGTATCAAATGCAGGCAGAGCGCATTCACAAAATCCAGCAGCTGGCTGACAGAAAGTTTGAGTCTGCATGCACCGTTCCATGGTAAGATCATACGATGGGTCTTCCTCCACTTCTCCCATCATGTGTAGGCTGATGCTGACTATGAAAGAATGAATAAATGAAATGTTAGCTGCTAAATCTGCCCTACAAAGCCTGCAGGCAGTACATATTGTATCAAACAATATGTAGTAAATTCATTATGCTATTGATTTGAAACCAAAAGTTAAAACCATTTGAGTTTGTATATGAGGAAACGGTCACATCTGCTTACGATTCTAATTGGATTCCTGTTCGGTGTGGTTAAGCTATTTTGACATACTCATGTATTCATACGATACATTGTGAATGAATCACTTCTATTGGTTTTGAGGTATTAACAAATTGTTTCGTGGAAAGCTGAAGGAACAGATTGTTGTATCACGTTTCTTTTCCCCATTAAATTCCTTCAAAGATTTTCCAAAAGGCAGTTTTTAGGTCGCATCGATGGTCTACGTTGGATGTCAATATTTTATGTTTTAGAATTTAGAATGTATCAAAGGAGTTGTAAAATTAATTTAGATAAAAATATACAATGTCCAAACACGTATGTCTGGACATACGTTTCCATGGTGAGAAAAACCATGGAGCAAAAGTTCCGGGATGGAGTATTTGGTATTTGTGGAGCTGGGGGGGACTGTACAGTATTAGCGACCTCTCACATCCCCCATTAGTTCATGTTTGTGACCAAGACGTCTCGTGCTCCTGTTTCAGGTACATAATGACCAGTGAGTTCACTCTGGCTCCCACTGAGAAGTTCTTCAAGGAGAACAACTACTTTGGTCTGCAGCCATCAGACATTGTGATGTTTGAGCAAAGGATGATCCCAGCAGTGACCTTTGACGGAAAGGTCATCCTTCAAGGGAAAGGGAAGATAGCCATGGCCCCAGGTAGGTGCCCACCAGGGTGCACATGCACTACAATGATGGTAATAATTTAATGAATACGGTTCTAGTGAACATAGGGGGGGGGGCGCGTCTGTCAGGGTAGTGTGAAGAACAAGTTCTGATGTTAAAACAGATCCTTTTCTGATTGTATTTTTATTTTATTTTTTATAAATCATTGTTATGCAACCAATGCACTTTCTGATGTGTTTTCTTCACTTCGAATTTGCTGTTCTGTTTTAGAATAAAGGGTTGGCAATGCTTTTTAAATGCTGTTTTTTATCCGATTAATCGAAAAAATAATTGCTGATTTTCAAAATAATCGTTAGTTGCAGCCCTACACCAGACAAATAGGTAGTGAATCCAATGCATGTTCAGGATAGTTTGGGGTAATGATTCAAAACCTCCACTCCCTGGCAGATGGTAATGGTGGTCTGTACCAGGCACTGGTGGACAACAAGGTGCTGGAGGACATGAAGAAGAGGGGAGTGGAGTACCTACATGTGTACTGTGTGGACAACATCCTGGTGAAAATGGCCGACCCTGTGTTTATTGGGTTCTGTGTGAGCAAAGGGGCTGACTGCGGAGCCAAGGTAGAGTATGAACATACAGTACATATGAAAGAGTCCATTTAAAGTGTGGCTCAATATTTTGGGAATATGCTCATTTGCCTTTTGTATCTGAGAGTTAGATGAGAATATTGATTTCATGCCTGTGCATTACACACAATGCTGGAGTAGAGAGGCGTCCTCTTTACATTTCAGTTTGTGTTGAGATTCAAAAGAAATGTGCTAATCGGAGAGCTGTAGCGGTGCTGGAAGTGTTTTTGATCTTTGGACAGAGCTGGGCTAGTTGTTCACACAGTTTTCAGTAGGCTACGCTTAGTCAAGCATCATATGTCAACATGGGCTGTCTTTCTAGTTCTAGCTAGTAGCTGTGCACAAAACAGCGTTTTCTGCACTAAACTCACAGAACTGATCAATCTACCCACCTCACTCTTGCATATAAATCCAAACAATTGTATTTGTATGTATAAATTGGTTGTTTCCTATTAAAAGAAAAGCAGTATGCCACTCACTGCACCAGCCACCTTTTGATTTGATCGAGATTGTTCCTTTAGTTATTTTGAGCAGTGTAGTTGTGCCTTTTTATTGGATGTCTGTGCCAGTCATGAACTCGTCGTAAGAAGTAACAAGAAGCACCATATCATTGCTGGTCTAGAAGTAAGAACCGCTTACGTCAGGGGCTGGGGGCGGGGTTACCGTGACCAACAAGACGAGAGAAACTTTGTGATCTGCCATTTTTTGATAGCAGCTAATCGAGCTAACAACAACACAACAACGAATAAAGGCGAGCCGCGCGAACATGTTTGATCCGCCGTGTTTGGATGTCAATGTAGGTCCGCAAAGCCATGAACATCAAAAGCAAAGCAACGTCCGCCATTGTTGATGATGTCTTTGTGTTTGGCACCGCCGCTGTAACGTTGCTGGGAAAGATGAGACGTAACTGTGACGTAGGACTTGGCTCTGCACTGGCTCTTTAGCCTGTGGAAAAGCAAACTGGTTCTTTGGAGGCTCGTCAGTTGAACCAACTCCGAACCGGCTCTAGCTCTGGCTCCGAACCAGCACCTGGTTCTTGTTGGTGGAAAAGGGGTATTAGAGTGCATTTTTAACCCCTTGGCTTTTTTACATTTTTTCCTGGGGAGCAATTAGGGGTTAGGTGTCTTGCTCAGGGACACTTCGACAGACAGGGGCAGACGGGGTTCAAACCACCAACCCTGCGGTTCCCAGCACACCTTCTCTACCCCTGCGCCGCGACGACCCTTGTATCCAACGGCAGGAGAGACCCAAACGGGTAGTGAATTGAAAATATCTGGCCGAAGCTTCTGCCCACCCAGCTTTAACTCCCACCTTTGGTGGGATCTCCCTGGTGGGGGACGCTGCCATCAGTTGTGGACACAATGTGGGGCTGCCTGTCTAGCATGTGACCTGAGAACCCGCTGGTAGACACCAGTTATGAAGGAGGCCTTTCCGGCTCTGCATGGCTGAAGCAGCAGTCCGGCCCTAGAAGGCCATAACGCCTTGCTGTTGTTGGTTGTTACGGGGGCGAGGTCCTGCGTTTGGTCATTTGGGTAGACCAGGGAGACGGTTCACCTCATTGAAGTATGGAGTGCTGTTGACCCTGAGTGGAGACATAGAGGAAGTCCGTGCTCTCCACTCACCCGTACTGAGTGGGACGGTAAATAGGATTTGGAATCAGGGGTTAGTTTGAGGCAGAGAGTTTTGGTTACGGTGAAGGTCAGATATAAAGGTGGGGCTCTGGTTGTGATTAGGAACTAAAGCGGCGTGGGAACAGTCAACCACCTCTCGTTACAGGGTTGGCCTGAACTTAGCCAGCAGCAGGTTGCGAAATGGCCTCGGGTCCTCGCTGGGTAAACGGATGGCTTATTTTAAGAGCTTCTCTCCTCAAACTTATTTAACAATCCTCACGCTCATCACACTTTCTCTGATGTTTAAATCATATTTAGTTTGTTCTTCAGTAATTAAAGACAACAAATTAAGACCAATGTTTGGAAAGTCATGGGAGCTTCCAGTAACAATAAATCTCAAGGGTCAAATTGTATAAAGTAAAATAAATCTGGCCTCTTGTCTGTATCCTGTCAGGTGGTGGCTAAGGTGCACCCTGCTGAGCCAGTGGGCGTGGTCTGCCGTGTGCAAGGCGTGTCCCAGGTAGTGGAGTACAGCGAGATCCAACCGGAGACAGCGGCGCTCCGAGGACCTGGAGGGGAGCTGGTGTACAGTGCTGGAAACATCTGCAACCACTTTTTTACAAGGAGCTTTCTGCAGGATGTAGCAGAGTAAGTCTTCACTGCGCCGTGTGTTGGTAGGATCGTCCTGTAAGCCCAGTGTGCGATTCACATCGAAGACGTACATAGATGACACCATAGCTTGCAAAGTGCAACAGGATGTGCCCATCGATGAGGGTAATGTAACGTTTTTCAGTCTGCAATAATTTAGTAATTGAATCCTAAAGAGCAGGTGTGCTCCTAATCTAGGGGTCTGTTTTAGATTAATTTACCCTTTTAAAAACATTGACGTGTGCGCGCGCATTTTGATTGCCTTCTGTCTTTTTACTCTCATCTTACAGGGTGTATAAAGGGCAACTGAAACAACATGTTGCCTTTAAGAAAGTGCCCTTTATTGACACATGTGGCAATCCAGTCAAACCAAGCAAACCCAACGGCATTAAGATGGAGAAATTTGTTTTTGATGTCTTTCCATTCTCAAGGTATTGTATTGTAAATTCAGATAACGACGTCTGTCAGTGCCTCTAAACTAATTCAAATATGCTGGTCTTTGGAAGGAACTTTGTGGCCTTCGAGGTTGTACGTGAGGACGAGTTTTCCCCGCTGAAAAATGCGGACGGAGCGGCAGTCGATAGCCCAACCACGGCCAGAAACTCTTTGCTGGCTCAACACTGCCGCTGGGCAACAGCCGCAAAAGCCACGCTGTTGGATGAACGAGGGAATCGCCTTCCCCCTTCAGACAGGTCAGAGTTCCTAAATACTCTGATCACAGCTTAAACCGTTCAACCTGGAATTTGCCTGGAAAAGTAGAACGAACGACGTTAATGATGGCAAGATACTTTCCATAAGAAAGTCACGTAGTTTTATTTTTATAAAGCAGCCTACCAGTACCTCCAAAGCTCACTACATGGTATTTCTTATTTGTTTAATCCACATGTAAAAATGGCTAGTTGTTTTTTACGGGGACCAATCCTGAGAAAAAAGATGATGGCAGGATGCGTAGACGTGTATATGTTTCAATGTGCATCTGGACTGGTGGTCGTCGTGCTTCCGTCCCTAATATCTGAAATAAAAATGATTCTACAGTGTGTCAGCGGGGGACAACCCCCCAGCACAGTGTGAGATTTCCCCACTGGTCTCCTACTTCGGTGAGGTAAGCATATTCTATACATAGCCTATTTTATTCTGTATAGTTAAATTTGTAAATCGAACAGGCCATGTTCTTGCACTATGTTGTCTTGTTGTCCATTGTCTTACTGTCTGATGTTACGCACCAACCGCCATGTCAAATTCCGCGCAGGCGTACGTCTAACATACTTTGGCAATAAATGTTCCTGATTCCTGAAATTGCCGTCTGACCCACATATAAACATTAAGGATATTAGAGATAAATGTACTGATTGGGTTACAGCAAACCTTTTCTGTCACAACCCTCTGTGAGGATATAGGGACGTTGTGAGGAATCACTGGGTTACAGTAGTGAAACATGTGAAGGTTATTTGAATGAAAGATAATTCCATTTCTCAGCTTATTATTAGATGAATTGTGGCCACTGAATGCTTCTACGCAGTATTTCAATCCCATTCCAGTCGTGTCATTGACTTCCTTCTGCCTTCTGCCAGGGGCTGGAGCAGCTGCTCAAAGGGAGGACGCTGACAACTCCTCTCATCCTCGATGAAGAACTGTCCAAATGCCTGCAGGCTCAGCGACACTGCTCTGATGAATAGACCGGAGCAGATGTCAAGCTCTGCAGCCAGTCTGGATGGAGGTGTTTAGAAGTATCGGCCCAAGAAATCACAGTTTTTATACATCTTTGAACTGTATGTGAAGATAATAAATGTCAAAGTGTCATGTTGTGTTTTCCTCAACAGAGAGAGAATGAGCTAGAAATCTTTTGATGTGATGTTTTGGGAATTCATTTTAAGTTGTTTGCTTCTACTTTTACACGTTTACTTTTCTTGGGTATATTACATGAGCGTTTTGTGTCACTGGATATTATCGTGGTCTGCATGACTCGTCACTGTAACCGATGAAGGCCTCTCTTTTGTAGTCCCTCTTCAGAGAAATGCTAGTTTCACCGCTGCAGGCTGACGTCACTAACAAGCGTCTCCCGTCGCATCCGAGCTACGTAGCTTAGTGAAATTGAGGTCTGGCTGGATGTGAATAGTCCCAAAAATGACCTCATGAAGTCTATTCATTGACCTCAGTGAAAAACCTCACAGGGTCAAAGAAAGATGGTCAGGAGAATTCATGAGTTAAGAAAAGACTACAATGTATTGAATATTTCTCTGTAATGTAGCCTCCATAAACACTTTATTGAGACATCGAATACTATGAGCCTAATCACTATTGATGTAGACACCGATGAGGTTCAGGTAGATTTAACATTTAATGTATTGTGATGTTTGTGCTTTTGAGTGGACAAGGACGCTTCTACCTCAAGAGTAACAAGCAGACAAACGGTAGGCGATGCAGTATGGTGTAAAACAACAGTTCTGAGTTCAGTGTTTACCTCGATAATGTTTTATGTGCGTCTTCTATCCAATATCCAACAATATTTTAGTGTAATCCAGTAAAGTTCAGCAGAACCACAAACTACAGCTGTATCGTCTTTAGAGTGACGTTGACAGTCCAGAACAGTATTTAAATGCATTAGCATGGTGACGTCATCAGCAGTGCTGTAGTGGTAAAATCAGAGGTGGGTAAACTCTGAATTTTGTGATCATACAGACCTCGACGCGATGCGAAGCAACGCAACACAAGGCGTTGCGACTCTGTAAGGCTGTCTTGGCTATATTGCATTATGTTATCAGTAAAAGTCATATACAATCAATGACAATGAATACATGTGTTAGTAGTTTGTAGTTTATTAAATCTAAGAAGACAGTGAAGAAAAGTATGTCAACACAACATAACAAGACAATTGCAGATTAAGAACTATCTACATACGGAGTCTCCTTTTTACAGTAGTGCCCAGAGGGCCTCCTTGTCCTCCACGTCAGGTCCTGCCTTGCACAGAGGAGCCATGAACCCCAGAACACGCGTTCTGGGGTTCATGGCTCCTCTGTGCTTCTCCTCTCTCTATTGGACCTGGTGTTTCTCTCCCTGTGCTCTCTGCATCATTGCCTGTCCTCTCACTGCCTGAACAAATATGTTGAATTTAAGAGTTAAACAGCCTGTCAATTACACTGACAACATGAGTTAAAGGAACACTCATGTACTACCTATGTCATCATAAATAGGCTATACAGCATGTTTTTTTTCACATTGAGAACTGACTTGTTTTCTAATCTACGCGTCACCAGGCGTTTTTCTTGTCCTTTTACCGACCAGCGAGCACAGAGCGCGCGACTACTACCCCCCAGTCGGTCGTTCCGCCCGCAACGACTACTACCCCCCCCGTCGGTCCTTCTCGACCGGTCCGCGAAATATTGTCTGGCATGAAACCGGTCCGTGAGGTAAGAAAGGTCGGGGACCACTGGGCTGATCCACAGCGTGTGTTTACACACCTCCTGGATCCTGATACAGCTACAGCCCTGTCCGTACCTACCTCATCTCGTGCTGTGAAGGTGATGGGTAGCCTAGATTGTTTTTTTGTAACTTGCACATGAGGGAGAAGGGAAACGCTTTAGTGAGACTGGTGTTAAGTTAATGCTGTTTTCTCATACTGAGAAAGATTTCGTTTTGGTAAACTGTCAATGCTCTATAAATCATATCTTGATCCGGATGAAACCTTTACCCATATCTACATTTTAGATGCAGATTTGAAAATGCTTTATTGCGAAATGTGTAACAGGAAACCCGAACATGTCACAATCTAACGGCTTTTCTACCGGGTCCCTAATGAGCGTTCATGTGCTTGCTCGAGCGATCATTGACGAGCCTCATCTTACAGGCCTGACAAGCCCTAAGTCCCCTAATGCAGCGCTCAGGTCCTCTGCAGGGTGGGTGTTTCCCTCTTTGTTTCAGGGTTGAAGAGCATTATTAGCCTAAACATGCATGTTATTACTAGGAGGGTGAAGGAGAGTTGCAGTTTTCATATTTCACATTAAATAATACATACAGCATAATGCATCCTCTGATGATGAATGCCTACAGTCAAAAGGTCAAAAGCATACAGTGATTCGCTCTATGTAACGCAGGGAATACTGATGGTCAATCATAACCTGCGAAATAAGTGGGTGGGATCATTAAAAAAACCAATCACTAGGTGGCAGCATATTACATTGCATTACATGTCATTTAGCTGACGCTTTGCGACTCACAATAAGTGCATTCAACCATAGGGGTACAAACTCAGAACAAGAAGAGAACAAGAAACAAGAAAGTGCAATTTCCTCAAATAAGCCAATTTACAATTTGCTATAGATGGGTGGCGTTACGAGTACAATTTAAGTGCTACAATAGTCTTTTAGTCGAGGTAGAGTCTTTACCCCCGCAGACACTCATTTTTAACACACATGGTTATTTTTCATGCATTCCCTTCACGCACAGTTGTCTTTTTGTAACCTGCATTGTATGACAACAATAGGTTGCATATATATTCTTAATTTGTGTAAATCCCTGTAAATGAGTGCTACAATACGTCTTCACTGTGACGCACACTACTCAACAATACTCCACATGAGTCATCTCATGAGTTTGTTGGAGACGGTCCACATATTGCATGGTCATTCTTTTTCCTGCATGCCCTGCTCTCCATTTTGAACTGAGAAAGCCATGTTCCTAATAGTAGAGATGCAGACAATGTATTTGATTAATTATTGTTCTCTTAATGCAGTTAAACAAAATATATATGCTGCATGTTTGCCTTTTACGATGAAGACTTCTTAATCCCGTAGACTGTGGACGTCCTTGTTGATCGTTGAGCCGGCTTGTCAGGCAGCGATCGCTCTGACCTTCTCCACCTACCTGGTCCAGCCCTTCTACTCCACCTGCACAGCCCCTTATGCTGCTGTCCGTCTCACCGCCGCCGTCATCATATGTAAGTCTCTCCCTGTACTAAGCACACTTGCATGCTCTGCTTGATCGGTTGTACGTTTTTAATACTGCCTGCGGTTGTGCACGCTTGTGTTTGCAGTAAATGTTTTGTGAATTTTGTTAAGTTAATTGCAAACTGTTGAGTTTAGGAGATTTCGCAGCAGCTGTAAGGTAGTTCTAAGCAGCGCTACCAGTACATGTTGAATCATGCATGCTGCATTTAAATAGATGCCACATTATATTACAGCCGCCTCACTTGGTCTTTGTTTTCTTTTAATTAGAGGGATATGTGTGTAAATACACTTAATACTTGGTTTCCTTTTAACTCAGCCTTAAATGTACCAGGCTGGTTTAGTGAATAGAAACCCTAAATATTTGTTATGTGCAGGGCCAAGAATGAAGTCACATCCAATTTAAGGTTTTAAAGATTTTTTTTTCACAAAGCCTAAAAAAGACCACGATTGTGTATTTGCACGTTTGGTGTGTTTCCGTACACACACACACGCATCTTAAAACAAATGCTGCAACACAGACACCACATAAAGCACACAACTCTCTCCGTTGCGGTTTTAGCTCAAAGGGAGCCAGCGAGCTCAGACGGGATCATTTGAGAAAATAATTCTGCTGACGTAACCGCTTCATGAGCAGGTGTTTAACGGCTGCAGCCGTGTGACTCGCCGTGCAGCACGTGGCCCACGCTTGGCCCCCGCTTGGCTGCATGCGCCTGCCTGAGATGCTGGAATGAATTTGTTGTGCCGCAACTTTTAGGTCTCAGGTCAGTAGTGTTTTTTGCTATTTGTAAACTGCTTTCGTCCCCCCTCTTCTCTCACCAGGTCTGCTGACCTTTGTGAACTGTATGAAAGTGAAATGGGGGGCCAATCTTCAGGTCATCTCCACTGTAGCGAAGGTCCTTCCTCTCATCGTCATTGTCATTACTGGGCTGGTGAAGCTCGCACAAGGTAGGAAAACAAAACTTACCATGAGCAAGAAGGACAAATGTGCAGGGACGTTATCTGAAGATTACAATAACTAAAATGTAAGACATTAGACGTTAAATATTCAGGAATGATTTAGCCTTAAATGATACTTCTTTATGTCCTGGACGAGTCAAACAACCCTGTGTCGATGTAGGTTTTGACCAGAACTTCGAGGGCTCGTTCAAATGCCCCAAACTGAACCCTGGTGACATGGCCCTGGCCCTCTACTCAGCGCTGTACTCCTACTCGGGCTGGGACACGCTGAACTTGTTAGGGATTTAAGCCAGAAGTGCACCCCTAGTCAGGAAATTATAGTACGTGTAATAATGTTTAGTGTTAGAATTATAGTTTGTGTGATGTTAGATATTAGTTATTACATTAACATGTTAGATGAAGTGAATGCAATTTCAATCAAACACAATTCATAGTCATTTAAATCATATAAACACTGTACACATTAACATTCTGTCACAATGTGATGTTAAAACCTGGGGACGGATGCCAATTGCCGTTCTTTATGGATTTCTCCCAATTTTATCCCCAAAGAGGGTTTTTTGGGAGTTTTTTCTCCTGTCAGGTAATAAATGAACAACTTCATGTAAGGCAGCCGACTGAGGCAAATGTCTTGAGAATTGAACCACACGAACTGTCTTAGATCTTATGATGAAGTGTGATGAACGGTGATCATTAATAATGGGTTGTTGTAATGAAAGTGTACTAGTTATAAGATGAAGACTTAAACGATGTATGCTTTGTTAGATTCACTCATTGAGGCATAAAGCCGAATGTATCTACATTGAGTGCATTGGAATGTGAGGGACAGATGGACAGAGAGGTTTCAGGTTACAGCTGCAGATTCACACCTCGACGTGAAGGGGACAGTCCAGGAGGTGGCCCTTTGGAGAAGAAGCCAATGGCATTCAAATGCACCAAGGAAGACACACCTCAAGAGTTTTCAAAGGACCATGGCGGGGGAAAGACTGTTAGAATTTCTCCTGCAGCCGCGTTGATAAGTCACTTCAGACTTGCTCAGAGGATTCTCTATTTCGCGAAATATTCCACTGTTCGCTTAGTATTTCACTTTGTAATTGTAATCCCTATTACGTTGTTCAGTTATTAAATAACTTTTGACTTTTGAATTTAAACAAATTGACTCATTCGTGTCCTCGTTTCCGGCCGGGACGAGAACAAGGATTGAGGCCTCCCTCGAGAGCTTCCGAAACCCTAACAAACTTCATCACAGAGGAGATCAAAAACCCAGAGAGGTACGAGGTCGCTTTCTTATTAGTCATAATAAGTAATCAGACTTGTGCGTTGGTGGACACCAGCACAAAGCAGCCAAGTCAACCCGCTAATATAACGGCAGGTATCTGCCAATATGTTCCACGCTTGTCTCCTCAAGGCTTTGACAGGGATTTTTCTTTTTCCAAGAAGAACCATGTGGTGGCGGGTGTGGTTTGGCTCGGCTGCAGGGGGGACGGAGAAAGGAACCACTGTTCAGGGAACGGTGCCGGGGGAGGCAATTGCCCTCAGTTGAAATTAATCAGTGTTTGTATTCTGCCTGTTAAGTAGGAGAGATCCGGCGACAGCAGTTAAACAAGATACGTGTGTAAAATGTATTCTATAAAATACTAATATACCGGTGTGGCGGCCCAAGGGCCACTGCCAGGGTATTTGTGGCTGTGTCCCTGTCTGTGGGTGTTACAGGGTGAACTTCCTGGTGGAGTGGAGCTGAGGCCATCAGGCAGATCAGACCCAGCTGGCCACTGTCTCTTGAGTGCATTAAAACCTGCCCCTTCCTGAGTGTTTGAGGGTGACTGCTGGTTTTCTCCTGTTCCCCAGCACAATGGCGTGTTTCCTTTGCTGTGTTTTGTTTGTTTAACCAGTTACTTTGGTGAATAAAGATCTTTGGCTGGTAATCCCTGGAGCGTGGTTTCCTCTATTTGTTGTGGCCTTTGAGCCGGACCATAACACCGGTACATGCAAAAACCTACAAAGGTTTGATGATAAACTATCACAGTTCACACTAGGCGATATGTCACCATTCACACTCACATTCAAACGTACATACATACAATTATATATACAAATATAAATGCATTCTCTTTACCTCACACTTAACATGAACCATCACAGTTCACATTGTCAGGTCATCATTCACACTCACATACAGACATACGGAGGCAAACAATGGTAAATGGTAAATGGCCTGTACTTGTATAGCGCTTTTCTAGTCTTCTGACCACTCAAAGCGCTTTAACACTACATGACATCATTCACCCATTCACACCCATTCATACACTGATGACAGGAGAACCACACACAGTGACACCTGCCATCAGTAACTACCATCCACACACTGTAGTCGCAGCTACAGGAGCAATGTTGGGTTAAGTGTCTTGCCCAAGGACACAACGGCATGCGGGTTAGCCGGGCCTAAACCACACATACATGCAAAAACCTACATTGGTTTGATCATGAAGATGAATATTTACCCCTCGCTAGAAGGGGATGTCTTATTCTGTTCATCTGTTGAGTTGCGGTTGATTGGATGTGTCTTTTGAATACAACTAAAAGCCATATTCAAATATAGTCATATTTGGTGTAAGTCTGTACCTGATTAGAAGGGACGAGGTGCGGTGTATTGGAAATCATTGAAACGGTTTGACTGGCTGCAATTCAAGTCTGAACTCCAGCTGTTAGTAAGCACTGCCGTGGCGATGCTGATGGCAGCATAACATCCTACGTTCACCAGACCTTTAGCAAGGCCAGACCAACTTCTGGCCTGAACCGGTGTCTCCTCCGTCTCATCCATGGGTGTCTCCTCCATTCTGAATTGTTGGATCTCTGACAGATATTGGTCATTGGTCTGTTTAAGTAGTTGCATTTGCTCATTTTTCTCCGAGATTGTTCTGTAACATGTTTCAACTTGACTCTGAAGGTCATCAAGATGCTCAGTGACTTTGGTGTGTTCCCTCTCAGCGATCAGGCTCTGGTTCCTTATAGTTCGGTTTTCCTCAACCAGCGCGTTAACATTTGCCTCCAGATTAGAAATCTTTGCCTGATTTCGATCTTTCTCAGATGTCACGCAGGCCAGTTTATCACCAAGAACCTTATTGTCATTGATCAAAGCGTCCTCTCTTTTCTCGGATTGCAGAGCAAAAGCCGAATGATATTTGATCGTTCTGTCTAGTTTCTCATTCAAGTCTTTAAGTTGGGTCAAATTCTCGTCATTTCTTTGGTGAGCTTCCTCTTCACTCTGCTTATGGGCAGCGCTAATTCTAGAGAGCTCTTCAAAGTCTGTTTCAATTTTAGCGTTCTGTCGATGAAGATCATCATTCATTTTCGATTTCTCTGCAAGTTTCCTCTCTGCTTCTTTTAGATGTTCTTTTGAAATGTCTTCATTCTCCCTGAGTGAAGATATTTCTGATTGCAGACGATCGATTTTCCTCTGGCTCACAACAAACAATTTACTTTGTTCCTCCAACTTGATTTTAAGTTGTGATATCGTACCCGTTGCTTCATTGTTTGTTGTAGAAAGATGCTCAGTGACTTTGGTGTGTTCCCTCTCAGCGATCAGGCTCTGGTTCTTCATAGTTCGGTTTTCCTTAACTAGCGCTTCAACAACTGCTTCCAGATTAGAAATCTTTGCCTGATTTCGATCTTTCTCAGATGTCACGCAGGCCAGTTTATCACCAAGAACCTTATTGTCATTGATCAAAGCGTCCTCTCTTTTCTCGGATTGCAGAACAAAATCTGAATGATATTTGGCCGTTCTGTCTAGTTTCTCATTCAAGTCTTTAAGTTGGGCCAAATTCTCATGATTTCTTTGGTGAGCTTCCTCTTCACTCTGCTTATGGGCAGCGTTAATTCTAGAGAGCTCTTCAATTTTAGCGTTCTGTCGATGAAGATCATCATTCATATTCGATTTATCTGCAAGTTTCCTCTCTGCTTCTTTTAGATGTTCTTTTGAAACGTCTTCATTCTCTCTGAGTGAAGATATTTCCGAATGCAGATAATCCATCTTCCTCTGGCTCATAACGATCAATTTACTTTGTTCCTCCGACTTGATTCTAAGTTGTAATATCGTTTTCTTTGCTTCATTGAGTTTCCTTTGGGTGTAACGGGCTTCGGTTTGAGATATCCGCTTTTCTTTTGGGACAACAAACGTCTCAGTTACCTCCCGTGGAAGCGTCCTTCCACCGCCCCGTGATTCTGCCATGTCGCTTGGAAGTCTCCACACACGTCCGCTCTCTTGCTTCTCCGAACGCGTATCACTCAAGATGCATTCTGGAGCATTAAGAGCTCTCTGACGTAGGCCATGACGCGTTCCCTTTCATCTTTGTGTGACGTCATAACATTCTATGGGCCACCTGTTTTTCCATCCAGCTTTGGAGACGTGTGGACCGAATGCGTCACAGGTTAAGTCACGTGACGTTGGCGTCTAACGCGCTAGCAAACGTTCACGTTGACGGCGGCTCGCGTATCTGCATCCGACTCTCGGAAAGTATCGTTAACTACGAAAGCCTTTCAATCTTCACAAGAGTTTAGAGTCTAAACTCTCTAGATTGCGGTCCGCGAAATATTGTCTGACATAAACCGGTCCGAGAGTTAAGAAAGGTCGGGGGCCACTGGGCTGATCCACAACGTGTGTTTACACACCTCCTGGATCCTGATTGGTCGCTGCTGCAGCCGCAAGGCGCTGATTGGATGCTCACAGACCGTAATACAGCGCAGATGAACATGATTCAGACTACGGCGTTTATATGTTCAACAATAGGAAACGTAGTCTTAGCTGTTTTAAAATTACACCAAGTTTATTTCGGCTTATTCCAACGGAAGAATACAAGGCGCAGGGAACTTTGAGGTGCGTAAACGCTATTTATAGGCGCGTAAACGCTATTTCCAAAATTCCAGAGGTGCGTAAACGGCGTTTACGTGCGTTTACCCTCCACTACAGCCCTGGTCATCAGGTCCGTTCTTCTGTACCCGTGAGTCTACTCTCCCGTATCCGTTCTCCGGAGAGCGCAAGTCCGTTCCCGCAGTCTTGAGAAGGGGCCTCAGTTTGCGCACCTCGCGCCCATTGTCACTTCCGGCCCCCGGAGTGTCTCGTGACCGACGCTGGCCAATCACAGCTCGGCAGTACAGAGGCGACAACACACAACACAAACGCATTAGACCGGAGCTGAATTCATGCATGATGCGTTTCGACCTACATTTAGTGTGCGACTGAACCACGCGGAACCGAGTCCAGTCCAGTCCAGTCGGGCGCCACACGGCCGCTACCGTAGCCGGGACGTCAACGGTCCTTCAGCCGCCGCTAGTCCTCCGCGTCCGTCCGAAGACAGCGATGGACGCGCTAACATGCTAGCGGGCTAGCGCCATGTTCAAGAATGTGTTCGGCTCAGGCTTCCTGGTTCGGACCGCTCATGTGATTCTGACCTGGGTCATAACGTTGATACTCTTCCTCCATGACACAGGTGAGCCCGTTAGCGCGTTCATAGTGTTACTAAACGCCCCCCCCCCCCCCCAGCAGGGGGCCTTCTTCATGGCTCCCCGTGTGTGTTGTCAGAGCTCAGGAAGCAGGAGGAGTCCGGACAGCTCGTCCAGCCGGTGCTCTTCGTCCTGCTGGTGCTGCTCTCCGTGTTGCTCTATTTCGCCGTTTCTCTGATGGACCCGGGCTTCATCTTGTCTGATGACCAGGATTTACAGGTGTGTGTGTGTGTGTGTGTGTGTGTGTGTGTGTTTGTGTGCATGCACATAAAACATATTGAACAAACATATTGAACATTTGAACAAAATGAAAATGGTAAACAACTAAAGTTAGTGATTAAGTGTGTAAATAAAACAATCTAACTGTGATTGTAGGCTGTTATTGTTTGGATGTAAATGACAAGCTAACACACTGAAAAGGCTTTGAATAAATGCTTAGACCACAGGTGTCAAACTCAAGGCCCGCGGGCCGAATGACTTTGCTGTTGTGAGGATTACAGAAAGACGTAAATTGCATTTTGATAAAAGACCAGCAGCTGTTCCTAAACATTCTCTGAGTGAGCGCATGCGTTAGACCAGGAGGACCAGGTCCTTCACCGACACGGTGCCGGTAGATCACACGCAAACCACGTCAGGTCCACACGCATGCGTGGTCGCTTCCGCCAGACGAGAGTTTAGTGTCCCAGAATGCAGCGCTGTTGTTCCGTTTGGTACGTCGCCACGAGTTGCAGTGAAAAGTTGGCTAGATCGCAAAGCCAGGCGAGTGTGGGGACCGTCTGCGCCACCCCCCCCCCGGGTCAGCAGTTTCTCTGACCAGTTTGTCTTCTGTGTTGTGACAGTTCACGTTGGGCGTGACGGAGGAGCAGCAGGACATGATCCCACACTCCACCAAATCTCTGCGACAGCGCCGCTGTGGCCACTGTCTGCTGCAGGTAACCATTCCAATCAATAGTCAATATGTATACTCATTATTCTTTGATCTTGTTGTAATGGAGAACAAAGGGTGGAAACAGTAATTCGTCAAAACATGAAACTCAAGGGCCACTTCTGTGCTTTCAACTGCAGTGTCTTCAGTCATGTGTCTCAAGTAATCACCTAAAGCTCAGCAGTGGTTCTGCGTCATGCTGAAGGAGAATTAGACACCAGGGAAGATTCACCGGTTCGCATAGATGCATCGGCGTAAAAGCTCCCGATGCGATGGCCCGGATCAAAAAAAGTGTGCACCGGATACCTTGTGGGATGAATCGCGGTGCATCGTTTCCAACATTTTTGCATCGGCATAATTTTATCAGCATAATTATGCCGATGTATTTATACAGATTCGTGTGTAGGCGAACACACTGTTTCTATGCGCGCTCATCTCCACTGCTGTCAGTGGCCGATTCTCGTGAAGTCTCGCGCGAGTTGGAGGAGAGCGCGTGGGAGAGCGTTACCATGGCGAATGGAGAGTTAGACGTCTCGAAAACTCGCAATAAATCCGAGTGTTTGGCAACACTTTGGATTTCCAAAGAAAGATGGCAAATTCGATAAATCCCGTGCCATCTGTAAAATATGTCGCGCTGCCTTTAAAGTACACCGGCAGCACAACTAATTTAGGGACGCACCTGAAGAGGCGACATGGTGAGACGTCTGCCTCCTCCTCAGATTCAGGTATGGCTACATTTTGTGGATCAACTCGTATTCCTTAAGAAAAAACCTCAAAATCGGAAATAGAAAATTTAGTGTGTGAGCCGGTTGATCCATATGTTTAGAATGAAGCAAATTCTGTTGTGACTGCCTGGTATAATAAAAAAAAAAAAGTTAGATTAAGAGAACATCTCGTTGAATCGCACTGCATCGCAATAGGGGTGAATCGCATCGCATTAGTAGCTGCTTTTATGTATCGGATTGTTGGCAGTGCATCGATATGTGTATCGCATTGTCCTCGGTGATGGAGATGCACATCCCTATTAGACAGAGATGAGCCTGTGGTTTTGTGCGCACCCACACACTCCGACCCCCTTTGCTCAGGGTCATCGTGTGTGCTGACTCAACGAGGTTGTTTGTTTTTTTAAAAAGGACACTGACGAGTTCATCCAGCTTCACGCCTCCAGCACCCACCGCGTGTTGTTGTTGTTGTTTTTGTTATGAACAAAGAGAATGTTTCATCTGATGACCCTGAGCGTTGTTCTAAGCAGCAGCCGATGAGATCAAAGCACTGTCAGACGTGCCAGCACTGCGTGCGGCGGTACGACCATCACTGCCCCTGGATCGAGAACTGCGTCGGCGAGAGGAACCACCGCTGGTTTGTGCTTTACCTCGCCGTCCAGCTGCTGGTGCTGCTGTGGGCGCTGCACATCGCCTGGTGAGTACCACTCCCGTCACCAATCCCCGGCGCTGGCAGGCCAATGCAGAAGGCCCCTCTCGCTTGTTTCACCAGGACGGGATTCCGGCACGCACCCGGCTGGCAGCTGTGGCTGCGCAGCAACGGCATGCTGCTGACCGTGGCCGCGCTGGTGGCTCTGCTCTCGCTGATCGTGCTGCTCCTGCTGGGCTCCCACGTCTACCTGGTGTCGCTCAACACCACCACCTGGGAGTTCATGTCACGCCACCGCATCTCCTACCTAAAACACTGCGGCGCCGACGAAAACCCCTTCGACCGCGGCACCTTCGACAACCTGTGGTGTTTCTTCTGCGTGTGGGGCACAGTGGTGTGGGAGCAGGTGTACTTCCGGGAGGGCAGTGACCAGGTGTAGGGTCACACGGCGCTAAAAAGACTGAAGGGGATTTCGCTCAGCAACAACCTCGAGTTTTCGGGACCACATAACGTCTGTAGAGGAATCGTGCTTTTGTTCTTGTCCCACATATCCCGTCTTTAGCGTCGCCCCCCCCCTCAGTGGCCCCTTGGGAGTCCGCAACAGCTTCCCGGCCCTGGTTCAGTTGCTTCCAACCACTCGAGGATACAGTAGCATTTCCCTGTGTGACGTTAGGCTCCACTGGATCCTTTCTGTGAGCAGTGAACACCCCCCCCCCCCCCCCCCCCCCCCCCTCTCCCTCCCTGTTCAATCGTTTTTGAAGTTTACCCTTAATACATGTGAAACATTGCATAAACATTCAATACAAAAAGTGAATATACTTGTTTTAGGTGCATGTGTAGACAATCCAGGTGTGGTTGCTATGGTTTCCTGATTGACAGGTTAAATAATTGCTCCATTTGTTTTGACTGTAATCGCCGAGTCTTATTGTGCACAAAGGTGTGACAGTGTCTGCGGGGCAACGGCGTTACGACAAGCCAACGTGTGAAGTCATTTATGGAATATGAAGGTACCGGTGTTTTTGGCATTGAATCCCACCACGATGTACAGGACACTTCAGCGTTTCAAGCTATTTTATATTGCATATTATTTTGTAAACAATTTTGAACCCAAAAATGTCTCTAGATTTCTATGACGATTAACTGGCAGAGCAGTGAAGAGATCTGTGAGTCCAATACATTGGTTGGCTTCTCTGTGTGCAATAGTTCCCTTGTGAGACAGCAATAAACGTTCTGAATGCACAGCAGTCTTCTTGGACAATATGCAGACTGCCTCCAGATTCATTTTTAGGAATTCAAGTCCCATTGTGTACTTCTGAATTATATGCAATGCTGTCATGCACTGTTTTTACTACTTTAAAATGACTATACATCAATAAATGTTTTCCCTGGTCACTGGAGTCCAGCACATATCAATTTATTCATTCATATTTCCTTCACGTCGTTTACACTTCATCATGATCAGATCATTTTAAAATAACAAATTGGTAAATCAACAGTTGTATTGATTGAGCAAATCTCCCAGAATAATTTAAATTAACATTAGTATGAGTTTTACATCCACTTCTAATGGTTATGATAAATAGATACAGTTTGGCATTGAGATCACAAATATTTACAGCTCAGTTGTTGGACAGAGGCCTTTGTAACTATTGCACTAGTGACATGTTTGGCACAGCGTTAACAGGAATTGATCCCACGGGTTTGTGAGACAAAGCATTAAAAAAAAGAGCGGATGGACTGGTGGTGCGTTAGAAGAGACCGGAAGAGGACGCGACCTGCTCCTCCGCTTCTGTGGAATCAGCAGGTCGGACGGAGTCGCCCCAGTCAGCTCATGAAGGAGAAGTCAAAGTCCGCGAAGATGTCCTGCTGCTCCGCAGTGAGGATGCAGGCTGCCCGCGGGGGGGTGAGGACTGGCTTCAGGCGAGTAAACTCCTCATCGAAGTTACTCACGTCCTTCGGCGCTCTGATGGCCGGCAGGAAGGGGGGCTTCATCTTTTTGGCCAGGAGAGCGTCCCAGTCCGTCTCCTGTGGGAACACGAGGAGCAGGAATCACTAGAACTACCTGACGTGTAACATGTACAACAGAAATAGCCCGGTAGCCCGGTACCGGTCCCACACAGAACTAGAACTACACGAGTCATGTTTTCTCGGGTTTCTGCTGCTCCAGTGTTGCTTTAAATGAGCTTTAACGTGAATGAGTGAATGGTAAAATTCTACTAGCTCATCTCTGCCGGATGAAGGAGATGCACCCGTTTGTCCAGAGAGGGACAGTCAGGTGTTCAGCATAATGACCTGAAAGAATTTGTGGCGTTTGATCTCCGAGGCATCTTCCTCGCCTCCTCCCAGTCTCATCTCAGGGTTCTTCCTCAGCAGCTAAAACGATGGAGAGGAGTCAATAAACGATCGGTAGAAAGCTCCTGCAGAGACGGCGCATTGGTTTAGGCCCACCTTTTGAATGAGGGACAGCGCCTCAGGAGAAAGGAAGCGAGGGTACCGCACCTCGTCGTTGACGATGCTGTCGAACACCTCCTCCTCATCGTCCCCTGGGAAAGGAGACTGAGAGCGGAGCACAAAGTGAACGCTGGTCTACGGGGTTCTGGTCCTTCAGTGGTTACGTTACCGCACGCGTAGGTCAAGGAGTTATTGTGCGTCTGCATTGGAGCTGAACTTGAAATAATATACTCACATCTTCTCAAATACATTCAAATTCCTGTGAAATACTGACCTGGTCCCACTAATGATAAAGCCGCACACATTTCACACTGACACAAACCCTTTGTGGTCTTATGCATCAAGCAGTGTGGCACTCAGTGTTCATGTCTAAGCAATCTATAAATAGAATTATTAACAAGTAGGGGGATCAAGATCACACTGAAATGGAGCAGCCACTATCAAGTGTCTATAACTGATAATTGTCAAATTAACTTTTAACCATCACTAATCTTCCTCTTGAAGGTCCGTGAGAAATCAATCGCAAGTCAGTCGTGTGACTTTCTACATAACGATTGTTTGTTTGAGGACTTTCAGGGTGTAGAGAGCGTCACAGCGTGATGAGGAGCTTTGCTTTGGCTGCTCATGTTCCTACTGACCTCCCCCACCAGCATCTCATAGACCAGGACCCCCAGCCCCCACCAGTCCACACTGCGGGTGTAGTTGTTGTCCGTCAGCACCTCTGGGGCCAGAAACTCTGGTGTCCCACAGAACGTTGTGGTGCGATCGCCGTGGCCCATACCTACACACACACACACACACACACACAATCACTGCATATAACAACACCAACATGCAGTTATGACTTCTGGGATAAGTTCCTTATCCCCACACCAGCTACGAAATGATCATTGGCATGTGCTGCACGTTGAACGGCGACATCACAAATAGAAAAATAATGATCTTACCTTCTTTGCACAAGCCAAAGTCTGCAATCCTGACAAAACCGTCTGCATCCATCAGCAGATTGTCCAGCTTCAGATCCCTGACAGACACAAAGCAACAGGCTCCCGACATGCAGCCACGTACGGAGTCATTCTGAGAGCAGCCAGAGAAGCACTCACCTGTAAACTATTTGGTTCTGGTGTAGAAACTCCAGGCCGAGCAGCACGCAGGACGAGTAGAACCTGAAAGCAGACGATGATGATGATGATGGGGTGAATAGCAGCGCGGCGTGTGTGCGCTCCATGCAGAGTGACGTCTGCTCACCACGCCTGATTCTCGGTGAAGATGCTGGCGTGAATGTGGGTCATGAGGTCTCCCCCGGGGGAGTAGGCCATCACGAAGCACACGTGGTCGGCCGTCTGGAAGCAGCCGTACAGGTTCACCAGGAAAGGATGCTGGGAGACGTTGATCACTTCGAAGATCCTCTTTTCACACATGAGGCTGAACACACACAAACAATATTTAAACACACTGCAGACTGAAGCATCCACTCTACAGTTACGTGTCGAGGGATCGCTTACCTGTCAACTTCATCCCGTGTTACGATGTCTCCTTTCTTCAGGGCTTTGATGGCATAGAGTTTGCCTGACTTCTTATGCTCTGCCAGCAGCACCTTTGATCATCAAAGGAGGAACATTTGAAGCCATGAAGATGAATGTGCATCATTGGTTCTCAGGGTTTTCTGACCCAAACGCTGCTACGGACATTCTTACAGCTGGATCCAGTTAGGCGATGCGTACCTTACCGAAGTGACCTCTGCCCAGGACTGAAATGCAGTTGAACTCTTCCATCTGAAGTCCTTCATCCCTGCTGCATGACAGTATAAAGGTGAACACACAAAATTCTCAGTTTTCCATCACATTTCTTCTGTGTTATCTGCCTTCGTGGCATTAATGATGAAGTGCCACTAAATACACGTTCTTCATGAGCAGGACTGTGTGTGTGTGTGTGTGTGTGTATACACACACACACACACGCGCATGGACGTGACTTACTGTGGCGGTGAGTGAATAGAGGGTTGACGCTTGTTCTCTCGGAGACACTGGTTTCACAGACAAGAGAGATTAAGTGACACATCTGGAACATTAAGACCGGAAAAACAACCAACTGCTCTAGATGACGAGCTGATGGGTCATGAAATACAAAGTTATTGTCGAGCCCTTGTTCCACTGGTGTCTCCGTATGCTCACCGATGGAGAGTCTCTTGTGCTCTTTCTGCTGCGGTGTGGAGATCTGCCGGGTTGTTCTTCATTAAAATGTAGACACATCACAGCAGGCTCTCTGGAAACAAGAGGAACTGGTACTGTGACAACCTTCAGCGATGCACCTCGAGTTCCTAACATTTTTTTGAGCAAAAGCTCCACTATTCTCTGTTATGTCTCTGCAGGATAAGCCGGGACGATTTTGATTTGATTTGAAGAATTTCTTGAACATGTAGACACCAAATAATAAAAAATTTAAAAATCAACAGACGTAGACCACAAAATGAGAAAATACACCTTTTGTTCAAGAAAAGGAGTAGGGGGAAGCAAAAGCTTATAGATACCCACCCCTTTCTTATCCATATTCTCAATTAGTATATATTACTTTGAAGATTAATATCATACATACATACACACACTCTCTCACACACACTCTCACCCACACACACGCACGCATACTCACACGCACAAATAAATACAATTTAAATTTCCTTCACTTAATATTGTGAATATATTATTGTTGAACACACGACAACCACATTTTGTAGCCTCACATATTGGCATCTTAAAGCCTCTGTATCGTACTCCTCATAACTCAGAATGCAGGTCAGTGGTAAAGTCCCGGCTATCCTTCCTCTCTAATCATGACATCATGAGTCGTGGAAAAACAGCCTGAAATCCTTGTGGACAACTACGCAAAGAGGTTAGTAGCCCTCTATAGTAGCAGCTCTTGTGAAAAAGAGATGTTTCGGGGTCCCGGTCTGGAGACTCCATGAAGCTTTACCGTTCTGGAGAAGCGTAGGAGGGCAGGGCGGCAGCGGTCGGGCTCGTGAAGGGAGGGCTCATGGACTCCAGGGAGCTGCAGGGAGGCAGGATGCTCATCACCAAACGGCCCCATGTGGCAAAGTTCATGTTCATCTGGGCCGCCCGCAGGAAGTCCTTCCCTGTGAGGAGACATGCAGACAAGAGAGATCAAATGGGAAGAAGTTAGTAGTGAGAAAAGAAAACCTATACTTTAGAAACACAGGAGCAATTCACTATGCTTCACACACATTAAATACAAAAGGACCATCCAGTATCATCATCATCATCATCATCATCATGGATTAATGATCCCGTAGTAACGCGCTAAAATTATCATCATTTGTAAAATCCTTTACTGGTTATGAATATACTCAAACAATGGGTCACAGTGAGGGTGTGATGTAATCAGTATTCTCTTGGGAGGGGCGTCATCAGGCATATCAACCAATGAGCGCATTGGGGGCGGAGCTTAGCGTTCTGCAGGTGAACCCAAACAGAAAACAACTGGCAGAGCGAGATGGAGAAAGGTGACAAACTCTTTTTAATTTAAAATCTTCCAGGCGTTTGAGTCGATAGATACAGAGTTATTAATAAACACCACCATCATACACAAGACGTGAGAACAAGCTGCTCTTAGTTGTAACTCTTTATTCAGGCAACTCCGCCATGACGTTCCCCCCCAGGTTGTTCCATCACCCCCCTGGGAACCTCCAGGTACTTCTGAAATATTCACTGCTTTAACTTATATTTTTGCATGAATAAAAGTGCACAATACACTACTTCTGGATGAATTAAATCACAATTAAAACATAATTGCTCCCCAGCCCTAATATTAACATAATAGTTATACTCGCTTTGTTGGCATACAGAAACTTAATTGAATGGAATTGACTGATTGGGGTGAGGACATGGTGCTGTATGCCCGGTTGGCAGTTAGTTTAGATAGAGACAATCTGCAACATGTTTGACAGTGACTCACTTGGGCTTCCAATCAACAACATTTGAAAGTGATTAATATCAAATTATGCTAATAAATAAAATTGAATGAGTCTGATTTGTTTACCGTTTATTTTGGTTAAAAAAAAAAAAAAAAGACTACTGCCTAATAGTCTTATTTCTGCAATTTGATGACAAATGCATATACAGGAAGCCCAAATAGGTATATTTTTTTATGAAATTGCCCCCTAAATAATATGTCAATTTCCTACCCTGATCCACAGATAGATTATCCATCTATGTTCAGGAGCACGTGTCCCTGTTAGAGTGAAGCACTAAGGACACGTGTGAGGTTTACTGTGCAGGGACCTTTTAAGTCTGTGTTTGTACCGGATGTCTTTTGGAGAAAACACAAAGACTTTGGTGATCCAGGTCATTAAGAACGTTGTCTGAAAGAGATTAACAATGGAAATGTCTATGTAGGAGCTTGCTACATTTCTCTGCTCTGCTTAGCAGCATCTTTGACCCGCCCCCAAATGTTTACTATTGGTTGAGGCGTGTGATGAAGCCGATGCTGATCAACACCTTGTAGTGAGGCACGGTTTGTTCGTATGTATATTCAGAGGCAGTGAGCAACGGACTTTAAAAATAATAATAAAAAAAACTGCACTAACACACGAGAAAATAATTGTTTGTGTTAATGAATGTGTTAATGAGATAATAACGCGTTACCGTGCCCAGCCCTGATTCTTTTCTTTGTTTATTGTTTGGCTGAGAGCCATTTATAAGGATGGAATTGATGTCTGGTTGTTAGTATGACCTCACCGCGTCTCCTATACTCAACATCAACTAACAGAATCATCTTTGACGGTTTTTGTAATTAATTACTTCTCATTTTGACAAAGGTGAACTCAGCCCAAAGTATCAGAAACAAGCCAGTGATTTATCAAGGATCAATGAACAAATGCCATAAGTGCGGTTACCTTTTTCTTTAGGGAAGATTCTCCTCTGCCTCTGGAGTTTGGAGCGCCGCTCGATAACAGGATTGATAAATGTGACCTGGAAATGATTCTGGTGTTAGATTCCTGCAGCATCAGTACCGGTGTCTGTGTCATAGTAAGGAAATATGAACGGCTTGGGATACTTGTAACTCATTAATTCACTCACTGCTCGTTCCAATAAACGGTAAATGATTACAAACATCATAAGAACACGGATTGTGACTTTTCGGTTTTTATGGTGAAACAAGAACAATAAGCTTTAATTCATTTGAAAAATGAATGAACCCTGGAATGAGAAAGTCCAATGTGTAGGCAGGAAGTTATGGGCACTAATGTTAAAGCGAACACTCTACTATTTATTGGGTACAAAGTAGCCAAACATTTGTAGTGTCTAAATAACGATTTCCCCTCTCGACCTGACGGAGGTTTCTGAGTAATGACGTTGCCACATAGACCCTCGTCTATGGTTCGTGTATCAATGACAAGTACTGTGCTGAGAGTGGACGCCAGTTTGGATCAGAAAGTCACAAAGTGGCGGATGGAGGACGTGGTAGACCAGCAGCGACATGTTGTCAATGGACTCCGGTGGCTTTATAACGGATTTGCTTCCCTTTAAGAAAAGGCTTTTCGGCTATTGACGTTCTGGGTGAACCATGATCATGACACCAAGACAGAATGCGATTAGTGGACAAGGAAAGGTGAAGACTAAATCTCAGACACAGACGCCACAAGTCTCCTGGCCGGAATGAAAATGAGCAGTAAATAAATAGAAAGTAAGAACCTCGATGAAGAGGATGCCCTGAGGTTCCAGCTGGACACACATGCCATGACGGTGGTTGTCCAGGAAATCCTCCAGCCGCAGGAACTTCACCCCACATAACGCTCGCCAGTCTCTCCAGTACACCGCGATCTCCAGCTCCCTGGACTAGATCCACACACACACGTACACAGACACATGCATGACTGGATTATTACATCGGGAGGACGGAATGGCTTCATCTTCTGAATTACTAAAGAAAAGAAGACGAGTAAACAGACATGATATGATACGAAAAAACTTCAGATAGAAACACACAAAAAAGAGGATACTCATGTTTAAATCTGGCCGTGATTAGTCATGTGACCACGGGGTCTTGGACGGGGATGGCTGACGTGTAAATGTTGGGAACAGGAGCAAATGGAACTCTGCGAATATCTTTGCATACACTTTGTATGTAGCATCTTGTGCACGGTAGAAGTTGAAGTGGGGACACCTCATACACAAGCGTAATGATAATCTTTAGCAACTCGTCAAAGGCAAAGGAGCGAGACCCGTCAGGGGGTAGAAGATGAGCAGGCAGGTCTACATGTGCACAAACAGGTCAAAGTGTGTCTCAATACAAAATCACAGTCATAAGATTGGACACACATTCTCATGAGAACTGTTACTGTGCGTCATTCCAAAAGGAGGCTACAGGAGGCGCCATGTAACAGATACACTTCTGGCTGAGTCGCACGTTGAGGTGCTGAAGTTAAAGCCACTGACCCGTTCCAGCTCCATGCTGAAGCTCTGGCCCCAGGCATCTTTGCCCAGCTGTCGCCACTGTGTGCGCCCCACAATCCGGTTGTCCACCTTTAGCACAGCTCTTATCTCCGCTGAGACACAAACACAAAGAAACACACTGACCCGGGCTGCGAGGACGTCATGAAGAGACAGAAGGCGATGGCGGCTGCCGTAGAAACAGTGTGGACAATTCCGAACAAACGCCTCCAGTAGAAAACTATATTCTGCGCTGAAATACACTTCCTGCCTCCTTAGATACCACACACACACACACACACACACACTTATATGGACGTACAGGACAGGTCATCGGCCTTGCTCATCTTGGCACTGGCGCTGCGTCCCGATTGGCCGGCTCTCCCCTTGGCAGAGAGGCTCACAGATGTGGCCGGGACGCCGGTCACACGACCTCGGCCAGGGACCGACTCCAACAGGTCCTGGCAGCCCATCAAACAAACCTCCAACCGACCTACGGGGAAGCCGCTCTGTTTTCAATTCAGTCTTTTAAGAAAACACAAAGTTGGATGTAAAACATAAACGAACTGTTGCCGATTCTATAAAACAACGTGGAGACATCTCTGCTTTTTGGACAAGTGCCTTCATTTGATGCGAGTCGCTCTGCACTGCTCTGGTTCCCCAGGATCACAGTTAGCTCTGTTAGCTCTGTTAGCTGCCCTGTTGAGAGTCTTGTGGTTCTGGATTCCTCATTAGGATTATTTTGGTGTCGTTGATACGGACGCCTCAATGCAACGGCGTCTGCTGTTGATGGGTGTGGTGGAGCTGGTTGAACCGCTTTATATCATCATTGTACAATAAGAACACACCCTAAGAAGTGCCTATTCAGTCCAAAGAGAATTGTTTGCCTGGTGTGTATTCCAAATTAACCTTGTAGCTTCTGGGTTTACCTCAGCGATAAATGTCCCAATGAATACGCAAAACGGTGTTTCACACTTTTGTAAAACTAAAAAAAAAATATGGCTGAATAAAAGAGCCTCCACATTTAAATGCTCCCATGACCCTGTTGCTAAGCAACCCTGAGGACACATTAGTCTTTTAGTGTTTTTTCTCCTACGACGCAGGATCATACTGACGTTGTATACAGGTATTATATCAACATGAAATAAATAGACGATGAATATAACAAGAGCAACCTGTGAGACTGGCTGGTTTGAAGAGGAAGGATGAAGAGGAAGAGGACATCTTCTTTGACATGCCAGAGGAAGGTGGCGTTCCCACAAACAGCTCCTCCCTGATGACAGCATGCTTGGGATGGTCCCGGGGCAGCTCGCTCAAACGCCTCTCCAGGGACAGACTTAACAAATCCACCTTCTGAGAGGACTCCTGCATGCGCGCCTGCGCCTGAGGGACACGCGACGCCAGAATACTCAACCTACAATACTTCTTTTGAGGGGGGGCTTTGTCACATTCAAACAAAAAGGTCACCAGTCAGAACAAAGACGACTCAAAATGATTCAAATATATTAGATGATGTATGTTCTTTGTGCTTGATGTTATTTGTAGTCTAAATGTAATTTCAGTATTTCTCATTCGGGACTTTTAAAAATAAACCATCTTCTGAGTAACGCTTCTAAAACATCCCTCATGATGCAGGCGGCCTCTTCTGTAAAGATCTAAATCCCTCCGACGCTTGCGGTCAGTCAGCCCACCTCTGCTAGGACACGGCGGTCCTGGATCTTGCTGCCACTCAACTGCTTCACCACTTTTTTTGCTCCTTCTGCTACGGCCGATTCGATCTTCATGTGGTGCAGCAGGTCAGCCATCCGCATCTCCAGAGGATTGATGATCTCCACAGGCTGACCTGAGGGCAGCCGCAGATGTTAAGGAGGATGTATCGGTAAAATACGGGGGCCGAGCAATGAATCAGTATCCCAGTTTTCTGTACAAATTATGAATTTCAAGCAAACTTGAACTGAAAACCAATTAAATAATTTTTGCCGTATTTGAAAAATGTAAAAAAATAATCTTTCAAGTTTCAAGCAGCTCAACTCAAAATGAAAAATAATTTGATTAGCTCACGTGAGATATTGACACATTATTGCTAAGCTAACGGGACCCGCTGAGGGTTCCCTTTGGCAGCGGTGCCGGTGGAGACCATCAGATGGGAGGTTTACCGTGCGAGCCGTCCTGCGAGCCGTCTCGGGCCTGACTGACTTTGATGATCTGCATGCGCAGCAGCTCGATCTTAGTGCGGCTGTCCTGGATCATCTGCTGGGCCGTAGTCATTATCTTCCTGTCCTGGAAAACACACGGAGGCTAGACGCATGTGGTCCAATGCGGATACACGACATGCAGTGAGACTGGGTGGGAACCAGGTATGTGATTGGACCTCCAATGATCGTCAGCTATATATATATAAATATATATATATAGGGTAAATTCCTGCTTAATAAAATGTTCACGTGTACTCAAGTAGCATATAATATAATGTCCAGCTTACAGATACTACTACACTTCCTGTGATTTAACCTTTTTGGCCCCCCAATCAATCAATCTACAGACTCTTACAGAACCATTGGTAAGTTATGCAGTCATTTGTAATGCAACCAGCATTTACATCTGCACAGCACCTTGACTGAGCTGTTGCTGTACGTTTGGATCATGTTCTCGGCGCCCTGTTTGACTTTGGTCTCCATGGTGAGCTGTTTCTTCAGCGTTCTGACCCGACTGGCCGCCGGCGATGTGACCTCTTCCCACGGACACGACTGTGCCGATAGGTTGTCCTCCTCCTCCAAGCAGCCTGCATGAAAAATAAAAGCAAATGACGGGTGAGGCTCTAAAGGTCTTTGCACGCCATTGTCTTGTATTGGTGCGGATTCATTTTAGAGGGTTTTCATAACTTATGTGATTACTACGTCTTTCAGTTAATTCACAGGGCTGTTTACATTGAACACAGAAGAAAACGTTGCCGGTGTCAGATATTTACAATAACTAGAGCAAAAGACCGAGGTCCCTCTATCAGGATGGTAATAGTTGTCATGTCAACATAAAACAATACGTTCAAATAATATCATTCAGATTACTTCCAGGTGCACAACGAGTTTGCTTTGCTGCAATATTGTAATGTAGCGAAGTATTTAAACAGACCAGATACAAACGTAGCGCTCAATAAGGCCTGATGTTTGTCATCATGATGATACACATCTGAAAAGACAAGGTTTCCTGCAGCCGAGTCAGGAATACTTCATCCGCTGATGTTTGCATACATTTTCATTCCCTCCTCCCTTCCTTCATGTGTAGCGCTTAAGAGCAACAAGTAAAGATCTGTTCATGCCTGAATAGCTTTGGTAAGTGTCCTCCTTCATGTGTAAAGCCTGCTCATAAATATGCAGCCTGAATTAGCTTCCCTTTAACAACCGAGTGTCCAACCTGGACGGGGTTTGTCTCCCCTAACTTGAACATATGGCTCAAACTAATACCAAATTGGCCTACAGCATCCCTTGAAGCAGAGCACCTATGACATATGATGATGTCATAGTTAGTGGAGGTAAATGGTTGAAACATGGTGGAGAAAAGCTTTTAAGGCTAAAGCGTGACATTAATGCTCAACTAATCCATCGGAACGTCAATATAAAATCCTTTATCCTTTCTTTATTGAGTGATTTATTTTCATGCAACGTATATCAGTCTTCGTATTGCTTACAATAACTAAAATTAGTACTATTATTTATTTCAAAGTACTTCTTTGAATATTCGTCATAATACAAAAATCCATAAATAATAAGGAGGGAAAACCGGTTTAAAAAGAGCCTTCTACAGCAAGTATTTGTGTTAAATAGGTGTTTTTGATCTTTAGAATAAAAGTCACTTTGATGATGATCGGTCCGGAGGTAATTCAGACCTAATGGCGGCACTAGTGTTGGACGTGACGCGGTGCAGCCTCTGTGGTTACCTGTGCTGCAGTCCTTCTCGGTGGCCATGGACCTGGCGTTGAGCTCCTGCAGTTCCCAATGCAACCTCTCCAGCTTGCGGCTGGAGGCTTTGAGCTGGCCCTCCACATCGGCGGCGCCTTTACGATTGGTGAGGGCCCGCCGGAGTCTCTCAGCGGCCTCCTTGATCTTCAGCTCGCGCTGGATCTCCTGCCTGAGCAGAGTACGGGCATCTTCCAGACGCTGCTGAAACTCTGGGTCCAGAATGTCCCCCTCATCCAGAACCTGCATGGTGCCACTCTGGAGGACACATCACAGCGGCTTCAACGTCCGCGCCCCACGCTTCCTGTTTTTGTATCTTATATTGCACATCTTGAAAAGACGGGGCCACCTTTCCTTTACTGGTTCTTAAAAAAAACCCTGCTTCCATCACGTATGATTTGGTGGCGCTGTTTCACACATGTCTCGGTGGAACACACTCACTTGGGGCGGCGGGGGGTGAGAGGGGAGCACGGTCGGGTTGGTGGTTCGATTCCTGGCCTGGCTAACCCGCATGTTGACGTGTCCTTGGGCGAGACACCCCTGTAGCTGCGACTAGTGTGTGAGTGTTATTTCCTGATGGGCAGGTGGCTCTGTGTAGCTCTGTCATCAGGGTGTGAATGGGTGAATGATGGGATGTATCGTTAAAGCGCTTTGAGTGGTCAGAAAACTAGAAAAGTGCTATACAGTCCATTTATTTAAACAAGACCATGGATCAATACACATGGATTCTGCACTACAAGTAGTTTACAACAAATGTACCTTTAAGCTAGACCTCGTGCTTTTTTCAAAATGGGAAATGAAGAGAGAACATTTAATTGCAGGCAGCGTCAACATCACAAAGCCCAGGACGGATCAATGGAGCTCGACACTGCCGGAGGCCCTCAAACCACCAGCTACCACACACACACACACACACACACACACACACACACACACACGGTACACACCCGTGTGTGCAGGTATGTAAGGACAACGATCTGCGATCATTGACAAAAGAAACTCCTATTCAAACTTTCAGATGAAAAAAGCACAGGTGGATGAGAACAAAGAAGGAGCGGAACAAGTTAATCAAGGGGAAGCAACTGGCAAAGGTAGAAGTGGTTCAGGAAGACCAGTAAACCCATCGGTGGAGCACCAGCACAAGGCCCCCCCTCGTGTGGAGGCAGGTCTGCGTAGCTTTCTACTGTAGGGGCACAGAGTCAGGACTCAGGGGTCCTGCAAAGCCCAATATCAGCCAACAGTCCTGCAGAAGGTCTATTGTCTCCTGTGGGACACGCCCCCTGCCAAGAAAAACACGCCCCTCCCCTGTCCTAGGAAGTGATGTCCAGTCTGGTCATCATGGGGACCAACGGATGGCCTGGTACATTTATTCAAAATCTAAAAAGGAAAAACTCTTTTCACCAAGACCAACAAATGTATTCAAAGTAAGCAAACTAATATTCAAATAAAGCATTTGGGGTGGTGAGTGTGTGTAAATAACAACACTGGCGACCAGGGCCAAACAAGACAAACAGGAACATCCAGCTGCCTGTCAAAGTAGCACCAGAGTCACAGCTGAACGTTGGGTAATAGCGGAACGTGGCCCCTGAAGGCCCCACGTCATTCACCTCGATCAGACAGAACCGAACCTGTGGCATTGGTTTTACCTGCGCAGGTAGACCGGACATGGCGGCTCTCGGGTGGCGCACAGCGTCTGCTCCAGCTACGGGGGGGGGGGCGCCGGTGTTCTTCGGACCAGAGAGTCGGTGATAAGGGTCCAGCAGGAACGGAACCGGCGGCGTTGGATAAACTGCGGGCGGTACGTGGGACCGACTGTCTGTCTCACAGGCGGTCCACGCGGGATGCGGGCGCCGGTTGTTCTGTTTGCCAGGAAAACAAATACCGAGTTAACTTTGAATCGACTTTAGCTCCACGAACAACTGACGTCACGCGACGCGGCCGGATTGGTTGGGGTTCGATATGACGAAACGCCGCAAGAACCAATCACATTTGATTATTCAATGCACCTGTAAAGGTGACCACGTGGTACGCTTACGCGGCCTATGGGATTCCTTCTTGTTTTATACAGCTGATAAGCTTCATTAGAACTCCTCTTTGGATAAAAGGGTTTCAGTATGTGTTGTTTTAAGAGGTTAATAACTAAAGTTAAGGTTGTTAACCAGCAATCTGAAAACCATTAAACCCAATTTTAACAGAATTTGTTGTTGTAGCCTGTGTCAAGTCAAGTCAAGTCAAGTGGTTTTTATTGTCGTTCAACCATGTGCAGTGATTACAACACAGAGCAAAACGAGACAACGTTCCTCCAGGACCATGGTGCTACATAAAAACAGCATACAACTAAATAAAATACCTTTATAAAATATCTATATACAATGCACGTGCAGACAAGTGCAGTAAAAGACAATAGTGCAAAAAGATTTCAGTTTCTAAAAACACATACACATACATTACATACTATGAGAAAGTGTTCTATATATGCGCATAGCAGTTATTGAGGTGGCAGACAGTAATAAAGTGACAGTTAATAAAGTGCAACTCAGGACTATAGTAAAGTAGTAAACGCCATGGATTAAAAATATGTAAGTCGCTTTGGATAAAAGCGTCAGCTAAATGACCTGTAATGTGTGTGTGTGTGTGTCAACCCAGTCTCTGAGGATTGAGGAGTCTGATGGCTTGGGGGAAGAAGCAGTCTGGTCATGAGGGCCCGAATGCTTCTTGCCAGATGGCAAGAGGTACGGAAGGAGGTTGCTTTGGAGATACAGTGTTTTTTGTAGATGTCTTTGATGGAGGGGAGAGAGACCCCCACGATCTCATCAGCTGTCCTCACTATCCTCTGCAGGGCTATGCCGTCCGAAACGGTACCAAAGTACCAAACCAGGCAGTGGCATCGCGCAGGATGCTCTCAATAGCACCCTCTATATGTGGGAGATGTGCTTACCTCGGCCTTTGAAGAAAGTAGAGATGCTGCTGGGCTTTCTTGGTGTTGACCGGACTGACTGAGGTCTCCCGGTCAGGAAATCCAGGAAATCACAGGAAATGTGGTGAACTTTGACACAAAAACACATACTCGCCGAGGTATATTTTCTATGAGACAAGCATTTAACGAAACTGCAACTGATCATACAAGTCATCTTATCAAGGATGGGTTTAGCACAAAAGTTAAAAGGGAGCAAATACAACGTTTAGAGATTCCGTTGAGAACGTCTGTGGTCCCAAAATACATCAAATACATCAAGTGTTGTTCCACTTTAATGACATCACAGGACTCCTGCTAGGGCCCCTGCAGTGTGCCATATGGCCAAAGAGGTGAATGGTTGAGGCAATCAATATGGAACTGGACTGAAGCAGGTTTCTGGCATCCATCATCAAGCAGGACCTCAAGTGGATTCCAAACATTGACATCTACAGAAGAGAAGTTCAAAGTTCCGTTGACGGAACAGATTGAACGATGATGGACGCCAAAATGAACTGGCGCTGTCCTTGTGGACCGACACAGATGGATGGAACGAGCCGGCCGTCGCTTTAAGGCTCTGCGGTGCAGTTCGGCACTCCGGCCAGCAGGCGGCGGTAGAGCGCCACGCACGTGTTCCCCGACCAGGCGCCTCCGAGAGAAACAAGCGTGCGAAGCTGCGCTCGTGCGTCTCTTTCGTGGGTTCCGAGACACGCACTGTAAGGTAGAAGTAACTTTTATCCTCCAGAGAAGAGTTATAAACCACCTGGAATATACATCTGGTCCAAGGTCTCACGTCAAACGACAACCATGTCGGCCTCACCGGCGAAAGTCAACAGAAAGGAGAATTCAAATCACGACGCAGCGGACGAGACCTCTGGTAACGTTAAGGAATGGCGGTTATCCCGTACAACGCCATTTTCATTTGTTTTTCGTCATTTTGTTATTTTCATTGTAATTTGTTATGCTGTGTCCAATGGGGTTTATCTATGGACGAACAGCCCTATTTAGCTTTCCGACACGTAATGTTACACACTGGGAATGTTGTGCAGGACTGTGCTGTAGGTAGCATGGTAGCATAGGCTAACTATTTAGCCAGCGTGAGAGGTTAGCTAGCCGTTAGCTTACGTTAGCAACCAACAGTTCACATGAAGATGGCCGGTGTTTGCGTTGCATAAGCTGCAGTTTGCTCAATGTGCAGTTATTGTTCATGCAGATAGTTTGTGGGTGGTTGTAGTTGGGAGTTTTTGCTTAAATCGTTTGCAGCTATGCTCGTACTCGATTGGATCCCAAACTTCAATAACGATTGTCCGCTAGCGTCGCGAGCAAGTGCAGCATTGATGGGACGTTGGCGTTATAATGTTTTTGCATCGGTCTCAATAGGCCGAGCACGTTAATGTGTTTAACTTAAGCACGCTCGAGCTTGGCTGTGGTTTGCCAGGTGGCCGAGGAGCTAAACGTCAACAAGCGCCTGCCTTCGCTTACGGCAGCTCTGCTGTCCCGTTGATGGGCTCTAATACTTGTTAACGGAGCCCTAATCCATTCTAATGGAGCTCCCATGAATGTTGTTGGCATGCAGAGCGTCTGTGGTGGACCTCGCTCCTCTAAACCACCGGTCCGCTGCGGCAGCGACACGTCGCTAAGCTCCTCATTCAAACCGAGCCGCCTTCAGCAGCAACAGGAAGCTCCAGAGGCGCGGGTCTGTCCGCCATGGCTGCTCGCGCGCGCAAACACACACACACACACACACACCGGGGTTGGAGTCCCGAGCATTAAAAAAAGACTTCAAGAATATCATACAATTATTTCTGAAAAGGCGTTTAATTTATTTCTAAGAAGGAATGCCGTTCCTAAAAAATAAAGTTGAGGTTATATGAGGTGGTCCTGGCCTGCAGATGGATGGCTGGCTGAATGAGGAGTCCGTGGGGTCACTCTGGGAAGTGTGAAATTGTTTTTACATTTTATGGAGTTAAATGTATTACCTCTGTATGGCGTGCCAGGTTTTGCCTGCTGTAAACGTGTGACATTAAAGAAAACATTAAATTCCATCCCTTATACGTGCTGTAATAAAAAATATGAAACCTGAGGCTCTCGAGTGTTCCTAAAAATTAGGGCTGGGTAACAGTACCTGGACCTATACTGTAGTATACATAAACTATTTCAATCGGCTCGGGCGCGGTGATGGTTGGACTGGACGGATCAACATTTACCGTGGACAGTTTCCTCTGTTCCATTGAGTTGTCAGTTTGTTTCCGTGAACCTTTTTAACCTGCTAAAACTAACATCTTAAGAGGTTCATTTAAGGCTTTACAGTCTTTTTGGATCTACTTGACTCCAACGTGGCTGCTCACTCACTTCTACTTATACCCCACAATTCCATGTGTCTGCGCTGATCGAATCCATCATGTAATGGGAATGTGTAGATATCATTTATATACTTTTCAATGGCATTGCATGATGACGTGTACCTTTGCTTAATCCCAAAACAAAACCTGTTTTTTCCTTGCAGAAAAAGAGCAACAGGAAGCAATTGAACACATCGACGAAGTACAGAATGAAATTGACAGGTGCGCATGACTCTTGTTTATATTTATTGAAAGATGTGCATCGTGACAACGTTTGGTTATTGACATTTCTTTCTCTACCCTCCAGACTGAACGAACAGGCCAGTGAAGAAATTTTAAAAGTAGAGCAGAAGTACAACAAATTACGCCAGCCCTTCTTTCAGAAACGATCAGATCTCATCGCCAAAATCCCCAACTTCTGGGTCACAACATTCGTCAACCATCCACAAGGTAAACCATGTTCTATTGTTCCATCTGTATCAAGGATACAAACAATCACATGTGCCACAAATCTTCAGAAAGTGCATGAACACACCTGCAGCTAACCGTGTGACCTGCAGCTAACAGTCTCTGTCCTTTAGTTTCAGCTCTTCTGGGGGAGGAGGACGAAGAAGCACTTCATTACTTGTCGAGGGTGGAGGTCACTGAGTTTGAGGACATCAAGTCTGGATATAGAATAGATTTTGTGAGTCGTCACCTTCCCTTTTGTATTTGTACATTCTCAATAGCAACAATGGCATGTACTGATACAGATGTGTTTTTCTTTTCTTAAGTATTTTGATGAGAATCCATATTTTGAGAACAAAGCCCTCTCCAAAGAGTTTAATGTAAACGAGAGCGGAGATCCCGTTTCCAAGTCCTCTGAAATCAAATGGAAGGCTGGAAAGGTTTGTCTTCTTTTCTCTTTCACATGTGTGTGTTCATTTTAATTTATTACACTTGGGCTTACTTGATCTTTTTTTTAAATAATGCTTGCAAATATTGTTCACTCATTGTATTAGTCACTACTCTAACATTCATTCTTAACGACCACGTTTCCCTCGCCAGGACCTGACGAAGCGCACGGGCCAGACATCAAACAAAGCTGGCAAGAAGAGGCAGCACGAGGAGCCAGAGAGCTTCTTCACCTGGTTCACCGATCACTCCGATGCAGGAGCTGACGAGTTGGGAGAAGTGATCAAGGACGACATCTGGCCTAATCCACTGCAGTACTACTTGGTAGGCTTCGGCCATTTATCTTAGTTCCTCCTGGTCTTACAGAGCCTTCAAACAGAAAGAGGATGTTGCACGTGTACACACTGTAAAGCTCTCTGAGGCAGATTTGTGATTTTGGGCTGTACAATATAAAACAAATTGAATTGAATTGCACGGTGGGTTCTAATCCCTAGGGCGTATGCTTGGAAAGTTATGACAGTGGCTATTAGCTTATCTGTTTATTGGCATGATTGTATGTAACAATTAGAAATGCAAACATCTGTTTTCAGGCTGTGTGGGCGGGTCACGGATGTAGAAGTATCAATCCACACATAGACTGGAAAAAAATGGAGACTGCTGCAGAGGAGTTGTAGATATCTGATTTGATCCACCAAAGAGCACTGATACGTTTGTTTCTTTACTGTAGAATGTCCACCCAGACATCTACATGTCTATCAGACATATTGGGGTCGGCCCCCCAAAGTGCAGCAGATATGCTCTGAGTAGAAGCAACAATGCTGCTCCGGGGTGCTCCTCTAGTAACGGGTGCTGTAGGAGCTCAGGCTGATACTTCACAAAGTGTTCATGTCTGAATGATCCTAAGGTACCTGACATGGAGGATGAGGAAGGTGATGGTGACGATGACGACGACGAAGACGATGAAGAGGGTCTGGAAGATATTGACGAGGGAGAAGAAGAGGATGGGGAAGACGATGACGAGGATGGTGATGGAGAAGATGGCGAGGTACGAGTACTGTAGATCACGTGACTGTCCCTCCGTGTGTGTTTGATGGAGGAACCAGTTAACTGTTTTTCCTTCTTTCAGGAAGACGGAGACGAGGATTAAACCCTTCAGCCAACGCGTGTTCCCCGTCCCGTGATAGTCATCCTGCATCCCAGCGGAGCAAAATACCTGTTTTGTGTGTGTGAGAGTGAGTGTGTGAGTGTGACTTGGGGTGGGAAGGTCGTGTGCCCCGTCCGTCCTCTGCAGACACGTCCTATCCATAGTCCATAACGTTGTGTGTGTGTGTATAGACCAGCTCCATACACAGGTCTGCATCGGGGAGGGGGGGTCGTCCATCCTGAAGTCTCACCCGTCACTGTTATTCTTCCTCTCCCAAAGACATTCGTTAAAATCTGTAGCGTTCTGCACGTCATCCTGCGTAGATTTGAGATACGTACTTTAGCAATTTCTATGTAAAATATATCAGTTTCTGTTGTGCGTTCAATAACAATGAAGCCATGGTGCAGTGAGGACTCGGCCGCAGCGTCCATAGCCACCATATCTATAGATCTATATGTGTGTAGATGCATAGATAACATGGAGAGGATGTTGGGACGTGTTACAAGTTGCATTGTCCTTGTACTAATGGAACTGATTGAACCACCAGCTTGTTGCTTTCAATTCTTCTACATGATTTGAGTCAGACCGATAATCAGTGTGCACAGAGTAATGGGGCGGGGCTTCGACACCAAATCTGGACTTTTGTTAAATTAATTCCTATCACCTTTTTTCCAGACACCCACAACAAGGTTTGAATTGTACTTTTTTTTTTTTTTTTATAGAAACAACCTAAAAGATCTAATTTTGAACTCAACATTTTGAGATGGGGGAGAAAAGATTTGTGTAGTCTGCAGTGTTTCTCCTGTTCCACTGGAAACCTGTTGGCATTAAATTAAGTGTACTAGTTGCTTTGTTACAAGAAATAAATGTATACATGATGTCTGGAGTAGTTTGATTACATTTGGCCATTAGTCACCTGCACCTAGGTTTATTTTTCACGTAGGCCCAGAAATTACACAGCACATTACACTTTTGGAAATGTTGCAAAAGTGAATGTATTTATAGAATAATAAAAGACACATGCACTTGTGGCTTTTTGCAGTAACTTCTTTGGCTCGGCCCGGTTAGAATGCAACACCAGACGGGCTGCCTGTGGGTTGAGTGGATGCTGTGGAGCTCTGATTGCCTCAAATGTCCTGGAGGTTCCTCACTAATGTGACCATCGCTAATCATTACTCTTTAGATGTGCCCTGTTATTAAACTAGGACCCAAGTTGCTTTATTATTACATGTCATTTATCTGCCGCTTTTATCCAAAGCGACTTACAATAAGTGCTTTCAACCATAGGGATACAAACTCCGAGCAAGACACAAAGTGCAGCCAATTTACAGTTTGCTATAGATTAGTGGCGTTATAAGTGCAATTTAAGTGCTACAGTTAGTGTGTTAGTGGAGGTAGAGTCTGAAGAGGTGTGTCTTTAGTCTGAAGATGTGAATGCTCT
The DNA here is from genome assembly GCF_964276395.1 of Gasterosteus aculeatus. Lineage (NCBI taxonomy): Eukaryota > Metazoa > Chordata > Actinopteri > Perciformes > Gasterosteidae > Gasterosteus > Gasterosteus aculeatus. The sequence continues at coordinate 16,027,603 of NC_135702.1, forward strand.
CTGTGGTCCTGATGTCTTCAGAGACCTCCTTCCACCATTTAGGAGCAGGACAGCAAAGAGTGGTGATCTAGTCGAGTGTTTTGGTCTCAGTGAGGAGGAACAAGCAGTTTATCACATGCAGAGCGGAGAGTGCGGGTTGGGATGTCTGGTTGGACCATGTCCTGGATGTAAGCTGGACCTGATCCATTCACAGCATGGTACGTGAGCACCAATATTTAGCACTGGATGAGCCACCGGTACCAGTGAAGGGAGTGGAGTGGTGTGGAAGATGAATATTGCAAAGATAAATGAAAAAGAACATGCAAGCGCTACAACCTTTTAACAAAAGCACCAAATGAACTGGTGGTATGTTTTAGGGCAAAACATTCATATTCTACGGCAGAGGTCTTCAACAGAGGGTCCGCGGAGGTACTGCAGGGGAGGGTCGCGATTAAAAAAAAAAGTCAACCAATTTTTTCCCCCACAAGTTTAAATGTCTTCAGAATCAGAATTGTATTTATTGCCTTTAAATACACATTGACATGAATCCAACATATTGTAGCAAACGGATAAATTGATGGAGAAGACGTCATCTTTCAGTCCCACAGCAGCTCTCAAGCTGGACACCGGTTCACTCACAGCACCTTTCATGCTGTTACGTCATCACAGTCACCAGCCAATCAGATCCATTCATGCTCACGTCTAAAGAGCGCAAAGCTCAAAAATAAAAGATGGCGGGCCAAACTCCGTAGAATCGGGGGTCCCTGCTCCATCTCGCCATCAGTTTGGGGTCCTTGGCCTGGAACACGTGCCCCTGTTCTACGGTTAGGTATTTGGTAATTACACAATTGAGTTAGCACCTACACGAGCGTCTCGAGGGTCTACTCAAAGCATTAACACCAGCTGGATTATGTAACTGAACTATAGAATGTTCCACATTGTAAAGAACTGAATTACTAGACTCACATTGGGTTTCATGCATTAGAAGTGTTCATTGGAGTAAACCGCTCCCACGCACGCACACGTGTATGTTGAAAGGCTGTGCAGGTGATACCAGGTGCTGTAAGTACTTTAAAATTAACGTGTACGGTGCATCCGGAAAGTTCGGTGTCTATTTCAACATTTTATGTTGCAGCCTTAATTTCAAAATGGATTCGTTTGATTTTTTTCCTCAATTCACACAATAACACCCCATAATAATACGGTGAAAGAGCTTGGTTACATGTATTTAAGAACAAGAATATTCCATGTAGTATTCACGGGCTTTGCGCCTTTGTTGTTGCTACGAGCGTCAACATCCGGGACCCAAATTGTGACCTTCACAATAAGATCCCACTGCGACGCCTCAAAATGCTTTAAAAGCTCTTCCATCATTGCCCGAGTGTTCTTGCTTTCTCTCACCAAAGTAACTTTCCTGTAGTAATTGTCCATGTAAATGTTTGTATATATTCTTTACATGTATGAATTGATATTACTTAACGTCAGGTTTCGGTGGCGATCCAAAAAAAGGACCGGAAACGGCGTCACGCCGCAAATGACCGGTTTAGGAACACCTTTCTTAAGCGATTTAGACACCTTTTAACAATTTAAGTGGACGTCGTGAGCAATGTGAATGAACACAACAGACACACGTACGGGGTCTATTTGCTCTAAGCTAGCTGAATGCGATACACACCATTTGGTGGCTATAACTATTTTGTACAGCAGCTTACTATTTACTTACTATTTATAATGTTGCTCCCAGCCGTATTACAAAAGCCTAACAACACACTTGAACAGCACGTTATCGGACGATAAAGTAGAGCCTCTCGTACCTTATTGCTTAAATGAAGGGGCCACCCGCCATTAATGACGGAAGTGGTTTTCCGTTAATCTCCGTAACCAAGGAGACGGCAGCTTTGAGGCAAACGGCCCGCGCGTGAGCTTCGGCCGCTAGCGGAGGCCGCTGAGAGGAAAGTCGCGCATTTACCACTCAGACCCCGTCAGAAGGCAGCGGACGTCGTTCGGGTTTACTGTTGGACTTTTACTCCGCCAGAGAAAATCTCCCATCAGCGGCATGTTTACCGACGAAGCCCAGGAGCCAGTGAGCATCCGCTCTGCGTGGAGGACGTCTCAGCAGTCAGCGCAGGACTCGGTACGTTTGACCTCCATGGCCGCTGTCGTAGTATGAATGTTATATGATATCTGTAGTTATCGAATATTTCATGTTTTACAGAAACCGTGTGACCACAGACGTTCGCGTTAGCTGACACATGTCACGTTCAGGTGTTGCTCGGAAATGTAACAACCTGTTGCTTTGCCCATTTTATAGTTTTTCTCAGTCGCTTGTGGTACATTTCTCAGATTAACATGATCAAAAAAACTACCTGTTCAATCTTCACATCATTGTGTCATTGTGCACATCAACTGTTTGGGGACAGTTTCCGTGGCTCCAACATCATCAGGTGATGGTTTGCGACCTGAAACAGGATGCTGATGGCGTTTCTTCCAACCTACTCCACATCCCTCAACCCCATGGAGGAATTCTTCTCCGCATGGAGATGGAAAGTGTGTGATCGCCAGCCACAAACACAGATGAACCTTCTGGCTGCCATGGATGCAGCATACGATGACATCACAGCAGACGCCTGCAGAGGCGGGATAAGACACTCTAAAAGATTCTTTCCACGCTGCATCGCAAGAGTTCATTGATTTTCGTCGACTTTGGCCCATCAGACAGGAACGTCAAGAGGTGTATAAGACTGCACTGTAACTCCTACAGCACTGCATGTACAGTTTTCCCTGAGGAGATTGTCCTACGTTGTTTTCTTTGTGATATGCAGTGATGTCTTTTCCTCTGTAGCACAATGACGTGGTCAGTCAACAAATTACGGTACAAACAGTAAAAGCGTAAATGTGAATCCAGTCTCTTGCAATCAATCTCCCACATACACACAGGTGTAACTTACAATTTACAATAATTGTCATCAAAACTTGGTTTACATCAGAACAGAACCTCCAGAGTACATTGTTCTACTGACAACATGACTTGGCAATCTGACTGTCTGGTCCGTACACGATGACACGAGGACTCGTCATTCTGATGGACTGACATGTTCACCCACGCAGACATTTACTTTTGAGAGATGAACGAAGGACTTTGAGCAGGAGACTGGCTTTGCAGGCAATCCGTGGTGTTTTGCTATATGTACTAATAGTTTTGAGAAATGTACCAAAGCAACTGAGAAAAGCTGTAATCTGAGAAGCGAATGCATTCATTTAACTTTTCGAACTCAAAATCACGATTGCAGCTGCAATATGCTTGATGTGTATCCATAAATACAACAGCCTTTATTTGTCGGTGATCAGATCGGCTGTCAGACCCGAGCTGTGCACAGTGCTGAGGCTGAGGTCCAGACTCTGTCGACCGCCGTCAGCTGGACCCAAACGCAGCCACACGACGAGGCCCAGGAGCAGCTCCTCCAGCCCGCCGCTGACCGGCTGGACCCGCCCGGCCTCAAGGCCTTCCTGCAGCGGGTCGAGGACACGGTCATCAGAGAGCTGGACCGAAATGGCAGGAGTCACGCCTTTGATGAATTCCAGGTGAACTGGGAAGATCAGAGTCAGCCGGTAAGTAAGCAACAGAACTTCGGACTCCGTAAGGCAGGTGGCAGACAATCTGAAAGTCTTGCTGCTGCTTGTGATTTGGTGCTCAAACATCTTGGAGCATTTTCTTTGGACACTGACAGTGGATGATCTTCATGACGGGTTCTTTTTATGACACTGTGTCCATGTTCAGACCCCAAATCTGTTCATGTCTGCAGGTTTCATGCCTCCATTGCCTTCAACATCCCAGCGCTCAAGAGAGAGGTCTTCATGTAACCAGTGTGTCCTGGAGCTGTACAGGCTCAGTTATTGCCTGTGCCTTCGGTCGGTATGTCAGTGCTTCACCTAATCCACCTCCCTCGCTTTACACACACACACTCACACACACACACACACACACACACACACACACACTCTGTATTTAAATTCCTGTTTTTGGTGGGCAGGACTGACGATGGCGACTGGATCACTGAGCCCTCGTGTGTTTGTACGTGGAACCTGGACCGTCGCGGTCTGAATCCCAAACAAGCAGACCTGGTCATCGATGTTGCCACTGCGGTGACGGCTCTGTGCTGTCATCCCCAGCAGCCCGCCCTCATCACAGGTACTCCAGTCCGCCTGCACATCCTCAACTCATGACACTGTTCCTGCAGCAGCAGCTCTCAGGTTCACTTCGCTCACTTCTAATAATTGTATCATTCCAAAGCAGTGGCACAAAGCAAGCTGGACTTCCTTATTAAGTTTCTAATGTTCTTTTTTTTTTTACTCTTCCAAAAACACAATGTCGTCAATTTCCTATAAAGCAACTCAAATTCATCCTTCAGAATGGGCCCCACCTGCCTGTTAAATAATCTATAATCTAATGCAAGTTCAGAGCCAGGAACACGTTAAACAGCAGCAGTGCTCACTGACCGTGTTCTTCATCAGCTCAGTGACCCTTTAGCGGACTGAGAGCGTGCAGACAGCAGAATAATCCCCGGTAACGTGGACGTGTTTCGTTCTCTCCGCTGAGGTTATTGTTGTGGCTGCAGGTGGTCTTTACAGTGGAGAGGTGGTGGTCTGGGACACCAGTCGGACTCAGGACCCTGTGCTGGTCCAAACTGGGATGTCGGCAGACAGCCACAGGGAGCCCGTCTATCAGGTGAGTGGACGCACTCAGTGGGGCTCCTGTTGGAGGACGGGTTAGTCTACTCTGATCATTGACGCCACAGGCTCAGCATCCTCCACTTCCCCTTCAGAGGCGTCAGCAAAGTCCCGATAATAAAGCTGGAACAAAGAATGCGCTTCAGTCCTGAGAGGCGAACTGCGAACAGGAAACCCGATTGGTGGATTCAAAGTGCCGTGTGTGTGCGTGCAGGTTGCCTGGGTGCCTCTACAGAAGGCGGGAGAGTTTGGGGTGCTCAGCGCGTGTTCAGGAGGACGGGTGCTGCTGTGGACGGGGGACCTGAACGAGGGCCGGTTTGTCCTTAATGCTGCCTACGCCCTGGTGCCACAGCAGGTTCCCCACAGCAGCTACGTCAGCTTCAAGGTGAGCCTCAGGGGGAAACACTGAAACCAAGCGCAGCGCTCCTACCGTCAGCACAAACAGTGAGCACTTCCATACCATGATCCCACTTATGTCTGTTCTCCACTTCCCTTAGTTATTTTTTATTTATTCTTTTATTTTCTGCAACATTGCATCACTGCCTCCTGCACAGGAGGGACATACACAGGCTCATATGAACGAGGACATGATGTGTACGTTCCAAGCTTCTCCCGTGTGCTGCTTTGTGTTGCTCGTAGGCCCGAGGCAGCAGCACCGTGGGCGTCACCTCGCTGGCTCTGTCCCCTTGGGACCCGGACACCTTCTTGGTGGGTTCCGAGGGCGGCCTGCTGCTGCGATGCTCCTTCTCCTCCCAGACGCCAGCGGCGGTGCCCTCTGAAGGCCACAACGTGACACTGAGAGCCCCGGCGGTCTTCGTGTTTAGGCCCCGCAGCGGCCCCGTCCACTCGATACACTGCTCCCCTTTCCACAGGTCACCGCTCCCGCCCTGGACCAGTCACTTCACAGGTGATCGGCGAGGAGTTGACGTGTGATTCAACGGTGACTTTGTGTGCAGGAATCTGTTTGTGAGTGCGGGGACTGACGGCCGGGCCCACCTCCACTCCCTGCTGCAGGCCGACCCACTGCTCTCCCTCAGGGTGTCCGACTCCTCTGTGTTCCAGGTGCAGTGGTCCCCAAGCAGACCACTGGTGTTCGCAGCAGCCGCTGCACAAGGTACAGTGGAGAACGTGAGAAGTATGTGTGCGTGACATCGTTAAAAGATGCAGACTCCAGTTCTCCACGGTGAACTTGGAGCCATGTATCCCCCCCCCCCCACCATATTCTACAGGTCACATGTCATTAACATGCACTGCTCAAACGAATTAAGGGAACGCTTTGAAAACACATCAGATGTGAAAAAATATGTTGGACATCTATACTGATGGACAGTTTAATGTCTTAATATGAAGTCTGTTTCTGATGGGCAGAGACATTCAGACCAGTGGCCTGCTGGAGGTCATTCTGTAGGACTCGGGCAGTACTCAACCTGTTCCTCCGTGCACAAAGCAGCAGATTTCGGTGCTGCTGATGGGTTGAGGACCTTCTACGGCCCCGTCCAGCTCTCCTAGAGTAACTGCCCGTCTCCTGAATCGCCTCCATGTCCTGGCGATTGTGCTGGGAGACACATTAAATCTCCTTGGATGTGCCACCCTGGAGGGGTTGGACACTCTGTGAATCTTAGGGTTAAGAAATGGCCTCATGCTCCCTGTAGTGATGACTAGCTAAATTCATCCATCCATTTTCAACCGCTTATCCGGGGTCGGGTCGCGGGGGCAACAGCTCCAGCAGGGGACCCCAAACTAAATTCAATTAATTTTATTTTGTATAAAATGCTTTTGCTTTCTGATAAAAGCAGTGTTCCTTTCATTTCTTTGAGCGGTGTATACACAGCTGAATGAAGCAACAGTACTTGAGGTATTTGTATCCACTCTGACTTCCTGCTGGTCTGCGTCCAAGGTGAGGTGCACATATTTGACCTGGGCCGCAGGTCCCTGAGGCCGGCAGCCACCATCGAGCAGGGAGGTGCGGACCAAGCCGCAACTTGTTTGGCCTTCAACAGCCAGAACTCTCACCTCTTGGCATTGGGGAGAACAAATGGGACGGTCTGCATTTGGCAGCTGAGCCACGATTTGACGGAGCAGAGTCCCCGAGAGATCAGCCAGCTGGAGCAGATCGCCAATCAGGTGGCAGCATGAGAAGCACGGACAGTTGAAAAATTGTGACATTTTTGTGATTGACGAGGATTTCTGTGAACTGTTTTCTGAAAAATAAAAATCTGAACAACTCAATTGTTGGAGTGAAATCATCACAGTAGAGGTTTCCAGTTCTAACCAGTAGCGTTTATTAAAGCACACTGCAGTTGTTAGGTAACAACATCATTATTACTATTAGGTTCTTAAATGTATTGAAAGCACAAGCTAAAACAATCACATTCAAATGTAGACGGATCCACGATGCTGTGATGAGAAGCACAAATAATTAGGGGTAGTGAGATAAATAGAGAGAGTACAGACAGTTGTTATTAGTGAGTATTCTTGGTGCAACAATCATGCACTTTCAGCGGTGTGTGTGTGTGTGTGTGTGTTTGGGGGAAAACGCGTCCCGATTGGTCCCTGGAGGACGAAGGATCAGTTGACGAAGAGCGAGCGTGTGAATTCAACGAAGTCAAAGGCTGACGGCAGCTCCCGGCCCTTGCTGTCGAGGTAGGGCTTCATGTGCGAGAGGCAGTAGTCGGCCTGCTCCTTGCTCAGGTTCTGAAAGAGAAGAGGACAGTTAGTCCTCCACAAAGACACAAAGCCACGGTGGCGGCGTCCCGACGGCCCGGGCGAGCGCGCACACACCTGGTAGAGCTCTTCTTTAGTGACGTAGGGTTTGTTCTCTGTGCTGAGGGCTCGGAAGGCACTCTCGATCTCCTCGCTGGACTTGACGTTCTCGGTCTCGCGGCTGATCATGAACGCCATGTACTCCTGCAACGAGACGTTGCCATCCCTGCAGACAGACCCCCCCCCATAGTTAGGCAGCGTGTTAAATACCGTACCGCCAAGTTAGTTTCCTTCAACGTTCCAGTGACGGACCTGTTTGGATCCACGGTGTCGAGTATGGCCTCAAACTCCGGATCAGGTTCTCCTTCCTCCACCATGGGCAGGTCGTATCCTAGTGAGCGCAGACATGACTTGAACTCTTGGTGGTTCAGACGGCCGGACTTCTCCTTGTCGAAGTGCCTGCAAGTGTAGATGTGTAGGTGAGGACACGTCGTCACCAGACAACACATAGCGACGTGTGAGCAGGAAGCCACGTACTTGAACATCATGCTGAACTCCTTCAGGGCCTCCTCGGTCACTCCAGTGGTGTTCCTGCAAGATGAAGAGGGAGGAACGTGGGCTGAGGGCAGCAACGCTTTTCCCACATTGGGGAACATTGTCTGGATTGCAGGTGAAGTCGGTGGCAGGACGTGTTGCTGTGTACCTGGCCTGTATCTGCTGCTCCAGGTTGTGCTGCATCCTCATTCCCAGCTGGTCCAGCTGGTCCCACTGCTGGGCCAGGCCCACTGTGCTGTGCTCGGTGTACTTGTTGTCCAAGATCAGGGCTTCCTCCATAGCTGCACCCAGGTCTTCAATCTTCTTCAGCTGACTGCGCATGGCCCGGATCTCCTGGTGCTTACGCTACACACACACACACACACACACGTTACCTCAGCTAACGACAGTCTTGCTCTTCTAGTTCTTGTCCAATGGAAGGACTTGTGTCAACGTGCCACAGGGATTGATATGTACCTTAGTGGCCTCCAGCTGGGACTCCAGGGTACCCGACTCCTCCACCATACACGAGCTGTTAGAGGGAGCAGAGCAGTCTGATAAGACACTTACTAAAAAGCACTTCTCTACTCCAACCGGTATCCCAGAGAAGCTTGAATCGTACTCCAAAGTGGACCTCTGACGGTGAAGTGACCCAAACCATGCAGGGTTCTGTTCTGTCGTGGTCACTGCGCACGTGACCTAATGACAATGACCCAATTGGACCAAACACCTTTGGAAGAGTCTTTCGGATTGTTTAGCATGCGTGTGGATAAGTTGCTGATTCCATCCCTAAAGGTAAACGAGGTGATGACCAGCCAGTCCACTGAGGCCCGGCTGGATGGGACATGAGCTCATGGCGCCCTCATGGCAAACGGAGCAGGACGTGAAAAGAGATTAGCGGCTAGGAGCATTTATGTCCTCAGCAAGCGCTTCAACACAACTAATAAAGAGGAAAGGTGATACTGACCCATCCAGAAGATATGTCCTGGTTACAGCCGTCGGTGATGACGCAGTGGGGGGGGGGGGGGGGGGGGACACAAATACAGGTTAACATGAGGCAACTACACACAACTCACTGCAAACAACATTGGAATCATTATGAAAAAAGCCAGCGTGAACAAAAGAGTATTCAACAGTGCAGGATGTGATGTGTGTGCACTGTGAAGAGGCTCCGCGGGGGGGGGGTCACCTGGTCTCCTGCAGCCATTGGTGGAAAGCATTGGCGTGCTGCGCGAACTCTTGACGCAACTTATCGTTTTCTTCCTGCCTCCTCTGCTCCTTCTGCAGCTCCAGCTCTCGCTCCTGCACCCACATGGACGGAGGGGCGACAGAGGGCAGGGGGGGTCAGCGAGGATCTACTAAAGACTTCAGCAGGGCGGCTTTGTGAATAACAATGCATGAATGTGGTTTGATGTGGACACCTTGATGATCTTCTGCAGGTTCCTCCAGGTCTCCTCCAGGGCCTCCATGGTGAACCAGGTGTAAGGGTTGGACACCACCTGGTAACTCTTGATCTGCTGGTCCAGCTCGGCCAGCTGGTTGAAGTCGGCCTGAGCCGAGCTCAGCGAGGAGCGGAAGGCCTCGTGGGCTTCACGCAGCGCCCGGATCTCCTCCAGAGAGTTGCATCTAACGGGGTCCGTCAGATCCTCTTCTGCATTTTCAAACCAACTGTTGAAGGCGGAGGCCTTCTTGGCGAAGGTCAGGAACAAGTCCTCAACCTGTGAAGAAGACGGGACCCTTGAACCGATTCTAATTCGTTGCCGAGATGCTTCAAACAGATGACGCGCTCGTGGCCTCTGACCTTTCTGAAGTGCTCTTGAGCCTCCAGAAGCTTCTTCTTGCGAGCGCCCGAGTTGGACAGCAGCTGGTTCCAGCGCTTGATCAAGGAGGCGTGACGAGCTTCGATGGCTTTCGATTGGACGTGCTTGGCGGCCAGCAGCTGGTCCTTGAGCGCCGTGATGTTGGTGATGCCCTCCTGCTGGAAGGCCTGCAGACCGGCATCAAAGGTCTCCTGCAGACACACAGAAAGAGAGGCGGTCAGAGAGGAGCACCTGGCCGGGGTACAAGGACACTGCTGCAGGAGATGAGTACCTGCTTGGTGAGCAGCGTCTGGACAGAGGACAGGTCTCTGCCGTAGTCATCGGTCTTCAGGCTGTTCTCTTTCTCTCCTAGACACAAAACCCATCACAGGTTGGAAATGATCGATCGCTCAGACTAGAAAAGGTGCATCATGCCGCCTCCAACTGAGGAATTCTTGAGGAGCGAGAGCATAAAACTTACAATGACAGTTAGTAATGATGCATTAACAGAAAAACTGATGAAATCTCTTCTGAAAGCTCCATCAGTTTTTCTAGAATAAAAGCTCACGCTACAGAAATGCTACAAAGAACAAACGACTGTTGAGTGAATGTATTGTAGCGGCAGGATTTCAGTCTGTGGACGATTGAAGCTTTTTGGACCATCCAGTATTCAGTCCCTTCTGTCTGGGGGGAGGAGGACAGACGTGGTTGTGTGTTCTCACCAATCCAGGACTCCACCACGTCGGCCTTCCAGTTGAACTGCAGGAAGGCGGAGTTTTCATCCAGCTTGGCCTTCCTCTGAGCGGCGGCCCTCTCCAGCTCCGACACTTTGCCTCGCAGAGCCGACATCTTGGCACTGATGTTGTCCACGTGATGGTTGTTCTACGGGACGCACACAGACAGACGGCATCAGCAACCCCGCACGCATCAACGCGGAGGATTAGTCCTCTCTCTGCTATTCAGTGAGCACCTTCTTGATCAGCTCCTCTCCGTTAGTGCAGACATCGCTGACTCGGTCCCTGTGCACAGTGAAGTCCGTCTCAAACGCTTCATGCTTTTTCAGCAGGCCCTGAGGACAAAAAGGAAGGTTCCCGTTTCACGTCGTCATCCCCATTTGGAAGCTTTGCGATGGAGGCGTCTCATGAACGGTGTCAGATAAGCACCTGCACGGCAGCCAGTGTGTCTCCGTAGTCCTCGCTCCCCACTAGATTCAACTTCTCATTAATCCAAGCCTCTTCCTCCTCCACGTTGGCCACAAACTGCTGGTACTCCAGTGACTCCTCCAGCCTCTGTCCCCTGGGAGCACACACACAGTCACACACCTATTCCTATCTGTGTGTGTGTGTGGCTGGATGGCTGTGTAGCGCAGCAGGCTTACCTGGCTCCAGACAAGTCTTTGAGTTCCTTCCAGTGGTCCACAAACTGAGCCAGCCTCTGCTGGATCTCCTCCTGGCCGATGGTGTTGTCATCAGACAGCTTCTTCCCAGTGTCCAGCACCGACTGGCAGCACACAAACACAACAAATCATTGAATGGCAAAGCTACAATACCTTTGAAAATACCCAATGGGATCATTCCATTCAGAAATGGGAATGCACAGTATTTATCACTACAAATAAAATCATCCTTAATTAGTCCACACAACACAACACCTTTCATGCGGCTTTGACGGCGGCATTACTGCACACTAAAGACGCAGGTTTTACATCCATTTCTCCACAAACAACATTTAACATCCGGGTCCAGTGACTCACACGTGTAGCGAGTCCACTCACACGAACATCAATGGAATGAAGCGATTCCCACCTGAATGGCCGGCTCGTGGGCTCCCAGCTCGGCCTCCAGCCTCTTGTGTTTCTTCCTCAGGTTCTGTACTCCCGTCAAATCACGTCCGTAGTCCTCCGAACTCACCAGCAACTTCTTCTCTCTGTGAAGGTCAAGCTTTATTGTTCTGTTGCCAAACAACAATCTCTGCCTCCCTACTCCTGCTAAGGCTGCATCCTTATTTGTCAAACAGTTACATTGTTATATAAAAAGGAAAGAAGTGGGCAGTAAATCGGTTTTGTTCCGCTGCGAGCTGTAATGATCAGAATGTAGTTGTTGGTTTGAAGCATTGACAGTCTGCCATCATAACGTTGCTGTTCATGCCGTCTGCACGTCCTTTTTATGCAGCGAACCAAAACAAAAAGTTTGGAATGTCAGCATGGGTCACCCTCACCCATCACCGATACCACGTTTCAAACGACTCTCTTACTTGATCCAAGACTCTTCATCATCCAGGTCCCTGAAGAACTGATGCAGGCGGTGGGACTCGTTGAGTTTGGCGCGGCGACCGGCGGCCATCGTCTTGATCTTAGTGAATCGGCCGTTGACGGCGTCGCGCTTGTCCTTCACCTGTGAGGTGTCGACGGCGTTGCTGCCCATCAGGCTGTCGGCCTGGCCGTTCAGATCCTTCAGGCGGTCCTGGAGGGGGGGGGGGGGGGTAGGTGGTCAGAGGCGCCAACTCTTCTGTCTCTTTCTGATCGACTTCAACTCGATGATTTCCTCATTTGTGAGCTACGAACCTCGTGGGCAGAGATATCGGCCTCCAGCAGCTGGTGTTTCTTCAGCAGGTTGTTCACGGAGGCCAGATCTTTCCCATAATCCTCAGAGGCAAGAAGGGCTTCCACCTGGGAGAAAATGCACCAGGCAGTAAGAAAACCTCCTGTGCATCGAAGCCTCAGTGCTGTATTCACGCATGCCGGCTCTCACCTCAGAGAGCCAGAAGTCAAAGTCTTTGATGCCCGTGTTGAAGTTCTGCTGCTTGTTGGCTTCTTTGAGTTTCTGGCTCTTCTCTGCAGACTTGTTGACGAGGAACTGCCACTGTTCATCCAGAGCGCCGAGGCGCGCCTGTGCAATAACGCGTCACGTTTATGCTCCGTATGTTCTCACGCATTACTTCTCAGAATGAGACAAAAAGCTCCCAGCATCCCATTTATTCTCATGTCATTGAATTATCCGATTAAAATATCTAATTGGGATTTCTTTTTTTGTATAAAGTTAATCAGCTGCAACAGAATACTTTCAGCAGCACAGCCGGTGAAGTGAACAACCACCAGCTCAAGCGTTCACAGTCTTAACTAATAGAGTCAAACTTGGAATCACAGCTCAATTGAAGCAAATTGAATTTTAACTGCAATTTTCTTTAGTGTTACGACTCGATGTTACGACTGTCATCTTAAAAACCAAATGCTGACACCAGAATGCGTTCTCCTCTGTACTCGCGTTAAAGTCGTTGGGTATTGAATCCTAAAGATGCTCCTTTGATGCTAAAACACTGTTTTCAGTCACTTTGGGTTTAATTAACAAACTACAGAACATCGCCGCTAGCGTAGTAAATACAGGCGAGTAGAGAAGAGCATAAGAAAGCAGCAGTTTGACTGATGTATTTCTGCACACAGCGGTTGTTGTTTTTAGCTTCGGACTGTATCATGTAACCCCGTTTCTTTAGAGCAGGTGCTGCCGACTGCCCAAGGACATTCACCAATAAAGCTGCGTGAGTGCTGAACGTACCTTGACGGCGTCCTCGCTGCCTGCGCAGGCTCCTCTCTGGATCAGGGTGTTGCCGGTGTCAATGACCCCTCGGATCCGGTCTGCGTTGGCATGCAGCTCCGCCTCAAACGCCTGATGTTTCTGATGCTTGCTCTGGCAGCACACATGGAGAATCACGAGTGTTCACAACACGACTTGAATGGAGATTCTTCATACTTACACTCTGCACAGGGGCTCAAATAATACTAAAACATTCAGCGGGAGCATTGTGAGGCTGACATTAACCTCAGCTTCACGATGCTTCTAAAAGGGGGTCTGACTGCAAAACTAGGAATTACTACAAAAAAAAAAAAAAAAAACTCAGGACACAGGACGACCATCAGGACGGACATCGGCAGACGAACAAGTGAAGAACACAGAATGGCAGCGGACATGTAGGCAGTGTCTGTCTGCGACAAAAACAATGACGCTACCGCAGGAAGAGTCCCTTCAAAGCTGCTTCATGTTTGGATCTTTAAACATCAAACGCACTATTCTGAATTAGACACAAAGGTCGAGCTCTGCGGCTGCTGTGACATCCTTCAATTCAATTTCAAGGTCCAATTGGATTTAACTACAAAGTGAAGCAAATTTAAAGGTAACCCCCTCAAGGACTAAAAAATACAGATGAAAGCCGCATCCAACAACTAGTAGCCTTGATGACAAAATACAAAAATTAAGACGAAATTAAGACATTTCTTGAAAAAAAGAAGAAAAAAAAAAGAAGAAGCAGCTGCCACTCAACAGTGGTGATGAGGGACAAACTCAAGAGGGACGGAGTGAAAGTTCTTCATTGTATCTAAACACGCACAGCAGAGACACGGACACACGGAAGACAACCTGCTGGGTTGTTAGTCAGCTGACACACTACTCAAACTTACCAGCAGCTTGGACAGCTATGAGAAGATATAAAAAAGACAGTGGGAGAAAAATTCAGTCTCGTTCAGACGGGACAGAGGGGTGACATGGTTAACGTGGCTCACGCACCTGGCAAAGACTGAAATTAGCACACGTCCTCATTTTATTGTATGTGTAGCATTTAAGTGAAGGGCATTGTGGGGGGACACCAGCTGTTGCTATGAACCTCTTGCAGCCCAGCGTGTACCTGGATGTTGGTGGGGTCCTTGTAGGACTCGTCCGTTGCCGTCTGCAGCTTCTCGCTGATCCAGGCCTCGATCTCGTCCACGTCCCTGCTGAACTGCTGCAGCGTCTGGGATTCACCCAGCTTGGAACGCTTTTCAATCATCTGAGCCTTCAGCCGGCGCCACCTTATTGAACGTCAAAAAGGTTTAAACTAAGCGGAGTGTCAGAACCGAATATCACAAGAGGGATCCTCTTCCTTAAACAACACGCCAGCTGCTTTAAAGAGCAAACCAAGCGGAAACAGCCGTGGTACGTTTCCTACCGGTCGAGGACTTCGTTGCGGCGATTGGAGATCTCCGGTTTAGCGTAATGATCAGCTCCAATCAGCTGGACAGCAAAGGACTGCAAGGCAGCAATCTTCTCCTCCTGCAGTGGGGCCACATGAAGTCATGTACAGAGCAATCTACCAAACTGTCCCCAGTGACAGAAGGCCTCACTGACCTGCACGTTAATGGCCTTGTCAAAGTCTTCGTGCTTCTTGATGAGGGCCTCCACGCTGTCCAGCGAGTCACCCTTGTCATCACTGGCAAGGAAGGCTTCCCGAGCTGCCATCCAGTTCTCTGCCTGTTCACAGTCCCTGTTGAAGAGCTGCAGAGGGACGAGGAGTCAGGCAGTGGAGGGAGAACATTATTGTGCTTTAAAAAAAAAAAGAAAAGAAAAAGGGGCCACATCATGGCTCATTATTCAGTACCTGCAGCTCGAGGCACTGGTCCAACATCATGCGACGCTGCACCCAGGCCTTCTCCAGGTCGGCCCGCTCGCGGTCTAGAGCCTCCAGTTTCTGCTGGATCTCAGGACTAGCATAGTGGCCTCGCACCAGCAGCTGCTGACCAAACTGTTCAAAGGCCTGGAAGGTTCCAGCGCGAGCATCAATCTCTGTGCGGTGTTCCTGGACGACACACACACACAAAAGACAGGAAGTGTTGGATGGCCAAAAAGCTGCGGTGACACCTGCACTGTTGCGCTTTGAGTGACAGGAAGGGTTCTTTGCCTGGTGTCTTTCCAGAAGCGCCTCGGCTCCGGTCACGTCTTTGGCCAGCTCCTCTGAGGACACCAGCCCTCGTATGCCATTGATCCACGACATCAGATCTCTGCACACAAATCAAAGCGGACACATTAACGTCATCGCTCCCCAAAACAAAACATTGTTCTTCACCAACAGAAATAAGTGGTCCCTCCTCACCTGAAGTCAGAGAGGAAGCGCTGCAGGTCGTGGGAGTTGCCGAGCTTGTCCTTGCGTTGATCGGCTCGTCCCACCAGGCTGCTCCAGGCAGTGTTCAGCTCGGTGCACTTCTCCTGGATGTCATCCACCGCCTCTGGGTGGGACTGGATCAGACGCTCTGCGGTCTCCCCGAGTGAGTTCACCTGGCGCGGGGGAAACAAGATTAAAGACTCAAGGGAAGCAATATATTTACGGCTACAATCTTACATTGCTGAATAAAAGCCAATCGGACCTTATCCCCCAGAGCTGCCAGGTCCCTCTCAAAGCCTTCGTGCTTGCGCTGCAGAGCCTGCACACTGGCCAGGTCGTGACCGTAGTTGTCGGTGTTCAGGGCCTGGTTCTTCTCCTCGATCCACTCTTTTGTTTCATCAGCATCCCTTTGGACGCACAAACACAAGTTCGGTGGCCGTTGTGAAGGGAACTTGTGTGCTCAAACATCATCATCACGTGAAGGACTGGGACTCATCTTAGTGTGTCAATTCATTGAATGGAAACACTTTAACTTAGAAACTTGGGTAACGAAACTTCTCCAAAGAAAGACTTTCTTCCTCTTGCGAATGAAAAGTTGAATCGGTAAGAACTGAAGCCTGATTTGGTCTGAACAGCATCTACGTGGCTAATGTTACTTTACGTAGACATTACAGAGTCAGTTGTTTGACTCCGTAATGCCTCTTCTCGACTGCCCAAATTCTAATAAGTAATCAGTACAACTTTCAATAACCAACTTTGTTATAAACTGGTTCAACATGAAACATTATTCAAAAGGGTTCTTTGAGCTGGAAGTTATTGATGATCATGATTGATCAGGCTTCTTACCCATATTCAAACTGCATGACTATTCTATCTAGAGAGGCACCGTGATGTAAAACCTGACAGTGTCTGTGATGTCACACACCCCAAACGCGCTCTGGGTCGTACCTGTGGAATCGCTGCACCTCGTGGGCACTGCCCAGCATGTTGCTCCGGTCTTCAGCCAGCTGCTGCAGGGACCTCCAGCGATTATTGAGCTCCTACACATAAAATGCTGCCTGTTACTTCTCATTTTTGTGAAAAAATGCAATGATTTACAGTATGAGAACTAAACATTGAATGATTAGATAATTACAATTTACCTGCATCGTCACATTAACTTGAAGATTGGGATTTAAAGTGAGGTGAGTCATGCTTAATTCAATATTTTACTCACGTATAGTCATGCAAATACAATATGTGCAAGAAGTGTGCTAAGGGACAAACAGACGTGGAGGATGAGGTGAAGTGCACAAGACTGGATGCATGTTAATAAGAACGTTGCATAACATGGCAACGAAGGAAATGACTAAAAGGTTACTAAAGACGTCACTTATGTAGCATGCCAGGATTCGGTGGTAAGAAACGGATCACAATGCAGGACAGGAGAGCTGGAGGACGGAACATTCAAAGCGCGCGCCGGTGGGCGAGTCAATCTTACCTTGATTGTGTTAAAGTTAGCCGTTGTTTGAACAGCCATGCGTATATTCTATAGTCAACGATGAACCAAAAATGGCAAAGAGGAGGAGGACAAAGACAGAAAACACCACACCCGTCAAGAGTATGAAAGACACTCATAGTTTGCCTCCTCCCAGGACAACCCATCAATCAGGACACAGAAAGCACTGCAACCACGGCTGTAGCAGAGCTAGTCGACCCCAGACACGGAATTATGATGAATCACGTTAAACACCGAGACATAATGAGAATACAAGAAAAGGCCCCATGTCCCATTATATCCAATGAGGACATGTAACACCCAGAACCATCCCAGTAAGATGTCTTTGGGTACGATTGCAGTAGATTCCAGCAGTGACACACCAGTATCAAACATCCACGGCTGATTGACAGGCAGTCACATTTATGCACTTGATGCGTTTTGTTTAAATGACTGGATTGTAGATGAAGCTCACCTTCCATGGAGATGCAGTCTTGGAATCGGCTTCATCCTGTTTTTTGAGATGCGTGCGTCAAACAAGAGTCTTATTTCATGTGGTACTTGAAATATTTGTGGAATATCAATCTAAAAGCGGATGCAAAATGGTCAAACCTTGCCAGGAGCTGCACCAAGCGCCTCCTGCTGCTGCAGACAAAAAACAAACACGATCATTGAATTACTGGTAAAACTTGGAAGATTGCTCAATACGTGAAGCCAGTAAAGAAGAACCTACCTGAGCCTGAACCATGGGGGCCTCCTCAGCCATGAGGCCTTCAGACTCCAGCTCAGACGCCACTTTGTTGATGTCCCTCAGACGAGACTCGTTGGCCTTTAAGTCCTGGACCAGACAAAACAACACCATGTCACACATGCTGGGACTCCCGAGAAGAAAAGGCCTCTAAAAAAGGAAACGGACGTTACCTTCTGGAAGTCGTCAAACTTCTTCTGCAGGACCTCGACCTGTTCCAGGTCAGAGCCCATCTCTTCATTAGTGAGAGTGCTCTCCTTCTCGTTGATCCACTGCTGCAGCTCATTGGCCTCACGGAACAACATGAACTTCTTGCAGCTCTTCTCCAGCATGTCCTTGCGCTTCTCCCCCAACTCCAACAGAGTACCATACCTTGAAAAAGATGCAGCCACAGAATTCAATTAAATCATTTCCATTTAAAAGCTCCTAATCCCTTTTAAAACGTAGATCATGAAAGAAAAACAAATATTTGAAATTTGAGGAATTTCATTTGTGCCATTTCAGTGCAAACGACTTGCAAAAGCTCTTATTAAACCTGCATTGTAATGCTGGGGAAGGAACAAACCTGTTGAAATGTCAGAGAAACAGCCTGAACAAAGAGTTCTGCACTCAGGTGTTCTACCCATAATGTGTTCATAATGAGCTGTTCATGTTGTTGTGTTGTGGACTGGGTCAGTACTTGTATTCATGTATCAATCCATCATCTATTTCCAACAGCAATTCATGCAATAGCTTTTGTAATCTACTTCTCGTGATTTTAAGTACAATTTAAATTAAAAGTTGGACCGATTAAAAGTGAGTGTTGGACAATGAGGTAATGAATGAGCCCAGTATGACCCGAACAGAACAGCGCGTGACATGACAAACAGATGGACATCCAAAGGAGCGCAGGGATGAGAGGGATGCGAGAGGATCTTCTGTCTCTGAGCAGAAGAGCAGCGTGAAGTCGACACGCCGTCACGCAACATGAGGGGGTTTGGGAGGGATGGAAAACTGCAACGACACTTCACGATCACAAGTACACGCAGATACTACTACTCACAGCTCTTCCACCTGCTTCATGCGCACAGACACGCTGCAGGCCTCCTTGGTAACAAGCCTGCTCAGAGGCAAGGCAAGACCACGGCACAGCGGGACAAGAGTAAGTGGTTAAATACAGCAGAGGAGACAAGAGACAGAAGCCAGGGGACAGGCCATTATTGTTAGAAGATATGATTTGAGGAGTCAAGAAAGGTTAAAGAGCAGAGAATAGAGGAACTGTTAACCAGTCAGACGGGAGACTTGGGTTAGTAAAGTGCATTTGGGGAGGTTTTGGTGTGGCTTTCTTACTGATTGTCAATCTGGTCTTGGCGCAGTGCAATGCTGCCGTGCTCATCCAGCAGGTTTTCCCTGGACGAGGACTGGGTGGGATCCAGCTTCTTCACATAGGCTGCAGGAACAAAGCCCTGCCGGTCGTTCACCTCCACCTTCCACCAATCCTGAAAAAAAAAAATAATAACACATGATATTATATTAAAGATATTGAACACGTAAAAATAAAAAAAGATATATTTTTATTTTTATTTTAAAATTGGTCGGCTTTCCGGAAAGGCAAGCACAAGAATTTCAATACGCAGGGCGTGTGTAACTGACATTAAAAGTCTTTGAATCTCTGAACACGTTCAGCTCAAGGTATATTGATAAGAAACGAGAAGTACTTCTCACAAGCTAAATACGAATGCCTTACTGAGAAACATTCATCTTCCATACAGCGGCTGAAGTAAGCTAGCCACACTAAATGCTGAGCATCCTACAGGGGAACCAGAGGTACTGTGGGAGAGCCAAGTCCAAAGCCAACATCGGGTTCTTACCAAGTCATGGACTGGAGGGCCTCCTTGGAATGAGATTTGCTCATATTTACGCATTTCTTCAATCTGATCTGTTCTCTCCTAAACATTCTTCCTTTTAATAACGGCCGTATTGTGCTGTGAAAACGGAGATGTGAGACTCCGTGAAGGACGTAGTCAGCAGACCAATCACAGCCTGGTGCTGCAGGAGGCTGCGTCGCTTTAGACGCTAGTCTAGAAAAATGGGTCGACGCGCGCAAGGGACACACAGGGGACACGCGAGGGACACTCGAGGGGCTCTTGCGTGTCCCTTGCGTCTCTCTGAAAACGCAGAAGCATAAACTAGGCTTTAAACCCCGACTATGCTGAGATTAACAGACAGATGCAGACAGAATTCTACCATCGGAACAAAGATGTTTCTGAGGCCAAAGGTTGACCAATTGAAATATCTTTCAAAAGAACGTTTATTGGAGCTTTATCTGCTCTGTACCTTGTTGGTGCTGTTGAGCAGGGTGAGGATGTCCCCCTTCTTCATGGTCACTTCCCGGGGACTCTTCTCCTGATAGTCGTACAGGGCCAGGACCAGCTCCTTCCCGGTCTCATCATCCGTCGGTGCCACTTGCTGCTGCTCAGTTAAACAAACATTCAGAGTCAATGACTTATGCTGTGCTTCGACTGAAGAAACCTAAGTGAGATTGCCAGTGTAGCCATCAGAGGCTTCATTAGAAAGCCCTGCATGCGAAGAGGGGCGGGCTTTACCCTGCAGGACTGGGCCTGTTCCTTCAGAGCATGGATGCTGCTGCCATAAGCACTCAGGTCAGACATCAGGGCCTCGTGCTTCTTCAGCAAAGCCTGAGGAAGACAAACAACTCAGCACATTGCATTTGCCAAAGGGATAAACGGAATACATATGAAATAAATAAAGCTTGCAAACAAAACTAAAAGATCAACAAATGATACAGTTTATAAGTATTTAAAAAGCATATGCAATGTTGATACAATATTTTGTGTACGTACCTCAGCAGAGTCCTCGTCTTTGCCGTAGTCTATGCTCCCCACGATCGGCTCCTTCTCCCTCATCCACGACTCGGCCTCGTTGGCATCAGCAAAGTACTGCTGGGCCTGCAGGGAGTCCTCCAGATCCTGTCTCCTCTGTGAGGCCTTGGCCTTCAGCGTGTCCCAGCGTCCATGCAGTTCAGCCAGCTTACCCTTCACATCCTCTGCGGCAAAGTGCCCTGCGAACCCCCCCAGGAGAACGGTCAGCACTTTGAAAGTTCACAATCAACTCGTTGAGAGAGCAAACAAGGCTGACCTTCCTCCACCATGGCCTCTCCTTTCTGGGTAACAGCCTTAATGCGAGGCTCGTGACCGGTGATCTCCGCCTGCAACGCCTGGTGCTTCTTCAGCAAGTTTTGGACACCAATCAGGTCTTTGCCTAAGGAAAACACCGAGAGTGAACAACATCCGAGGGTGGTGCTTCAACTGAAAGCAACGCATCCTCCCCCCAGCTTATAGGTGTCTAGGGAAACTTTAATTGAGACCATTGATCGAATACAATTAAATATGGCCAGGGGGTTCTACCTCTGTTGGTAGAGGCAGCAATGGGCTCCTTCTCACGGATCCAGGTCTCCTCGTCCTCCACGTCTCTGAAGAGCTGCTGGAGCCGCAGAGAGTCGGACAGCTTCTGCTTGCGCGCAGCCATGGGCTCACGCAGCCCCTCGTAACGCGCCACCAAAGCTTCCTGCTTCTTGCGGATGTTGTCAGCATCAAAGTGTCCCGCCTCTTGGAACTGACGGGCCTGGATAGTTATGCCATCGATGCGATCCTGGTACAGAACGAATCAAAACATGGCTATTTGATTAATGTGAATGGAACAGGGCTGCGGTCAGTTAGCATCTGGTATGCCTTCAGGATGTAAGCCTAACATCAGGCACCTGATGAGCAGCCACGTCGGCCTCCAGCAGAGCATGTTTCTTCTGCAGGTTCTGGACACTAGTCAGGTCTTTGCCGTAGTCGTCTGAAGCCAGGTGGCCCTCAACCTCGTACAGCCACAGCTCGATGTCCTCGACATTTCTGTTGAACTGCTGCTGCTGGTTGGCCTCACGCAGCTTGATGCCTAAAGAGAAAAGAAAAATGAAATTCACAATAAAAAAAAAAGTGTTCTGTGCGATAAATCAGTGAAAATATCAGTTTCATGGTTATTAACCCAAATATTTGTAAATCGCCTGTAGCTAATTAACTAAAATATTTATTCAACAACTAAGGATTGATGACTAATTATTATTAGGAAATTAGAAAAAGAGTATGTTTATTGATTAAGAAAAGACCATGGTATTGGAAGTTGTAGTTGTGTATAATAAGTTTGTGCAAGTTAAACAGCTTCACAATGACATCGATTTGAAGTGGTTATGAAAAAAAACCCATCTGAATTTAATGAAGTTCCTCCCCAAAACTACATTTTACAAGATTGCACCTGAACGCACCAGAGCTACACAGCGGACAGACTGCCGGTGTGAAGAAAGCTGAACAGCAGGCCACTTTATTTCCTGGTCTAATTATTTTAGATGTTTACTAGTGCAGCACCCACTGAAGGCATGGATGTACATAACAGAGAACATACTTCCTGTGAACTGTTGGGTCCTGAGACAAACCTCTACCAAGTAGAAGGAAAGAGAATATACCAAGAACACACCGATAAGGTGATCATACATAAATATTATTGCGGATTGATGATTAATGCAGATGTTTGGTTTCATATGAAGTGTGAACATATTTCTTGAAAAAGACATCTCAGTGAGAATCCCTGAACATTTTCACTATTAAATTTGAACTTTGATGAAATCACATCTTGCTTTCCTACAGTACCTTTAAGCTCAGTGGCCTCCAGTAGTTTTTTCCACTGGGAGCTGACTTCCTCCATGCGGCCTGCCACCTCAGTAGAGGCATAATGCTTTCCGTCCAGCAGCTCCTGGCCAGACTTCTGCAGGGCATCAATGCGGCTCTGATTGGCGGACAGCTCAGCTTCAAACGCCTGGTGTTTCTGCACCTTGCCCTGCAGGTTGGACGGGTCCTGTTGTCAAGGGAGCACGGAGATCGGAGAATGGAAATGTCAGAAAAAGAGAGCATACTGTGGGGATAAAACACATAGATATTTCTGTTAATCAAGCTCTCCCACTCGTTGACAAACTACCTTGTAAGCCTCATCCGTGGCCGTCTTCATCTTCTCGTTGATCCAGCTCTTGAGCTCATCGGAGTCCCTGAAGAACTGCTGCAGATGGAAGGAGTCCTCCAAGGCAGCGCGACGAGACTGAGCGCGCTCGTGCAGGGCGTTGCGCCGGCTGAGCAGCTATGGGTGTGAAAAGGAAGAGAAGTCCTGTTGTATTGAGTGTTGACGACAAAATCCAGCCAGCGGCTTTAGCATTCGGTGCTCATATTTGAGTTTCGATTAAGGGAACGTTAAGGGAGACGAGAGTGTCACTTACAGCATCTCTGCGGGTAGCCACGTCCTCTTTGGCATAGTGGTTGTTCTGGATGAGTTTTGTAGCAAACTCATCCAGGGCCTGGGGACGCACAAAAATAATCTTCCATGGAGGAGCAGCCTTGTTTGGATGACAGAATGTGTGGGAAAGTAGACGACCGTGAGTAACTTACAGTGATCTTCTCTTCCTGGGCACTCAGGGACTTCTCAAAGTCCTCATGTTTCTTCAGCAGTGCCTCGACACTGTCCAGGGAGTCACCAAGGTCTTCATTCAGGAGGAAGGCCTAAATAACCCACAAACAACATGAAATAGTGGTTCAGAATAGACATATTGGATAGTCAGTGGTCAGTTAGTGGACGGGCCACTTTACCTCTTGTTTGCTCATCCAATTGTCAACTTGCTCCGTATCTCTGTAGAAGAGCTGCAGGTCCATGCACTGCTCGTACTGTTGCCTGCGGACCTCCCACAGCTCCAGCAAGGACTCCTTCTCCTCGGAGAGGATAGCCAGCTACAAACAACACAACAAATCATCGTAAACACGGGTTACATGCGGGTGTGCAGGTATACATTTAGAAAACCAGCCAAAAGAATGGCACAGTCGTACCTTTTCCTTGACCTCCTCCGAAGCGTAGTGTCCTGTATTAAGCAGGGCCTGGCCGGCCTCATCGGTGGCTCGAAAACTGTCTTCATGAGCATCGATCTCCCCCTGGGACACAAGGAGGACAAGCTTGCATTGCTGCTTTCGACATTTGAAATAGGCTTTTAAAAGGGAAACGCTAACAGGAGATGAGGGACTTTACCTTGTGCTCTTGGTGGCGGTCCAGCAGAGCTTCAGCTCCAGCCACGTCATTGGCCAGTTCGTCAGCATTGATCAGAGCTTTCATCTCCGTCACCCAGCTGGTCAGATCCCTGAAGTCTGCAGTGAAACGCTGCAGACTAAAGAGAGATCACAGGAGGGCAGAAGTGATGAGTTCTACAGAGAAATTCACCTAACCAGTATATAGTAACAAACGGTGAATTGACCTCAAAGTGAATAATAAACATGGATTTCTCTTTTCCAGTCTTCTGAGCATACACAGTACACCTGCCCATCAGCTACTAACATTAATTACACTGACACAATATTTGGGGTTAAGTTTCTGGCCAAAGACACATCGACATATGGCTGAACTGGGATCGAACGGCTGCTCCTGTGACTGAAGGAGTGCCCTGCAGTCAACATAATGTAGACCTGTTGGATACCTGGTCGGAATTATGACCCACCGAACGCACTGTCAAATTTGCAATGACACAAACTAGACTGGTGTTGCAAAAGTACCCGGATAAACACATGACCGATCTCTCCATTGAATAGACACTAAATGTAACTACGCCTACAATTCTGCATATTCTCCTCTACGGACCAAGAAATTGCTATTTCCACATTGCAGGACTGATCCCTATGAACCGGAGTACTGGGAGTTTACCGGTAGGAGTCGTTGAGACGGGCGTGGCGCTCAGCGGCCAGAGTGCGAATCTGTTCCCAGTTGGTGACGAGTTCGTCTTTCTTCAGATGGATTTGGGAGGCGTTCTGTGGATGCGTCTGCTGCAGGCGCTCTGCATCGCCACCCAGTGTGTTGACCTGGAATAGACAAGAGCATACAGGTTCTAGACCAGGGTCCTGTGCGGTGTGCATGTTGATGTTAGCATGTTAGCATAAAGCATCTTCCTGCCTTGTCCTCCAGGGCAGCCAGGTCTCTCTCCAGCCCCTCGTGTTTGCGGAGGAGGGCCTGCACACTGGCCAGGTCACGACCAAAGTCATCAGAGGCCATCAGCTGCTCCTTCTCCTTGATCCAACTGATTGTCTCATCCACATCCCTGTTGTTGGAATCAAACACATACAGTTTGTATTGACATTTTGTCTTAATACCATCCGTGGTAAAATCAACATGTGACATGGGGTCTACCTGTTGAAGCGCTGCACCTCAGCGGCCCCAAACAGCTTGCCCTGCCTCTGCTGGGCGAGGCCCTTCAGGCGCTGCCAGGACGCGTTGACCTCCTCCTGCTTACGGACTATGAGCTCGGCCTCGGGATGGGCTTCCTGGATCAGCTTGGCTGCAAGCTGGTTCACCTCATTCACACGTTCCTCATGGGCAGCCAGGTCAGTCTGGAACTCCTCGAACTTCTTCTGCAGAAGCTCCACGTGCTCCAGGTCCTGCCCCAGCTCTTCAGAGGAGGCTATGGCCTCCTACGCGTGAATGGAGATGGAAAAACATTCAGGCAAATACATTTACATCAAACAAACAAACAAACATTGAAAGCCATTTAAGCCGACTATTTGTGCACTTCAGCTACAGCTTGTTGTTGATCAGTTACTTTCTAGTCGTTTAGTTCTTTATTGGTTTTCCAGTGAATCAAACATTTTCCTATCCATGGGAAACGTTCAGTATGTACTATTAGTCTCAGACCCTCTTTTTAGCTTTCAATTGTCACACTAACCTTTAAACTATAACAGCTACTTTGTCTTTGTTGGTTTGTTTTAAATGTGTATGTGTTTGTCAACCACAGAAGCACCTTTATTGCACAAAGGCCAAGCTTCTATTCCATCCTTTCTGACAGATTGACAGAACCGTAGTTCCATAATAACAATGTTCCCATGAGAAACTGACCTTGTCACTGATCCAGTCCAGGGCATCTTCACACTCTCGCAGGTACTGGACCAGTTTCTGGGCCTGCAGAAGACGCGTTCCCTTCTCCTTTGTCCTCTGCAGCAGAAGGTCCCACAGGCGATGCAATTCCTCCAGACGGGTCTAGAGCACAGGAGGGAGGGACAGTGGAGAGGGAAATATGAATGATGTCAAATAGTTTCCCCTCTATAATGAATTAGTATGTATCTGAATAGAAAAGGGAATCGTACAAGGTGTCTGAAGCAGTGGTTCTCAACTGGTAGGTTGCGGACCCGTTTTACTCATTTACAGTAATTGTAATGTAGGTTGTGTTACTGTCTGTCCTCAAGCATTATTTTGTGTTTTAATTCAAATGCAGCAAATTGAATGTAAAAGAATATTTGCCTCTCCATCATCGTCCCTTTGGTTCACCATTAGACTCGTTTTGTGTGTTAGCATTCTGTGATGTATATCATCACTAAATACATTCTCAGGCTCATAAAGCACCATCTTTTCATCAAACAAATTGGAGCTTTCCACACAGAGCCAGCTCCGGAAAAATGTTCACGGCACTCAAGAGTCACATGACACATGGTCCACAGCAGCTCCACACCTACTTGTATATACTCCCCCGTATTGACACTAGTAACTATGGGTCTCCGTTGTGTCCGGTAAGGCGTGTAAGACTGAATCGGATAGAGCAAGTTTAACAATGGACAGGAATGTGCGTACTGGGGTGACCTCCAACGTCACTGGGTGCCTTACTCGAATGGTCTCAGAGGAGAAGTGTCCCTCGGTGATCATAAGGTTTCCGGTCTCGTCCAGTTTGATAATAGCCCCGGCATTGGCCTGAACTTCAGCTTCAAAGGCCTGATGCTTCTGCAGCTTACCCTGTTGGCATGAAGAGACATGGGATGAATACATACATCAAAAGAAATGTACACACAAAAACATGGAAAGGAGCCTGGCGTACCTGCAGGTTGGAGGGGTCCTTGTAGTTCTCATCAGAGGCGATCTGCAGCTTCTCCTGGATCCACTTCTCCAACTCGTCGGCGTCCCGGCGGAAGAACTGAAAGCGGTAAGAGTCCTCCAGCTTGGTCCGACGCGTAATGGACAGCTCCTTGAAGCGCCGGTAGCGGTCCAGCACCTGCTGTCGGCGTTCCTGGATGTCTTCGGCTGTCTCCAGCACTTTAGCCCCTACGGTGTCCATTTTCTGGAAACACACCATGATGAGAATCAGAACTAGGTATGTACTTTTTTTATAAACAGAAAACACACATATTGTGGAAGTCACTGGAAAATACTCCTTATTCACAATGTACATTGATGGTACTGGATTTGATCAATACTCACAAACAAAAAAAACACCACAAACACTCCCCGAGCCTAAGTTGACTCGTGAGTTAAAGCATTGAGGTTTATTTAGGTCATTTTCGCTATATTTAGGGAATAGTTTGTAAGCAAGCTTGGAACTATGCGGCAGGGTACAAAGAGACTAAAGCCACCCTGTCCCCAGCCGAGCCGCCGGCGCCAGCAGCTGAAAACAGTCAAATGCCAAACGGGGGTGGGGAGCCGGACATTCCTCGTGCATGCAAATAGCTCCTAGGCGTCCACACACAATGGAAGCGCTGCAGTCAGCTTCCGAGTCCACTGTGGCCCCGACCCCGCGGTCAGCGGGGCCTCAAACTGAGGCTAACGTCTACTAGCGACCTTGATAGAACGGCCCTTTAAAACTAGCTTCATTTCTAATGGGGGGCACGTTGTGAAGATTGTGTAAACTCTTTTTTACCCGATTGCATTTTTAAAACTCTGGGGGCTTTTACCGGTTAATAACCGGTGCTTAGTAGAGAAAACATTTTGTGTTTCCGTGCCACACCCCACCCATCAACAGACCGGGGGGTTGGGGGGGGGGGGGGGGGGTGCAACACCAAACTACGGTCAGAGAAACCCCAAGTGGAGTGTCACAGACTGTAGATGAGCTGGATTTTTGTTGATGTAGCAGAGACAAAGAGAGACGTGGTCCATGGCTACACTTGGATTAGTGCAGTCAGCGGGACAGACGCCCCCCCTCCTGGCTCGCCCCAGGGCACGGGGGGGATGGGGGGGGGGCTTACAGCTCTGGGATTTAACAGACTCATTCTGCACAGCGCTGTCGGCAAAAGGGGGGCTGACACATGGAGCTGCGCGAACATCTGCTTACGCATCCCGACATTCAAAAGAGATTTCATAGAACCCAAGAAATGGGTTTTGGAAAGCGGAAACGTAACAACAGACCTGTGAGCAGCACGGATAGAAGACTGATGACACACATGGGTGTCCTGCTACCAACAAGAAATATCACACATGTTGGAAACACATTGACCAAGTAATCAATATGCTCGGTAAAAAGACTTTAACAAACGTGGTACAAACTCCCAAGCTTAACTTTCCATGGAAACTTTCCCAAAACGTACCAGAAATTTCACCTCTGCATCCCTACTCGCAATTACAGCCTCAACACAACATCAGGCTCCACGTGGGGCTGCAGAAGCCCCACAAACATGTGACTCTTTGTGAAGGGGTCTTTTAGGGGGTACATTATTAACGGAGTGGTAGGAGAAGTTTGCTTTAATATAAAGTCTTCGTGTCAGCAGCGACTGTGTATCAAGCATGCGGTTGTGGCGCTATGCTGTGCACCGCCGAATGGTTGTTACTAGGCAACCGCTTTGCTCAGGGCATTTCAGCAGTGAATGCCACACATAATGATGAAAGAGAAGAAACGTGAATTAAGAATGAATTCCCTCTGACTTAAGATTACACACGTTTACAAGCAGGAGATCTTTGAAAAAAAGCAGGACATTCAACCTTAGAACCTTCATTATTTGCTTATAGAGATTGTATAAAGGCAATAAAATAGTCCATGAAGATGAGCACATTCCGATTGCTCCATGGTCTAAGGACTTGTTTGTATGTGTCGGAGAATAAGGCACCAAACTACACGTTGCGCTTGCCGTCACACTTGTGTCACATGACCTCACAGAACTGGGGCTCCAGTAAATACCGCCCTGTGACTGCTGATAGCACTCTGTCCCACCATGGATGCCTAGATAACAGCTTCCTCTCTTCAGCTCCCTGCTGCTCTGCGTACACACACACACACACACACTGATACTACGGACTTCTGTTTCACTGATGGGTGCAGTTATACAACCCTAATTCACCCTTTACCTCCGCTTACAGGCACATCAAGAATGCAACGCTGGCCACTGGGAACTATGCCAGCAGCATGTGACTTTCAAAGTCATCCGCATTGAAAAGTCCACTTTATGGGTAGGGCAACAAAAGACACTGCTCCTATTACCACCTCTCTCTGGAAACGACGCAAACACATTAGCATTATAGCAGAGCATTGAAGAATAAACACCCCTGCTGCCTCATCGCTCCAGCTGCCTGTTCTTAGACTGCCGTCATACAACAGGAATAACACGGCTTGTTCATGAAAAGCCTACTGATCAATCTGTGGGTTAGAACACAAATCTAAACCCAAACAAACTACATGCTATATGTAGAAGAACCTGCTACACCCTCAGGAGTGCGGAGGGTGGAATGCCAGTCATTCCACTTGATAAACATCTGAAGCCTATTTGCAATGTTCCCATGAAGCCACATTAGGGCCTCGGTGCCGCATGCTCCCATCAGTCTTACAGATCGCACTGACGTTCCTGAACTCCTCATCCGGGATGACGTCATTTACTCAGCAACGCCCGATGACTATGGTGAGCCATGTGTGATGAATTGGGGTCCTACTGACGCAATACTGGGAGGATGGAGGCTGAATGCTTCTGCGGGAAATGGGAGTCCCATGAGACCAGTCACGTCCCCTTCCTACTGAGGAACAGTTAGCACGAAGACCCCTTAAACTGAACCTGTGGACAACGCGCGGCTGACTATCATTTGCAGGTCAATTCCCTCACCCAAGTAGTCATATATGAAGACATCATAGCAGGTTATATGAGATCTACACGTACACATTAACTGCCACGGGCTAAATCAGCTATTTATTTGAAGCAACTGTAGTTGATCATTGAAATGTGTAGCATTTAACTATCAACTATTCACTTAATACCAATAGAATCAAACATAATCCACGTCACGGTTTACAAATCAGTGGTCCCGTTAATATTTGCTGAGCTCCTGCCTGTCAGTTTGACAACTTCTACTGCGCCGATAACCAGTTAGAGTCAAATCCCAATTTTTCTGGAGCATAAAACATCGTACTGTTTAAAAAAAAAGCACAATAGCGTATTCTACTTCCCTTTAAGATAAGACCACACCTTCATTTCGTTGCAAAGAATATCACACTAACAGATGACGTGCTGTAGAGTTACTCACTGCTAAGGCGCGATGGTCCTGGTTCATCAGAAAAGTCCAACACGGACAAACGCATGCACAATTCAATCGCTGCGCACTTACCAAATCCTCATGACAAGAAATGACATTTCCATGCAGACAGCCCTACGTTGGTAGAAACAAAATCATACACACATCAGATATGTCTAGCCTGGATCGTTGTTGTTCAGAGGTCCTAGTCTGCAGGAATGGGTACATCTGGAGTCCTTAATCTGTTGGTGGAGGCTCATCTACTCCGCAGCACAGACCGACGCATTGCACCTGCAGTGACTACGCTGTACAGAAGAGCCAGCCAAGATGCAGCCCAGCCCATGCGTCGCTCAGTAACCTCCGCTCCACTTCTCCCCCATCCCACATCATCATCGCTGCCCCACAACCTCTCCTGTGCAAACCCATACACAGAGACACAGTGAGACAGACAGGGAGGTTACCTTGAGTTTGGGTCTAGTAATGGGAGGCTGTTTGGGGGCATAACATTGATTGTGCAATCAATAAGAGGCCATCAGCAGTGCACAGTCAGAATAGGAAGATGCTTTCACAGCGAGCATTATGTGGGAAGTTCATCACGATGATGTTTCACAAGTCAATGCATCAAGAAGCACTGGATATTTAATACAGACTCTTCCGATCAAACTGCCTCAAAATGTCTGGAAAGTAGTTCAAGCCAGCAGTAAGACGAGTTTGCCGGCTGTGCAGTATCTGGAGGCCTAACACACAATCTATTTTGATCTGGGTCACGGTCAGACTGGAGTTACAATGAAAAACCTAATTTGGGTTTAGAGAAGAGAAATATGCAGGTTTGTGTTCACTGTATGAATAAAGGCTTTACAGCTGCGCTCAAATGCTGCAAGCGATCAATGTTATTCAAAAGAAAAACAAAAGAGGCAGACTAATGACTGCAGAGCTGACCCTGCAGAAAGGACTGACCCCACCCTCTGTGAGTGCTCTTCTACCAACACGAGCACATTATTCTACTAACCCATAGCATTAGCATTTCATTTCATTTGATTGTATTACTTGTGCACTGCTGTCTTGTTGTCTATTGTTACACTGTCTACTGTCACGCACCAACCGCCAAGACAAATTCCTTGTATGTTTGACATATTTTGGCAATAAATGTTTCCCGATTCCTGATTCCTGACATGCCTAGTTCCAAACATCCCAACGGGTCCACTTTGCATTCCATGGGTGGGAACCAAGTCCCGTTATGCTGCAGATCAACAACGGAATTAAAATTATTTATTATCTTGTAAATATATACAAGATAAAAAGGAGCCCAAAGATGTCCAAGTCAGTTGTAAAAAACTAAAAACTAACGTCTACTAGCGACCTTGATAGAACGGCCCTTTAAAACTAGCTTCATTTCTAATGGGGGGCACGTTGTGAAGATTGTGTAAACTCTTTTTTACCCGATTGCATTTTTAAAACTCTGGGGGCTTTTACCGGTTAATAACCGGTGCTTAGTAGAGAAAACATTTTGTGTTTCCGTGCCACACCCCACCCATCAACAGACCGGGGGGTTGGGGGGGGGGGGGGGGGGTGCAACACCAAACTACGGTCAGAGAAACCCCAAGTGGAGTGTCACAGACTGTAGATGAGCTGGATTTTTGTTGATGTAGCAGAGACAAAGAGAGACGTGGTCCATGGCTACACTTGGATTAGTGCAGTCAGCGGGACAGACGCCCCCCCTCCTGGCTCGCCCCAGGGCACGGGGGGGATGGGGGGGGGGCTTACAGCTCTGGGATTTAACAGACTCATTCTGCACAGCGCTGTCGGCAAAAGGGGGGCTGACACATGGAGCTGCGCGAACATCTGCTTACGCATCCCGACATTCAAAAGAGATTTCATAGAACCCAAGAAATGGGTTTTGGAAAGCGGAAACGTAACAACAGACCTGTGAGCAGCACGGATAGAAGACTGATGACACACATGGGTGTCCTGCTACCAACAAGAAATATCACACATGTTGGAAACACATTGACCAAGTAATCAATATGCTCGGTAAAAAGACTTTAACAAACGTGGTACAAACTCCCAAGCTTAACTTTCCATGGAAACTTTCCCAAAACGTACCAGAAATTTCACCTCTGCATCCCTACTCGCAATTACAGCCTCAACACAACATCAGGCTCCACGTGGGGCTGCAGAAGCCCCACAAACATGTGACTCTTTGTGAAGGGGTCTTTTAGGGGGTACATTATTAACGGAGTGGTAGGAGAAGTTTGCTTTAATATAAAGTCTTCGTGTCAGCAGCGACTGTGTATCAAGCATGCGGTTGTGGCGCTATGCTGTGCACCGCCGAATGGTTGTTACTAGGCAACCGCTTTGCTCAGGGCATTTCAGCAGTGAATGCCACACATAATGATGAAAGAGAAGAAACGTGAATTAAGAATGAATTCCCTCTGACTTAAGATTACACACGTTTACAAGCAGGAGATCTTTGAAAAAAAGCAGGACATTCAACCTTAGAACCTTCATTATTTGCTTATAGAGATTGTATAAAGGCAATAAAATAGTCCATGAAGATGAGCACATTCCGATTGCTCCATGGTCTAAGGACTTGTTTGTATGTGTCGGAGAATAAGGCACCAAACTACACGTTGCGCTTGCCGTCACACTTGTGTCACATGACCTCACAGAACTGGGGCTCCAGTAAATACCGCCCTGTGACTGCTGATAGCACTCTGTCCCACCATGGATGCCTAGATAACAGCTTCCTCTCTTCAGCTCCCTGCTGCTCTGCGTACACACACACACACACACACTGATACTACGGACTTCTGTTTCACTGATGGGTGCAGTTATACAACCCTAATTCACCCTTTACCTCCGCTTACAGGCACATCAAGAATGCAACGCTGGCCACTGGGAACTATGCCAGCAGCATGTGACTTTCAAAGTCATCCGCATTGAAAAGTCCACTTTATGGGTAGGGCAACAAAAGACACTGCTCCTATTACCACCTCTCTCTGGAAACGACGCAAACACATTAGCATTATAGCAGAGCATTGAAGAATAAACACCCCTGCTGCCTCATCGCTCCAGCTGCCTGTTCTTAGACTGCCGTCATACAACAGGAATAACACGGCTTGTTCATGAAAAGCCTACTGATCAATCTGTGGGTTAGAACACAAATCTAAACCCAAACAAACTACATGCTATATGTAGAAGAACCTGCTACACCCTCAGGAGTGCGGAGGGTGGAATGCCAGTCATTCCACTTGATAAACATCTGAAGCCTATTTGCAATGTTCCCATGAAGCCACATTAGGGCCTCGGTGCCGCATGCTCCCATCAGTCTTACAGATCGCACTGACGTTCCTGAACTCCTCATCCGGGATGACGTCATTTACTCAGCAACGCCCGATGACTATGGTGAGCCATGTGTGATGAATTGGGGTCCTACTGACGCAATACTGGGAGGATGGAGGCTGAATGCTTCTGCGGGAAATGGGAGTCCCATGAGACCAGTCACGTCCCCTTCCTACTGAGGAACAGTTAGCACGAAGACCCCTTAAACTGAACCTGTGGACAACGCGCGGCTGACTATCATTTGCAGGTCAATTCCCTCACCCAAGTAGTCATATATGAAGACATCATAGCAGGTTATATGAGATCTACACGTACACATTAACTGCCACGGGCTAAATCAGCTATTTATTTGAAGCAACTGTAGTTGATCATTGAAATGTGTAGCATTTAACTATCAACTATTCACTTAATACCAATAGAATCAAACATAATCCACGTCACGGTTTACAAATCAGTGGTCCC
Organism: Gasterosteus aculeatus; assembly: GCF_964276395.1. Lineage (NCBI taxonomy): Eukaryota > Metazoa > Chordata > Actinopteri > Perciformes > Gasterosteidae > Gasterosteus > Gasterosteus aculeatus. The sequence goes on from NC_135702.1 coordinate 16,061,588, forward strand.
GTTAATATTTGCTGAGCTCCTGCCTGTCAGTTTGACAACTTCTACTGCGCCGATAACCAGTTAGAGTCAAATCCCAATTTTTCTGGAGCATAAAACATCGTACTGTTTAAAAAAAAAGCACAATAGCGTATTCTACTTCCCTTTAAGATAAGACCACACCTTCATTTCGTTGCAAAGAATATCACACTAACAGATGACGTGCTGTAGAGTTACTCACTGCTAAGGCGCGATGGTCCTGGTTCATCAGAAAAGTCCAACACGGACAAACGCATGCACAATTCAATCGCTGCGCACTTACCAAATCCTCATGACAAGAAATGACATTTCCATGCAGACAGCCCTACGTTGGTAGAAACAAAATCATACACACATCAGATATGTCTAGCCTGGATCGTTGTTGTTCAGAGGTCCTAGTCTGCAGGAATGGGTACATCTGGAGTCCTTAATCTGTTGGTGGAGGCTCATCTACTCCGCAGCACAGACCGACGCATTGCACCTGCAGTGACTACGCTGTACAGAAGAGCCAGCCAAGATGCAGCCCAGCCCATGCGTCGCTCAGTAACCTCCGCTCCACTTCTCCCCCATCCCACATCATCATCGCTGCCCCACAACCTCTCCTGTGCAAACCCATACACAGAGACACAGTGAGACAGACAGGGAGGTTACCTTGAGTTTGGGTCTAGTAATGGGAGGCTGTTTGGGGGCATAACATTGATTGTGCAATCAATAAGAGGCCATCAGCAGTGCACAGTCAGAATAGGAAGATGCTTTCACAGCGAGCATTATGTGGGAAGTTCATCACGATGATGTTTCACAAGTCAATGCATCAAGAAGCACTGGATATTTAATACAGACTCTTCCGATCAAACTGCCTCAAAATGTCTGGAAAGTAGTTCAAGCCAGCAGTAAGACGAGTTTGCCGGCTGTGCAGTATCTGGAGGCCTAACACACAATCTATTTTGATCTGGGTCACGGTCAGACTGGAGTTACAATGAAAAACCTAATTTGGGTTTAGAGAAGAGAAATATGCAGGTTTGTGTTCACTGTATGAATAAAGGCTTTACAGCTGCGCTCAAATGCTGCAAGCGATCAATGTTATTCAAAAGAAAAACAAAAGAGGCAGACTAATGACTGCAGAGCTGACCCTGCAGAAAGGACTGACCCCACCCTCTGTGAGTGCTCTTCTACCAACACGAGCACATTATTCTACTAACCCATAGCATTAGCATTTCATTTCATTTGATTGTATTACTTGTGCACTGCTGTCTTGTTGTCTATTGTTACACTGTCTACTGTCACGCACCAACCGCCAAGACAAATTCCTTGTATGTTTGACATATTTTGGCAATAAATGTTTCCCGATTCCTGATTCCTGACATGCCTAGTTCCAAACATCCCAACGGGTCCACTTTGCATTCCATGGGTGGGAACCAAGTCCCGTTATGCTGCAGATCAACAACGGAATTAAAATTATTTATTATCTTGTAAATATATACAAGATAAAAAGGAGCCCAAAGATGTCCAAGTCAGTTGTAAAAAACTAAAAACTAACGTCTACTAGCGACCTTGATAGAACGGCCCTTTAAAACTAGCTTCATTTCTAATGGGGGGCACGTTGTGAAGATTGTGTAAACTCTTTTTTACCCGATTGCATTTTTAAAACTCTGGGGGCTTTTACCGGTTAATAACCGGTGCTTAGTAGAGAAAACATTTTGTGTTTCCGTGCCACACCCCACCCATCAACAGACCGGGGGGTTGGGGGGGGGGGGGGGGGGTGCAACACCAAACTACGGTCAGAGAAACCCCAAGTGGAGTGTCACAGACTGTAGATGAGCTGGATTTTTGTTGATGTAGCAGAGACAAAGAGAGACGTGGTCCATGGCTACACTTGGATTAGTGCAGTCAGCGGGACAGACGCCCCCCCTCCTGGCTCGCCCCAGGGCACGGGGGGGATGGGGGGGGGGCTTACAGCTCTGGGATTTAACAGACTCATTCTGCACAGCGCTGTCGGCAAAAGGGGGGCTGACACATGGAGCTGCGCGAACATCTGCTTACGCATCCCGACATTCAAAAGAGATTTCATAGAACCCAAGAAATGGGTTTTGGAAAGCGGAAACGTAACAACAGACCTGTGAGCAGCACGGATAGAAGACTGATGACACACATGGGTGTCCTGCTACCAACAAGAAATATCACACATGTTGGAAACACATTGACCAAGTAATCAATATGCTCGGTAAAAAGACTTTAACAAACGTGGTACAAACTCCCAAGCTTAACTTTCCATGGAAACTTTCCCAAAACGTACCAGAAATTTCACCTCTGCATCCCTACTCGCAATTACAGCCTCAACACAACATCAGGCTCCACGTGGGGCTGCAGAAGCCCCACAAACATGTGACTCTTTGTGAAGGGGTCTTTTAGGGGGTACATTATTAACGGAGTGGTAGGAGAAGTTTGCTTTAATATAAAGTCTTCGTGTCAGCAGCGACTGTGTATCAAGCATGCGGTTGTGGCGCTATGCTGTGCACCGCCGAATGGTTGTTACTAGGCAACCGCTTTGCTCAGGGCATTTCAGCAGTGAATGCCACACATAATGATGAAAGAGAAGAAACGTGAATTAAGAATGAATTCCCTCTGACTTAAGATTACACACGTTTACAAGCAGGAGATCTTTGAAAAAAAGCAGGACATTCAACCTTAGAACCTTCATTATTTGCTTATAGAGATTGTATAAAGGCAATAAAATAGTCCATGAAGATGAGCACATTCCGATTGCTCCATGGTCTAAGGACTTGTTTGTATGTGTCGGAGAATAAGGCACCAAACTACACGTTGCGCTTGCCGTCACACTTGTGTCACATGACCTCACAGAACTGGGGCTCCAGTAAATACCGCCCTGTGACTGCTGATAGCACTCTGTCCCACCATGGATGCCTAGATAACAGCTTCCTCTCTTCAGCTCCCTGCTGCTCTGCGTACACACACACACACACACACTGATACTACGGACTTCTGTTTCACTGATGGGTGCAGTTATACAACCCTAATTCACCCTTTACCTCCGCTTACAGGCACATCAAGAATGCAACGCTGGCCACTGGGAACTATGCCAGCAGCATGTGACTTTCAAAGTCATCCGCATTGAAAAGTCCACTTTATGGGTAGGGCAACAAAAGACACTGCTCCTATTACCACCTCTCTCTGGAAACGACGCAAACACATTAGCATTATAGCAGAGCATTGAAGAATAAACACCCCTGCTGCCTCATCGCTCCAGCTGCCTGTTCTTAGACTGCCGTCATACAACAGGAATAACACGGCTTGTTCATGAAAAGCCTACTGATCAATCTGTGGGTTAGAACACAAATCTAAACCCAAACAAACTACATGCTATATGTAGAAGAACCTGCTACACCCTCAGGAGTGCGGAGGGTGGAATGCCAGTCATTCCACTTGATAAACATCTGAAGCCTATTTGCAATGTTCCCATGAAGCCACATTAGGGCCTCGGTGCCGCATGCTCCCATCAGTCTTACAGATCGCACTGACGTTCCTGAACTCCTCATCCGGGATGACGTCATTTACTCAGCAACGCCCGATGACTATGGTGAGCCATGTGTGATGAATTGGGGTCCTACTGACGCAATACTGGGAGGATGGAGGCTGAATGCTTCTGCGGGAAATGGGAGTCCCATGAGACCAGTCACGTCCCCTTCCTACTGAGGAACAGTTAGCACGAAGACCCCTTAAACTGAACCTGTGGACAACGCGCGGCTGACTATCATTTGCAGGTCAATTCCCTCACCCAAGTAGTCATATATGAAGACATCATAGCAGGTTATATGAGATCTACACGTACACATTAACTGCCACGGGCTAAATCAGCTATTTATTTGAAGCAACTGTAGTTGATCATTGAAATGTGTAGCATTTAACTATCAACTATTCACTTAATACCAATAGAATCAAACATAATCCACGTCACGGTTTACAAATCAGTGGTCCCGTTAATATTTGCTGAGCTCCTGCCTGTCAGTTTGACAACTTCTACTGCGCCGATAACCAGTTAGAGTCAAATCCCAATTTTTCTGGAGCATAAAACATCGTACTGTTTAAAAAAAAAGCACAATAGCGTATTCTACTTCCCTTTAAGATAAGACCACACCTTCATTTCGTTGCAAAGAATATCACACTAACAGATGACGTGCTGTAGAGTTACTCACTGCTAAGGCGCGATGGTCCTGGTTCATCAGAAAAGTCCAACACGGACAAACGCATGCACAATTCAATCGCTGCGCACTTACCAAATCCTCATGACAAGAAATGACATTTCCATGCAGACAGCCCTACGTTGGTAGAAACAAAATCATACACACATCAGATATGTCTAGCCTGGATCGTTGTTGTTCAGAGGTCCTAGTCTGCAGGAATGGGTACATCTGGAGTCCTTAATCTGTTGGTGGAGGCTCATCTACTCCGCAGCACAGACCGACGCATTGCACCTGCAGTGACTACGCTGTACAGAAGAGCCAGCCAAGATGCAGCCCAGCCCATGCGTCGCTCAGTAACCTCCGCTCCACTTCTCCCCCATCCCACATCATCATCGCTGCCCCACAACCTCTCCTGTGCAAACCCATACACAGAGACACAGTGAGACAGACAGGGAGGTTACCTTGAGTTTGGGTCTAGTAATGGGAGGCTGTTTGGGGGCATAACATTGATTGTGCAATCAATAAGAGGCCATCAGCAGTGCACAGTCAGAATAGGAAGATGCTTTCACAGCGAGCATTATGTGGGAAGTTCATCACGATGATGTTTCACAAGTCAATGCATCAAGAAGCACTGGATATTTAATACAGACTCTTCCGATCAAACTGCCTCAAAATGTCTGGAAAGTAGTTCAAGCCAGCAGTAAGACGAGTTTGCCGGCTGTGCAGTATCTGGAGGCCTAACACACAATCTATTTTGATCTGGGTCACGGTCAGACTGGAGTTACAATGAAAAACCTAATTTGGGTTTAGAGAAGAGAAATATGCAGGTTTGTGTTCACTGTATGAATAAAGGCTTTACAGCTGCGCTCAAATGCTGCAAGCGATCAATGTTATTCAAAAGAAAAACAAAAGAGGCAGACTAATGACTGCAGAGCTGACCCTGCAGAAAGGACTGACCCCACCCTCTGTGAGTGCTCTTCTACCAACACGAGCACATTATTCTACTAACCCATAGCATTAGCATTTCATTTCATTTGATTGTATTACTTGTGCACTGCTGTCTTGTTGTCTATTGTTACACTGTCTACTGTCACGCACCAACCGCCAAGACAAATTCCTTGTATGTTTGACATATTTTGGCAATAAATGTTTCCCGATTCCTGATTCCTGACATGCCTAGTTCCAAACATCCCAACGGGTCCACTTTGCATTCCATGGGTGGGAACCAAGTCCCGTTATGCTGCAGATCAACAACGGAATTAAAATTATTTATTATCTTGTAAATATATACAAGATAAAAAGGAGCCCAAAGATGTCCAAGTCAGTTGTAAAATGCAGAAGAATACAATACAATTTCCCATATGAGATGTAATCAACTAGTAATAATAAGATTATCCAATTCAAATGAGGCAGATTACAGGGACATAGAATCTACTGTGGGAATATATGCAAGATATTTTCGGTATACAGTTCAAAGAGCGGTCCCATTTAGTTTTTGTGCTTTTGTAAAACATAATGAGCTTTCTTACATTCTGCTCATATCATTTTACGCCTGTTTATTCTTTGACGAGCTTAAAAAAGGCTCAGGTATCATCGGCTGGATCAATAATACTCTCCGACTGTATGTTGGCTGGCAGGGGGCTTAACCCCTTTTACCCAAACTTAAGGTCAGTGTAACAGCCAGCTGTGACTACGATGTGCAACCACGCCACTCATCAGGGAGGTCACTGGATGGATGGATGAATAAATTAACTCTCGTCATGAAGCAAATCTATACGCACATGAACTTGCTATGGACCAACTCCATTAAATATGCAACATTAATATTTTAAATCATGCATGCAAGACTATATACACAATATCCAGACTTCTTTACACACACACACACACACACACACACACACACACACACACACACACTGTTCTCTTTTCTAAAATAAAAGGTAATATCCAATCAACATGACAATAAGAGCATAAATGGAGCGTATCTGGCCTAAACTATTTAACACAGTAAATCCCATGGACTCATAGATATGAAAGAGCAAGAGCTGGGCTCTTTCCACATGATTAATAACGTGATCAGTAACGATGCTGCTTTCGTTCCCATGGTGATCGTAGCCAGTGTGCTGCAGCCTTCTATCGGACGCCCTCTCGAGGGTGGGGGCAGTGGGGGCGGTGGATATGTGGAGAACTTGGCACCACCCGGACGAAGTCCGTCTCCTGGTCAGTCAGTAGCAGGAGTGCGATGTCGCGCCTTCATGTTACCGAGTCACGTACACAACCGTAGATACCTCACCGACTATCGTCGTATCGCTGCCGGGCAGCGTCTCCTCACAGCCGCTGACAAAGCACCGTCCGTACCGCTCACAAACGACCCGAGCGCGCGGGCCCCACAGCAGAGGACACGCGCAGAGACACTGCGAGCCGCCGGGTCACCGCACAGTGACGGGAGGCCCGGCAGCTGGAGCCGTCTGTGCCGAGGTGCACTGGGCGGCTCCCCGTCCGCCATGGCCGACCACAGCGCAGCCGCCTACGTAACCAGGCCATCGCCGCCCCGCTGCTATTCCATTCATCGAGGCAAGACGAGCAACTCGCAAAATGCGATTCAGCAACTGTTCCAATGAATATAAATACACCCGGGTGGATCCGCCTCGGTGTCTTTTGTGAACCAGCGTTAATAACTAGCGGGCTAACGCTAGCTAGTAGACCGCTAGCAGCTCATGACCAACCCGCGGGTTAACGTCCCGTTATGTTCGCTGTTAACGGTTTAACACGATGGACCGGCGCGAGCATAACGTTAACGTTGCGCTGTCAAGGCGGAAAACACGACGATATTTGTGCTAGCGGACGTAAAATATGTCGAATCAGTGTTTAACGTTAATCAACCATTTCGTATTAAAGCAACGCCGCTCGACGGACGTTAAAACCAGCTGGTGCCGCTCGGCGAACGGTAACGTCACCACGGAGCGAACACAACAAGACGTCAAGTAAAACCACGGCCCGCTTATCGGCTTATTCCGTCGTTATTTCAACTATCGTACCGTAATAATCGGTGAAGGAACGCCCGCAGCTAACGTTAGCCACCGAGCTAGCGCAGCCACAGCGGGGACAGGAAACACATTTAAAGCTCGTAACTAAGTTGACGTTACAGTGTGCAATGTTTCCAAAGGGGCAATTCGGTCAGAATGGAAGAAATTTTCATACCTCGGTGGGTTTTCGACAGAGCTTAAGAAGTGGTTCTTGTCCAAGCGGATCGACGCAGAAAGACGCGACGCGGAGCTCTGGCTGCTGTTTTTTATCAGTTGTGACGTAATTCTCTGCAGCTGTACGGAAAGACCCGACAGCTACCGAACGGGCCCGAAGCTCCAAAGCATGACATGCTCAATATTACGTGATACCGTAGTTTGTTCCACATTGGTTATTATATTCTTATAATAATATTACCAGTGTCGCTGTAGCAAACCATACGTATATGCAGTAAAAGCTGGTGGGCTGGGTTGGCATCATTAGACCACATTATCAAAATATTCATCAGTTGAGGCAGTTTAAGACTTTCACATTCTCCTTGATTGTACACAAATACCCTTTGTAAAATATTATTATTTTGTATTAATATTTGTTTATGGCAGACCAGAAACACATGGTACTTGCTGCTCAGGCGCTTTGTCAGTCACACATAATATAATTAGTGCTAATCAATTCAGGTTGCTGTTTTGGTCTTATTCCTAGAAGCTGTGCTGCCATCGCTGCAGTCTCACACTGTTAATACAGAAAGCACCGTATCTTCATAAACAAACGGACTTCCAAAGACTGTGTTAAACTACAACCTTCACTGTTGTCTGAGCGTTCAGTTGATTTAGAAAATACATCTTCTGCTGACACGAGTCCTTCCTGACCAGTATATTAAGTCTGCTTCTGTCACGGCTCGGATGCTGCACCACCATTGTGTTCTTCCTAAAGTCAACCATCTCTCTGCTCCAGGCTTCAGAAAGCAGGTGGTGTTTCAACCCCCCATTGCACGACGTCAGCCTCTACTGCCCCGTCCTCCTCCTCCAGTCCATCCCTTATTCACCTGAGCAGTGCAGAGTCATCAGGGAGCTTTGCAGGTGGCGTGCTGGAAGTGAGGCTGGGTCCAGCGACGGTTTCATGTGGCGCCGGAGCTCGTCCAAGACCAAAACTGTTGTGTCAAACTGTACACTCTGACACTGTACGACCGGAACAAAATAAGCAATGAGAACACCGTTTGGATCAGGTAGAAAAACATTTAGTTGGTTTATTGACGTTACCCATAGTGGGCATTAATTACTCAGCGAATGAATGCACTCCGTGGACAACAACTATTCCATTAACGTAGGAAACTGCACGGCCAAGAGGTTTTTTTTGACACACTGTCTTGTGATGGCACCAATGTTTTCAGCTCGGTACAACCCAAGAGCACAAAACATTAAAGCACTTATTGTGTCACAGCTACAGAACTGTTTACACGTAAACAAGGAGACAAATCTATACTTTTAGTAAATATTAGTACCAGCACATCACATAGTCTGTTAACTGGTAATATTACTACTACTGTGAAGGGATGATGAAGATGAGCAATTCTTATTGATTTTGGCGAGTAAAACACTAACTGACTTTTCAGATCCAATCCTTTGTGTCTATAAAATGTCTTCATACAAAAACTGCCTTCTTTTGTTCAGTGTGTCCCGACTGACTTTTGCATAGCGGTGCAGTGCCACTGGAAGGCTCTGGTTGTACTGGTCCGGTCATCGGGCATGACGGCGAGGCAGCGGCCTGCATGAAGAGCTGTGAACCACGGACCCTCGGGAAGGTCATCAATACACCGCTTCACCAAGCGGCAGTATCCCAAACATAAGGACAAAGACATAAGGTGTAACTTGTGTTGGTGCATTAAAGCATCGGGTGAAATAAGCACGCGCAAAGTGAAAGAATAATCTTCAAGATCTTTAACAAACACGTAGTCTTGAAAACATCAAGCCCTGAGTATACATGAGATGGTGGGGAGGTCTGTCCCAGGGTTCCTGACCCCAACGAGAGCCACTAAAGGCATTGTATAATCCAAGGCCTTTGATATTACTCCTGTTAGCCTGTTTAAAAGCAGGGAGTGAGAGCAGAGCGCTGACAGGCGGGCTGTCAGACGGGCGAGGCGGCGCCGCGCAGTGACCTGTCCAGGCCCAAGTCCCCGAACACGTCGCCGTAGGAGGCTTTAAGGAACTGGACGTAGTTCTGGAGACTTCGGTTGGTGCTGTCGGACTGCTCCAGACGGTCCTTCATATCCCGTAGTCGGCTCTGGTACCGCCGCTCCACCTAAGCGCCATAAACACACATGTTATAGGCACACTGACACAGAGGATATTAGATACCGTTAGCGGAGGCCTTCACCTCCTCCTTGCTGCGTCGAACTTGATTGATTTCTGACGTGGTCCTGCCAAGCTGAGCCTCTAGGTCCAATATCTTGTACTGGGTGGAGCGTTCTTTGGTGGCAGCGAGTCCTCTGCTCTCTGACATCTGGAGATAAATATGACCCACTGCACTTGAGCACTCGGCGAAGTCCTACTGAGGATCTACTACTGCGTTCTGTAAACACACAGGCGTCATTCGGACCTGCTGGTGAGCCTCCCCCAGAGCCTCCTCCAGCTGCCGGCTCAGCAGGCAACATTCTCTCGTTTTTTCTTCTAGGCGGCGCTGTTCGCTCTGGATGGCGTCTTCCCGTTTGGCGATGACTGCGAGAAGGTCGCTGTTCTGACTGCCAGCCTCACCCAGCTTTCTGTAAGAGGACAGAGATCAACAGCGATGAGCAGCTAGAATGAACAGCCAACAGCCCCCGACACACAGGATACACATGTTATAGCATTATGTGAGACTTACAATGTCATCGTATCTGATGTCGTCGAGAATAAATGGCAATAGAAGGTATAGAAAAGTATGTAGACAACTGGCTGCACATCGTACATTTACTGTAAAGAGGACCTGCTGATAACTTACTCACCGACTCCATGCAACAACACCCCTGCTGTTAACATCCACCAAACCCCTTAAATTACGGGGGGCGTCCTACGATATGCGACTGGTCCGAACAGAGCGCCAAAGCCAGATGGAGGAACGCAGAAGTGGTGACTGACCTTTCCAAGTTCTCCACGCGCAGCTGAAGCTGTCGCTTCTCCTCCAGCAGCATCTTGTTCTTCTGTCTTAGAAGCTCTACTTGGCTGCACTGGGTCTCCACCTTGCACAACACAAGTCCTTCATCCCACAACTCGGACTGCGCAGCCCACTTACAGCTTGTATAAATGTTAAAATGTATTGCGTGTGGTCTGAGTCAAAGCTGGAGCAAAAAATTGAAAAAGTTACTGGCAACGGTTAACTTAAGCTTTAATTTGGATGGAGATAATAGTGGCCTGATGCCAATGTTGTTTTCAGCGCCACTGATGTCCAACCTCAATTCTCCCCAAATCAATTTCCAACTAGCACCTAAACACGGAACATAAATGACTATTTGGTGATGCTAAATGGAGCATCGCCTGCTGACCTTCACGCGGAGCTCGGTCAAGGCGGCGCTGAGCTCGGCGCCGCGTCTCTCCAGGCTGCGCTCCCTGTCCTGCGCTTCCTGCAGCTGGAGTTCAGAGCGCCGCAACGCTTCGGGAAGCGGCTCCAAGGCAGCCAGCCGCCCCAGGAGCTCGCTGCGCACCGCCTCCATTTCCCGCTCCAGCTCCCCGCGCACCAGCTGGGCCTCCTGCTGCGCCCGAGCCAGCCGCGCCCGGTAGTCATCCGCCTCGGCCCGGGTCTTTCCAACCTGGAAAGAAGAATAAGTGGCTTTAGACTCTTTGAAATGACTTTTAATCATAAATTCAAGGAAGGCTGCGCTTGAAAGGGTTATATTGAGTTAGCTGTTATATATAAAATACAAATATGGCCACTAGACGGAATTCTAAGCATCCCATGGGAAGTTGTAGTAAGAGTTTCTTCTCTTCATTTAAGTCGTGGTTCCCTCTGTTCACATCATGTACAGGCCTATCTGCTCAGCTCCAGTTATCATTAACCATTTGTTAAGCATAATGTACTCCAGCCCTTAGCAGGAGATTCAATGTTATACATGTTACAGACCACACGTATGAACAATACAAACAGCCAGGCTCTTTAATGGGCTCAAAAGGTTTAGATTGACATGTTTAAAAGGACGCAGGAAGGAATTCGGCTTTCTTTTTTTTTGGTCATCCTGGGAAGTGATTCTATGGTGCCGCCTTACTTGACCCAATTCATCGTGCTGCTTTGAGGTGTGGTTCAAATATTCCTGCACTACAGTTTTCCTTCTTCTTCTCAACTTTCTTGTTACGCCGAAGATTCAGCAACTGTATATTCTGTACCAGGTCGTTCCAGGCAGCTGATTGGATACCACGCTGTGCAGAATAGTGGCAGTTTGTCCGTGCTTTAAGGGGCTTCCTGTGCGCTTCAGAGGAGTATCTTTTCTTATTAACCTTGCATAGTTTGAAGTTTTGACTTTTGCATTGTTTTATTGTATGTATAAGATCAGATGTCAGGTCAACCTCATGTTGTTATGTTATCACAACATATTTGATCTGGTTGAATGAAGATTCAATGCAAATGTCCCAGTGATGCATTGTGTGTTAAATACCTGCATCTTATAGCTGTCCAGCAGGCTGTCATATTGCTGGACTGAGACTTTGACCTGCTGGAGCTCGGACTGAGACAAGGCCAGCCGCTCCTCCACCGCAGACGATGTAGCCTGAAAGGAACACGCGTTATACCTTCACCCTGACCCTCCTAAGGACACATAAGCAGGGAGTCTGTGGGACGGACAGTGGGGACAGGAAAGGACATTTTGATCTCTGGCGTTTCACCCTGAGGGACTGCTTCTCCAGTTGGGCAGCAGTGGTCTCTGTGGTGAGTCCCTGCAAGGAGTCCAGCAGGGCCTCTCTCTCCGCTCGGCCTTTCTCCCCCGCGGTCTGCAGCTGCTGCGTCAGCTCTGCTATTCGGCTGCATCACACAACAACATCGGTCATATTTACATTTAGATGACAAGCGACTGTACACTGCTAAGAATGTTACATGGTTATGAAATATAACAAACAATGGGCCTGCCTGAAACTCAACATAATAACATCCAATGTGTATCATACAGGAACAACCAGCACAGCCGGCTTCAGCAGCGACATGACAGGTTTATGAGTAATTGTCTCACAACGTGGTACCCGGAGGCTTTAATGACCTTGTCTGTTGTCTGACTTTGTCAACAATCAATGTTGACTTAAAATGCTAATGGATATAATATAAATGGGTTAGTAAAATACAAAATAATAAATAAAGTCTAACTGGTTCATTATTTTTGCACATGTTTAGCACATCACCCACCAAACACACTTTTACGCTGCTCATAAAGACATGAACACCAGCTTTGATGCAACTCTTTGCTTACTCTATTGATGTCAGCCTCACATGGCTCGTGTGCAAGCAAGACAGCAAACATCTGGCTCCACAAGGAGCTCAGTGGCCAGACCGGCATCGCTGACACCCAACAGTCACGCCCCAAATGTCGCTCAGCGGCTCAGTCTGTACCCCTGTCGGTCTATACCAAACACCTGCAAGTACTGTGGCCAGAAAGCACACATGATCAGGGTCTCTCTGCAGAAGCACTGAGCGTAACTTCCTCCCGCGTACCAGCACGCGTTTTAATCTTCTGAAAGTGATGTTACAGATGAAACACATGTTGCTTTCGCCATGTGTATTTTCTTGTATTTAAGTAAGTGCCCATTTAAGGGTTTGAGACTGGGGTGTTCAATGTGAGCCAGTCGGGTCGTTGCTCTTAGCTATTCTTGTATGCGGATCTGATCATCAGCCGGAGCAGAGCTGGAGTTACCTGTTCAGCCATGACACTTCCGTCTCCAGTTTACTCCTGTCCTTCACCTCTTGAGCATGGTGACCCTTCCAGGACTCGGCTGCCGACAGCGCATCCACAACCTGCTTCTCCTGTTCATAGGAGGCAATCAAAGGTGCAGTGTTTCAAACAGAGCGAGAGAGAGATGAGGCATGGAGCTCTCTAACAGGTTACCTGGAACCACCAGTACCAAGAAGAAGAATTGAATGTCGTAGTAATTAAAGTGTTTCCTTTACATGGCCAGTGATCTCATTATTGACAAAGGCACAATGGATCATAGCGGCCTGTGCATTGTGTGTGTGTGTGTGTGAGTAATCAATGCAGGGCTGTGGTGCACTGTGCTCTGGGACGTGGCCCTACCAGGTCCAGTAGCTGGAGGCTCAACTGGCCAGCAGTGTCCTCGCCGCGCTGCGCTCGCTGCCTCTGGGCCCGCGTGGCCTGTTTCAGAGCCTCCCGGTCAGCAGCGGCCTGCTGCTTCAGCCTCACCAGCTGCTCCTTCAGATGCTCCATCACCCCCTTCCGCTGGCTGGCTGCTTGCTCCTGGTTCTGGACCAATGGAAAGCAGCACGCTTCATTTATCAACCACATAATCATCACGCAGACAACAGTGGATGAGAACGCTTGATGCCGCGACCCACAGATTACACGACAAACCTTTATTTGCACAGAGAGACGGTTGTTTTCAGCCTCTTTGCTCCGCAGCTGTCCTTGTAAATGCGCTCTGGTCGACTCCAGACTCTTGGACAAATCAGCTGCACTCTTTGCATTGTGCTGTGTTGCCAAAACAAAGTACAATTGATATCAGCGCTCCACAGAGCCGCAGTTACAGTCGAAAGGTGTCACAAATACTGTGCTGTCAGCACCTTTTCAGTGTCTATACGTTTGGAGAGTTGATTAACCTCGCTGTCCTTCTCTTGAAGTTTCACCACAAGATGCTGTAAAAGGAAGAAAAAAATGTATTTATAGAGCACATGTGATACATAGCGAGAGGGGGGCGGATTCCACTAAATACAATAATAATAAAACATGTAATGAACAAGATATTGTGGTAGATTTAGGTTGTATCCCGCTCACAGCATTGTCTGCCTCTGTGGCTGCCAGTCTCTGGAGCAATGCGTCCTTCTGCTCCGACCATCGGCGCGACTCCATCTGCCCAACCGCCGTCCACCACAGTGCCACAAACACACAAGGGAGGGAGTCAACGCGACTGATCTCGCGTTGCGGTTTGAGGACGCGTTACGCACAGTACCTGGGACGCGTGCTGCTCCCTGAGAAGGTGGCGCAGAGTTCGGTTTGTCGCTTCAAACGTCCCGAGTTTCTGTAGCAACAGCTCCTTCTGACGGTCCAAGGCCGAAGAGTCGGAGGCGCAGAGCTTCTTCACAGAGACAGACAGGGGACGAGGGAATAGGGTTACCGAACAACAAGGTGACATTTCATATCAGTGTTGACGTTTATGAAGGAACATGAGTGACACTCACGCCGCCAACAGACGCGCACAGCTTGGAAACCGTTTCCCGCAGGGCTGAGACTTGTTTGGCAGCTGCTGTCCCGTCCACCTCGGCCTCCACCAGCTTCCTGTGCAGAGCGTCTTTGTCTGTCTGCATGTCGTCCCCGTCGCATCTGCAAAGACACGGCGAATACAGACGGTCAGTGAGTACACATGCACATGGACCATGTAACCACGGTTACTGAGCGCATAATGTGATTCAATGACAAAAGAAATGTGTCCGCTGGTAACCAGGACTAACTAGTCTACTAGTCAGGAGGGCTAAAAGCTCATTTCTTCTGCCAATCCTTTTCCGTTACAGATCATGTAGAATGCATTTACAAAAGACGCCCAGCTGGGTAAAGAAAGGACTTCTGAGGTCAATCAATTTACTTTAAACAGAGTATACCAATCTCTGAGTGAAAGGACACACAATTGTAATAAATGTGTCCTGGTTCAAGTATCAAAAACAATGTGAAGCTTGAATTGGAGTCAAGTTGGGGGGCTCAATCACCATGGCAACCCAGGTGCCCGAGGCTTAAATGGCAAATTGTAAATCAACCACATCCATCCCTTAAAACACAACCTTCAACATCCATGGTGCCGTGATGAGACACATGATGAGTCACGTCATGAGACACGTCATGAGTCACGTCATGAGACACGTCATGAGTCACGTCATGAGACACGTCATGAGACACGTCATGAGTCACGTCATGAGACACGTCATGAGACACGTGATGAGACACGTGATGAGTCACGTCATGAGTCACGTGATGAGACACGTCATGAGACACGTCATGAGACACAACATGAGACACGTCACGAGTCACGTCACGAGACACGTCACGAGACACGTCACGAGACACGTCACGAGACACGTCACGAGACACGTCATGAGTCACGTCATGAGACACGTGATGAGACACGTGATGAGTCACGTGATGAGTCACGTGATGAGTCACGTGATGAGACACGTCATGAGTCACGTGATGAGACACGTCATGAGACACGTCATGAGACACGTGATGAGTCACGTGATGAGACACGTCATGAGTCACGTGATGAGACACGTCATGAGACACGTGATGAGACACGTCATGAGACACGTCATGAGACACGTCATGAGACACGTCATGAGACACGTCATGAGACACGTCATGAGACACGTCATGAGACACGTGATGAGACACGTCATGAGACACGTCATGAGTCACGTCATGAGTCACGTCATGAGACACGTGATGAGACACGTGATGAGACACGTGATGAGACACGTGATGAGTCACGTGATGAGACACGTCATGAGACACGTCATGAGACACGTCATGAGTCACGTCATGAGTCACGTCATGAGACACGTCATGAGTCACGTCATGAGACACGTCATGAGACACGTGTTGATTAAGGACAGCCCCTGCTGGAAGCCAGCATTCAGATCGATTTCCCCATCGAGTACCCGCTGCACCTCTAAATGTAGCTTCGGTTGTAACATGACGTGCACATTTAAGAGCATATTCTGCACACAGGGCTGTTACAGGAGATCTAAACCAAAGGGACACAACCCTGTCCCGCCTAGAAAAGCGCATTTCCAAAGAAATACACAAATCCTACAATTCCTGCATTTTCAACTGTGCACTTGTAACGTGTAAAACTGGAATTGGCTTTCAGAAACTGAGTGTTGTTCTTCTGGTCTTTATCGTGAAACCTCCAGCTGAATGCCACAAACCTAAAAACAAACACACACACACACACACATCCATAACTGCCCCCCCCCCCCCGCCTCATGTGAGGCACCACAGTGTTCAGTGGGATATTTGCCTGATGTGGTCGGTCTCCTCCAGCATCTTCTCCATGGATTGCCGTAGGTGTGTGTTCTCCCGCTCGGTCTCCTCCAGCTCCTTGGCCACTTCGGCCAGTTCCTCCTCCTGCTCGGCGATGACGCGCTGGGAGACACTCAGCCGCTCCGACTGACGCTCCAGCAGCTGCTCCTTCTTCCGCAGCTCCACCTGCACGCACACATTGCGTGGACGCGTGGAATAATACTATTAAAAACATGAAGTAAACCCCAAAGCTGAAGTGGTCTTCATGCTGTGAGAGGCCGTGCGTCCCATTCAGAATGGGGTTGCACATCGATTACACATCGTGTTGTTGTAGAATCTACACAGCTTTCTTGTAAGTGTCAACCGTAACCTTTATACATAATAAGGTGTGCAATTTCTCACTTTCTCATTCCTCAATGTCGCTCTAAAAAAATCGTTGAAAAATCTCTGCGATAAGGGTCTGTTTGGAGGGAGAGAAAATATATTGTGGAAATTAGATTTTATCTTGATTTCTAAGCAATTTAGATTCCAAGCATTTCATCACCTCGTCAATATTGGTTATTTTCTTTGTAGAATGAATTGCCAATCTGGTACATTTAATGCATCTTAAAGCGAAAGTACCCCAACGTGCTAAAAGGGAAGAGACCCGTTCACATAATGATACCAGTGTTCCCCTCAATAAAATGTAGCTAAACTTTAAATGTTATTCAGTTCAACTCCTGAAAAGTTAACATATAACGGCAGCACCAGCATCGTCACTCGTATCGTTAGAACTCAGCCTGCTACAGATCTGAGAGGTGAACAAACAGGGTTATTATTCCTCATTTTAGACGTAGAAGCAAGAGACATCTTCTAGTGACATACGGTCAGGATTGATCAAGCAGATACGAAGAAATAGGGACTTTTAGTACCAAGCGTGTGGTTTGATTGGCTCATTTTTTAAACTAGCATTGACACTAGATTGACTTGATTAGATTTCCCATCATGCCACTGGGTACATTTTATCAGCATGGCGATGTGTCCATCTGTTGATGACGTCGTCTGCTCCCTTCACAGAAGATGATAAACTCCTCATGTTGAAATGAAAGTTCAGTTCAATAGATTTCTTACATTAGAATAATAATCCCAATAAAATGAACAATGAAAACAAAAATCTCTTTCAGCCTTTAAGTCCAGTGGGGACTCGATGAGGAAAAGGACGATGCAGAAGAGAATCTGACCTCGTTCTTCAGAGAGCTGACTTCAGTCAGTAAGCTGTCAATCTTCCTCTCATACTGGCTGATTCGTCCGTGCAGCCCTTCTTCTCCTTCCTCCTCTGATGTGAGGTCAGCTAGTCGCAGCACAGACTGGGAATGTTCAGGGAGGGGTTGTGCGATCTCAAGGCAGTGTGTTGGCCCCTTTGGTTCAAATGACACGTTAACCGGATGAGCTCTTTCACAATCCTGAGACTAAAACAATCGGAATAACAGAGGAAAACGGCGGATGGGATTTGGATGTACATCTCCTCTAAATTGCGTTACCTCCCACTTGTATGACGTGTCCCGTACCGAGGCCTTCCCTGGTGGTATCCATGGCACCCGAGTTTTGACCTTGGCTGTGGGGTGGAGGTCAGCTCTGTCGACCTTGGTCTTCCCCTTAAAACACACGTGTGCAGCAACATGTCATCGTCACCCGTTAGGCCTTCATGCTGCGTCAGAACTACATCCTATGAGAACAGGTGTCGATTTTCAAGAAGACAAAACATTCCTATCAGGCAATGAAAAGAGAGATTAATATCAAAAAGATAATATTAAAAACGTGCACATGTACAGTAAAAACCAAAGAGATCCCTTTTAGAGACACATTGATAGATCTCGGACCTGACTCGTCCTCTTGCTCTTCACGTGCACGTGGACCGGAGTGTCTTCGTCGATGTGCAAATGGATTGGAGGAGAACTTGAGCGAGTTCTCATGGCTTTCCTCTGTGAGACACAATGGTTTAGTATTTCAGCTCTCATACACATGTACAACAGTCATTCTTGTTGAGCCGATGAGTTCTGAGGAGTTAGCATGAAATCCTGCACCACACAGTAAATCACTTACTATAAACAAACTATATATATATATATATATATATATATATATATATATATATATATATATATATATATATGCACACTCGATATATGGACAATAGACATGTGGATGATGGATTGTGTGTATATTAGACATGTGGATGATGGATTGTGTGTATATTAGACATGTGGATGATGGATTGTGTGTATATTAGACATGTGGATGATGGATTGTGTGTATACTAGACATGCGGATGATGGTGGTGACGCTGTCAGTCTAACGCTTATCACAAGACAACATCACTTGAACAAGAAATAACATCAATGTAATGTCCTACGTTAGCCTGACAGTAGCATTAGCTTGATAACCGACAGTAGCCGTGCTAGCTCTTCAATTGAGAAACAAATTATCTTTCTTACCATATGAAAAACCAAACGATGTTCATCAAGACTGGAAAGTAGGTTTCATTGAAGGAAGCTCGGGGTTTATTTAGATGCAGAATCAGTAACGCGAGGTTTACAAGGAAAGACTGCTGGCTTGAAGACTTGGATGAACCTCAACAGGTAGTAGTGACGCTAACGCCTCCCTGGTTGGTCAGTTCAAAGCACGTGACTCCTTTCCCTAACAGTGATTGGACAAGGCTCGACGTTTTAGCGTCACTTAGCAACTAAATCAACTCAACTCGCTGCGTGCAGTCGCAGCAGATACTACAAACGAACAATTACGTATTGAGCTGCAAACCAAGAACAAAGGTCCACGTCTTATTTTTAAAAGCCTTTTATCTGTTTGGGAGCACTTTCTGTTAGAATACTTCGTGGATTAAGTCCCCTCGTAGACGTGTCATTGAGCTTCGTGGCGCAGTATCTCGCGTGGCCACTGGAGGGCAGTAAATCCCCTGCAGACGCACCGCCGTTAAATTGTGTTCTCTTTGGACTCCACCTTAAAAAGTTAATGAAAGTTTTGAAACTACTGTTAAAAATGCAAGTTAATGATGCACTCTTCATCATATGTAAGTTAGTTTTATTGTTACATGTTAAAGTTGCCATGGCAATCTCAATGTAACACATGTATATCCCTC
Organism: Gasterosteus aculeatus; assembly: GCF_964276395.1. Taxonomy (NCBI): domain Eukaryota; kingdom Metazoa; phylum Chordata; class Actinopteri; order Perciformes; family Gasterosteidae; genus Gasterosteus; species Gasterosteus aculeatus. The sequence continues at coordinate 16,081,152 of NC_135702.1, forward strand.
CCAGTCCCACAATAAAGACACATCAGTTGTTTTATGAAGCCACATTTATCTTTTTCTTTATTGGCTCCATCTGGCAACACAGAAAAGACAACAAAAGAAACACCATCTGATACAATAATTGATCTCAATCACTGTTAAGATGGGAAAGCAAGAGCACATCAGTCTTTGGCACTTTCTATTCTAAACAAACATGCTGCCCACAATGAAAAATCATCTGTGCACTTTTTCTTTTTTAAACTTATGTTTTGAAAATACATTTGACACAGACTGAAAATCAAAACAAGCAGGTCACAAGTGTTGCTGTAAAGGAAGGCTTCACCATTCTTTTGGACATGTTTTAGAGTATAAAAAGGTAGAAATGACTCCTGCATATCTGGCGAGAAAACAGGATTGATCAGTCGGCAGTTATTGAGTTGTGTTCCCAAGAGGTGTCACCATGCTTCTCCGTGGATGTGGCTCCGTTATACTGAGCAGTGGGTTTTGTGCTTGCGGCATGTCAAAAACATGTATTCATTAGATCTTGTGCTGGTAGAACGTAATACTGATTATGTCTCACACCCGTAAGACGGTCTCAAAATCCTCCCTGTTATGTACTCCAATTTTCTCTGCTTCTTCTGTGCATCTTCATGGTATAAATGTTGGACTATGTGCACTGTAGCATCCTTAGAAAAAAAGAAAAAAGCTGCTGTTAAGGGATTATGTTTTGTGAAGCAGAGGTTTTCTGACGGGAAACTTTGTTGCAGCTGGTCGAAACAACTGGTTAAACTGTTCATCTCATCTTATCCTGGACCGGTCGGCGTGGGAATAAGTAAAGGCAGAAACCCCCAATGTGGGTCAGGTAAAGGGGACGTAATCATTTGAAATCCCAATTCTCAAAAACAAAAACAGGCTTCAAACCAGATCAGTTTCCATACAACAAGGATCTAGTACACAGCAGCAGTTTGTAAACTCCTTTCAGCGCGTGTGGGCTTTTAACCGGATTGTTAGTGTGCATTTATAGTACGGCATGAACTCCGCGTGATCTACATGAGACCTTCAGCTGCAATGCACAGAGGATCTATCGTGTGGTCCACACAGGTATCTCCTTAATCTCCTTTGCACAGAATCATAGTATATTTACAAAAGGAGGCTGTTTTATACAAGTCAATAAGTCGTTAATCTCTCGGTGGTCTGAGTTATCTGGTTATCTGGTCAGCAAAGGTTAGTGTCTCGCTTACGTCGACGTCGCGGTAAATATCCGTTTCCACAACTTCATCACACAAATGATGCCTTTCAAACGTCTTCATATTTAGTTCACACGAGTTATCTTTTTTATTTTTTTATTTTAAAAGAACTTCTCAGCTTCCTAGTGGAAACTAAACAAGCCGAGCCGATACACCGTCCAAATGACGTGGAGCAGGAAACTGCCAGACTCAACCGACGCACGCAAACAGACTCAACATGCTAAAAGTTCTTTGAATTTGACCGGTGTCACTTCACTGTTGGGCTTCTTTTCAATGAAGTAATGCTTAACGGTGCCATCGGGCCACAGACGTGATGCTCTCATGGATCTGAAGGGACACGGTGCAACAGGTTGTCGCAACATTTCTTTTTCAGACTCCTTCTATGCGAGCTATTCTTCTATGCGAGCATACAGAACATTAGTGTGAGGTGAACTCTAACGTGAGCACCGTCTCAGAGCACCACTGGCTAGCAGGCAAACGTGTGCGTGTGATGTGAACATGGGGATCGCTGCCCATTCAACAGTTTTTGGAAATCAGCAAACATGTTTGACACATTTCAAGTTGAGGCTGTTAAAAACAGCGACGGCTGATGACCAGTTGCTTTAAGAAAATGTTTGAAATCACCGACTCCTCCGAGTAAAAAAGAAGGTCACCAGTGTGAAGGGCTGGCATGAGGAACGCTCACATGGAAGGGTTATTCTCACAGCACGACGACGAGATCAGAACAATATTAAACTCCAAAAAGTGCAAACCTACAATATCTTAATCATCATAACACGGGGGGGGGGGGGGGGGGGGAGGTGGAAGTGGATCACAATGAGAAATGAAGTGTAGAAACGGCTCATTTTACCAAACAGATGTAAAATTGAGAAAAGCGGAACTCGGCCTGTGCAAGTCCTTGGAAAGTTGGAATGTCGCACATTTAAAAAAAAAAAAATGACCAAAGAACAAAGTGGCCTCATTAACGGCTCTTCCTTAGGGGACCAGTGTGTAACACCAAGGGGCCGCGCTGGCAGGAGCGACCCTCATATTCCTCACGTGTGGGAATAATGAGGTTCTGCACAGCCAGCAGGTCCTCCTCTCAAGGGTCCACCATGTTTCTACGCAGGTCTCCATTCGGGGGACTACACCACCGAATCCTACACACTGCTCCTCTAAGTTCAACTTCATATTTCATCACACATTTTATAGACTTACTAAATACCCAACAAACATTTGTGCCAACACATTGCTCCATATCATCAGTACACGAACCGTAACAATGTCAATAAAAACTACTAACACAAAAACAAAATTCAAAAAGCTTGAAGCGTCACTTCATTCCGAACAATCCACAAACGGTGAACTACAGTTTGATGTTTATTGTTCTTGCCTGTGTGCAGTATCAAGGTCTCGATCAGACTGTCGGCCCGAAGCTGGTTTTTGCATTTCTAGAATGTATCCAGATTGGTTTTAGAAGATTCGACAGCTTAAAAAAAAGAAAACCCACATGCAATACAGTTTTTTTTTCAAGTGAGGTTGCAAAAACATCCGCAGGTGATTTGAAATGCATTTCTACATCTGCATCTCTGCTCCCATCAGATTCTGACTGTGGAAGTAGAAGTCCGATCTGACGCCCCGCTCGTGACGGTGCCGCCTGGATGCCGCCCGACCAGCGCGCATCTGCTGGCTTTTTGGATCGACGGTACGAGTGGAACCCGAGGAGCCGACGCGCGAGGAAGCCAACCGTGTTCCACGCCACGAACGGAATAAAAGCGCCCAGCATTTAAGGTTACGGAGGTGCGTCACTTGAGGGCTAACCGAAGGATGAGGCGTGCGAGTGTGCCGACCACGCGGCCTCCCTTCACCTCCTCTGTCGCATACTGTGTCGTCTTCATTTGCTTACAAACAAGTACAGGTACGGGCCCATGCAACACATGCACCGGCTCCATCTACTAGCCAACCATTTCAAATCGACGAGCCTTTCAGAGACTCACAGCGCGATAAAAAAAACAACTACATGGATACATTTCTTGCCCTTTTGCATGCAAATACAGCACAGTGATATGGGAAAGCAACGAGGGCTAAACAACGGACAATAGAAGCTATTATACGGATCGCTGGTTTGTGATACTTTTTCAAAGTGATGAGGACACTCGACAGAACATGACCTCATGCACCTGAACCTGCTACGAGTCAAGCTTTTATATACAGCCAGTAACTGCACAACGTTACCGGCGAACCCCAGTAGCGTCAGCTTCTAAGCCAGCAGGCGATGTACTAACATCGTACACATTGTTCCAATGTAGTGATGCAGCCAAGGCTTTTGCCTTCATACACAGAGATACAGTCACGACTGGAAGATACTCAGGCTTCTTCAATTCTCCATATTTTAGGCGAACGCAACCTTCCCTCTAATAACAAAAATAAATCATATTTTTTTTGCAACGCAAAACCAAGGCGGCTAATAATTCTGTGAGCTTAAAGTAAGAGGCTGCAGGTTCTAACCCCACATCGGGATGTGGATCGGGGGGTCTGGGTTTACTCTCAGGCACAACATGCGGATTATATTTTAAATGTTGCCCAACATTTGCTTCCACAAGTTCAGTAAAATGTGTGACGTGAGCTTCTATGTTCTGAATAAGTTATTCCATTACCTGGAAAAACAAAAGAAGGAAAAGGGTGAGGGCCCAGGCAGCAGAGTCTGTATGTACACAAGCCATTTGGCCCCGAGCAAAGATGCTAGTATGCTTCCAGTGAATCATCCCAAAATAGACTCTGCACGTCCAGCATAGTTGCCAGCTCCAAGATATGCTTCTGTAGAAGGCTGTTCTCCACCGTGTCCTGCTTAGGGAGCTCAGGGTACGACTCCGGGAAGCTCTGGGACTCCTGCAGACACAAAGACCTCAAGTATCAGCACGCGTTTCAGTGTGGACGGAGGCCGATGGGTTAATTATGCGGCCCGCTAGGTAAAATACAAGAGCACATATGCACTCCAGTGTTTGTCCTATATTCACAGTGGGATGCTGGTCAGCCAACCTGCTTGCAGGTGTGTCACCAGTAGCAGCTCCATTGGCGTGGTGCAGTGGACTGTAATCTCCCTGAATAGATGCTCTGAAGTGTGCATCAAGTACATTGTGTGTTGGCATCTCCACAAGTGGGACGCGCTTTGTGTGTAATGTGCCCGATGGTGCGTGAGTGCACATTAAAGAGAACGGGCCTGTGCGCTGGGCTCTTATGCTAGATTTCTGCAATTGAAATGAACACGGCAACGTTTCGCAGGGAAACCACTGACGCAGGGACTCACCCGGAAGACTTTATGCAGTCTGAGTGCAGCTGAGCAGAACACAAAGCGGATCAGCAGCTGCCGGAGGAACTCGTCGCCAAAGAATTGCAAAAAGGCTTGATCTGAAAAAGCACAACGGTTTAGTGGGTTTTTGCCTTTTTCTCCATTTCTGCCACAACCAAGGACCACTGGAACGTCGAGAGAGTATCTTCTCTTAAACGCTCTTGTTGTCACATACATTACACACATGCAGGTGGAACTCTCTACATTTAAACACTCCTAAAACTATCACAATATCAGATTTGCCACCTTAGTATTTTTTTTTTAATCTTATATTGGAACAGCCCAGGAAACAAAAGAGATATTTGCTCCCACATTATGAAAGCTGACAGTACCCAAGGATGCAACCGCCTGCTCTCAATGGCACAAGCGAAGAGGCAGCTAGCTATATGAGCAGCAAAACCTCGCTCACTACTGCTTCGTTGTGTTCTGCAACATCTATGTTGGTCACGGAGTCCCACAAGGTCCTGTGCTCGGACCGATTTTATTTATCCCCTATATGCTTCCTGGATGACCAGCAACTTTCTGACAACGCAGATGTTATTCTATTAGAGCGCTGATGGAATTCCTCTGGGTGGAATTGCTCTGTAATCCAGTAGCACTGTAATATTGTAGTCATTGTAAATCAGGCACTTCCCGTCTCAAAGTGATACAAAATAACTAGTTAATGCGTTTGTTACTTCTAAACTAGATAACTGCTCCGAAAAATCTCTTGCGCCTCTCAAGATGATTCAGGATGCTGCAGCACGTGTTTTAACACAAACTAAGAAAAGGGACGATATTACTCCTGTATTAGCTTCTCTGCACTGGCTCCACTATTTGAATCATCTCTGTCGTACAGCTTTCACGTGGTTCATTCTGTACACGTGACCCCCCGTTGCAATCGCTCCATCCAAGGAGACGGATCCTCTGCCGTTCGCACTAAGGTTTCTTCCCCTTTTCTCCCCTTTGCAGGGTTTCAGGACAGAGGAGGTCGCATGTGTGCAGACTGTAAAGCCCTCTGAGGCAAATGTGCGACTTTGGGCTACACAAAATAAAATGAATTGAATTCCAGATGAGGTCATCAAGTGCCCTTCCCGCCGCAAGGTGCAGACGGGGGTACTCCTGTTAACTACTCCCACCACCTAGACTGACCTGACTGACCCCGTGTTTCATTTGAAAAACGTCAAGTAAATTAATAAAAATACCAAGACATATACAATATTTCATGACCATGAACTCTGTCCTGTAATGTCTGCCATTATGTCACGGAAATGAACAGATGTGCTACCTATAGTCCGTGACTGAGTAATCATCTGCCCAATGTCCCGGTAGACTTTCAGGAGAAACTCTTGAGCCCTTTCCCACAGGCCTCGCTGCACGCTGCTCAGTCCGCACACAGAGGAGAAGGCCAAGAGGGGACTGTAGAGGAACAGCGTGAAGAGACTCCCACGCTGGGACTGATCTGAGGTAAGATCAGAAGGGATGACGGGTGAGAGCATAAACACATGTTATACAACAGGCAGCGGGAGCCCACCGTAAAATTCAAACCAATTGGACATTTTAAAACCCAAATAAATAGGTTGACTGATAAAAACTGATTCATAAATCAGTTTGCATTTAAATCTATGTAAAACTTCCAGCTAATAGATGCAACCTTTCGTTAAAGCATAAGCGTTTCATACAGTTATTATCAATGAATCTCATAAGTAGACCTGAACCAACCAATGAACTATTGATCTACAGTAACACACACACACACACACACACACCTTGAACACTCTTGGGATACACTGCAGGGGACAGCAGGCACACCAGAGGCTGCCCAAACAGATTCGTGAAATGCTAATAAAAGGACAGAAAAGGTCACATTAGTTAGAAGAGTGATCATATGATAAACACATGTGAGGCTTTTGGGAATGTACGCAGGGAGTATATCGTGTTAAACCCTTAAGAGCCTCCTCGTTGCCGAGGGACGAGGGGCCTTGTGGGGCCGTAGCCGCCGCGCACGGCAAAACAACACGTAGGTGATGCTTGGAAAATGTGTCAAGAGGTACTAGCACATGTAAGTGGGAGAGAATCAAGTCATTTTTCAAAGTAAAATGTTTAGAAAAAGATATATTTTTCTTTCTTTTTCTCTGCAGCCCGCGGACCGGTACCACTAGTGTAGAGAACAAGTTCTGACGTTCAAACAAATCCTGTCTTCTGGTTCGTATTTCTTCTTTATTTTTTATAAATGATTTATTGTTGGGACAGCTGAGGTCCCATTTAACCAAAATATACATGTTTTTGTACACTGTATTTACAAAAAATAATAATTACAACCTTGTGCACTTTCTAAAGATTTTTTGCACTGTGAATCTTCACCGGCAACTGTTTTTGAATAACGGGTTGGATTTATGCTTTTTTGTTTTTGATTCATCGATTAATAAAGATAATCGTTAGTTGCAGCCCTAGATAAGATTTCCTCATGAAGTGTCAATTGCACTGAATTTAAAATTGTGTGTGTTAGTTGAGATTTGACTGAATTGACCTTAATCGCCTCTGTGAGCAGAGGTCATCCAAAGCTGCCTCTCTGCCCCTCACAGGTTGACAACTTGTCACAGATGGGTTTGTCAGGTAAGTGAAGTATTGGCATACCTTGTAGGCTGCGCTGTTTGAAGAATCTACAATGACAAAGAGCGGCTTCCGGGTGAATGGGAATAAATCCCCTGGGTGAAGGCTGCAAGATGAAGGACAAGTACGTCAGGAAGTCACATTTATGTCCAACAAGCCTCCAGTGAGCTGGAGATTCTAAGCTTGTCACACAAACACAGTTATATGAATAAAATACATCTGACGAATCAATAATCACCAGTGCATTTCTTTCTGGGCCTGATTCCTCTTCTGTACCGTCTCTCCGTTCACCACGTCTCGATTTGTATTTGTGAGAACTCCTCCAAAATCGTATGGTCCTGCAGGAAATGGTCAAAGATTAATTGGTTCAACTTGAGTAGACGTGATGATATATAAATCGTACATTTCCCTGCTACTCTACATTACAGTGGTCGGCCTAGTTTGTGTTTGCTTCTAAAAGAGAGGATGTTGCTGCATTAGGGGCACCAAACAAAGTGGTCTACCAGACACATGTGTAAGCACTACGACTCTGGAGAGAGATTGTAATTATCTGTGCACCTTTAACTATAATAATTAGGGGGCTGTCAATCAGATTATTAAAAATTAACAAATGAATCTCACATTTTGAAATGTATTAATCTCGATTAATGGCGATTAATGAATGTTGTTGTTACAATGTTGTTAATGAATGTTTGTTTTTCTTCAAAAGACTAACGTTAAATCTTAAAGTAATGTGTAACTCATTGCACTTTTCTCTCAACTCGCCATAATTGTGCCAACAATCTCCCCACATTTAGCCAGAACGTTTCAAACCACGGTGTTTTAGGTCTTTAAGTCTGCAGAGGACCAGTGTGGTGGTCCTCTGCAGACTGTGTGCCGCGCCGAGTAACGTTAGATGTTGAGATGGAAGCAACCTAGCAGCTAGCTTAGCCTAGCTTAGCCAGTGCTTTAAGTGGTGCCTCCTGTTTGACATGTGGAGTTCACAGCAGTTCACAGTTCTCTGCTGTATGTCGCACCACTGTTTGTTTTACTTGATGTAACCGACAGCAGCTGGCGGCCGTTCCGTTTCCGCGGCCAACTTCCGGTTTGCTTCCGGTCCCGGAAGTAAACAAACTATGGTTTAAATATATTTTTTTGCATTAATCTTGGCCACATTAATTGCATTAATCGCATAGATTAATGCGTTTATGTTGACAGCCCGAATATAGAATTTTCTTGTAAGAACTAACGTTGGTTATTACATTGACGTACCCTTTTTAAACATTGAATACTCTACATAACTATTGTCCACATCAAAGATATTAAATTCCAAATGTCAAGGCACCTTTTTATAGTCTGTTAACAACGGTTAAAGATTTGCGAGCTTTTGCTCAACAAAGCTAACCGTGCGGCAGGAGCACCTGCTTTGCTTTGCTTTACACTTCCTCCCTTTCTTATCCAATACATTACATTACTAGTTTCATCGGCTGGTCTTAGTTATGTCTTTATTACCTAAATGTTTGAGACGGCTTCGATTTGGCATCTCGGTTTGAGATGGAGCAAGAACATCCAGTTATGTGGTTATAGTTATAATATCACTGATCTTCACTGACTGAGTCCAGTTGAAGTCTAAATGAAATGAATGATCATTATGAGTGAAGGGGACAATCATTTAACATTATCAGCGATGGAATTGCCTGCTTGTCCAACGGACGTGCTTCACGCAGGTGAGCAGGGATTTTTAGATTCAACCGGCCTGGTTTGAAAGTAGACAATCCTTTTTCATAAAAAGTCCATATGATATTAAGAAGAAAATGTGGGGTGTGACATTGACATCGTACCTTCATAATCTGAATTGCCAGTAGGAAAGACTCCCGTCGCCGACAGGTAAACAAGCAGAACGCTGTTGGCAGGCAACTCCTGAGAAGAAGAAGATGCTTACGTCAAGTTCTTAGATGAAGGCAGAAGAGGGAATAGTGGGCAAGGGGTGCGGAGAAGCTCCAACAAAATATTATTTGGATTTTGTATAACATCAACACTATGAATTTCTTACTTAAAAACTTAAAACTTAAAGTTGAAAACTGACCTTAAAAGAGGCAGACAAGAAGGTAAAAAGCTGGCTGAATGTGGGTTTGTACAGCAAATACTTGTGAGGGTTCTCTCTTTTAGCCGGCTTCTCATTGGGTTCCTGTGGAAAGATAAAGTATTACTAATTCACATAAATACACAAACATACACACCGTGCCGTGAAAAAGTATTTGTGCCCTTCCTGGTTTCCGATTTGTCACAATAAAATGTTTCAGATCATTAAAGTGATTTTTATATTAGACAAAGATAACCCAACTAAATTAATGCAGTTTTCAAAGATTATTTAATTTATTATTATCATTATGTATTATCCAAACCTCCCTGGCTCTATGTGAAAAGGGCATTGCCTCCTAACCCTAAAAACTCCCTTAATAATAATAATAATAATAATTGTACATTTATGAAATGACCCCGCCCAACTGCATGCTGGGTGCGGCTCGCCCGCTATTATACAACAAGAAGAAACTCTGTTGCTGCATGAAAACACAGAAAAGAGCCATACAGGAGGAACAAGGAGAGACAACAACACAACTTGTGCCCAAGAGAGGAGCTGTGTCTTTCAAGTTAGACCAGAGAAAGATTTTGGCGTCAATGGATCAACGCTGCGGCTTCTTTTGCGGGTTTTATGAAATGTCGTGTTACTTTGACACCAGATGTAGCAGGACACACGCCTTCCAAAAATGTGGTCTCGCCAGTCCACAGAATATTTGCCCGAAAGTCTCGGAGATCATCAAGATGTTTTTTTGGCCTTTGTGTTGTTGTTGGTGAAGAGTGGCCAGTCTCTTTCTTATTGTAAGTCATGACCTCTGACCTTAACTGGGGCAATTACTCTTTTCACATCGGGCCATGTAGGCTTTTTTAACCTTAACGTATGAAATTACAAATATTTAACTGCAGCTGTGTAAAGGGAATACTGCTGTTAAAAAACAGCACTAATACGAGTGCACAATACACCACATTTTAATTCATTATTACATTTTGCGCATTTGCTTTTAATCACATAGATTCTTGCGTAAGTAATCGTGATACAAAGTTATAAACGTTGCCCAGCAATAGTAAAATCCATATTTCGCCGGGGACATTTAATCACGAGTCTTCGAACGTGACTCACCAGCGTTCCCTGCTTGGACGGCTGCATCGCCAGGTTCACCGGTTCCCTCTCCAAAGCTTGAAGCATGCGGAACATGTCGATGGTCAACTCGCTGAACTTCACCTGGAAAGGGAACAGACGTGACCTCAGCATCGGGAGGATTGTCATTGAGGCGGAGCGCTTTTACAAGGCTTAGTTTTTGAAGTGCACATTTCATGCAGGTGGACAAAGACAAAGCTGAGCTGCCATAATGAGAACTGTGCGAAGACTATATAGAAAAAAACATCTCCATATCCGTTTAGGGATTTAAGGTTTTTGGTCTTCGACTACTAGCAGCACCTCCCAAAGCCGCAGCTCCACATGCTTCACCTCATTCTAAACAAGTATAAGATATTTAATTAAATGTTTACTTTAAAAGGTCATTTCTGTTCTGTCTTTAAAAGGTTTACAACTGAATTCACTGAACAGACCAATCAACTGACGGCGCCAAAAGAAAAACAAAGCGATTGAGTAGGAAACGTCCTTTGGAACGGTGAGCAACAGTAGGACGTGACAGTGTTAAGTGTTGAAACGGTGTGAGATGAAGCAGTGTTTCCCCTCCGTCTGCAGCTTTTGGGGGAGAGGGGGGGAGTGTGTGTGTGTCAAAGTGTGTAACGGAATTAGTGGGTTAAAACCTGGTTGTTACAGTTGCCGATGATTAGTGCATCTGCAAGGACGAGCTGGCCAACCACCATGCCTTGTTCCAGGGGAGGCACGCTTCCCTCCTGCAGACGGTTGCTGGTGACGACAACAGAATTGTTGTCATTCAGAACCACCACCGGATCTGCCTGTTTCACAAAGAGAGGCAAACCACAGAGGGACACAGGCGATGAGACAATGACACACCTGCCAGGGGGGGCATATGAGCTCCCTGCTCTCAGTTCAGGAAGAGCTGAACTTTCACAAAGTTATGGGCCGTCACCTTCTTTCTATATCACACGTCAAGGCCTCGGTGGACGATCCAATCACACAGATTTGCAACTAGCATCACGGACAATGATCTAGAGGACAAGCGTGTTACATATTAAGGCTTCGTTACCTCCACAAAAGCCGCCACTTCCTGGAGAACCAGGTTCCATTCCAGTTGGTCCTCCGTGTTGAATCGCTGTGTGTAATCTTCGATTTCATCAGATAACTCCTGCAAGTAGCAAACAGACGCGAGGTTCCATATAGATCCGTGCACAGTTCAAAATACACTTTTTTCAATTCATAAAATCAGATTCATACAGATTGTAGGAGGCCGGCTAACTTTGCCCAGTATTGTGAAAAGGGGAAATGGGAAGTTGTGTGTGTGTGTGAAGGCAGCGCGTTCATTGAGTATTCTCAGGTCATACAAGTACTTTTCTTCATCCACTTGTCAAAGAGCTGCTCACGCTGGATCATAAATTGGGGTTGGAGGCAATGGAGGTTCTAGTTTCAGCACTACTGGTCACAACAGTGTCTAAGCCGGATTTAAAAAAAGACAAAGAAAGGTCCAAACACAAGACACAAGTTCTTCTAGTGTGTCTCCGTCACTAAGGTCCGTCTCTTCTCTGCAATGGTACCGACGCGCCAGTCAGCTCCAATTCCAGTATGGTGGGACATGAAAATTAGGACGTGTACATAGATCCGTGCTTTTGGTCAATGGACCTCTGGACAAACAGAGAAGTAAACTTCTTTGAAACGCTCAAACTGCTCCAATAACTCTGACGGTAAATACTGAACAAATGAGGCACAAGGATAATTGTTAATCGACATGTCAGAAATATGCAGGTGATGATGTTTGGTGCAGGTCAACCCCAATCTCACTTCCCCACATCGAGCAGGAGATGATGCCGTGTTGCTGGAGGACGTTACGGTGTCATGCTCCTCAAACCAGAGGGCAAAGAGATCGCTCTGCATACTTACAGAACGAGAATTCCATACCTTCACCAGAACTTTGACCAGGTCCATCTTGTTCAGCAGCAAACAGACGACTATGTAGCGAGCATAATAACGAAGCTTCTTCACCACTAATTCTGGCCTGGTGAGAGATGAGAGAGGACAATATGAAGGTTTGGATCCCGACGGGCAAATCAACTGATCGTCTTACTTTGCTTGCTCCTGTCTGTGGCTGACAGATGTAAAGAATAAGACCAATGATGTTCAAGTTGTTGTTTTTAGTGATATCATACGTTATCAACGAATCCCAAATCAACAACAATGTATCTACTAAATAGCTATTTAGAAAAGTGTTGTGTTTGCATGAAAGCTTCACAGAATCCACTACAATACACGCAAGCCGACGTCGGGCTTCATGGTCAGATGAGGTTTAATCCACTGCCGAAAATAGTCCCCAACGAACACAATGTGTCCTGTTTGATTAACATACACTAAAAACCATAAGAACTGAGAGATGTGCTTTGGCGGGATTGGTTGACAATAAACAAACATATAGAATATAACCAATGTTTTCCTTGTCTGCACACGTCAGTGATCTTGGGGTTAAGAAAAGGGATATTCAGCACAAAAACTTTTAAAAGAGTGAAAGGTGAATTATACACCAAGCAACATTTCCCTAAAGACATTAGTGGAAGTTACCTGTCCTCTTTGTTGACCTGAAAGTAGTAGGAGCGCTGGCGGATGGCGGAGTAGAAGGAAAAGGCCTCGTTCAGGTAACTTGTTTCTGAGGTCCGAAGGCTGTGAGTCGGGGGCAGAAAGCAGAGGGCTGTTACAGCGGCGTGGAAGGACAGATGAACGGCTCCACACACAGAGGCTGCTCCTCCTGAAGCTCATGCAACTACAACGTCAACACTTCATTTATGTCCACCTGTTTAAATCAACATCAATGAATCAGACATTTTCTCAGCAAAGCAAGCGCTTCAATTCGGTTCTAAAGTAGATGAATGTATCCTTCAGTGAAATAAAGTGCCCTAAAGCTTTCTCTTAGATTTGATTTGCTCAGGTTTTTGGATGACTAACCGACTTTTCTAAAGGTTTCCCCTCAACACATATATTGCGTACTCATTGCGTACTCATTGCCTAATATTTACCCTGCTGGGATCCAGACGTATAAAAGTTATAAAAGTATGGAATGGTCTGCCTACACTGAAAAAGGCTCTGTGCCCTATCTGCATTTTGAATAACTATTTGAATTGTATTTAAACAACTGTGATGGAGAACCGATCATGACATAATGTATTCATAATAATAATAATTGATAGCAGAGATACAGTTTGACTTACTAGTAGTGGTAGTAAAGCTGTCCAATTTTGGATGCAACTTCCCCAATCTGCCATCTCCTCAAGCCGTAGCGACTGTCCAGGACCTGCCTGTCAGCAAACACATGATACTGACATCACTCACACGGAACATCTGCGACCGTCGTGTGCAAGTTAATCAAATAAGAGACTTCTACTACGTCACAGTTTGTCCTCATTGGGATTCGTTTCCACCCTGTTCAATGCGAATACAGCCAACAAGTGTATGTTTGATGTTTTGATGATGTTTGAACTCGTTGTGATGAATCAGCACACACACACACACACACACACACACACACACATGAAACACGGCACCGTCGTCCCACCGAACCCCAACCGGGAAAACAAGAAGAGGTGGAAGTAACCTGTGCTGCTGCTGGAATTTCCACAGCTTGGTGTAGACGTCAAACGTGCGTCCGAAGTAGGACTGCCACTGCTTGTGTCCGTACTGAGGCAGGTCTCTGCAGCAAAGGACACACACGCCTTCTCATCATCGTCTCGTCACCTTTCACACACCAGACACACTTCGAAGGTAAAGTCACAAGTTATGCAGACGGCGGAATTCTATCATCTCTGTGTGAACATTTCATTTGACAGTTTGTCCGTAAGGCTTTTTTTTTATGATGAAATTGATTTCTGTGGAAGTGCCCCCCCCAGGAGAAGGGTCTCAAACGGTTGCTTTCTTCTCACCAAACCGCTCACAGTTGCATCAAAGAGCAGTAGATCCTCACATTAAAAAGCTGCGACGTGTGAATGTTTAGAACATTTTCGACTGACGGGCTGTGAACACTGTTCCTAAGATGTAACTTTCTGTTATGCAAGAAATACAACTGATTACGGGCCCATTATTATAGACCTGAATTAAGGATGTGAATGATTCCTAACACTAACTCACGGGGGAAGACCTGTATCGGCAAATGTGAACACGATTTATTGCAATAAAACCGTGTGAGGAAATGAAGCTCTATTTAACCCATTTGGTCAATTGGTCCTATTATTATCAGTCCAGTTCAGGAAGCAAGCCCTTCCCCTCTCCACCAGAACGGTCCTGCCTGGCCCGCTACTCAACGGCTCCGGCTTCTCCAGAGGGCCAACCTGCCCGTCGGCTCCCCGGCTGCACGGGTCGCATTCTCGTGTTAACGTTGCAGTGGAAACATCCACGTTGTGCGTCAGCGTCGAAGGCACCTGGAGCTCGGTTTGCAGAAAGAACATTCGCACGGCTTCAAGTTGACAGCAGACCTGTTACTTATTCTACGTGAAACCAGTTTGTTTTGTCTACCAAACACCAACAATAAACCACAACAGGCTTCTCCTCCAAATGCACGACCTGCTGCTTTCTCAGCATGCGAGGAAGCCGAACCCGCGCGTGTGTGTGTGTGTGTGTGGACGTCCCAGTGAAATGCCAAATGCCTGGCGTTCCCACGAACTAGAGGCTTGTGGGTAACGCTGGCGCTGTGTGTGTACACGTATTGTGGCTCCGTCGATTAGCCACCGGTGGGGTCCCGTCTGCGCACATCTACCTATTCCAGACAATACTAGACAGACTCCATCCAAGATGACTAAGAGCACTGAGATGGAACGCCTTAAAAAACACATGATCTTGATATCAGCAGAGCGTAATCAAAGCTTGCACACGTGTTTTCATTGGCTCAGAAAAGGCCTTTTCCATCTACATGAGGAGCAGCGCCACGTTTCAACAGCAACTCCCAGCAGACGAACGCTGGAACTCGCTATTAACGGGATAAATAATTAGATGACGCAAAAGAGGTGTTTTTTATCAGGACTTTTGTGTTGGTGAAGTTTATTATCCCTCTGCAGCGAGCGTCTCATGCGCCGTGCAGACATGAAGAACATCTGCCCATCTGGCTTTCAACACCGACTATTATATATATAATGTGTGTGTGTGTGTGTTGACATTTAAAAATAATAATACTATTCACTCAACTACTTTTTATGTTGTGCGACCTTTATATCTGCAGAACTGGTGTTAAACACAATGACCCATTAAATTGCAACTCCCAAAACCAGTCCAGTGTTATATGTATATGTATATATATATATATATACACATATATATATATAAAATTATTATATCGTGGGGGCGTCCATCATATATTTATTTATTGGGGTTTTATTGTAGTTGTTGTTGTGCATTGCCTGTGCAAATAGGGGAGCGTATAGAGTGTACACTAAAGTATAAGACATTAAATACAGTTTAAAAAAATATCAATTGAGTATTACTATAAATATAGTGATAATAAATGACTTAGATGAATATACAAACATTTTTAGCCGGACACTCACGCGGCCTCACACAAAGGACACACCACTCCCTGTATTGAATACATATAATCATACATGTGCATTGCATGCGTTTCCTACAACTACACACTGCGTGTCCAAGCTGGATTATGAACACGCAGCAGACACAAGACGTCCAAACCTACCGGAGTCCATTGAAGAGTTGTTTGGACTTGTCCAGCAGATAGCAGAAATCTGTGACCGTCTTCCTCTCGCCTAACGGAATATCATCCTCAGTCTCAGCTCCAGTCATGACACCGACTTTTCACACCTGATCACAGGCAGAAACAAACGAATTTTGGCTTAGTTATAAACGGTTACAAATATTGGAAGCAGGGGCAACGAACGAGACCAGACAGCGTAGTCGTCTTGGGTACTTCTGATTCAGAGGAAATACATTTTGACGTTTAAACTATTGCCACCAGACGCTTCTGGAAGCGGATAGCAGAGTGTCCTACTTAGATAGTAATAGAAATACGATAGTGAGGAGGAAACGTGTCACGTGGTAACCCTTTTAGGTTGTCTTGGGATGTCCCAGATTTCACTCACAGTGGCTGCAACCTCCAATTAGCTGAGATGGAAGAGCAATCAGGTCGAGGCACAGTTAGGTCACGATGTTCAGCTATAACCGAATGGCATCGGAAACAATTGGTTTATTGTGCCACAGAAACATCATAGTGTAATAACAGGGGTCAGAGGTCAGGACAGCTCACCTCCTCACGTTCAGCTCAGTAACACAGTTCCAAACAGACCAACTGTCCTGAAGTGTCTTTATTCAGCATCTCTGCACATGCAGCAGCTCTCATTGAGCTTTAGAAGCGCGACAACGAGCCCATGATCATTAGAGGGGAAGCTTAAATTAATGCATGAGGTTTTAAGACAATCGATACAATACAAATTTGGGAGAAAATCTCTCGCTGGTGCATCTTTTCACAGAACTTCTTTGTAGATAGAACACTGCAGCGTAGACAGCGATGGTCTGATCGATCCGATCATTCACCGTTAGCTGCTCATCCCACACCGGGCCGTTCACCATTAAGCCTCCGGTGGGCTGAATGGAGCGCGGACACCACCTTTCCGCCGTTGGAGCTCAACGGATCGCGGTCCTTCGCGGGGAGGACACCGGCAACCGGGGGCGGCTCGCTGCCTGCGCGTGGCGGCGTGGAGCCCCGCTGCCTCCGCTCGTGTCGCTCGCGGTCCTCCTTACCTCGCCAGCCGGCTAGCGGGGACGAGCGGGCGGACGTTTCCACAGGGACGCGCCTCACAAAGCTGCGCGAAAGCCCCGACGAGCTCCGTGGGTGAAACGCGCCTGCCTTGACATGTCCCCCGAGGGACGGGACACCGGACCGACGTCCACCGAGCCGGGACCCGGCCGCGTGCACCGGACAGCTGTCGCCTGGAGCCCGAGCGAGCCTCTGGATGAAGGGACGCGCTCCGGTGGCAGGTGAGGAGGCAGGGCGAGGACAGCGGCTGGCACCGCGCTACCACAACTGGCTAGCTACTTCCGGGTCAACATTTTCAAAATAAAGGCTTCTCATCTTCATCATATCATAACCCTGTTATACATATGTCAACGGTCAACCTTCACTGGCAGAGCAAGTAGCAAGCATCGATATTCAAAAATGTTGATCGAAATAAAATGCAATATTTTATGTGAGAATTCCTAAATCTCAAAATTCATAATGAATTTCAAGCAAAACATTTTCTCCAGGTCTTTGAAACATAAAGGAAGCCGTTCTATTGGCTAGTTAAAAGGTACACTATATAGTAAGTCGTTGGTTTGCTTGCTTAAAAATGAAGGAAACAACAATCATTAATTAATATACAAAAGAAGCCTTTACAAAAACATGTTATAAACAATAAAATTATAGTATATAATCCACCAGACTGGAACACAGCCCCCTCCCCAGTTGAAGACATCCAGGTGACTGGGATCTATATTCATAAAGAACCATGTTAAACTGATGTAAAAAGAAATCTCCGTTCTGCTTAAGCATTCCTTTCTTCTCTGCTGAAGTAATGATATGATAAAAGAAGAGAACCTACCAAATCGATCACCAAAAGTGCAACAAGCCTTGTTCCGTCAGCAGAAAACAAAACAAAAAGAAATATAAAGAAATCTGGCTCGACAAGTAACTCAGTTTTGCGCAGTTTTTTGTTGCAGTAAATGTTGAATATCGAACTACAATTATTGCCTTTTGATACCTTAACGGTTTTGCATTATATCATTCAGGGATGTTAGCTGAAATTGATTGGATAGCACCATTTAGAACATTTTCCACCAGCCGCTACTGGTTGATACGTTGATGTTCATAATGCTTAATTGGTGTTTTCAGAAGCAGTACCTGGAGGGACTTAGGACCCTGGGGGGGTTCAGGTGATGGAACAACCTGGGGGAGAACGTCATGGCTGAGTTGCCCGAATAGTTAAGAGCAGCTCGTTTTCACGCCCTGTGTGTATTAAAACACGACAGTGGAGTTTATTAACCACTTTGTTTCTATCAACCACCGTCTGGAAGAGATTGCCTCTCTCCATTTCTCTGCCAGTTGTTTTCTGTTTGGGTCCATCAGAGCGCTGCAGCACGTTAAGACCCGCCCCCAACGCTCATTGGCTGCGTGATGACGCCCCTCCCAAGAGAATACTGATCAACATCCCGCCCTCACTGTAACGGCCTTTCTCAATGAAAAGTATTTTTTAAGGCGCGATAAAATACTTGTTAAGTGTTAATAAATGAATATTTAATTTAGTAGTAGCCTATTTCTATTTTTTTTATTTCCACTGTAAACTTACATTCCCAAACGTTTAAATGAAAATGAGATGTGTAACTAAAAATACTGTATAATTTCAAAGTGGAGTCGGTGCAATACAATTTGTAGATTGAGTTACACTGTACTTAACATTGTTTAACTTAACATTAAAGGTAGAAATAAAAAAAAAGTAATGTCAGAAATATCATCAAAGATGTGTTTATATGTATATAAAAGTATGATTATGGTTTCTATAGCTAAAAGTAGCGTAACCAGAGTCCACAAAAAACACAGAAGAAATAATGTTTAAGAATAGAATAATATAACTGCTGATTGAGCAGCAACTTAATAGTATTTAAGAACCTTGAAAAGAAAACTAGCCAACTTGTTTAAAAGGCAACCACGAGATCAAAAAGGCTGTGATTATAGATACATCTGTGCAGGTTTTCCCACTTAAAAAGCATGTAGGAGTCTGTCATTTTTATCATAGGTACTCTTCCACTGTGGATATAGCTATATCACTACTTGAACATGTACTATTGGCAGTTAGCACCAATTTAAATGTTTTATTTGCTTCATTGGGATACATAAACATCGAGATCTAACAAGTCCACGTTTTATCAACAAAATATGAGGAAACTTAAAAAGGTATCTTCTCATTGCAGAAGGTTTAAATACAGAACAAGTGAGTGTGGTGCAAACAGACTGTAGCCTTAGAAGGAACCTGTCACTGTTCAATATGCAGTGGACCTGAAAGGGCCGTTACTTTGTAAAATATGTGAGAGGACTGGCTCTTGTCTAGAGGAAGTAGGGGGTCGTAGTTCGGGGAGGTATGACACGCTCTGAGTCGGGCACGGCACGGAACAGCTTGGGCTCTCGTCTGTTGACGTCCTTGAAGACCATGATGGACGCGATGTTTCCGCAGCGATAGCAGTAGTTGGGCGCCGACCACACGGTCACCAGCTTCTCATCGAACATGAACTTGTAGCCTTCGTGAACCAGCTGATGTGCGCGGCAGATTAGCTTCAGATTGTTGATGTGCACAAACTGTGAAAAAAATATGAGGATTATTTTCAATCAATAGGTAAAATTTTCCATTGATTTGTCTCAACGTTTTAAAACCACATACCTCATTGGTAACCTTGGAGCCAAACAGCCAGCCTGCACCTCGCGGACTGATCGCCCAGGTGTCCACATCTTCTGGATCTGACCACACAAGGTCACAGAAGGCCCCCTTGTGGGGGATCTCCTGGTTGCGTTCGATCGTGCGGATCTGGTCCAACGTCTTGATGTCAGGCGAAAGACCACCATGGACACACAGGACCTGCTCATCTATCAACTGAAATAGACATGAGAGATTAGGGGTGGGAATCTCTTGGTACCTCACGAGTCGATTCCGATTCAGAGGTCAACGATTCGATTCTAAACCGATTATCGATTCTAAACCGATAAAACGATTATCGATGCATCTCGATTTTCAAAATTTTCTCAAATCTGAGTTTGCTACTCAGAGGTTGCTAATCACTTCCTACTTTATTTGATAATTAAAGAAAATCAACAGATTAATTACCTTCTCTAATTTTTTATAAGAAAAAAAAATGTTTGTCACAAATATGATTTTCTATCAACAATGCAAGAACCAACGCAGCTTGCATTTCAACACAATATGGAAGTAGCCGATGTAAAAAAAATATTAAACAGATTCATTTTTCTTTTAAATGAAGAAAAAGCTGCTCCTAGTATTTGTAAAATACCGGAAAAAAGTCCAAATCTGTGAATATCTTGCCAACTTTCAATACGGATCGACTTTTTGGAAAATGGAAATAATGAGGTAAGATGTGCGCAGGATCCTCCGTAGTTCGGTAAAGTTATTAGATATTTAGATTCAGACTGACGGACTGGTCTGCGAGCTGGACGCATTGCTCTTAATGCGCCGGTAATGATGGTAAATGATGGTTGTAGCTGGTTGTCGTCTACGGTCCACTACGGTTACCGAAGGGGGGCGTTTGTTTTTTGACAACGTTTTATCTCATAATTTCGACTTTCTATCCCCTTTTTTTAGTGCAGAAATGGGCTTCTATAGTTGTATGAATGCATCACTCCAGCCAATCCAAAGACGGGGTTTGTAACCAATCAGGTGTAGAGACCATGGTGACTGGCCCCGCCCCCTTACTGTCAAAAAGACCCCTATGAGAGATGCTATTATATAACTGGCTGTCCTGTAAACATCAGTCAATATGACCCAAATCATGATCTTGATCAGGTTCTAAGTGTGAGAAACCGTAACAATATGCCAATGGAAGGTTGGTGGGGAATGTAGGCTATAGATTACGTTAGGAGACAATGTTAGCAAGGAACACATGAGCTCTGGTGAGCAAGGAAAACAAGGACAGCTCCACTTGCATCAACTAGGAAAAGTTTCCCAATAACATTTAATTGTCTGAAACCTTTATAATCTCTAAATTGCTATGGGACAGAATTGACCCATGCAGCTAACATGTTCCAGCTACGTTCAAAGAGAGGTTGTGATGTTACCAAAGGGAAAGAACCACAAGTAGACTCACGGCTGCAACAGTCAGCATGTCGAACACTTTGGTGCAATACCGCCAGGCATTTGCATTTCCATATTTTGTTTGGCACTCATCTAAAAATAAGCAACAGACATGGCAACACGCTTCGATGAGCTGGTGAAACAGAAAAAATGTGCATGTATATAAAAAGCTAACCGTGAAGCATGTGTACTTACCATAAAAGCCGTACACTTGCGTTATCTGTCTGCTCTCATGGTTTCCACGTAGAAGTGTGATGCGATCGGACCACTTTGCTTTTAAAGCCAGCAGATGTGTAAATGTCTCCAAGCTATAATATCCTCGGTCTACGAAGTCGCCCTAGATGAGGGAAAAGAGCGTCAAAGAGCCTCCATGTAGGAAATCAGGTCATTACGTTGAATATAGACCCAAACACAAAAGATTTTTCATTGTGAGAAGATTCTCGAGCTGCAAATCGTTTAGTGCCTCATAATTCAGTTCTCAAGGGGCGGGAAAAAACTGCAGCAAGTTACATAAATACCACGAGGGACGGTATTTCCGTTCTTATGTAAATAAGATCCCCGTGTCTGAACCGAACCTTTGGTTGGACGTCGTCTTACTAATGAATTCTTACTCGTTTGAAAAGACCACAACATAAGAGGAACAACTTATTGGGGAAGTTGAGGCGGGAAGGCGTCGGTACCACACCGCGCGCATGCCAACCATCTGAACTACTACGGTCACTGAATTTAGGAGACGATGCTACAAGCTTCTGTGTTTGGAGCCGAGGTAGACCACTAAATATTTGGTTAAACAGCGAAAATGTCATGTCAGGATTATATAAATGAAATAGGGTAGTGTCTTACAAATTTATAGAGTTTCATTTCGGTACAGAATCTCCGGTTTTATTTTGTTGGGCCCCACTTTCCCCCTCAAATCAAGAAAAACTAACTTACCATGAAAATGTAATTTGTGTCTGGAACTTGGCCTCCAGTTCTGAAGAGCTCGCAAAGATCATAAAACTAGAAGAGAACATTAAATAAAATGTATTCTTGCTTATTAGGGAGGAAAAACAGAAAAGTCACACACTATTAGCATTATAACAACAAATTCACCTGGGATGGGAGATAATGCAATAAAATAATTTCATCATGTTTAAAATAGAATTGAAATATTGTGCTACACAGAAAAACATTTTGCACCTGAATTCTTGAATGAGAATAAATCAATACTTTATCAGTCCAAAAATATGCATCTAATTCATTCATGAGTAAATCAAATTGTAATCATTTCATTTAGATTATTGATGCTGATTAAATCATCCGTGGAAGAGGAGGAAGAAACCAATTGTGCTTACCTGACCATGAATATCTCCACAAACAGTAACTGGAGTAGAGACTGGCTGAACATTTGATTCCTCCAGCAGTAAATCACATACGTAGTCACATAATCTCTGAAAAAGTAAAACATGGCAGTCGTTATTTGCAGCCTCAGCCAGATTATCCAGAAAGTTCCAAGATCCTGAAAATTCTGACGTGGATAAACACTGAACGAGTCATAAGTGATTACGTCTTATTGATTAGACTGCCGGCATTGCTAACGTTGGCTGCAGCGGACACCAATGGATGTAAACGGAGCATTTCTGCAGACCTTATTGATAATCAAGGTATTTAGTACGGATTTATCGGTTCCCATTTGGAGGCGGGTATGAAGGGCGGAGTCACCCCTCAAAGACCCTGAACATCCTCTCATGTCTGAAAGCACGTCTCACTATCAGTGCTTCTTCGTCCAAAACGTGGTTGGGAGTACAGGTGGGAGTCTGACCATCTGGTGTCGTGGTACAGACAGAACAACCTGGAGCTCAACGCTCTAAAGACAGTGGAGATGGTTGTGGATTTCCGGCGGAACAGAGCCCCACCCTCCCCCATCACCCTGTGTGACTCCCCCGTCACTATTGTGGATTCCTTCCATTTCCTGGGCTCCATCATCACCCAGGACCTCAAGTGGGAGCTGAACATCAGCTCCATCACCAAGAAGGCTCAGCAGAGGTTGTTCTTCCTGAGGCAGCTGAAGAAATTCAACCTGCCAAGACGCTGATGGTCCACTTCTACACGGCCATCATGGAGTCCGTCTTCTGCTCCTCCATCACAGTCTAGTAGCTTCGTTGATGCGCTTTATTTTTAAATTATTTATTTTTAAATAAACTAACTCTTAGCCTTATACTACTAACCCATAGCATTCTATTTGATTCCTCGTGCACTATGTTGTCTTGACGTCCATTGTCATACAGTCTGCTGTCACGCACCAACCGCCAAGTCAAATTCCTTGTATGTCTGACATATTTTGGCCATAAATGTTTCCCGATTCCTGATTCCCAATTCCTATTAAACACGTTTGTTTCGGATCAGAGCGGCACATGAGACTCCAGGATTCATTTTAGCCTGGCTGTTAGCCATGGTTACATGGTCACAACCACGTCAAAGCTAAATTCATCCAGAATAACCTGAATATCCCGGCTTAATCCCTTATCCTGGTTTTGTGCAATAGCCCTCAGCTCTTGGGAAGAAAGAAAAGCAAATCAAATTTAGCTTGTAGCTTTCGACGCTTGTAGCTATATATATATATATATATATATACACACACACACACACACCCTGTGTGAAACAACAGAGCTGCCGTATTGTTCACAGCAGTATTGTGTGATCTGTGGGAAGCAAGCCTGTGTTTACATGTTGCTTCGTGGTCAAATATTATCAAAGTTGATGGTTTTTGTTTACGTAGATGTTACAATGTTAAAATTGCAATCTTACATCTGCCCAAAGGATTTTTGTATTATTGTTTTTTACATTGCTTCTGATGGCAACCTAAAAAAGGTG
This sequence comes from Gasterosteus aculeatus, assembly GCF_964276395.1. Lineage (NCBI taxonomy): Eukaryota > Metazoa > Chordata > Actinopteri > Perciformes > Gasterosteidae > Gasterosteus > Gasterosteus aculeatus. The sequence continues at coordinate 16,105,164 of NC_135702.1, forward strand.
GATGATGTTTTTGGTTCCTACAACTGCATTTTATTGTGTTAGCCTGTGTAGAATTTACTTTATAACTTGGGCTGAATTAGAATTAGAGAGACACACAGAAGAAAGCAAGCGGACGACAGGAGACGGCACGATGACGATATTGAAGGGAACTAGTTAAGATCACTTCTCTTCCTTATAAACAATAATGCAGAAGATGGTGCAGCCAGTATAGTTCCGGCTATGCGACAGTGTGATAGCATGCAAAGGACCAGATTACGGGCGAGCAGAAGAGTGAAGGAGCCATTCGGAGCGGGCTTCAGCTCCTGATGTCTCCAGTGAGGATACACGGAGCTGCTGATGCAGCCTCGGGAGGAGAGCTGCTTCCGGTACTTAGCTAGCGCTAGTAGCTAACGTTAGCTTAACTCGTTGACTACAGCGTCTTCTAGAAAAGCCTGTCCAGACTTCCATCGGACTTTGTTAGCCGGAGGTCACTTCCCCGGGTACGCTGGTTAAAGATACACACAGATAATAAGCCTCTCTACGTCAGAGCAACAACTAACGTTGGGTAATAGCACTGACTTCATTAGCCAAGTTTGAGGAACAAACCTCTACTTTGCGTCCACTGAAATCAAACGTTAGGCTACTTTTACCTGAGCTACTTGAACTCACCTTTAGATCATTTTCCGGCAGGTACTTGCAGTGTCTCGCTATTTCAACGTAATTGTCAAGGTCTAAAGGCGCCATTGCCAACGCGCTAAAGTAGTTAGCCGGCGGCTAGCAAGTTCCTTTTCTTCTTCACTGCTCCTTCATGTTCAACTGTCATCACTGGTGTAAAGTGGACATCAACTTAGTCAGCCACATCCTGTGGAAACCTTCAAAATAAAACGCGTTAACGACGAAACAGTCCTCTATACATAAGGAAATCTATAGTTAAGTCCAAAATTATATGTTAAAGCAACATTTGACGTATTTATTCAATCGTTCGATTTTTAAAACTTTAACGAAAAGGCAAGTGGCTATTTCTTTAAACCTTTATTTTGAAGGAACAATTACAGCGGCATTCTCTACATTCAACTTGATGCTCTATACTTCGATTGCTGTGCAGGGCAAATGCAACAGCGCCCCCTGCCGACGCCCACTGATCCCTAAGCTGCTCGAGGTGCATGTAACTGTAAACTTCTGTTGGTTCTTTTATTTTCCGTCATCCGCCCGAATATGGATTATGGAATACACAAGCGGTGAGAAGAAGGATCGTTGGAGGTTCCCAGCAGGGGTCATTTCTGTAGGCTCCACGTGCACACCAACCAAAACAAGCAGATTTATTACAGATGATCAAGTGCCATTTGTGATAAGAGTTCATTTGCGACAGTCTTGTGAGTAATATATACAATGCGTGGGACAGACGGGAGACATACATATTAGTAAACATGTCAACAACATACTCACAAAGTTTATGGAGAGAAAAAATGAACAATATAAAAATAAATAAGTTAGCAAAGACAATACCAGGAACATATATACGAAATAAACGTATTCATACTAATTGATAACCTATAACTCACCGCGCTCCATCCGTCCTCCTGCGCGCGGAGCGGAAGGGGTTAAATCCGCGCGCAGAGCGCAGTGCCGTCGGGGGAGGACAAAGACACCCCGTCCTGTCCCTCCGCTCGCACCGTTACTCAAGCACATTGACCCCGCGAGAGAACAAGATGCGGACTGCGCCCGTCGTGTTTTGCGGGATCTTGCCTCTGCACCTTTTCCTCTGCGTGCATTCTCTTCCGCTCAGCGGGAGGTCCGAGCAGCCACAGGTGAGTCCAACGCGGACACCTGAGCATTACGCAGAGAGAGCAAGGGACTTTATTAACGTGAAGCGACCGCACACAGCTGGACAGGCAGACAAGATGATGCAGTGTGTGTGTGTGTGCGTGTGTGTGTGTGTGTGTGTGTGACAGGAGAGATCAAGACAAATCAGTGGGTCTTCATGTCATTTATTGTCACCAAAGCCCAGATAAAAGCTGCAGTCCCGTGACAGATTTCTCATTAAGCCACAAGTGGTTCAAAACGTTGAGAGAGCCGTACACTCGTGTCTCTTTAACACATGGCCCCCTGCCAGCTTTCAGAGGTCTGTTGTTGTAACTGCTTTTGTTCTCATAAGCTCAACCCAACATGAAATATCTGAAGTCATTATTAACCCTGTGAAACTCGTGAGTCCTGCAGTTGTTTTCTCCGTTTGTGGATGAGATTCTGTACTTTTGTTGATTCCTTTTCCAGAAGTAAAGATGAGACATTGTGCGCGTTATAAGTCATTGTACTAAACCTGTACTCAGAAGCGGTGCTGTTTGCTGACTCGGGGCGAACGGCAGAGCGGAGAGCTGCTCGGAGGGATCAGGGGAGTGTCTGCAGAAAACAGCCGTCCAGAGAGGACCACAAACACAGCTTTTCATTATACAATCCTTCATCGTGTTGGTCAATCTTCCTAAAATGCAAAGAAACCCGAAAAACATGTTGGAGGCCACCACATAAAAGCCTTTTCTTTTCCTGTTATGAGATTACATTTGGTCCATTTGGCCTTTAATCACTCACGGGGAGGGCCGTGCAGCGAAGGCTCACATGCAGATTGGAACCCAGTAAATGGTGCGTCCACTTTACCAGCTGGCACCCCGCTGTGAAACGTGTCTTCAATGAGAGACGTCCTGACGGTCATTTGTCTGACCAATTCTGCCGCTGCTACATGGACACAACCCTGCAAACGTTAGAGCTGTAGTCGAGGTAATAGATGGCTGATTTAATCTTAAGGTTACTGTGATAACTGTATGTCTCCGTATCAGCAAAAAGATTTTCTATTTCTTTGTGGTTCTAATCTAAATCTAAATGCCGGTCATCGGTGCCTACGGGTCATTTCTGAGCGGAATTCAGATGAGATCATGCCAGAAAGCCCTTCAGCTCAAACTCCAGCGGCGACTCCGATGGAGGCCGAGTTCACGGTGGACGCGCGCTGAGAAACTATGTCATTCATACTGTAACTAATCGATTCATTGAAAAATGTATCATCACATTAATTGGTAATGATAATAATCATTCATTTGCCCCCCCCTCCCCCCCGTATGAAGCATGTTGTTATGATATATCCGTGAGCAGAATGTAGGCGACATTGGAATTAGATTAGAGGCATCATTTTATTACATCACCACACTAAGATTCCTGTTCAAGGTTTTGCTGCAGCGTTACAAATGTTTGTACTGGAGTTGTAATTTCTGTTGAGTCTGAACACTTTCTATTGAATTACAATTTATTACTGTAACAACAGTTCACTAAATCTATGATCTTATTCTTTGTTATATTGAGTTTGAAAAGGCATTAACCTTAAACGAGTCAATCCTTAACAGAATAAAGTCCCGTACAAAGAGTGAGGCATACAGTCTATCAACGAAACAGCAGCATTGAAGCTCCGGTATCAGGAGTGAAAGGTTGAGTGGAGAAGAGGTTTAATGAGCGATCAGTCTGTCATCTGTTCCGCCTCAAGGCTTTTTATCCTGTAAATAACGTCTCCACCAAACAAAGAATGCTACTGTCTTATTTTTGTGGTTCAATATCCATCCTTTTTTGTACGAGCCTGTCTGTGCGAGTAGATCTCGTCCCGTTCGTAGTGTGATGAATTAGGTGGTCATGTCAGAATTGCACGTTAGTTATGTGAGATCAGCATCCTTCAAACCCGCTCATGACACGCTCCCTGCACAACACGCAGGCGGCCTGACCTGACTGAACAGGGACCTTCCAGGAATCTGCTTACTGTGTGTGATTAAGCTTTGCTGAGCTTTTCAGAATACACTCGTGTCTGTGTGTGGGGGACATTTTTTCCATCTTGTGCGTGTTCATACCTGCAGGCACACATTGTATTTCCATGTTTGTAACAGATGTAACCGGTGCCATCTGTAAAGCAACGTTCCCCCCGTGAAGACGGGCTCACCACTTACTTTGGGTTGAGGCTTGGCACGTCAATTTGGGGCGGCGTTTCAAGGAAGCCAGGGTCCTGTGGGGACAGGTTGGCTCTGTCTCCAGGAGTCCCCCGGCATACCAGACAGCTTGGTTTTAATGGGCCTTTGTGTTTATACATCATAAGTCGCTTCTTGCCCACACGTGTGCGATTGTCCCTCACTGAGCTGCCTGTCAGCCTCTCGCGGCCCGTAGCCCCAATTTTGTATAAGGGGTCAAAACGTCTTCAATCCAGGTTCCAGTCATGCAAGCTGGGACTTTAGTCAAGCAATCGCTTCTGTTAAAACAATAATAACCCCAGTGTATCCTCTCATTGGGAATATTTGCTGCTTTTCTTTGTCATAAACTATGGTTGAAGGCGTGAGTCCTGCGACTCTCTAACGTAACTCATACTTAGCTACACCGTTGTCCCTGTGAGGCTCTTTGTTTAGTGATGCTCTCTCTAACAAACTGAGGCCTTCACAGAACACCTGTAATTGCAGACGGTCACTCATTATGTGACTTGTGAAGCAATTGGTCGCAGCGGATCTTTGTGAGGTCTAACAGCAAAGTGGGTGAATGCTTCTGAGAGGCACTCTATGAGATTTTAGAAAGTAATTATTGGTTCATTCCTCTGCAGAGCCGTGTGGTGTTCAGCCCTCTGTAGCTCTCATTAGAGGACACGTGATGTCGTGGCGTCGGGTTGGTGCCAGCGTTGGGCCCTGAGCTTTGTGTGGCGTGCTGGGGAAGCAGCGTTAAGGAGAGGCCCGTTGGACAGGCCGGTAATGAGCCATTTCTATAGTTGGATTCCCTGACGTCAGCGACACGGAGACACAGACGCTAAACAAACACTCACTCACCACGCAGCGCATTTACCATCTAGATGTCTCAGTGCTGCTCAACAGGTGGACTGAAGAAGCCTTTTTGCATTTATATTTCCTGGGGATGCACAAACCAATCGTCTCGTTTCGCTGTCTGGGCAATTGTTTCTGATATTTTGTCACATTTTGTGCCACCACTGCATCACTACCACACACGCTGCACGTATCGGTGAGGGTGAGTGAGAGAGGAAGCTCACAATGGGTCACAGCGGAGCCTCAAACGGCCCTAAAACCTTCGGATTAATTCACTTGATCAGACACGTATTGCTCTGTGAATCCAACCTGTCAGTCGGCAGCAGAGAGCTAAACGGCGCTAACGGAGGTCACATCGGAAGGGAATGCGCCGCATTCGCGTTTCCAATACTCGATTTAATCCAAAATGTTCGGTAGTGTTTCTCTGATCTCTGCGTCGGATGTAAACAGCATCTTCATACAGACATTCCAATGACTCATGAGCAAAAAATAAACTGCTTTAATACGTATTTGTTGACGTCAGCCTTTCACAAACAATATTTTATTGTTAAGTAATCTCTCTCTTGGTCATCGTGGGTGAAAGAGGACGAGAGGAATGAGGGACGTGCAGTGACAGCTCTCTGTATACGTTCTGCACCCACTTCACTGACTTCCAATTCATTATTTGGTCCTTATTATTTGTGTCCTGTGTGTATCTGTGTTGTATGTGAAGCTACTGGATTCCGTCATTGCCAAGAGGATTAAATAACGCATCCATGAAATAAATGACACTGATCGTAAAAAGGGGTCAAGGACCACAAAATGTCCCTTACGGTCCGCTGCCCGTTTCCTTCTCCAGAGCTTAGTTTATCTGTGAATGTACATTTTAAGTCCTCATTGCTGCTAATTGTATGTAAATATTTCAGGCCTTAAGTCCTTCAGGCTTTAGTGATGACCTGTGACGTGATGTAGTCTCACAGCGCTGAAACTATTGCTCATATCAGATGGAAACGTTTAAAAATGGCCTTGTTTTGTTGGATAAATCGAAGGCTCCTTAATATGACAACTAGTGAATCCGATGATGAAAGTCAATAGAGACTTTCACCCACGTGACAGTTCTCACCCAACAATTTCCATCGTCTCCACAGCCGCGTCTACTGGTCCAGCTTGTTGGCTTTGAAATGGGCTCCTCAGCAACTTTGAAGCTGAACTGTACCAATCATAGGCTAATGGGACGGCTCACCTCGTTGACTCCAATTGTCAAATCAGCAAAACAGAACCAAGGTGTATCAGCAAGTTAGACTGTGTGAGGAGGAAGGATTGTGGCAGCCAAACACGGCACAAACCCCAAAGTCGACTGCGACCTGGGGAAGTAAAGCCACGCGGCAATGAACGATAGAAACGGAGATTGCAATATTCAGTTGGGAAATGAAATGTGTAATTGATCATAGCTGCCAAAGAGCCTGTTCCTGTATGATGACCGTCATGGATGTGCCTTTGTTTGAAGGTATGGCCTCAAAGCAACAGGGGGACACATGAACAGGACGTGCTAAACAAAGAGCACCATCTGAGGTCTCCATCGGAGTCCAAAAATGGCACCAGGTTCTGGCGGCGTCCTCGCTGTGGAGTTCCAGACTACTCCACCTTCATGCAGGTTAAGGTGTTGCACCGTGACCTGAAGAAGGGAGGCCTGAGTCGAATGCAGCGCGGGAAGCGATTTGCTCTGTTTGGACGCCGCTGGGAGAAGACGGACCTCACTTACAAGTAAGAAACACAAACCTTCCGCCTGTAAGTACATTAGTTTGCTATGCTACCCTGCATCTTCCATTACTTTAATGCGTTTTATTAACTTTCTTCATCCTAACCTTTGATTTGCCGAGGACCTCTAAGGTCTTTACCAGTAACGTCCGATGGTTGCAGAATGAGTTTGCTTCAGTCTGGTGAGGCCTGGGCTTGTTTACATGAGGCTCTCTGCTACATGCGTAACGCAACATACATACAACACTAAATTAACAAAATAAAAAAACAACTAACTCAAATGAATCTAGCTCTTCTCATTGTTACGGCAACTTAGATTAGTGCACACAGCTACACACTAATGTTTCTCCTTCCCCAGGTAACGTCCTAAAGCATCTGCTTAAATAGGGCCTTCAATTAGCAGCATCTAGTTTGCACCTTATCCAGGTGTAACTAATAACTGTGGTGCAACCCCTATGACATCACCAGTGATGTCATCAAGTGCACCAACAGAGGAAACGAGACAGATGGTGTGTTCTCACCGACTCTGTTAGTCTTCAGATGTTATTTTTTGGATGCCTATACGGGTTTACAGGATGCAAATATTCATAGCGTGTGTGTCCAATAGGATTGTCCGTTTCCCCTGGCAGATGAGTGAGGGCAAAGTGCGGCACATACTCCAGGAGGCATTTGGAGTGTGGGGCGCAGTGACTCCTTTGACGTTTAAAGAGGTCAACACTGAGAGAGCTGACATTATTATCGACTTCAACAGGTAAGAAAGAGGCACCAGAAGTATCTCATGAGCTGTAACCACCCTCGCTGCCAAGGCACTCCCAGAGATTAAAATACTTACAGTCACATACTCCTACTTACAGCAAAGCGCATGTTATCTCATGATTACTCATGAAGGCTCCGAGCAGGATTAGCCAAACAAAAGTATCATTGTCTATTTAGTGAACAGCCTTACAACTAATTCAAGAAATATAAATGAAGTCCTAAGGAAACACCACTAGAAAAAAAGACTGGTTAGAAAGTCAAAATTATGACTACCCAACTGACGGGACGATGTTTGTGTGGCGAGAGGTCTTAGTCCTGATGGACCTCAGCCTGCTGCCAGATGGAAGAGGGCTCACAAAGTTTGTGTCCGGGGTGAGAGGGGTCGGCTACCATCTTTCTTGGCCGATGCAGTCCTGCAGGGACGGCAGATTGCAGCCGATCAGCCTCTCTGCAGAGTGGAGGACACGCTGCAGCCTGCCCTTGTCCTTGGCTGTGGCTGCAGCGTACCAGACTGTGATGGAGTAGAGGATGGACTCGATGAGGGCCGTGTAGAAGTGCACCATCATTGTCTTTGGCAGGTTGAATTTCTTCAGCTGCCTCAGGACAGCCTGATCTCCAAAACCTGTTCGGAAAATGTATACGAAAATCTTGAAGATACAAATTCGTAGTGATACATACGAAATAAATACGGACTGCAACAGATGACGTCACCCTATTCAAAGTGAATGGGGACCTGCACCCCGTGGACACACTTTGAGAGGTCTAACTTAAAGTCTAATGTAAAATAAACGTGTTATGATTGCATTTTTAACGAGAAATAAATGTTAAATTGTAAGGATACAATACTAACCCTAACCCCCTCAAAAAATCCAACATGGCGGAGAGATGTTCACTCAAGAATCCAACATGGCGGTGAGATGTTCACTCAAGGGCCGTGGTTAACCACCGCCAGTTAGTATGTATTGTTACGAATTTCTATGTCAAATATTTCGTATACATTTTTACGAACAGGTTTTGGAGATCACGTTGCTCAGGAAGAACAACCTCTGCTGAGCCCTCTTAGTGATGGAGCATATAGAATTAAACCAGCATCAGCTTCCATAATCATTTAATTAGATTTTTAATGCACAAGAACTAGGGTTGTGTCATCTGCAAACATTTTTGGAGAAAGGCTTTTTGATGCACATTAAAATATCATTGGTTGTGCAGGTACTTAGTTATAAATGTTTTTTATTTGATGTTTTAAATTTTTATAAAACATAGACAAATAGCTGTATTTATTTATACATAAATACAGCTAGCGAGAGCGAGAGAGAGAGAGAGAGAGAGATTGATCTACATAGATTTACTTTTTCTGTTGGATCTTTTTTTGCTGCCACTTTGAGCTCTCAGTTAAAATATTTAAAACCTTTAGAAAAGCTCTGGTGAAATCACGGTAGGAAATGAAGCTTAACTCTGGTGCCTGTATCGTAGACTGGTTATTCGTAGGATCAGCCCAGGCGGCCACAGATAGTCGCTGGCGAGCAGTGTGAGAAACACATGGTGCCAATGGTGGTTCCTCGCACTCATTATTATTTTATTTTTTTGCATAATAACTCCTGCTCACTAGTTAGCTACAAAATATTTCTCAATTAGAATTGATAAATGTGTGTTGAGTGCCAACAAAACATTTGTCTACATTCTCCCACCAGGATTTCCAACATGCTTAGCATATCGAATTAGCACCATGTGTGTTACATTTAACATTGCTTGTGTATAATAATAATAAAAACCGCTTGTGTAGATACTGGCACGGCGACAGCTTACCCTTTGACGGCCCTGGAGGAATCCTCGCACACGCCTTTTTTCCCAGGACTCAAAGAGAGGGCGAAGTCCACTTTGACTATGATGAGAATTGGACAGTGGGGAACATTACAGGTGAGTAATGTTTGAAATAACTTGAGATCCAATATTGATCCTGTTTTATGTTCTCCCTGTTCCCACACCGCAGAAATAACAAGATCCATGTTAGTTAACAGATGAACAGCCCCAGGCAAAGACCTATAACTGAATAATCTCAGGACACATTACCTGAACCAAACCCAGGAAATATGGCACAGACTGATAGTGATGTGATCAATGAAAGATCAACATATCTTGTAGAAAGCAAATTCTATTTATCCAAACAGCAGTGGTTTCAGAAAAGGGAGAAATACAACTCATCAAACATCATGAGGAATTCATAGTAAAGGAACTGCAGAGATCCAGTTGGTCGTACAAATTTTTACATTTTCAGCACAGAAGACAAAATATGTCCTTCACAAGGAAACAAATGATTGCAATTGTGGTTCGACAAAAGGATCACACACGCTCATCAAATCAAAAGTTGAAGATAAATGTAACAAAGTGTTAAATTCGTGCTAAATTCAATGAGGTGTTTGGTGGGAAAGGATTGTGGGGGCAGACAAAACGGCAGTGAAAGCTATGGATGAACTAGATCTATGTTAGATTAGAGTGTGATGTATCGGTCAGCAGCAAGATCCTCTTCAAAAACACAAGATGAAATCTAATATCGGGCACTAGGCTTCTGAAACAACTCCAACGGCAACACAAGTGGAAACGGGTGAAATGCTTCTAGAATTACAAAGAAAGAAAGAAAGAAAAGAAAGAGTTGGCTTTGAGTTATTGGGCTAATGTTCAGAAAGCCCAATGACCAACTGAACTTCAGTCCATCACCTCCACTTCCAGCAATAGTACAGTGGATAATCCCTGATGCAACAGTACATTTTGCATTGCTAAAAAAGAGCAGCAAGCTTACGTCAAATGTTGTATACAATACAGACCCACATTGACAGTTACAGTTAGAAATAAAGAGTCTAGTTGCAGTAGTAGTAGGGAAGGAAAAGAGTCTAGTCGAAGCTTTACAGTAGAAGATGGAGTTGCACAAGGAAGCATAAATTGCCCAATTGTAGGGCTCTTTTTTCAATTACGATCATTGATATCTTTAGTAAGGTAGATACACAGTTAGGGTTGGCATTAGTATCTAACATTATTGTTAGAAATGTAAAAAAAACTCAGACTCAAGCAACACTTTAGTAAACATCTGAGGTATTCAATCAGACACAAGACCAGACGTTATTATAGAAATCCGACACTTCTCTCAATTGAGAAAAATTGCTTTTAGTTTTTCTGCACGAAACACAGGAAATTATTCAACGTTTTCTCAAGATTGACCCTTTCATTACCCCTCGACAATTACATTACATCACATGTCATTTAGCTAACGCTTTTATCCAAAGCGACTTACAATAAGTGCATTTCAACCATAAGGACACAAACTCAGAAGAACGAGAAACAAGAAAGTGCAATTTAATCAAATAAGCCAATGTACAATTTGCTATAGATAAGAGCCACTATAAGTAGAATGTGAAAGTAGTAGAAAGTGCTACAGTTAGTGTGTTAGTGGAGGTAGAGTCTGAAGAGGTGTGTCTTTAGTCTGAAGATGTGAAGGTTCTCTGTGGTCCTGATGTCCTCAAGATGATTATCTAAAATCCCCTTTCCTCAATATGCAATTGTTTTGAATTGATTTTGATTGAATTGATTGAACTATTTACATTTCTTGTCATTATTGCAAATAAGGTGAACCTCAACTTGCATTTTGAATGAGTAAATACATGAATGTTGAACAACTGTTTAAAAACTCATCATTTGTGAGATTTTAAAAACCCAATTCAACTACTTACGTTAGTGTCACTGTCCCCTTATGCTTTGCTGTCATGTTTAGGCACTGATCTCGCACAAGTGGCCACTCATGAGTTTGGCCATGTCCTTGGCCTGCAGCACTCCCTGGAGCCTGATGCTGTGATGTGTCCTTTCTACAGTGACTCCTACCCTCTGCAGCTCAGCGAGGATGACAAGAGGGGCATCCAGTATCTATATGGGCCCCCTCTGCGCGCACAGCCCGACGTCACTGAGACCAATGAGATTGACATGGTGAGCCACTGGGAAACTATTCATTAGTGTTTGTACACGAATGAGCCGGCGTCAGGCGGAAATCGCTACTGAGACAAGCATTATTTCAACGGAAAAGCTTACTTGGATATTACACAGTGTAGTACTTTGTAATCCGTGTATATTGCTGTATGTCGGACAACAATGATTTGATCCTTTTCTTATTTGTACATCAATTTTGTTTGACTCAGTTGAAAACACGACAAAGATACCAAATATCATCCAGTACAAATCCCAGCTGTCGCTCGCTATGATGAATTATGAGTTAATCGAGCCAACACTGGTGGATCTGCATTATTGCACAATTCTATAATCATCATGAAAAAAACGATGTATTGTCCAACAGAAGTAGTTGATAGGACCGTCCCAATGGACTGCAAAGATATGCATTGGGTTTCAAGAGTTCGTCAGTTGAACATGCGTATTAGTCCACAGACGAATCGTTCTGCCGTGTGTGTTGTTGTTCCCCAGTTCGACGCCTGCAGAACAAACTTTGATGCCGTCTCCACGTTCAGGGGGGAGCTGTTCTTCTTTAAGTCCCGGTATGTTTGGCGTATCCGGGATAGGCAGCTTCAAGCTGGCTATCCCGCCTTGGCCTCACGTCACTGGAGAGGCATTCCCGACCGAATCGATGCTGCGTACGAAGACACGAATGGCAACATCTGGTTCTTCCAAGGTCGGTCATACAGAAGACAACTTAAAAAGACGGCAGTTTGAATGTGGAAAATATGATTGAACGACTGAATGAGATTTTCAACGCATGTAGGTTACTAAATGAAGATGATAGGGAACGCAAAATGGGATTACTGAGACAACTAAAAATTCAATAGAGCTTCTGTACGCCCCCCTTTATTTTCTGGGAACACCCAACTTGTGAGAGGAGTTTGTAAGCCACAGGCTGTGAAGGAGTGGGATGTCTGGAAAACCCTCAGACTGACTTACAGTGAGTCAACTATAAAATATTAAAGTGTAGTCTCGGTTGTGTCGTCATATATGACATCACTGCTGGATGTGGCTACAGGTGCAACTGAGCAGCGCTTCTGTCCAACACCCCAAATGATTCATGGGTGAAGCTGGGTTTGGTCAGAGGGGAAACAGATGCTTTCTGGAGGGTACTTTATATAAATCAGTTATAGTAGACCATAATGCACACAATCCCACTCTGCAAAAACACTGCGTTCAATAACAAAATAGAATGTTTTGTCTCAAATATGTAAAAATGATATTAACAGTAGTCTATGACATTTAAGGTGCAGTTTGGGTTTTTACTTATGTCTTTCTACCACGACAGGTGACAGCTACTGGGTGTTTGATGCCGAGAAGAAGATCACAGGACCAGATTCAGTGCGGCAGCTCGGTCTTCCTGTCACAGATATCCAAGCGGCTTTGAAATGGGATGAGGACCGTGTTGAGAAAGTCTACATCTTCAAATCTGCTTCCTACTGGCCCTTCGATTCCCAAGTGAATCGAGTAGTGGATGTTCATCCGCGCAGCATGCACCAGTGGGGAGGAGTGCCCGGCCATATCGATGCAGCTTTTCGAGACATATATGGTGAGACTCGGCACCCAAAGGATACATTTGAGGCCTAGTGAGTGGTAAAAGTCCACAGTTGACTGTGGCCTTCTCTCTTCTCTCGCCCTCTTACAGGTTACGCTAATTTCCTGAGTGGACTGCAATATTGGAAATTTGACCCCGTGGCGTTGAAGGTGCTAGAAGGCTACCCTCGCAGCATTGGGATGGATTTCTTTGGCTGTTCTGCCGGTCGCTCTTAATAGGTTCACGTGCATGCATATGCTAAACGTGTGATTTCTCATCTTAATTCCCCATAACGAGCATTCTAGCTATTTTGTAAAAGATAGTCATTAAGACGACTCAAAAAGCATATAAATACATCTAATTCTTGCCAAAGTCACTGCCAGCTGCACCACACTTGGGTAACACTTTACAACACGGGATACAACATTTTGAGTAGTTACCAAATGAGGAAAGCAAATGAGGAACACTAGAGATACTAACTGCCAACAAAGCATTAGTTCATGAGAAACTAATAAAAGAAGGCTTGACAATTAATGAGGCATTAATGAAATTAACCCTAACCCTATTCTTTTATAGTTATTTTAATCAGGTTAAATTCAGGTGGTAAAAAGAAGAAACCAGAGTAAACCAGCCCACTGTGAGGACAGCAGTCGGCACAGCCTCAGGAGACACAGCAACCAGTCAAATCCATCCAGGACAAATGCCAGAGCCCCGACCCCGGTGCCCCAACCCTGGTGCCCCAACCCTGGTGCCAAACCCCAGAGCCAAACCCCGGTGCCCCAACCCCAGTGCCCCAACCCCAGAGCCCCGACCCCGGTGCCCCAACCCCGGTGCCCCAACCCCGGTGCCCCAACCCTGGTGCCCCAACCCTGGTGCCAAACCCCAGAGCCAAACCCCGGTGCCCCAACCCCAGTGCCCCAACCCCAGAGCCCCGACCCCAGAGCCCCGACCCTGGTGCCCCAACCCTGGTGCCAAACCCCAGAGCCAAACCCCGGTGCCCCAACCCCAGTGCCCCAACCCCAGAGCCCCGACCCTGGTGCCCCAACCCTGGTGCCAAACCCCAGAGCCAAACCCCGGTGCCCCAACCCCAGTGCCCCAACCCCAGTGCCCCAACCCCAGTGCCCCAACCCCAGAGCCCCGACCCCGGTGCACCAACCCCGGTGCCCCAACCCTGGTGCCCCAACCCCAGAGCCAAACCCCGGTGCCCCAACACCCTGGTGCCCCAACCCCAGAGCCAAACCCCGGTGCCCCAACCCTGGTGCCCCAACCCCAGAGCCAAACCCCAGAGCCAAACCCCGGTGCCCCAACGCCAGAGCCAAACCTCGGTGCCCCAACCCCAGAGCCAAACCCCGGTGCCCTAACCCTGGTGTCCCAACCCCAGAGCCAAATCCCAGAGCCAAACCCTGGTGCCCCAACCCCGGTGTCCCAACCCCAGAGCCAAACCCCGGTGCCCCAGTCCCAAAGCCAAACCCCAGTGCCCCAACCCTGGTGCCCCAACCCCGGTGCCCAAACCCCGGTGCCCCAACCCTGGTGGCCCAACCCTGGTGCCCCAACCCCAGAGCCAAACCCCAGAGCTAAACCCCAGAGCCAAACCCCGGTGCCCCAACCCTGGTGCCCCAACCCCGGTGCCCCAACCCCAGAGCCAAACCCCGGTGCCCCAACACCAGAGCCCCAACCCCGGTTCTCCAACCCAGATTAGGGTGCTGGGTATGGCCTGTATATCAGCAGCACAAAGTCTATTCACTATGGTTTACTCCCTTGACCTTAGAGTACTTCCGGACATACACTTTACCGATGGCCTCACATATCTACACACCTTGGCCTTTTTGTAAAATTCCCCAAATTCCCCCTTCTCTTATTTGTGCTTTGTAACTAATTTTCTCCTCAGTTTTATTTCATCTCAGTCATTATGCTCCTCAACCATTGGTCATTTAGCTCTACAGGCATTATGTGAACACAAACAGAATGGGAATTACTGAGGCAAATCATTTTACGACAAGATATCAGGAACAGAAAGCAATATTCTTCTTCTTTCTGATGCAAGGCAGCGTTGTAATGATGTATTCAAATAGTTCTCTGGTTTAGCAGTATGTTGCTGTTTTGTACTGGAGGTGAGTGGTCACAAATGAAACAGGAGATTTCCATTGAAAAAACTCCAAATCAGTTTATTTCTCTAAATTCACTGCATGTGAATGAATGAAACGCGTACATCTTTGATTACTGAAGATGCTCTTTAAGGTTCCTCAGGCGAGATCAATCGGTACCTCATATGTTACACACATTAAAAAAAAAAAAAGTTATTTTCACTTGTGTTATTTTTGTGTATTTCATAGAGCCATAAAACAGTTCTGATTGTCTTCATTAGAAGAATACAAGCCACATTATCATTGGCTGCACATCATGTGTTTCTATCCTAATTAGACAGTTTGAGTAACTATTTCTTTTTATAGCGATTTCCATGATTATTTGTTTTCAATGAGTTACTGTTTGTAATCAGTGCAGGACACTGACTAATACATTGACTAATACAGTATAATCCACTGTGGTTGCACCCTTGTGTCAACATGTCCTGAACCAATTGAAGATATTTTAATACATTTTACACTTATACTGCTCTGTCTGCATTTATATTCAATTGTGTCAGTCAAAATATGTATTTGATATGTGAATAAATCAATATAGTTTTTTGTTACAACAAAACCAGCTCCTCAAAGTCCTTTGTCACATGTTAGCAAACACCATTTGAGGCCGGGGGTTTTGACCAATGAGGTGTGCCTCCCTGGGCAGGATTACCGTGAGGTGAAGGGACTTAATATAATATCTATTAATCCCTCATTGGGCATTTGATCTGCATTATCTGGCCAGATGTCATTTCCTGACCGGCAGCCCAGAGTTGTAAACAACATTGAAGTCATTGACGGCAAACACTGGTCAGCCGAGCAGCAGTGATGAATGTGAAAATGTGTGTCTGCCCCCCGGGACTGAAAGCGGAAGCTGGTTCCACAAAAGAGGAGCTTGATGCCTGAAGTCTCTGGCTTCCGTCCTCCTCTTGACTCTAAACAAGCAACCCAGCACAACAAATGACACTGATCAGAGATGTTAACCTACATGCTGGAAGCCGGAGAGATTCCACCCAGAGTAACTCAAACTGTAACAAACGATAATGGATACAGAATAATCCTTTAGTTTACCATCAGGAAGCTGGAGGTCAGTTTTTATGTCTTGTAATCAGTTGGTCATGATTAACTTGCTGAATGACGACCCAGGATTCATTGCAGTAATGACTCAATATTTTTAGGATAGATTCTAAACAATATTGACAATTGCAGATATGGTGGAATCCCACTGACGTCATGATTTTAATTGGAAGGTTTCAACTTTTTAAATGGACCTAAGCGTTCTTAAATAAAATGGACCAATTTTAGTCTAAAGTTATTTTCGATATTTATATAATTTATCTAAATACGGTTGAGACTAGTGTTTCTCGTAGCGACTACACACATCAGATTCTGCCAGTGGAATGATGTGTACTTTCACTTACATTTTGCAGGAGAATAGTTTAAATATATATTGTACAAAGTTAGTAGAAATTAGCACAATATATTGTAAAAAGAAAAGACACAGGTCAACAAAACGATATTTCAAACAAGTTCTTTATATAAAAACAAGTCCACTATAAAGACAAAGCCATATTACAAAAGAATAGAAGCAATGGTCCCTATGTTAACATAATCATCTGGAAACTGTTCAAGTTGAAAATCAGCACTTTAAAAAGACACCACGGGTTCTTGTCAGCTTGTATTTTTAATGTGTGCTCCTGAAAACACGCAGTAACAGAGATGCAGCCTGCTTATATTGATGCAATGTGAGGCACGCTGCAAACAGCAGTAACAACGGCAACATTAGTCCCTCATGCAAAGAGGACACGATGAACTAGCTATGTCTTAGCATGCAAATGAACACTGACGGGAACCAGAGTGAGTGTGAACACACAGCAACATTACCAGGGACTCTGGTTTGTCTTAATAGCCTTCAGGCACAGTATATATACAAGGAGCTAAACAATTGAATGCAGCTCACTCACATGTAGTGAAGCCTGCATGGATTAACAGGCTTAAATGACTGCAGCTTTAAAAGTATTCTGGTGTTAGGAGTTTTCTGTTCCATGGCAAGTCACACCATCCCAAGGGGTATTAGAACTTCTGTTTTATCTAGTAAAGGTTCTCCAACCACCAGAAAAGTTTGAACCACTAGTATGTCCAGGGATACGTGCAAAGATTTGCTTGGCAAGGCCAGTATTGAATGATCTATATAACAATACAAACAGGGAAAGAAGGATCATTACAATTTGAAATATGCTGGTTTGTAAGACGGCAGACTAAAATCCAAAGATATTCATCTTACAATGACTTTTGACTAGAAAACAAGATGGAATCAATTATCAAAACCGTTCATGACACATTTTTGCTGATCCACCAGATGATGAACCCACTAATGTCAACAGGCATTTTTCACAACACACTTGTTTACATTTAAGTGTATCCCTTTCATTTTTAGCACATTGGATAGCTCAAAAAATGAATATTTTCTTCTATTCTATTCAATTAAAACAGGATCAAAATTAGACCGCTGATTCATAGATTATTTTGTAATTTCAAGTGGATCTTAAACCGAGAAAACAGACCTGTGGCATCTGTGATAAAGGTCTGACAGTTATGAAATGAGGGTTTTATGCAAACACATTCATACAGTTACACTGAGCTCACTGCGCGGTGATGGAAAGTGCATTGCTTTGACACGTGTTGTGTGAATGTTCCAAGCGCTGTTGTGTGTAACTGCGACATATGAGGTGACCATGGAGACGGAGCACCCGTGGGTGCAGGAACATCCAGATGCTTCCTCAATGCTGAAGGACGACCCGGTGTGGTGTGTGTTGACTCAAAGTATTTACCGGAGTAACAGGAGTCTCCTGAAGACACTCGTGTGTCCCTTTCTGTCGGCTGCAGCGTTGCTTTCTACCAGGACGGAGCGGTGTTGGCCAGTCTTCTCATGCGCCTACAGAAACAAATTTTGCCCACATCAATTCAAGAATTCTACAGGTTCATTTACCTTTGTGTTGGTGACAGGGTGATGTAGTGGCTTGGTGACAGGGTGATGTAGTGGCTTGGTGACAGGGTGATGTTGTGGTTTGGTGACAGGGTGATGTTGTGGTTTGGTGACAGGATGATGTTGTGGTTTGGTGACAGGGTGATGTTGTGGTTTGGTGACAGGGTGATGTAGTGGTTTGGTGACAGGGTGATGTTGTGGCTTGGTGACAGGGTGATGCTGTGGCTTGGTGACAGGGTGATGTTGTGGTTTGGTGACAGGGTGATGTTGTGGTTTGGTGACAGGGTGATGTTGTGGTTTGGTGACAGGGTGATGTTGTGGTTTGGTGACAGGGTGATGTTGTGGTTTGGTGACAGGGTGATGTTGTGGTTTGGTGAAAGGGTGATGTTGTGGCTTGGTGACAGGGTGATGTTGTGGCTTGGTGACAGGGTGATGTTGTGGCTTGGTGACAGGATGATGTTGTGGCTTGGTGACAGGATGATGTTGTGGCTTGGTGACAGGATGATGTTGTGGCTTGGTGACAGGATGATGTTGTGGTTTGGTGAAAGGGTGATGTTGTGGTTTGGTGACAGGGTGATGTTGTGGTTTGGTGACAGGGTGATGTTGTGGTTTGGTGAAAGGGTGATGTTGTGGTTTGGTGAAAGGGTGATGTTGTGGTTTGGTGAAAGGGTGATGTTGTGGTTTGGTGAAAGGGTGATGTTGTGGTTTGGTGAAAGGGTGATGTTGTGGTTTGGTGACAGGGTGATGTTGTGGTTTGGTGACAGGATGATGTTGTGGCTTGGTGACAGGATGATGTTGTGGCTTGGTGACAGGGTGATGTTGTGGTTTGGTGACAGGGTGATGTTGTGGTTTGGTGACAGGGTGATGTAGTGGTTTGGTGACAGGGTGATGTTGTGGTTTGGTGGCAGGGTGATGTTGTGGTTTGGTGGCAGGGTGATGTTGTGGCTTGGTGACAGGGTGATGTTGTGGCTTGGTGACAGGATGATGTTGTGGCTTGGTGACAGGGTGATGTTGTGGTTTGGTGACAGGATGATGTTGTGGCTTGGTGACAGGATGATGTTGTGGTTTGGTGACAGGGTGATGTAGTGGTTTGGTGGCAGGGTGATGTTGTGGTTTGGTGGCAGGGTGATGTTGTGGTTTGGTGGCAGGGTGATGTTGTGGTTTGGTGGCAGGGTGATGTTGTGGTTTGGTGGCAGGGTGATGTTGTGGTTTGGTGACAGGATGATGTTGTGGTTTGGTGACAGGATGATGTTGTGGTTTGGTGACAGGATGATGTTGTGGTTTGGTGACAGGATGATGTTGTGGTTTGGTGACAGGATGATGTTGTGGTTTGGTGAAAGGATGATGTTGTGGTTTGGTGAAAGGATGATGTTGTGGTTTGGTGACAGGATGATGTTGTGGTTGGCTATGCGTGTGATCCCAACAATTCAAGTCAGTTTGTTCAACCGACTTAATCAACTTGTGCCAATTATGCCAATTTGTCATTGCATGTTTGTTTCGATACTATGAACACTTTACTATCTAGTTTGAGTCTTCTTGTGTGGAACCTTTTGGTCTCTGAATAATGTGCGTCTTCATGCAGCCAGCAATATATGGCGGCTAATGATATTCTGCCAAATGCCCACAGCTCATGAAACAACAAATCTCCTGCAGCAATAGATACAATGGAGTAGATCTATATATTTACAGAATGACAGAAAGTAATCTGACAGTCTCACCTTGTGTTCCGGTCCTGGTCTCGGATCTTCTTCTCCATTTCAGCGTCTGTGAGGGTCTCCAGCAGGGGGCACCATTGATCTGCATCACCCGTGTTGCGTATGGCGATCTCCACTGTCGGGAGTGGGTTCTCACTGTGAGCACATTGCAAGCGAGGCAGTACTGGATCAGTCCAACATAAAACCATGAAGATCATCAGCTCATGATGGGTGGAGAAAATAAGGAATGAGTCCAAAAAACGCTTTCCCACGAGGGGAGGTCTGACTGTCCTCCCAAGTGGAATGAAAGTTTATTTGAAGTTCATTCATTCTATTGCTGCATTCATCATCGGTTCCGAGGAGCCTGTAGAGGCGGGTGGCTGAGTTACCTGAAGGCGTAGGTCCTCTGGTGCCAGCTCAGCTGACCGCGAATGCTGTAGGCGATCGTAGTGACAAATTCTCCACCCAGCCCGAGATCAGAGCATAGCTTCAGTGCAAAGGACTCTGGAGAGTTCTCCCTCTCTGACATGTCCCACTCAAACTGGTCCACCAGGGAAATGTTCCCCACATGGATGTTCAGCTGAGGAACAGAGAAAAGCAAATCCTTAAACTCACCCTGGTCTAGTATGTTCCCGTAAAGTGTTGGTCCTTGGGTTCGGCAACGCACCTTGATGATGACTCTCTGGTCCGCCTGCTCCTCCAGGATGCTGTCAGTGGGGTAGGACTCAATCTGCTGACGAATGGCTGAGGCAATGGCGGGGACGAAGGCCAGAGGATTCAGGTCCAGGTCATCACATAGAATCTCCGCGAACATCTCTGGGGTCATCAGTTTCTCTAAAGAGGGACGGATTTGGGAGGTTAGAGAAGAGTTTAGTAACTTGAAATACTGGGACAGTGAGACAGTAGACGACACTTTCTGTTGTGGATGTGGGGAAGCTAGTTGACGTGTGCATTAACCATTCATGTTCCACGTGAAGGCGTCTCGCAGCTTCTGTCCGTCGATCTCCATGTCTAGTCGAATGGGAACCAGCGCCTCCACCTGGGCGGCGTTCTCATGGATCACTGCAGGGTCGTGGTCATCGAAGCTTAGAAACAAGACACAGACAACCTCTATGTTGCATTATTTTTGTGTATCAGAGTTTCAAAGAGATGTAAATAAACACCAGAACATGAAGATATTACAGATTTGACATGATGATGATCCATCTCTCTATAGGGCTACACCTCTAAGTGGAATCCTTTCAGAGAGTCGGTTCTCTTTAAGTACCCTCCGGTACAAGCTCCCTTTAGCCAGAGGATCTACCGTTTCACAGTGGTAAAACTCTCCTACCACAGGGGGAAGGTCCTTTTCTTGTCGCGGCCCATTCGGTTGCGGTTGATGGTGGTGGAGCACGGCACAGCGTCCAGGTGGTGGGAGCTGTTGGGCAGCGTGGGGACCCACTGACTGCTCCGCTTTGCTTTCTGCTCCCTTTCAGTGCAGAGAAAAGTATTTGGGGTTGGTATCTGTCACAGTCTGAGGCCGCGGTGCATCTCGCATCACACAGGATAAAAACAGATGTAAAATGATTTTTAAAAGCAGTGAAGCTACCTGAGGTAAGCAGGGGGCTCAGTGCTGATGGACACCGCTTTGTATTTCTCATCATTACCCTCGAAGATCTCTTCACATTCTGACGCCTTCAGCAAAGTAACACTGGTGGCTACAGATGGACAGTAAGCAGAGAAACAAACACAGATGCAGGTCAATCTTCAGTGCTGACGATTAACTTACTCATTGTTAGAATATTTGGGGATATTTGTAGTGTGAGTAGGTCTCATTTCGTTGGCTTCGACTCGACTGTCCCGTTCTGAAGGTGGTCGAGGGACGCAGCCCTTCAGGCACTGATTTCAGGACACGCATATCCCATCATGCAATGCGGGCGAAGGAGGATTTTATTTATTCAGGACGGAGGCACGTGAGCCGACAGCGGCTGAAGCGGGACTTTTAATTGTACTGTAAAAAGTACTACAATTCACTCAAATATCTACCAAAAAAAATGTTCCAATATATAACATCACATCTTAGTTTGTAAAACGTTACGTGATGCTGGTAACCAATGTTAAAAACATAATGGAACAGCATGTCATAACTCATGCTGCCCGACCGCAGTTAGCACTGAAAAAACACTTTAATGCCTTAACTCTCAACCTTTACATCGTACTGAGGCGGTGTCGGTTTTATGGATGTGTACTTCATATTATGAACAGAAAAGGCTCAAAGTGAGCTCAAGTAGTTATGAACCGGAAATATCCCGTTCTACAGAGGTTAAAAAAAATAAACACGCGAAGAAAGTGAACTTGGTTGCTTTGCTCCTTGCGTTTTGTGGTGTGATAATAAAGTAAATACATGTTGTTTTGTGGAGCAGGAGGAAGCAGCATCACGCTGATGGAGAACAATGTGTGTGGGGACATATTCTGTAATATCTTACCGTTACAATTAAATTAGCTTGTATATCCGTGAAAATAATAAAAAGTATTTTTTTCCCCCATAGTTAGACGTAACTGCTGGTTACTCGGTTCAAATGTATTGGTTGAAGATGGATGGATGAAGAACTCAAAAAAGAAAGACACACCACTCACCATGTGATGACGCGACGATCTTCTTCCTCTCCTCCACCGAGGCCAGTCTCCTCCATAAAGACGGGTAGCGTTTGTACAGAGAGCCTCTGAACATACGCAGGTAGTTTCCAACCTGGGAAGCAGGAATCAGGATGAATCAGCAGAAGGCAGACAGGAATCAGAAAGATTAAACTATTTTCATATTTGCACACAAGGCATCACAATTAACCATCCAAATGACAACAAATCAACAATATACACATAAACATTCGAAGCACCAAGTAAAATGTAGCTTTTCAAAGATTCCCAGTGCCCGATAAAGACCTTAAGACTTAATAATGTAAAGTGTTATGTAAAGTCAGCGAGCGGTCCAGCGCCTCACAGCAGAGGAGGTGATGACTGAAGGCGTAAGTGGATTGTTTTGGAAGTTCTCACTGTGATTGATTTCTAGTCAGAAACGTGCCTTGTTCACAGAGACGGTTTCAACAGAGGACTGATGGACAAGCTTTGTCCCATGGTTTGAGTCTCCAGAGGACAGGAGGACATCCAGGGAGAGGAAGTGATGCACTCTTAAATCAGCATGTAGGTACAAAGCAGTACAAATCGGGAGTGGCCGTCTCTCTGTGGGGTGTCCATCACCCTGTCCTAGCGAGTGGTCTCTTCTGACGAAACAGCCCGTGTCCGTCTTACAGGACAAGACACACGTGCATTATAATGTTCTTCACTTAAGAGCATTACGGTTCTACACAGCGTATATATGGATTAGCTTTAGCTTTGTTACGTTCAAATACCAGGAGTGGAAACAGACTGAGGGGATGACACTTTATAATGTGTTGATCGCGCGTGAGTCCGTTAACGTCTCCGCAGCAGCCTGCGATTCACGTTAGAACTCAATGCAACACACCAGCGGCCACACGTGTAATGATGGCGGTTACGAAATTGGCGTTGGCCATTAAGTTACATTTTACGCGTCATTTGCTGGCCTGACTTTTGTCCATAAGATCCCGCTCTTCGTTTGAGCTCTTTGTTCAAGAACCCATCAGTGGGACTCGTTAGCATGCTAGCATCAACCAGCCAGAAGAACAGAGAACTGAGGCTAACGTGGGGGTACCGAGCTTCCAAAGTGAATGCACAGATAGTCACATACCTCTGACCCAACCATGAAAAAGTCTCCATCTTGCTCTAGTTGAAATTTAACTGGTTTCTGGCCAAACGTTTTACTCAGAGCCAACTGCATCTTCACGCAGTTACTAACCAGCTAACGTTAACGCTATTCTTAGCAACCGTCTTCTCCGGATGCGTTTGAGAGTAAAAATGAAGATGGGAAATTAGTGTGTCTTCTTTCACAATGGGCTTCACTTCAGTTTTCTGCATTTGAAAACAACAGCTACGACAATATCGGAGAAAGAAGTGTAACGTTGTGCACGGGAATAAACCAAAACATACTGGGAGTACAACCACCGCTACACACGTCCCGCTTTAGAAGGTGTGGATATACAAGTTTTTGGAGAATATTTATTTCCGAAAATCACAAACGCTGCATTGGTTTGTTACTCTTCCTTTAGAAAGGTAGAAGAACCGCTTCCAAAGCTCACTAGCGCCGCTCCCGGTGAAAAGCGGCCACCAGCCACTACACACAAGGTTGAATTAATATGGCATTACCATTTCATTGGGAATTTATCAAATTTAAAACCCCACTTGCTATACTACCATATAAAACAAATGAACAAAACAGGCGAAGCACACACATAAGAATGATATGTAGGAACGTAAACATTAGAATGCGATACATTGAATAATGCCAATTATAACTTGTTAGGTCTCTGATCACAAAATCCAACTACATTTGTATTTCTTGAGATTAGAGAAGAAGTGCAAAACACCATAATTTGTGATTCATAAAAGAATACACAACAGTCCATTCTTACAGAGTATAGATTATCACCAACTCAAATTTGGACCATATCTTTTTAAGCACAATTAAACAAAGCTTTTCAATCCTCCTATTGATTTGACATATGCATGACACACATCTTATTAGCATTTTTTTTTATCTCCTTTCTAGAGCAACAGACATGGGCCAAATATTGTCAGCCAGGATTCATCATCCATTTCCTACAAACCCAATCAAATGGTAACATTTAAAGATAAACAAAATACAAAATGTGTGCAAACTGGAAAGTAACCAAAGGTGTTGTAACAAATAAATAGGCAAGACTCATCTTTTTTGTATATGACAGAACTACAGAAACGTGTAAAGGCCGTTTGTGTCAAATAAAACCCAAAAGGAGTGCGGTGGTGAAAACAACACGATAGAAGTTAAAACCTGAAGTTGAAGAAATAGCAAAGATCTTGATATTTTTATACCACTGTGACTGTGAGAATAGGGAATGCAGTTACAAGACCCTTTCTACAGACAATAATGTTATTTATATGCATCAATTCAAGAAATCAATATTTTGGGGGTTTCAATTAATACTTCTTACAACCGAGACCAAAGAGATGAAACCAAATTATAATTTTCCACACATTTATTTCTTTAAAAAGTGAAATGGGGAGAAAAAAAATGCACTCACCATCTGAATAAATTCACTTAGATATTTTTCTGCTGTCATTTATTTCTCTTTAATATGACAGTTGTTTTCTATCCTTTTTTAGATTGGAAAAAAAACATCATGGGATCCTGAGCTTCGCGATCCAGAGTTCCATCAGAAGCTTGTGATCTCTCAAACTGTCTTAGAGCAAGGATCTCGCATCAAGAAGAGTTTCTGAGAATGATAGAGGCCCATTTACCATGACAACAGACGTTATCTCTATTTTTGGCATTCTTCATCCAGAACTAAACAAACCAGTCAAAATCAAAGACCACGTTTGTCCCCTTCGTCTCTCTGAGGGAATGTCCTTCCACCGTCTGTGGGCATATTTAACCTCCGAGGCGCTGTCCCTCCCCCCAGGCAAACCCTCCTGGGCGCTCCTCGGGCAAAGGGTTGTAGTTGGCGTCTTCCTCTGGTGTGTCGAACAGCATCTTTCTGCAGGAGACACACAGAGGACATAATATTTCTGTTTGACCTCCCATGACTATGTGCAGCAACCAGGCCTAAATAAACTCTGAATCCACTAAATCTCAATGTGGATTGCCATGAAACTCCCCGAGCAGGTTCGTTCTCCCCAGAGGATGACCTCTTTCATTTAGCTTACTTCAATTAACATCAAGGACAAAAAAAACTACAGTTAAAGGTTGAAGAATTCATTCATTCATTCCTACACTTTCAAATTGTAGTCTATTGCATCTTACAGGTTTTGGCTTTCAGCCTTGTTTTATTCAGCCGAAGTTAGAAGAAAGCAGACTCACATGATAGATGGGGTCTTGAGCCATCTTCCACCCCCCGGCTGGTTGGGGAAAACATCCTCCAGAAAGAAGTACACATGGCCCACAGCGATGCCTGAAGAACGGCAGAAAACATTTTTAACACAAGTACGATTCATACGAACCACACCAGCAAAGTTAGAAGTGAGGACTGCGGATGGCAGGACAGGTACCTAAAAGATCAACAATGATGGAGTTCCCCAGCAGAAGTGAGAACCCCATCAGCACCCAGGGCAGGAAGGGCGCCTGGAAATTCAGCAGGCCAAAGAAATTCATGCGGACGTTGGGATTTCGCCGGCTCCACACGTACACCAGCATGATGGTGAAGGCTTGGCCCAGAAACACCAGACTTACGAAGGTGCCGAATATCTGACGCCTTGTTAAAGAACACGTCTTGGACAAGCAGAACGTGGTGAGGACCACAAACAAGTAGAGCCACTCCTCAAAGACACAAACCCTCTCAGTCTGGATAAAAACTATTGATGGTCACTGGTAGCAAAGCGTACGGGAAGGAGGCTCAGCGCCGTTAAGCCACATGTTTTTAATGCAACATTGATGGGAAGGATACGGTCATCAGAAGCCCCCCAAAGAGGAACATGAAGACAAAGTCGGCCGTGCGTCCCCTGAAGGAGCCCTCCTCCAGCATCCGACAGTATCTATACCTGAGAGCAAAGGGTTAAAGAAATCTACACAGACGCTTTAGCCACACGCGGCCTCCCTCCAACGGAAAGTATGCAAACGCAAGTGAAACATGGAACCGAGAAGGATACAGAAATATCATGTTGAACAGGAAATTGAAGCCAACGGGACCGAAAAACAGGAAGTTGGTTATTAATCTCCATACCTACAGTAAGAAGAAGAGAGACAACAGTCAGCCGTACACAGAGTAGCATACGGAGGGACGACCGTACATGCAAGATTCAACTGAAAGTTTCCACATAAGGTCACCATATACGTATACAGACGTGTGTTTTGTCAATTTAATGCTAAATGAGGGGCTCCATCATGAAACCAAAATGTGAAAAATAAATCCCTCTTGTTTTTATTCAAAAGAAGGACACGGCACAGGGGACACACATATGTTCACATGTAGCTGAAGCAGACAAATGAAAGCGACTTTATTTACAGTGTGCGTCCTGAACGAACACTGGGTCAGATGCCATACCTGGTAATTCCTTAGAATCAGATCCGGATTGAAGTATAGCTGAAAGGGTGTGATGATCTCCAGTTGCTGTGACAGAAGACAAAACAAACTTTTCAAAGATGATCCTTATCGTTGGCATTATTACGACTACAGCAACGTGACACACTCCGAGGAGCTGCATCTGAATCCAAGCTCCGGACTGCAGGCATGAAGCATCCAGACGATGTACAGGGACACTCGTCTGAACTGCGGCCAGTGACTCGGCCGTGCTATTCGCTCAGCCAAGGACAGTCTGTGTTGTTCCAATCGGCCACTGCTAAACGCCGCTAATCCTCCACACGCAGTGCGTTTCTGTAAAGTGTCATCAGTTGTTCCCTGTAAATATCAATAACGTATTCTTCCACCAAAATAAAAGCAAGTAGTGGTGAGGCGACGTCCAGGAAGGAAAAGCATCTTAACGTTCTCACGTTACATCCATTATCACAACAAGACGGATTTATTGATTGGCTGATAAATAGACAATATCTGTCCAATAACAGATGAGATCCTGAGGCAGCTGAAGAACTTCAACCTGCCAAAGACGATGATGGTCCACTTCTACACGGCCACCATGGAGTCCGTCCACTGCTCCTCCATCAGCGTCTGGTACGCTGCAGGCACAGCCAAGGACAAGGGCAGGCTGCAGCGTGTCATCCGCTCTGCAGAGAGGCTGATCGGCTGCAACCTGCCGTCCCTGCAGGACCTGTTCGCTTCCAGGTCTCTGAAGCAGCTAAAAAGATCGTGGCCGACCCCTCTCACCCCGGACAAAACCAGTTAGTGCCCCTTCCATCTGGCAGGAGGCTGAGATCCATCAGGACTAAGACCTCCCGCCACACCGACAGCTTCTTCGCCCGGTCCCCCACTGACTGACATTCTACCGGTCACTTTCTTTCATTCTGCACACGTCACTTTCACTCGTCACTTTTGTCACTTCCTGTTCGCAGGTGCACTTTATTTTTTAATATTTTTAACTTTAACTTATATTTTATTTTAAACTAACCCACAGCCTTATTCTACTAACCCATAGCATTAGCATTTTATTTTATTCCTCGTGCACTGCTGTCTTGTCTGCTGTCACACTGTCTGCTGTCACGCACCAACCGCCAAGTCAAATTCCTTGTATGACATATTATGGAAATAAATATTTCCCTATTCCCGATGTGTGAAACGAAAATAAATTGGTTTACGAATTATATTTGATGGAATACAAACACAAACGCAGTGTTACACAAGTTATGCTGAGGCTGCGATCGGATCCGTTTCAAGCAGCTCGCTGGACGTTGAAGCTGTAGAAGCAACCGGCAAAGGATGAGCGAGCGCCCGCGAGCTCCACCAACGGCCACCCTCGGGACCCAGCGACCCTCTACAGCCCCGCACCCCTGCTCACTGTCAGCTAAAGTCGGCTACGCCACCGACTTCTGATAACTCGATTAAATGAGTCGGCATCCCGCACAACCAGCTTCCGACACGTCTCCTTCGCACAGGCGCTAGCGGCTAGCCGCTAACGGCTAGCGACGTGGCGTCAGTTGCCTTCGAGCGACACCGAGCTGAGCGCACGACGACGAGGCGGGAGTGAGTCTTACCACCGCCGCCGTGGTGAGGACACACGCGGTCGTGTAGGCCCGGGTAACGACGGGGATCTGCAGGTACTCTTGTTGTAGTGTCTGGTAAGCCATTTTGCTCAGACTGGAGGCTTCCGGCACTTCGTTGACACGTCATCGCACAGGGCGGGGGGGCGTGTTGCGTTCAAGGACCAAAACATAGATGTGCACGTTCAACTCATCGCAACGTGCTGCCTTCGCCAAATGGATTTCTTTACATGGACGATTACGTGTCCTGCAAATGGCATGTTTATGTGCATCAGTTGTATGTTCATTTTAAGCGCTATTGATGAACACAAACAAACTAAAACGGTGTCAGACTTCATGAAATTTGTTTTGGTTCTCACATATTCCTCCAAATGTTTCCCCAAATATCCTTTATTTCCCCTTTACCCCAGCCAAAGGGTAATTACACAAAATGAAATTCAAAACAAAAGAGAAAAGCACCTAACACCTAACAATATAACACCAATCAGCAGTTAAGAGGATGTACCGGGGAAGATTATAATGTATTAATTATTGGTTCCAATTCATCTCGGTTGAATATGACTTAATTTTACTTTAGAAACTGATTCAATTGTTTGGCCCAGAAACATCAAACACCACATTTGAAGATGGCAGATGTGAGGGAAGCTCGGTTCCTTCTGGCATCTTGGATCTTTGGATCGCATCGATGTCTCCGGTGAAAGTTTGTTCAGTTTTCTCTGGTATCTTTCAGACCTGGTTGTCTACTGGCTTTAAGTTGTGCTTGTCTCCATCTTCCTCTCAGCTGGATGCTGTATTATGTTGCCACCCAGCTTCCTAGTCGGGTCATTATAACCTGTGGGCCAATTTTGAAATGTTTCAAAATGTTAATCTTTACTTCCTGTTTTATTGTGTCTGTCACTCGCATGATTCCTCGGCTACTTTACTTTCTCTGTTTAGTTTCAAACTCATAGACAAAATCCAATGTCTATGGAAAAGCTACATTATATGATAAAAGAAGGTAGTATATTATTGTATATTCATTAATACACTATAACAGCTGCAGCATGCTCTAGAATCTATCCCAACAATTAAAGGAAGGAAAGGGAAAGGTGGAACAATACTTTTTAAGAGGTAATTAGACATAGAAACTGGGTAATAGAGGTAATTAGAAATAGAAACTGGGTAATAAAGGTAATTAGAAATAGAAACTGGGTAATAGAGGTAATTAGAAAGAGAAACTGGGCATTTAAGTTAGTGAAAAGCAAATGATACAAATAAAAAGCTCTTAGGCTCCAGGGAGAAAGACAATAAAACAGGCAAAAAGGAAATAGTTGGAAATAAAATACAAATGTTGCTGATGATTAGAAAGAAGGGAGGGGAAGAGATGAAGAAGTTGGCTAATAAAGAGAAAGTCAAATCATTGGTTACTTTTGTAAAGGTACACAGCACTAACTAAACTCGACTTCTCTTAGACCCCGTCCTCATATTGCTGATGAAATAAGTTGTAGCAATAGTTAGCATCTCTTTACTAGATTTACAAAGAGCTGTGTACCACAGTCCTTTAAAGTATCTGTAGTAAACCTCTTTAAAAATATACATCTATATATAATCTTCACATCCTCTATAAGATCCTTGGGAAATGTGTGAATAGTGCTCGTTCGTAAGGCGTGGGTACGATAGGACATCGCCGGTGGCTCATGAGATTAAAAGTAATAAGCTGCTTTACGTTAAAAATAGAAACAATAAGAAGTGGAGCAGTCTGAGGCGCACAAGCAGTACGTCTGTGTGTGAGAAGCAGCCGCTGCTCTGTTGCTCTTCTTCATACATTGATAGAAACTTCAGGATTTCACAGCAAGACGTAAGTGACCTCTTCTTATAGATTCTGCGGGTTCATACAGCCTATAAAAAATATATATTTATATATAGTATTTCAAGATTGTTTCGAATAACCTCTTATATTTTGGTTTCTATAATGACATATTGCTATTTACACATTTTTATGAAACACATTTTCTGTGTTTTACGAAGAACTATGAAGATGTTTGATGTGTATAATAATAAAAATCATCATTTTTCCTTATTATCATTCGTATCATAGTTTTGTTGTCATCGATGTTGTCTAAGTTAGGTTACGTTCATATCCTGGTGAAATTGTGGACATTGCCCTTTCCACTAAATCTCAGAAATCCCTTTCTACCAATACACAAGATATCTGTACCCCAAAACAATGTGGAAAATATGGGTTGAAGTTTGTGTTGAAATGTTGAACACATGCGTTTTCTCTTGTTTTGCAGTGAATGTGAGACGGTGGTGCCTCAGGAATGAGTAAAAGGGGGAGGAGGAGGAGCAGCAGGTGGAGGAAGAGGTCCAGCAGCAGTAAACGTGAGTTGGAGCTTTGGGCCGAGGGTGCAACAAGGTCAATCGTGTGCTTAGCTGAGTCACATTTTTCCAACACCTGCGCGGTTCGCCAATATCTTGACTTCTTCGGACAAGGTTTAAGGTTTCCGTCAGGCTTCATGAAGTAGACAACGTGTAAGGAACACTATTGCCGACCTTCGTACTCAGTAAAAACCACGTGGGTCGTCATGAAAAGACTCACATTCACACTATTTCAGTCAACTGACACTTTAGCTGTTTTAAAATCTACATATAAGAGCGGGAAACATTTCAACATAACCTCCTACAAGGTTCCCTTCGTTGGGAATAAAATAACCAGAGTGGTGTTAGGGAATTACGCAAGTCACAGAACTTCTGATTTCACACATACAAAAGCAATTAAGATGATCTACCGATTGTGAAGCATTCCCCCTAACAAGCATCAGTTCTTTGTAGGCACATGCGATTGTTTAGGGGGGTCTGTTAAGGATGAATGAAATATGTATACGTAGTTTTTCTTGCAGGCATCATCTAGTGAAAATAAGAATCAAGGAGTTTTCTTTAGCTTAGAGCAGTGGTTCTCAGCTGGTCTGGCTCCGGGACCCACCATCACCCCGTAATGACAAGCCGTGACCCAAATCCAGGAACATTCTCAACTTCTCAAATTTATTTAATGAAAATATGGTGCAGTTTGAACCTGAGATAGTGTGGAGACAGAATACGTATGCCAACACAAAAACAAGTTTAATGAAAAAACAAAACAGCCAGCCGTTAATTCTCATTTTTGTTTTCCCAGGCAAAGGCCCATTAAAAACTGGTCCGACCCACCAGTTGAGAATCACTGGCTTAGAATGAGCCGTTCGTACCTACATATGGAAGGGGTCCTTTTCACAGAGCCGGTGTTCATGTTTCTATGTTGCATTTACAGCAATACTGATATCTGGCCTATACTGACACAAATAGCTGTATTGTGACGGTGCTGATCTATTCAATATAATTCCAAATTCTTGTTACAGATGAAAGGATTTGAAAAAAAATCTGACCTGAGAAGAAGTCACACTGTGTGTTGTACTTCGAGCTTCTCTGTTCTTTGTGAACATAGCGGGTCTGTAAGCGCACGTGAGCGTGTTTTATTTTGATACAATCCAATATGTGTATTCGATTGTGTTTAGTTTTTACTTGTATATGTAAAAATCTGTGACCTGTCAAAGCTATTTAAATATCCTACTACATTGTAGACATTCTCTTACCTCATTTTGTGTGTATTTTTTACTTTCAGAGGGCGTCTCAGCTTGTGCCGTTCAAAAGCAGAACAAAACTAACACTGTGAGCTGCAGAAAGGACAATGTTGAAATGGGTGAGACAGACTTACTTCGAAAGGAAAATGTCCTGTCAGGATCGGAAGATGAGGAAAAATACGACAGTGCTTCACCCAAGGACAAAAGAGCCAAACGGGATCATCACGGGAATTCATTTTCAAAACAAAGGAGTATTTATACCAAAACGACAGAGGAAAAAGAGAAAGGAGTGAGGACATTGTCTGTCAACGACGTGGAGGATTTCCTCCCAAATATCATTGTCCAGCAGTCACGTGTGCCCTCATGTGAGGATGCAACCCACTCACCAGCACTAGTTACTAACATCATGAACATCGCAATGAAATGCAACAGGTCACATGGTAAATATGAAATTCAAGAAAGTTTTCAATTGAATACTTCTGGCAACAAGACCTCGTATGTTTTAATAAACGAAAAAGGGGACTGTGCTGATGTGTTTTTTAAGAGTAAATGTGAGCCATGGTTACCAAAGAATACGTCATGTGAGCAGTCATCCCAACATGTGACTAATCACAATGGCGATCAAAGCTCAAATTACAGGTTTACCTTTGGCGACGTGAGTGAACACACAGAGTCTCATCGTGATTCCAAATATGTCCGTCCATCAAGCGCATGGGACAACACACAGTATTCACAATGCTGCAGGGATCACAAACAAACACCAACAGACTCAATGTGGACAAATCATCCATCTAGACCAAGACCACCGTCAAATATCA
This sequence comes from Gasterosteus aculeatus, assembly GCF_964276395.1. NCBI lineage: Eukaryota > Metazoa > Chordata > Actinopteri > Perciformes > Gasterosteidae > Gasterosteus > Gasterosteus aculeatus. The sequence goes on from NC_135702.1 coordinate 16,137,934, forward strand.
CATGTCAAGGGGAGAGGAAGAACTTTGACAAAAGCATCAGAAGTGGTCAGTTTGCAGACCTTAGAAATAATACTTTAGAGGAATTAACCCACTGCCTGGATTCCTGTAAAATTGCTGCTCAAAGTCCTGCAGATAAAAAGCAAATGGAATTTCACGCTAACATTACTAATAATGAAGAATCTCAATGGCTATTTTCTTTAGAAGCAGGAGAAACAGCACAACTGGCACCTTGTTTCCAGCGATTATCAGAATCAGCCAGCTCTGAGCCAATGCTCATGAGACCCTTCTTGTCTAGGTCCAACTTAAGAGATTTCATCAACTGTCAAAAGGAAAAATCCTGGATTAGAAACAACGGTATTGTCACTGAGGAGCACAGAGCTCGTTTGTCTCCAAACACGAGACACCAAACATATCCTGGGATGTCAGAGGGTCCAGGATCGATGCAGGAAGATCCTCTGTCCCGCTGTACTAAATCCTTTCCCTCTCTAGTCACGCGCTCACAGTTTCTGCAAACTGAAAGGCTGGGAAGGATCCCCCTGGACACAGACGAGTTCTCTGCATTCGGAATAGAAAATTATAATTTTCCACAAACAAAGGCACAATCCAGACGTGCCTCAGAAGTCCTAAACAGTGGCGATGGAAAGCAATTCATCCTTAGTCCATTCTGTATGACCAGCTCTGAAGATACACCTGAGTTCATGGTGAATGACCGGTGTCGAAGGCCAATCAGTTACCCCCCTCAAGAGCTCAGACAACAGGATGCAGGCATAGAACAGAGCTTACCAATGGATGTGGGAAGTCAGGACTATATTGACCAAAGTGAGGTGACAGACAGTGATTTTGGTAAAGATATGGAGGAAGTTGAATTTCACAGCCCAGAGCTCCTCACAGAGAAGTTGAGTCAAAGAGCCCTTACCATAGAAGTCACCCCTCCATCCTGCAGAGGATCTGTGGAACAAATATTAAAGAGGCATCCTGCAACATCACTCCTCAAGGACGAGGTTGAAAGTGAAAGTCAAAAGGATCTAGTCTCAGTTTCCCCCAAACATAGTAAGTCCTCAGTCACAGTACATGTTAATGCACTCAAGCAAACATCCCTGCCAATGCACTCAAGATCATCACCGGGTAGTTTCATGGAAACACCAGGTACAACTGACCTGGGAGTCCCTTGCATGTTCCCTTTGCAGGAGGGGAAATTCTTTTCGATAACCACAATGGCGGTTGCAGAGATTGAATCCAAACCATTTGGTGAAAAAACAGGAAATATCAGCCCTTCTTTACCACTAATGACTGAGCCAAGCAATGATGAGCAATTAAATGCAGCAAGAAGGACAATACACGATTCTGACCAACCTGCAGTCACTGCATCATGTCCTGCCAACTGTTCTAGTGATGCAAAAATCAATGTGACAGAGCAGCTCAGTAAAACAACCGGGGCAGATGAACACATAGTATCCGGACGTGAGTACACCAAAGTTTGTCAGATGATTTGGTTATTTGAAATAATAACTGAACAACTCATTTCAGGTCATTTTGTAAATAAAACTGACCTATTGTGTCTTTTTTATCACCATTTCCAGCCTCCTTAGAGGCTAAGGAGCATCAGAAACCCATGGTTCATAGAGACCCAGACAGCAGTGGCTCCGACCACTGGGTCAGGAGGCGAAAACTCTTCAAGGAGAGCAAGGAACGGAGCTCTGCTGGAGGAAGCTCAATGACCAGTGATATCACACAGGAATCAGGTAACTCTCGGGTTGAGTTTGGGTCAATAGGTGGTGTATCCAAATAATCATGGCTGTACAAGAGCTGAAATTTAGTGAAGAGACACAGCAGTCAGTGGTGATCAAACTTCATCAAAGTATGATACTTTTACCACCAGATTTGTACAAGTCAGGAATCAGGAACATTTATTACCAAAATATGTTAGACATACAAGGAATTTGACTTGGCGATTGGTGAATAACATCAGACAGTAAGACAATGGACAAAAAGACAGATAAGACGACATAGAGCATGAACAACATAGTGCAAGAGGAATTTGATTTGAGGTCTGGCCTGGGTGATGATGGAGCCCAGAAAACAGAAGGAATCCACAGTGGTGACGGGGGAATCACACAGTATGATGGGGGAAGATGGGACTGAATTCTTCCTGAAATCCACAACCATCTCCACTGTCTTCAGAGCGTTGAGCTCCATGTTGTTATGATTGCACCATATGGTCAATCTTCAACCTGTAGGCGGACTCGTTCCCACCAGACACCAGACTCCCCACCAGAGATCAGTCCAATGAGGGTGGTGTCGTCCGCAAACTTCAGGAGCTTGACGGACTGGTGACTGGAGGTGCAGCTGTTGGTGTACAGGGAGAAGAGCAGAGGGGAAAGAACGCAGCCTTGGGGGGAACCGGTGCTGATGGTCCGAGAGGCTGAGACATGTTTCCCCAGCTTCATGTGCTGCTTCCTATCGGACAGGAAGTCTGTGATCCACCTGGTTTGAACCGGGTTTGTCGTTGTTATAACTCACCCTGGTGCATGATGGTACACAGCTGTCCTCACAGAAGTCGATGTAAGAAGTTGCAGCCTCTGTGAACTCATCCAGACTGCTAGTATCAGTCTTGAAAACATCCCAGTCTGTGCAGTGCAAGCAGATCGATCAACCGAAGATCCTCCAAAGCTTCACTGGTCCACTTCGTGAATTCCCTCACCACAGGTTTGCAGAGCTTTAGTTTCTGCCTGTATGCAGGAATCAAGTGGACCATGACGTGGTCAGAGTGTCCCAGTGCAGCACGAGGGACGGCGTGATAAGTCCTGCTTACTGTCGTGTAACAGTGATCCAGCGTGTTCTCCTCCCTGGCTGGGCATTTAATAAACTATTTGTACTTCGGACGTTAATGGCTAAGATTTTCTTTGTTAAAGTCCCGAAGGACAGTAACTAAGGAGTCAGGGCTATTCAACTAAAATGTGATGAGGTCCAGTTAGAGAAAATGTATAGAAGCAAAGGTCCGGGAGATCATAATGTGACTACTTAGTGTGAATAAATAGAGGAATAGATTATTAAACTGTTCAATTTTTAAAATGTGTGCATGTTTTATTTATAATTTGCTGAGACTGTCAAGTCCAAATGTGAATTTTCACATTTTATTTTTTTTATCCACTCTCCCATGTTTTTGGTTAGTGGGAGATTTAAGATCTAGTTTGTCCTGCCAGGATTTTAAACCTGGGCCTGAACACACTTTTCTCTTTTTGGATAGCGCCATTTGTTCCTCAAGTTTCGCTATCTTTCTCCCTACCGTCTTTTTAGTTGTAACTTGACGCTACCTGTCTCGTCTGCAGTATTGAGACGATATCATCCTGCCTGCAATGCAAAGACTCGATGTCAGGGATGTTGCGTCGGGAAAAAGGCAGGACTCAAACGCAGAGTTTGCGGGAAACAAAAAGGACTTTAATAGTCAAAACGGGCAAAAACACACACAGGGGGCAAAAAGACAGGCAGGAACGAGGAACATCCAGGACGATAGACAATGACGCGACAAGTGACACAAGAGACACACGGCTTAAATACACTAGGGAGGTGCAGGTGATTGGACACAGGTGGAAACAATCAGATGATCACAGGGGATGACAGGACAAGGCAGGAAGTGAAGTTACTCGGGGACACAAGTGGCAGAAAACTGCCATCGGCAGCTCGGGGACACGGAACACCTCCGCAGTCGTCGGCGGCTCGGGGACACGGAACACCTCCGCAGTCGGTGGCGGCTCGGGGACACGGAACACCTCCGCAGTCGGTGGCGGCTCGGGGACACGGAACACCTCGGGAGTCGTCGCCGGCTCGGGGACACGGAACACCTCGGGAGTCGTCGCCGGCTCGGGGACACGGAACACCTCGGGAGTCGTCGCCGGCTCGGGGACACCGAACACCTCGGGAGTCGTTGCCAGCTCAGGGATGCAGGAAGCCGGATTTGCCAGCCACTGTCGCAACCCCTGCCAGGACCCCCCCCTCAAGGGCCCTCAACTCACCAACGGGAGGGTGGGAGAGGACCACGGGATGGGAGGGAACCTGAGTCGGGGAGCGGGGACTGGAGGCGTTGGAGTCATGAGTCTCGGGGCCGGGACTGGAGGGGTCGGGGTCTGGAGTCTCGGGGCCGGCACCGGCGGTGTCGGGGTCATGAGTCTCGGAGCGGGGACTGGAGGCGTCGGGGTCATGAGTCTCGGAGCCGGTACTGGCCGAGTCGGGGTCGGGGCCGAGAGTCTCGGGACCGGTACTGGCCGAGTCGGGGTCGGGGCTGAGAGTCTCGGGGTCGGAGCTGCGAGTCGTGGAACGGGAGATCGCTGTGGCGGCCCAGCGGGAAGGGAGTAGGTGGCCTGGAGCCGGACCGCAAGGTCCATCACACGCTCCCAGTGACTATCCCAGTGAGAACCACACCGTGACACTCGATTGGTCGAGTAGTATCACGTGGGATGGTTTAACTTGAATGCAATTGGTCTGTTTCTTTAAGGCGCTACCGTAAAGACGACCAAAGCTGCGCCAGCCGAAAGTGCGCTGTCACTTTTAAATCATAACCGTCTTTTTTTTAGCTGTTGGTCCGGGTCCGATCCGCGGTCCGCCAGTTAGTGACTTCTGCTCTAAATCATGTTCAATAAAATATGGAAAGATCTTCAGTAATATATTTAATCACTATAAAAGAAAAAAATGATGGTGTGGATGAATACATTTAAAAATAACTTTATTTAACAATAAGATCTAGTGAGTATTAGTTAAAAGGTTCTAAACAGTCAAGAATGGGTGTTATTTTAGACAGCATTAGGTTTTTCCTGACTGTGGGCTGAAACACAGATGAGGGAGTACTGAGCCAGATGGTGACGCATGTGTACAACAGTCTAAATGACTATTGTCAAATTCTGTAAACGTATCATTTCAACCACTGACACCTTCTACAGAGTACACTGTACTGAACCATGCAATGTTTTGTACTCCCTTTTTTTATTTTTTCTAGTCTCAGAGGGTTCTCATTCTATGGAAATGGCAATTCAAGACGATAAAGACAGGGGCTTTTACACCGAGACTTTCCATTCTTCACCATGGATTTACCAAGGAGATGATGCAGACTCAGTTTCTATTCCACCCAACCCCAAAACCAAAACTCGAGCAGTCTCAAGTAAGTTTGTGATTATGGTAAAAAGAAAAAAATTCAAACACAATGCAGAGGCTGTACTGTATACTGAACCAAGCAAATGACTACATAAATATCCTCCTGCTCTGACCTTTCTCCTCCTGTTCAGTACGGGAGAGGACTGTCAAGATCAGCAGAGGGGAAGGAGAGTATCCTTGGGGCTTTCGAATACAGTTTTGTAAACCCATTGTGGTTACAGAGGTTGACACAAGTAAGTGAATTCCTCGCCTACAGTGCAATCTCATCCATGTAGGTGACCGAGACGATTGCTTTTAACATTTAACAAACAGATGAAATGAGTGTGGACTTTACAGAGTCAGAGACAGGACAGTTTAAATGCCAAAATACGTTGCATGATAATAAAGAAACAATATGCAATAATCAAGACATCATTTTTCAAAGTGCAAATAAACTATCGTAGACAAACAAAAAGATAACATTGTGTTAAAAAATATGTCATAAAAGTAGTATATTTTAATATAGAAAAGGATGTGCAAGAGTGTGGATCAGTTGGAACGTTTTTGTTGCGTTACGACTTAACGTCTAAGAGTTCTGGTCCAGGGTGAGAACAGTCGGCTGCAATCTGTCTTGCCCGCTTCAGGGTCCTGGAAGCAAATATGTCATGGAGAGATGGCTGATTGCAGCCAATCACTGTCTCGCTGCAGTCTGTCCTTGGCTTGTCCTCGGCTGTGGCTGCGGCGTACCGGGCGGTGATGGTGGAGCAGAGGATGGACTCAATGATGGCCATGCATTGTCTTTGGCAGGTTGAACTTCTTCAGCTGCCTCAGGAAGTGCATCCTCTGCTGAACCTTCTTGGTGATGGAGCTGATATTCTTTGTCACGATCCACTGCAAACAGTGCAGAGTCCAGTATCGATCAAGTTTGTTGGACAGTGAGCGCGCATTGAGTAAAAGTGAGCGCACTGTTGTGTAGTAAGCAAGAATGTAAAAGAAAAGTTTAAACTAGGTCTGCTGGAGTTGTTCTCGTGATACAATTTCAACAAAAACAGTACAAAACAATGTGCACCAACACACCAAGGCAGCCATCTAGATTTAGCCTACAAACAGAATCCTGATGATAAGTTAACCAATGGGAGGCAGTCACATGACCTGGATAATAACATGGCAGTTACTTAAACGCATCAAAAAGCTTCTCTCTGGTTAACTTAATGTGTTCATTTTATGGCTACTATTTACTCTTTTAAAGGGTTGTGCTTTCAATTGAGTACGATGTAAGTTATTATGTTATTTGAAATTAATACCGTTAACCAAATTAATGCAATTTCGATGGCTTGTACGCCGTTGCACCTACACGCAACACACAGTGGCCCCAGTTTGTCTTTGTGTTTTCTCTGCATTGTTCTGTCGTTTTAGATGGGGCTGCTGAGGAAGCGGGGTTGATGGTAGGAGACCTGGTCCTAACTGTCAATGGAACTGATGTAACCAGCAATTCCCACTCAGAAGCTACGGATTTGGCCAGGCAAGGTATGCTGTTACCAGGCCTGATAATGGGGTGCAAGAAAATACTTGATCAAAGGAACAAGTTTTGAGTAAGGTATAAACCTGTAACAGTTTACCTGGTCAACTAACCCTGAAGGAGAAAAGTAAATACGCTCAATTCAATTGAACGGCTGAGTTGATATCTGAAGGCAACGGATCATTAGTGATTATAATCACATATAATATATTAAATCATATATGAAAGACAGAGGTTAGTTGCATATGACAACATATTGTTGCAAATCAAATTCAAACCGGCGTATGTTCCCCTTCACAACTGCTGTTCTCAATGGCAGACCCAGGCCATCATTGCAAACTTACATTTCAACACATTTTGAATGTTGGGTCTAGAGGTTAGGTGAATGTAGCGGCGTATTTGACTATTTAGTCAGAACACTCAGGTGTGTGTTATTTAAAAGAAAAACATTTCTATTTTTTAGGTCCAGATGTTCTAACGCTGACTATTGGGTCAGACATTGCTCGTGGTCCAAACACCCCCAGACCAGCATGTCGCGGTTATCTTCACAAGCAAACGCATTCTGGTCTGTTTAAAGGCTGGAGGAGGAGGTGGTTTGTGCTCACACATGACTGCTGCCTTTTCTACTACAGACATAAACGGGTGAGCAGGAAGGAGTCATCATCGCATACCCTCGTTTCCCAAAACAATAGTGATACCAGTGATACCAAAAAGTGTCTGTTTAACATTACCTTATGATCATTACAGGATGAAAGCAAAAAGCGGGCTTTGTTTGCAGTAAAGCTGGAAGGGGCTGAAGTGGGACCAGATATTTCCCTGGGAAAACCCTTTGTGTTCAAGTGCCGCCCTCAATCCAGTAACCGGGTTTACTTCCTCTGTGCCACTTCCAGCCAGGAGAGGAAACGGTACTGTAGACCTTTGGAACTTTCTAAACCAACTACTTTTTAACAATAACATGTTTTCATGTCTGTTTTTATCTGTATTTTATATTTTCAAAAAAGCTCAATGGGAATGTTACAAATCCTTATGAAGTTGTGTCTTGGTGATTTCAGGTGGCTTGAGGCTATGGAGAAAGCTATTCATCCCATCACACAGGTAACAATTGGACAATGGTGGGCAGTAGCTGCATCTACTACATGGTATCAATATACAAAAGTGCACTATGCTATCATTGCAAAGCAGCTGGATCTTGACATGGTCGTCAGGTGCATAGTTGTCATTCTCATTACATTATGACAGTATTTTATAAATCAAATGCTCTGCTTCTCCAGACTTGAATGATTCAAAGAAGTGTATCGGGCAGTATTTGACAATAGCTTCTTAACTAATACATTTAGCCGCCGTGCTAACACTAATCTCCTCAATTACCTCTCATGTTTCAGAACCACGTGTGGGTGGATGTCACCAGACACAACTCTAATCTGCCCCCGCTGGCTGTGAAAACCCCTGAGTGTCTTGGACTGCTTCATAAAATGGACAAAAACAAGGAAGTGTGGGTTCAGCACTACTGCGTTCTGAAGGATGGTTGCCTCTACTTCTACAGCGGGATCCGTGCAACTCATGCACATGGTATGATATGTGTAGTCTGTCAATTGTTTCAAAATAGCTAAGAAAAGTGAGTCTAACATGGTTCAAGGTGCATTCAAATTTTAACATTTTTAATTGTAACATTAATAATGACCACCCATCCTTGTCAGAAATGTTAGCTATAGCCTACTAAATATTGGGATAACTCTAAAGTGGAGAATGGAGGTCTGATGGATGTCTACTTGTGAAGATTTCTTTTGAGGGTTTTTTATCTCACCCAAAACTTATTCCTTCCCCCTTCCTTCCTATCTATTTGACTTAGAAACCATAACCAAAGTGATATTTAGTTGTGATGGCCTTAATTATGAATGGTAACAATCATCAGGCCGTATGAATAGCCAAATTACAATTTTGGGGATCTGGACCCTCTTGCCACATTGCATTGTTTACAAGTTATTCTATGTTAATGCCATTAGGTGAGTGGTATATTATCTTCTGCATTTAACAAATAATATACACCCTCAACCCAACATTCAATACCTATCCCCTGATTGTTAACTAGAACACAGCAAAAATGTCCACCATAAGCCAACAGAGGGCAGCAGTGTATAATGGGACACCTGAAGAACAGGACTCTCTTATGGCGCGTTTCCACCGAGCGGTACGGTACGGGTCGGGTCGGGTTGGTACGGGTCGGGTCTGTTAACCATGATTTGGCGAGCGTTTCCACCGCCAACAGTACCCTTACTTGATAAGCGTGGTGTATTCCAGAAAGTAGTGATGACGTCACTTGATAGGCGTGGTATATGACGGAAAGTAGATTGACGTCATTCGATCGCGCGAAAACTGAAAGCTAACCGCAAACAACAATGGAGGACATACTGTACAGCCAATCCTGTTCTTGCTTCTCGATATGTGGCTGTTTGTCACAAGGAGACGACAATCTTTGTTTGTTTGCAAAGGCTACATGCTGCAATGAAAAACACAGCGTAAAAATACGTGTATTGTCTTTCCCCTTGCGGCACGCGCAAATGATGACCAATCAACGCTCTGCAGTGAGTCTAGCTCCCGCCTAAAGTACCAAACAACTGTGCCAGGTACCCCAACGGAAGGGTACCCAAAAAAGTGGTACGGTACGGTTCGGATTTTTGGTACTATTCTCAACTTTTGGCAGTGGAGACACAAATAAAAGGGTACCGACCCGTACCGTACCGCTCGGTGTAAACGCGCCATTAGAGCCACGGTCAAGAGTTGACACTTTAGAAAATGGGCTCAAAGAGGCGGTAGATACCACACTCGATCGGGAAGAGGCAATCAAAGCTGCAACCAGGGTGATGGCTGAGGAGGCTGCAGGGTTCATCAGGCCGCAGGGCTTCCATCCAGCTATTGGGGCTTGTTTGAAGCGGTGATGACAAGAAGTAAGGAGGGCCCTTGATAAACATAATTTCTCTTGTCGACTAGGTAGTTTTTTCACTCCCACAGGGAAGGAGTGTGTGACTGAGGAAGATACCACTTTGACAGCTCCACCTGCAGCTCCAGCCAAGCTACCAATTGGGATACATTTTTTCACAGTTTGGTCAATCCAGGAGTTCAATCCATGTGTCAGATTTTGTTGATCATTGCGAGAATGTTCTCAAAAGCCTTTTAGCCTTTCTGACTATCTGTCCAAGATTGCGCACAACTGTATAACCACCCACCCAAATTTCCATATCCGCCTGAAATGGAGACCGTATATGTCGGAGGACGCGATGGTGCGGCATATGCTCAGGCCATGTAACCCGAGGTTGGCTAATGGGCGTTGTCACCACTGTTGACCGGGTGGTTATGGTGGGCTCCCTTATAGAGAAAGACTGGAGCAACTCCAAAGAATACTGGAATCAAGCACATCAGATTGTTCTTGTTTGAAACGATTAGATTGTCAGGTGAATCCTTACATTAAATCGTTGGTATATAGTCAACTGTTTAGTGTCTGATCTGTTATGGTTTTCAGGGCAATGAATTTGCATGCTATATGTCAACAAGCAATATGGGAGCATAACAACAATAACTACAATAACCACTGATACTTGGATGGTACATGTACCAGATTTCTCTATAGTAGAGACCTCTACTTCTTCTGTCCTACTGTCACCATCCCAGTGGTACCTCTCAACTATGGCCTGCAACAATTTCTCGTTCTAATAATCTTGTTTCTTTTTTCTTGGGTCTATTGAGCTTCTATATCACCCTGACGCATGGCAGAGAAAATTTAATGACATTTTGATGTTTACGGATTAGTTTATTTTCAATTGACACTTTTCCTGCACTTTATGGAGCTTTGTGTCATGAGATTATAGTTTCATCTTTTTCAGATATCCTTTTCCTGACTTACTTTTATTTGTCTGACCACAATTTTTTCAGACACTGTTAAAGGCAATGTTACACTCTGTCTTCAGGTGGGATCTACCTTCAGGGATACATGGTGCGAGAGCATTCCTATGGATCCAAGAAATCCACCATTGAGCTGAGACCTCCAACTGATGAGTTGAATGTTTTCCACCTCTGTGCTGAAAATCCTCATGAGAATAAAAGGTGAGGAGCTGACTTTGAGTTAATTCAGGGGCTTTTGCAGTTTAGGACCAAATCTCTGTGTTTTGGAGTTCAGTTTCACACATTCCTTTTTGGATTTCTTACTTGAAATCGAACATTTACTTCTTACAGACACATTTGGGGTATCATCTAATGCCAAATATGGACTCTTTTTGCGCTCTGCGTTAAGTTGCTATATCAGAGCTAACTATTATCTCACACTACTGGTCTTCTCCACTACACCAACCACGTTAAGAACTACAGTATCTAATTAAAAGTATAGGGAACCATTGGCTGACTTTTATTGTAATGGAGAGACAGCAGATGCAATGTCTCTGAATGTAGCTATCTTTTAAAACAACAAGATGTGCACGAGGGGCCATGTGGTAAGCGGGTCTGTATAATTATTTAAGGGATGGAGCAACAATATAAGGAGCCACAGTGAGCTGTTAGATATGCTCAGGTGACTCCCTGCTATTACTGAGGCCTTGTGCAAACCTGCATCAATTTCTGAGAAGCACAATGCCACCCGAATCACAATGAGAACATTTGCAATCAACCTAAAGGGATAATAATTAACATGTTGCCGTGGGTTATATCAACTTGAGTATTGAGCCTTTCTTTATAATCCCCAGACCTACTTAAGTTATATGTTATATGAGTTATATTAGGGTCCTGGAGTGGGAAATGGTGTTGATGCTTCTGGTTCTCTTCACAGATGGATCATAGCTATCAACGCTTCAATAATGAGGTGGCAACCTTCGCGTTCAGCATTCCGGGGGTTCATGAATCGGCCATCAGAAGAGACCAGAATGTGAGTGAGATGCACCCTGTGGATTGCTGGACGCTGGATGCTCTTCCTGTTTGTAGCTGGCAGCACTTTGCTCCCTCTGCTGCTTACTCTTTACGGAACACAAATTTACTTGGGGTCCTGAGAGAATTAGGCCACAGTTTTAGTAGCCATACAGCTCAAGTGCAAAAGGGAGGGACGAAAACCGAATATTAAAAATAGTACTTAATTTAAGCTCACATCTGAATTCACAGACGGAATATGTTAATTTGCAAATGTATCTAGGACCGTGGATCTGGGAAATTTAATATTGTTGCTTCTTTTCCATAGTTTTTCTTAGAGAAATGATCCTAAATGCCTACCTTCTCACTCGGCAATGCTCCTAAATGCTTAAGATAGGTTGAATGCAGAGGTCATATTTTTGGTACGTAACTACGGTATGTGTATGACGATTTAAAAAGAATTGAAATTGAACGCAATAAATGGTCATTGGAATGTATTAAGATCTTTTGGGTCACTAACTTGCTTTTATACAGATCCTGTGTTAATGTTTTTTGTTTTTTATTGCTCCATTGCAAATGAATATGAATGTGAATATTTATGTTTTGATACTGCTGTTAAGTCACTTTATGACAGCTAGTAGTAATGCAATGTGTTTGCCAAATAAATTCTATAATCAAATCGTTTTGAGTCTTTGTCTGCTACTTAATCTGAAAAATTGTTATTGAGTGTTCAGCAAATGCTAAAATGTAAGGGTTGATTCACTCAAATCCCAAATTGATTAGCAAGTGAACAATATCCAGTCAGAATCTTTGTTGTTAGCCCATTGAACTGCTAATTTACATTTAATGGGGACATGCTTTTTTAGTGCTTCTACACGTTAATTTGGTATCTGACACGTCTACCGACCCAAGAAAATAACTCCCGCGATTTGTTTGGTTCTTGTACGTCAGAAACGTCACGCTTGAGTGACTGCGAATGAGCTTCCTTATCATTCTGTCGTCACTATGAAATGGGAGTTTCTACGTGGCCTCGCCCCCCCATCTCATCCCCTCATATCCCCCCCGCCCCCCTACACTCACTACAGATACGATATTTGCCAAAGCACGTCACCTCGGATACACTTGGAATAGCTAGCTAGCTGAGGGGGGGGCTGGCTCATTAGCGTTACTACTGTGGAGGGCTGTTTTAGACGGTAAAAAAACAATCCTAGTGGTATTTTGACCAAAGTATGTTACAGACGTTTCAATAGGACCCCAAGGAACCATATGAACTTGTGGTAAAATGGGCATACGATGGATCCTTTAATGTTACAATCTGTAGCATTTAGGGGTTATATTAGCAGAACTGAAAGTAAACTATATAAAGTGTATTTTCTTTACTATATAATCACCAGGAAATAAAAAAGTTTTAAAAAATTATTTTCGTGTTTAGCTTATACACGTGTTTTGGCATCTGCCAATCCAAGCAGAGCGGAGTGAGTGTCAGGGACGTGAGGTTTGACCATGTTCTGGATGTAGGCTGGACCTGATCTGTTTACCAATGTTCTGAAACAGATCCTTGCAGCCACTGCAAACCAGTGAAGTAATGTGGAGTAATGTGGGTGAATTCAGGTTAAAGACCAGTGGAGCTGCTGCATTTTGGATGAGCTGCCGAGGTTGGATGGCGCTGGCAGGTAGACCTGCTAGGAGGGAGTTACAGTAGTCAAGGCGTCAGATGACCACAGCATGTACGTCGACTGTTGAGTGTCACACCGAGATTCAGGGATGGGGTTAGGGCAGAGTTGTCAAAGGTTACAGTCAGGTCGTTGGTGGGAGAGTCTTTCCCTGGAAGGAAAAGAAGTTCAGTCTCGTCAAGGTTAATCTTCAGGTGGTCTGCTGCCATTCACTGAGATATGCCCTCTAACATGAGATATGAGATATGTCAACAGACATGTCTGCTGCTGCCTGTGTCGCAAATTGGGGAAAAGACAGATTAGTTGGGTGTCGTTAGCATAGCTATGGTAGGAGAAGCCATGTTATTGATGAGCTGAGATAGTTGGTGTACAGTGAGAAGAGGAGAGAACCCAATAGGGACTCTTGGGGGACCCTAGTGGTAAGAGGACATGGTTCAGACACAGATCGTGTCCAAGTTAAGAGTGGCGCATCTTTACACACCGTTGTGTCGACGCACTCGTTTCATGGTTCTAAAAGTCTTGCGTGTGTTGCAGAGCGATTCACCTCCAGAACAACAGGTGGAGTAACGTGTTTGGTTGAAGACGACCTAGAGAGTCACGTCTTTGTGTGTGGAAGTCGTTGGTTGGTTTATTTATTTATCATAGACTTTATTGCCCCGTGCATCCACACTGCTGCTTTTCATCAAGGACACATTTGTCCCGTATTTTCCTCCACAACTTTGTTCCCCTCGACCGGCTAACCGACGTTTGCGGAGATCTCTCTCCGTGAATCAGAGGCCATCCGTGCGTCCTTATGGTCCGTCAATGACGGCTTGTAAATGTGGTCATATTTACGCATTTCTTCCCACAAATGCTCTCGATTAGATTAGAAAATTAAGTTGAGACAGTGTTGTAGTTCCCTCTCTCGGTTTGTGTCTCTGTTCAAGTAAACAAGGATTTAGCCAGAGGTATTATGTTGTGTTCCGTTGTAGAGTCTTATTGCTGTTGGCAGGAATGTTTTCCTGTATCTGTCCTTGTGACAGCGGAGCTGGATCAGCATGTTGGAGAAAGTGCTCTGCAGTAGCAGTAGTAGATGAAGAGGGTTGTCTGAGTTGTCCAATATGGACAACAGTTTTTTTCACTGTCCTCCTTTCCACCACCTGTTCAGGATGCTCTTGTTGACAGACAATGAAGGAGCTGGCCTTCTTCACCAGCGTCTTAAGTCTATTGGTGTCACCAGCTCCAATGCTGTTCCCCCAGCAGACAATGGCAAGGTACAGAGCACTGGCCACAACAGACTGGTAGAACATCTCCAACATCTTGCTGCATACATTAAAGGATCCAAGTTTCCTCAAGAAAAAGAGTCAACTCATCGCCTTCTTGTACACAGCGTTGATGTTGGCATTCCAGTTAAGTCTGTTGTCGATGGAGACACCCAGGTACTTGTATTCCACCACTATGTCCAGTTCCTCACCCAGAACTCTCAATGGTTGTGGTGACCGGCAAAACAACGTTTGCGGTAATCTCCCTCCATGAATCGGAGGCCACCCGTGCGTCCTTATGGTCCGTCAATGACGGCTTGTAGATGTGGTCATATTCTCTCGTAAAAAATCTTTGTTTTATTAATGGCGGTATTGTGCTATGAAAGCAGAAATGTGAGACTTGGAAAGGATATAGTTAGCAGACCAATCGCAGCCTTGCGGGCTGCAGGAGGCTTGCGCAGCTTTATCAAATATATTTCTTGGGGGTCTCACAATATCTTTATGTTTTGGGCTGGATTTACAGTCTTGTGTCTATAGAAACTTGTTTGAGGTGTGGGTTCTGGGTAAATCTGTTATCCTCGCCGTCCTCTCCTCAGCTCAGTAACGATCGCAGCTGCACCGTCACCACGGCAACCGCACAGACATGGACCACTCAGTCTCTCACACAGGTGATTGGTATTAGCTGAATAGTGAAGTCACATGATGGAGCTATTGAGCCCATCATCACTCATTCTCACTCTATTTGTATCTTTCTCTCTCTCTTATTCCGTTTTTCTTTGTCATTCACTTCGTCTTCGGCTCTCTCTCTCTCATTCTTACTCACTTATTAACTCTCTCTCTCTGTCCATCTCTCTCTCCCTCTCTCTTTTATTCTTACTCACTCATTAACTCGCCCTCTCTCGGTTTGTGTCTAACCCCCTTGGAGGAAATTCTTACTTACCCTGTATTTTTCCATTGCACATTTTTCAATGTGCTTTTATTCATAAACCAACTTTTTTCCAAATATCCAGCATTTCCTCTCCGTTTTTATTGAGCCTTAAGTACAAATGCACAAATAGGGTGGGCTCAAAGTAACACACATACTGCACCCATTCTACTCAGATTAGTTGATTTTCTATATTAGAACAATTTGAAGCATGGCAGTGTCACATACACATTTGAGGTTTGATACATATACACATGTTCAGGAAATTAATAAAAATTTTAATGTTTTACAAAAAAATTGAAAGAAATCAAAATTTCCCTACAAAGCAACGCAACAACATGTGTAAAACCTGAAGGAAGTGTTCAGATGGCTTACTTGTCTTCAATATGACTATAAACTGTGAATGCCTAATTCTTGCCGTAATGTTGAAGTTTCAACAGTGTGATGAAGACATCCATCAGTGCAATCAGGTGCAAATAACACATTTTCTGCAATATGGCAAAACACATCCAATACCAGCTGTAAATGGAACATACACACTCGTTAAAAAGACACACTTCAAAATACTTTTGTGTACCCATGTACATAGAAAGCAACAAGGAAACGTTTGCGTATTCTGATGGCTAGTCATCTAAGGAGCTGGTAATTGAAAATTCCCTGGTATTACAAGTTCCAAATTACTTCAATATATTAAAATGAGGAAGTGATCAACTCAGCACAAGTATAGACGGAGGGTAAAACACAACAATTAAAAACTCTTTAAATGTACATGGGACATGTGACTATTGTATTATATTTCTTTATGTTTTTTAAAGATGCCGATCTTCTGAGAAAAGAGATTTAAAAACACATTGATATTGACTTACAGTAATAAATCAATATGTGTTTACAGTTGTATGCACTGCCATACAATGAAAAGAAAATCTAAACTTCCACTAACAAAAGTCCTCATAAATGAACAATTAAATTATGATTGGACTAATTGAAATGTTGCATTTTCAGTTAGTAGAGAAGGGGATATGTGCTTTCATCAGCTGTAAGCTGATGTATCAGTGCATCTCTGACCAGTAAACAGCCACAACTCTATCAATAAATAGGTTCACCAGTTATTGCTAAGTTTATATAATTTACATGTTTTAACCTCAACAACCTCATTACAATGTGAGGAGTGTCCCAACTGTATGTGTCCAAGGTGATACCCCCAGTTAATCATGTAACAAGATTTCAGACTGTCTTGTTAAAGACCAAGCTTGAAATGACGCCGGAAAAGGGCGTTCAACTGTGCTTTCATGTCTTGTTTCTGGTAAACATGCGCTCCCCTCGCAGGGTGAGGTGCTGCAGTTGGTACTGTAACACCTCGGTGTCTGATGATTCTTTGATAGTTATTTTGTCCAGATTAAGGTAGTCCAGAGACTTGGACTGGGCCCTCTTCCCTTTAAGCAGACAGAGGGGTAGTGGAGCATTCAGACCCTTTGCAGGCTCCCCGTGGGTCAGGGACCTCAGGAAGGTGTCACTCGAGCTGGGCATGCGCCTCCTTCTCCGGCCATTGGCAGCAGGAATGTCGTAGGGTTGGTAGTGGCGACTTTTACCTTTGCAGATGCGTGAAGATCGGTGGAGGCCCAAGTCCACCGACTTTGGCACGGCGCTCTCAACAGAGCTGGTCATGGCCTCTGGTACAGAACCCTTCTCTGGTGTTCCTTCTGACCACTTGTGGGCAAGCTTGAGTAGATCTTCACCAGTGGTGAAGCTGACCAGATAGTTTGAGTCCATGTGGAGGATCTGGTATCCTGAAACAGTACCTCTGATGGGTGAACATGGGGTGCTGGCACAGCGAGGTCTATCTGCTTCTGGTTTTAATGTCGCTTTGATTTCCGATGCAGGAATGATGGAGACATGTGCTCTTGACACTCCATTGATATCCATTTCCATCCTTACAGACATGCCCTGACTGGTGGAGAAAAAACATCACTTGAGTCAGTCAGGGAGCAAAAGAGCTGTTTCACAAAATACGATCACTCAGGGACGTTGTTCACTAAAGATCTTAAAGGCAATGAAGTAGAGTTCTATGAGGTACTTATTCATAATCAGTCTTTTACCTATTAGACAGGGAATAGTTCTGACATAAACGGCTGTTGACAGGTCCAGCAGAAAGTTACACTTTATCTTCTCAAAAGAAAAGAGTGGAGGCTATATTTAGAATAATTCCCCTGCTTTATTTTTGTACAGCGACAGTAAACTGAACTGAAAGTGAAACACATTATTACTACTAGATAAAGCCCTTAATCTTAAAGACAAAATTGGCTATTTCTGATTTTTGATTTTATTACTTTCACACCCTTTTGTTTGAACATTTGTATTTGAACATTGCTGTCATAGGCATATATCATTTTTATTTTATTTGTAACACACTTTTCATTCAAACGAATCAAACCTAACTCTCAGATTGAGATTGAGATGATTTATGGAGGATGACTGAGCCTGGCCAACTCCCCAAGACAGGCGGCGAGACATGAAATAGCCACAGAGTGGCTTGGGGCAGTTTTGATGTAGAGCTGTGTGTCGTCAGCATAACAGTGGAAGGACATCCAGGTCTCCTGATGACATGACCGAGTGGGAGCATATAAATAATGTACTGAGAAGACAAACGGGAGGTGTGTATGTGAAAAGTAGCCCTATCCAATCCAATGGAATATGAATTGTTTAATTGTTTCAAACCTCCCCTTTATACATAGTTTACTCTGGTATTTCACAATATATATACAGTGGGGAGATTGCATGACATAAGTATTTGATCTACCAACCAGTAAGAAATCTGGCTCTCACAGACCTGTTAGTTTGTCTTTAGGAAGCCCTCCTGTTCTAAACTCGTTACCTGTATTAACTGCACCTGTTTGAACTCGTTACCTGTATAAAAGACACCTGTCCACACACTCAATCAGACAGACGCCAACCTCTCCGTAATGGCGGAGGCCAGAGAGCTGTGTAAGGGCATCAGGGATACAATTGTAGACCTGCACAAGGCCTGGATGGGCTACAGGACAACAGGCAAGCAGCTTGCTGAGAAGCAACAGAAACAACTGTTGGCGCAAGTATTAGAAAATGGAAGAAGTTCAAGATGGCGGTCGATCTCCCTCTGTCTGGGGCTCCATGAGGGATCAGCCCAGAACTACACGGCAGGACCTGGTCAATGACCTGAAGAGAGCTGGAACCACAGTCTCAACAAAAACCCATTAGTACCACTACGCCGTCATGGATTGCAGCGCACGCAAGGTCCCCCTGCTCCAGCCAGCGCGTGTCCAGGCCCGTCTGCCAATGACCATCTGGATGATCCAGAGGAGGTATGGGTCATGTGGTCTGATGAGATGAAAATAGAGCTTTTTGGTCTAAACTCCACATGCCGTGTTTGGAGAAGAAGGATGGAGTACAACCCCAAGAACACCATCCCAACCGTAAAGCATGGAGGTGGAAACCTCGTTCTTTGGGGATTTCTTTTCTGCAAAGGGAACAGGCTGACTGTATTGAGGGGAGGATGGATGTATCACAAGATCTTGGCCAACAACCTTCTTCCCTCAGTAAGAGCTTGGCTGGGTCTTCCAGCATGACAATGACCTGAAACACACAGCCAGGGCAGCTCAGGAGTGGCTCCGTAAGAAGCATCTCAAGGTCCTGGAGTGGCCAGTCTCCAGACCTGAAGCCAATAGACAATCTTTGGAGGGAGCTGAAAGGCTGTGTTGCCCAGTGACAGCCCCCCCCCCCCAGTGTGTGCAAACCTGGTCAACTACAGGAATCGTATGAGGTCTATAATTGCAAACATAGGTTTGTGTACCAAATGTTAAGCTTGGCTTTTCTGATGTATCAAATTCTTACGTCATGTAAAATATTTTTAGGATCATACGATGTTATTTTCTGGATTTGTTTTAGCTTCCATCACTCATCGTTGAATAGTACCAATGATAAAAATTAGACTCTGCTTTGTAAGTGGGAAAACCTGCAGTGTATCAAATACTTGTTCTCCCCACTGTGTAAAATACGCCTGTCTCCTTATACATAATATACATACATGTATGTATTTTATAATGATTGAATGGAAATATAAGCATGGTTTTAATCTCAACAACTGCATTTAATTAATTAGCAAGACCAGGTGACGTCATCAAGTCCTCCCGTCCCACGTCCATCCCTCATGAACACAAACCCGTACTTGTCGCATCTGGTGTTGAGAAACTGACCTTGTGTGACTGTATCACGCGCACAGAGCCGCTGGGTGAGGGAGCGCCGCGCACGACTTCAGTCTTTAGACATGACTTTAATCTGAGCTGTAAAACCCGTTTGTGCCAAAGAGAACGATTCGTTTTCACTGCCGTGATTATCGAGAGGAGGTCGTGTTGAACACACACGGCCCAGTGCGGCGGCAGATGGAAGCGTCGGCAGCACGCGCAGGGCGCCATGGCGCAGCGACCCGACGCACGGACGAGCAGACAATAGTGACGAATGGTACGAACTCCGACATTACTCCGACAGACCGCTTATACAACCGACGGCAGCGTCTTTAAACGCGCGAGAACAGCACGCAGGCAAAGATGGCTGTTTCCCGGCGGCTCCTCCGCGCCGCCGCTCGCGAGGGTTACACCCATGGATCGATCTGTAACGGCCGCTCGGTCGCAGCGGATGGGTTCGCGGGCGCGCGAGGCCGCCGTGCGGATCAAACGTCTGTTGGCTTCGAGGCCCGCGACCGTACAGACGGATTTACACGAGAAAGAAATGGATGCGAACCTGTTTGACTGCGCGGAGAATCCGATGTGCAGCCTTCCCGTCTGCGGATGCTGCTGCTCGCGCTGTGTTCCGTCAACAGAAGCCAAATCCACACTTCCGGTCCCACTTTCAGGAAAAAAAAAATCACTTGTACATTTATTTTGATTAATTGTTGACAATATTTGCGTAGTAACTACACGTCATTCCTTACTGTCTTTGTAATGAGACCAATAAACAAACGGATCTGCTCCACATTCCCTGCAGGTTATTTTGTTTACATCGTTACACCATTTCCATGGTTACCACCCTCTTTGTTCATGGACTCCATCAGTGGGATTTAAAAGAAGAAAAATCAGTCATGTTCTGAAAAAAATAAAATATAAAAAAAATAAGTGTTTTACGATAGGTTTGGCACTGTGGCTTCACTGCTTCAAAACTAATTTGAATGTCTAACTAAGCTGTGTTTTACGTGTGTAGCTCTAAATGATGATTTCAAGTGTCAGAAATGCACTTTATGAATAAAAGGTATTATGTGGTGGTAAGAAACATTCAACTTCTCAGGGTGCATAATGGGACCTTTTAGTAGTAGTTTTACTTGTTGGTGCAGTGTATTAGACTGCACTGTAACCCTCAATAAGAATTGATTCGGAATGATTTGTACATTTTAGGATGCTGTATTGTCATATCTGGTACCTGGGGGCCACCTCAGAGGTCTGATGAGTAAATGCTTAATGTTGACTTTGAGTGACAGGTGGCTCCTGTCTGTCTTGCCGCTGTGTTTAGTGGTGTATACTGAAGTCAGGGGTGGTTTGCCACTGTTCCAATGGCATATTCCCTAAACACAGGTGGCACATTGTCCGACAGGCACACCGGTACCGCTTCCTGATCCATATGTACATTTCATACACTGATATAAACGGCGTACCGCTATGATGCAAAGGTGCAACATCTACCACTGAGATAAATATACATTTCAGGCTTATTTCTTATTTCTAAAGCCTTGCATGTATTCCGACAAGAAAATGGACACGTTAAAATAGATGCGCTCCCCTATTTAATAAGATGCTGGGTTTCGCTAATCACAAAATCACATTCTTATGTGGATCAGGAAGCTGGAATAGTGTGACTATCTGACACTGTACCTCGACTTTCAGGCACCTGCCTTTAGGAAACGGTGCACAGCGTTAGGAAATGGATACGGCTCCTGGCATCGCCTGAGTCACAGTGGCACAACACCTGCCGCCTTTCCATGGTGCTGCTTTCAGACCAGGGAGTTTAGAACATGTTACATTAAGGAAGACAATTGTGTCATTTAAATGAACTGACCGGAGTGTAGGGCACATTATATGTATATACTAGAACAATAGAATGATACGTAGCATTAATAACATTATGCATGAATGAGTGAAAGCTTTCTTCTCGATGAGACAAATTAAATGCAAGAAAACTACGTAAAAATTACCTCTATTTGTGTGGAAGCATTTAAAAGATGTGGTTCCATAGGAGAAAAATAAACAAGTGCATGATTCTAAGGGGAAAAAGCACCTGAGTTTTGTCAGCATCCAACGGCAAATAGAAAGATAAAAGGCCGCCTGCATTGGGTAACTGGAAGAGGTGATTTAATAATACCTTTCAGAAATAATTTGGTTCCCAAATTATCAAACAAAGTTGAATTATAACCATAATCCAGTATAAAGTTAAAAAAAACGTCAATCAATTTGCAAATATATGGAGGTGTAAAATGGCCTCGAACCTCAATGCAGTAACAAATGAACAGGTAACTGTATGTAGGGGCGGCCTGGTGGCGTGGTGGTTATCACCGTCGCCTCACAGCAAGAAGGTCCTGGTTCCACTCCGCCCAGCGGCCTTCCTGTGTGCAGTCTGCATGTTCTCCCCGTGTCTGCGTGGGTTCTCTCCGGTGTGAAGATGGATGGATGGTTTAAGAGGGATGCTGAGAGAAACACAAAGCCTTTCCCAGTCTAGCTGTAAAGAGTGGGGTATGTGGAATGTTTGGTAAATGTTGTTGGGCATTCGTCACCAAGAAAAGATGCACTTAATGGGGGAATGTAGAGTTTGAGCGGAGGGCTAGTTTTGGAAAAATGAGGGTGTGATGATTGGACGACGCAGCCCACCTGACCACAGGACTAGGAGGCATTTGAGAGAAGACATTTTGACCCACCTACACACACCTAAACAACAAACATCAAGGTTGCTGTGCAAAAGGGTGTTATACTATAAATTGAAGGATTATAGGGTCAGCTTATATCTGTCATCTTTAATACGCTATCGGTTTTGTTCAAATCCATTTGTGAACCCGTTCCTCAATTTCAAACAATTGTTACTACTTCACTCTCATGTTCACGCAAAACTCAAATTTGTGAATCTCAAACTTTCTCAATGAAAATGCGTGTCCAAACTTCAGTGTAGCGTCAGCTACACCAGCTCCTACAACGTGTAGAACCTAGTGCAGCCACGCTTGTGATATTAAATAAATCGCACCAGCACAAATAATTAACATGAAAATACAGAAGGACGTCTCTTTTACGTCCGTGAGCCTCCTGGCATGGTGATTTACACCGTAACATGTGGTTGAACTAGAAACAAGTAAACTGGAAACGAAGGAAAAGAAAGCCGAAACCTTTGTTCCAAACCCAGTAACGTTTATTAAACTGCACAAAATTTCAAAACTGTAGCTTGAATCTCTATTGCACCTTACTGGTCTTTTGTAAGTGACTCCGTTATGGAGACACGTATTCTACAGCATGTCTCTAAAGCCAGCATTGTCCCGCACCATGCTACCGTACACGGATCGGTACACATTCAAAATATCCAGTGCTGAAGGCCGAAGTTTGGGATCTTCCTTCTTACACTTCTCGTGAATCTGAAAAAGATGAAAGTGGACCACATCCCCTCCGGGTACCCGTCCCATCAGGAACCATGTCACGTCTGGAATCTTCCAGATGTCTGTTCTCTCATCATACCCAGGCATGAGGTTATCTGCAAACGGCTTCCCTTTGGTTCTGAATGGCCAAAGCTGCTCTGGGGCCACAAAGTCCCCAGTGAGCTCTCGGTGTCCGCATTTCACCAGCAAGCCTCTGGACGGGTCCACCTCAGGCAGCGCATCGAGATCGTTTACTACCAGGCGAAAGTCACTAGTCAGCAGAAACTGGGTGAGAGTTTTCTCCAAGCTGCTGGAATCACACATAACCCGCCGCCCGGCTGGGCCGCCATGAAGATAATGAAGGATGGAGACGTAATCCATGGCCAGCCTCAGTCGCATCTGCCATGTGTTGTGCTGCTGGTGCTGCTCTTGAGCCAGAATGCTATCCAGGTTAAGCAAAGAGCCAAGTGGGTGGTACTCTGTGACCTGGGTGTGGTTATCAAGGCAAAAGCCCACCAGCTGCACCACCTGGGGGCCCTGAAGGGCCTGTAACATAGAAACTCCATGGAGAAAGTCTTCCAGGTAATCCAGAGAGGACAGTTGGGACAAAGCTACCTTCTGACCCCTCCACTCTGCCAGGTGGACCTGTGGAAGATGAGGTCAGTAAGTCAGGAGGAAAGGTCGCACACCGGCAATAGTAACCACTACCCATGCAAATGGGCCTGATGGATATATTTTCAAAATCCTTAAACCAAAGTCATACTTATTAAAACTTTCCTGAGATGTTATGGAGAAAATAATTATTTGTGTTATATTTTCCTAAATTATATTATACCTCTTTCATAGATGAGGTTTTGGACTTCATCATTGCTTTTCTACCCTGAATAAAATTGGAAAGTTTAAAAAAGCAATCCTTACAAGCAGAGCAACCTTTGGAGATTTATACAAGCCTTAAACCCTGCGGGGTTATTGCCATGTAGCTGGACACTATCGCAATACAAGTTGGGTTGCAGACTAAAAGGGTGTTGCCAAAGGTTGCGGATTGATGTAGCTACTTTTTTATTTGCTTTATTGTGTCATAATGACTAAAACCAGTTAATCCGGTGCTCGTAAAACCCAAATGGTTCAAGCTCTTACACCAGATCCGACTGGGAAGACTGGGTTTTAACCCAAATCTAACGTGGAATTGTCACGGCGTGATTATTTTTGCATCTACACGCTCTGGTTTAGTTGACACAAGATACAGTATATAACAAATGAAAGACCCTCTACCTTCTTAACCGCTCCCTGGCCAATCAGTTTCAGCTTGCGTACTTCAGCGTTTATCTGTGAACACTGGAGCCAGGGGATGCAGTTCTTCATGGTGGCCATTTTAAAATGTCGAGGTTCACAGCCGACATGGGAGGACAGCAGCAGCTCATCGGTCGGATACAAAGACTCCAGGTAGAGGTAAAGTAAGGCATTGCTGAGTAGCAAAGCAGCAAGGCACAAGCCCACTGCTGGGAAGCCATGGGACATGGAACTCATGGTGCCCTCCACCTTCAAAAGAAAACACAATGGGAGAGGTTGGTATAGGAATACTTGGTTGCCTTTTCCGGTTAAAAGTTGTAAGTCTCTTTCCAGAGCACATAGAGAAATGTGTTGCACCTGTAACCACACCTGTAACCACACACGACAACGCCACAGGAAGTGTGCTTCTCCATTATGTAGCAACATAAGAAGCCAAACCAATGGAGACCAGAAAAAAAAACTTTGAGGAAGGGTGCAAGGCACAAGGTGACAATTATTATTGCACAATCGGCCATTAAGTTAAGTGCAGTACTTTTCTTTTCTATTATTTCCATATAGTTTGCACTAAATGTCTTGCCCTCTGCCACTGGAGGGCAAAACGACACCGGCTTCTGCTGCCTACCAGCTTACAAGTTTCTGTTATTTCGCCAAAATCCCGGACAGCTGTGCGATTGGATGTACAGACCAACAAAGAGTCAAGCCTGAGTTGTGTAACTAAAGTATCACTTCCTGCAGAGAAAATCCTGAAAGAATGTTATTGTGGATTTGTGCCATAAAACTTGTCTGTCAAAAGGGAAGCGCAAAGATTGGCAGCCTTCAACCCTTCATCAAAAGGTAAAGTCCAGTAAACACCGGCGATGTCAATTGTTTTAACGTGAATCACATTGTTGCAGAATTGTTGTGACGTGGTTTCCTGTGATGGACCGAGGCAAACAACTCCAATGGCCTTAATGAGTCACACCAACGGTTAGCAAAGGAGCTAGCAGGCTATGCTAAACATATATTAAATTGAAATCCAATGATTTGTAAAACCTTTTGCATCCACTCTGAAATAAATACATTACAAAAAACATGTTGAGCTAATGTTCGGACTTAAACTTCACAGAATCAAAACTTTAGGAATTTAAGTTTTAAGTGGTAGTTAAGACCAGTCAGTCTGTTTAAGGGAGGAAGGGTTCAACCACTTTGAAGAAATTACATCATGTCATTTTAAAGTTGAGGGACATAAACTCTCTTCTAGGCGTAAAATCTGGTGACCAACTGTCCCCTAATTTGGATTAATTTGGCTTCTCTCACAGAACAGTCCCCTTAAAGAGAAAAAGGAAGAACAGGGTTGAGCTAAAAGAGTCAGTCCTTAAACTGCCATCAGCTTTAAAGGCCTCTGATATCTCGCAGTTGCCTTGTCTTATGACACGTGCAGTTAGTATGAACTAAGTAGTGATTCTTCCATAATCATTCTGCTTTCAACCCTCTAAGTATGAATAATATCTTGTATAAGCTTTGAACAGATTGATCTTTTGACCCTTGGAACTCGAGTGGACTCTTGTCCTCACGGGACAGTTAATGGGCCTCCCGTTGGACCGTAACAGCGGGATGTACTACGCCATTTTAAGCGAGGCAAACCCTTCAGAGGGGACCAGAGACCCCCACAAAGGAACGACACATTACGGGTGTCTGCGGTGTTTCGCCATAAGTTAACGTTAGATAAGCAAGTACGCAATAGAGCGACCATGGACGGCGTTACAAAGAAGACGCGTCGTACGTTTAGACACAGCGAGCGTAACTTACGTCAATGTAAGACGACAACGTTAATCGATAAAACAAGCTTTTTAACAACATTTCGCGTATTTTATTGGCGTACCTGTAGTTACGTGGGGTTACATGGTGCCATGAAAACAACTCGTGTACTGCTAACGCGGTTTAACAGCAACACGCGACGTGTGCTTGAAATCCGCCAGCAGCCAGAATGAGAAGAACAACTTCCTGTGAGATTTTCAGAATAAAGGCGCTATATTTAAGGACATTGTTTAACGACGCGATTGCAGTAACTAGTGTCTTTAAAGGTCCAGCCTACGTGGGCGAGTGCGTGGGGTTTCCTTTAGTTTCACCTTTGTAGAGATGAGGCTTTTATTCTGAAATGTGGAAGGGTGCTTGTCACCGAATATTACCAACGTCTTTATAACGTTCGGCGATTGAAAGACTTGGACCGGCAGCGAGCAGGTACCCGTTTTGTCTACAAACATCTCTTTATATCTGCCGTCGAGCCAAATCGAAGGCGAACAGTTACTTCGACACGTGAAATTGATTAAAACTCTGATTCGATGTTTAACGTGTCAACACGCAACGCACTAGATAGCGTTAGCTAACGTTAGCTCCCGTGGAATGCATTTCTCTGATTGCTGAAGTAGTTCACTTCATAACAGCAGCACACAGCGGTGTATAACGTGTACGCTGTGTGTACTTAGATGGACGGCTCTGCTACGGCTTGTGTACATA
Source organism: Gasterosteus aculeatus (assembly GCF_964276395.1). Classification (NCBI taxonomy): domain Eukaryota; kingdom Metazoa; phylum Chordata; class Actinopteri; order Perciformes; family Gasterosteidae; genus Gasterosteus; species Gasterosteus aculeatus. The sequence continues at coordinate 16,164,722 of NC_135702.1, forward strand.
GACCGCCAGCCAGCTCAATGCCCGTCAAAGATGGCTATTTGCATTTGACGCCTCCTGCTTTACGGAAGTTTAGGCGTGACATCTGTGTGTTCGTGTGTCAACGTTAATTATGTTGTTACGGGTTTAACGACATCAATCGTGAGCATATCGAAATGTATTTAATCAAATAAATAGGGAATTAGATATATTTGTACTACCATCCTGATGTTCCTTTAACTTATCACATTAGCGAACTCGACATCCTGTCATGAGCTCTTGCCTTAAAAATAGAACCAACAACAGCATCAGGAAGATACTTAGAAATAAGGGTTTAGCGGGCTTTAGATGTACATGAACGTGGACCTTTTCCTATTATGTTTTTCTGGTGCAATACGTCCATAAGGGGGATGTGCCTTGTTTCCATAGTTTCCCCCATCTTCTCAGGCGGTGGTCTGTGACGTCACCGCAGCCCCGCCCCTCCACGCTCCTCTCCCGTTAGGTCCACCTGACTCTCTGAGCAGCGATGAGTCACTCAGCGAGCTGAATACCTCGCGGATTATTCCTTTGCCGTACGTACGCGTCCTCTGGGTTTTAAGGTAGGACTCAAGAAACGCTAAAACACGCTGGTCCGCAGGCCGGGAAGACATGAGCAGTAGGATTTGTCAACTGTATTGCCTTAGTATTTATGCTGTGCTTTGCTCACAGTTTGTGTGTACTGTATTAAAGCATTCATACGTTGTATGAATCATTGAGCACGACTGACATAGGTTTGATTTTACTGGACCTTTTGCATTAAGTGAGGAAGTTGTTACTTGTTATGTTTGATGTGAGACAAGGAAATATTCCCTTGTGGTTGTTTTTCTCCACAAATAACATTAATGTTATTTGCTAAGTTACTGTGTAACAATTCATATCACAATGCAAAATTCAGCAAAAACCCTCTTAACATTGTGCGTTATTAGGAATATTTAAGTTGACATTGAGAATTGGTCCAAAGCAGTTAAATGAATGTAAAAACGAATGTGTATGTGTTTGTAACTGTATTGGAATTGGTATATATGGCTTTTAAATAGGGATGGGTCATGATTGTCCATGTTATCGGCCTACACATGCATATGACATAAGCAACCGCATTTATTCAACTTCCTCAGCAAAAACACCTTCGACAAGATTCTATTGATAAAGTCTTTAGTAACTGAAATTGTGTGAACAGGTACACATCATGTGGTAGCTCAATGGAACCGTTAATAGCTGTTTGACTGATGCACTATTCACTCTGATGCTGTTAAACTGCACATTTCCCACTGTGGACTTTTTAAGGATAGTCTTCTCCTAATTTAGCTGCACTGGCCAGTGGCTGCTAACAGCTGACGTTTGGTAGCTCTCTTCCTGCAGATTTCAACCTGGATTGGTTGATCTGATTTTTACAGGGAAATGACATGGTATACATACGTATTTAACCAAATCCACTGGAAGTAGCATAGCTAAATGTCCCCTTTATGTAACAGTGATAAGCAGTTAAGGTATTTGTTGCATAAAATGTGTTGAAATGCAAAAAGCGGAAGTGATTCATCAAAAATAGCTGAAAATACAGAAATGGGGAAACTATCTGATTAAAAAAAATGATGGCCAAAAGCCTTGAACTTGAACTGGATTACTGGCAGAGTTCACCCGCATTATCAGAAGAAGCTGAGAGATGAAATGCAATACAGGAAAAGATGGAAGCTCAATGATTTTATTGTTATAGGTAATGGTAGTATTTTGAGCCATATTAGTATTATTGGTAGTAGTAGTTGTAGTCAAACCACTAGTAGGAGTATTAGTAGAAGTAGTAGTGGTCGAAGTAGTATGGTTTCTATAATCGGTTCAATTGCACTATATCCACTATCAGCATTTTATCCCATATAGAAAGTTACTAGTCTACACTAAGTCATATATATATATATATATATATATAATTTTGGATATATAGTTATATTCATATTATATAATTGTTAAATAATTCTTTTGTTGTTTTTATTTTTATATATACCCTTTTCTTAATTTCTTTTGTACATTCCTTGTCATTGTGTACTGTGTTTTTTATAATAGAGAGCACATGTAACCCGGAGTCCAATTAATAATAGTAGTAGATGTTGCAATAGCTGGTAAGCAGTTAAAATGACAGTTGTATTTACAAAATAAGCAGTAGTCACAGTTGTTGCAATATTAGAAGAAGCATCTCAACAAAATGCTTCATTCTGTGCTGCACGTTAAAATACAGTTAATCCTTGCAGCTTTTATTTTGAAAGGGTGGAACTGAGCGGGTGAGAGAGGAGAAAGAATCAGGATGTTTTGCTTTTTACAGACACAAGGGGAGGAGGGGGTCTGCAAGACGTCAGTATCTGAGGTATGCAGACAGCTGTGAAAGATAAATACGTTTTACGAGGATTTGAGAATTTTCTCCATCGAGAATCATTGTAAATATGAACATTGCTTTTGATTTACAACTTAACCTGGTGGCGGAGTTTGAGTGGCTCAGGGATCCTGTCAGCAATGTCGTCTGGGACATCTGCTCCCGGTAGGGTTTCCCAATGCTAACCGGTCCATGGGCCCAGAAGAAGAGCGGTCAAAAACCCAGATGTCTATTAGATGTAATATCGCCGGAGCAAAGATCAGCTCTGGGTACCAGCTAGAGACAATGCCCCCCACCCTGATCGTGGGAACCTTGAGTCCCTTTATAAATGCTGCAATAAACCAAAGCTAATAAACTGTGCTAATATTTACTTGTTTTAGAAAGAAAAACTATTATTTTATAGTTTTTATATTATATATACAAATAGCTTTCGGTTTAAAGACATTCTTTTTCAGGTGGCGCTTCCACTAAGTTTGCAATCACACTTATCAAAGTTGAGCAAGGCAACAGGTGTGCCGGCCACGGTCTTGTGCAATTGACCCGCCTGTTCTTCCCCCACAGGATCCCGAGCGTCGGCCAGCAGGAGGCACGATGGGAGTCTCTGTGGTCTGTGTGGTGGTGCTGGCGTTCATCCGTCACAGCCACAGCCTGGCGTTACAAAACACCGTCTACAGGTCAACAAGGTAAGACATGCTTTTGGGAAATTATTGAATTTATTCCAATCCCTCCCTAGGTACACACCCTTGGGGGGGCGAGCTCACCCGCCGTCGGGGGGAGGGTTGTAGGTGTGCGCTTGTGTCAGTGCAGAACCGCAGCAAAAATAATTGTAGAAGAATCTATTCTTTTATTTTTTTTTTAAATGAAAGACTTTTTCTCCGCCACTCCTGTTGCCTAGCAACCTGCTGCCCTTGACGGTGAAAGTTTTAAAACCTGAATAATGCAGAAAGAGACGTTAACCTTCTTCTTATTCAATTAAATGTCGGAGGATACGCTTCACCTCCGCAGCATGTTATATCTTATGTGTGTTCACGTCTTATGTGAATTTAAAAACACTTGTAACTTGAACGATTTTATAAACTAAAACGTGATCTTATATATTACAACATATTCAAGTGAATTCTAGTACTTACATTTAAAAATAAACTCACTAAATAAAACGCTGTTGGATCACCGTCTTCCGTCCTGAAGAAATGAAATCTTTATCGGCTAATAACCCCTGCTAGTGACCGCGTTTGCTATTAAGGCCAATGACGACGCGTATTGAGCTGGGACACTCCCCAGATGTGTGCGAGGTGTCTTTGTCTAAAACGTGCCTTTGAGGATTCAACGTTCTCCCGCGGGGTTGTCAGACAAATACAGGAGGAAGCATCCGGTGACAGGCGGTTCCATGCGAGCCGGTGAAGGAAAGGAGAGTCACGGCTTTCCCAACATGCTCCCAGTAGGGCCTGTGCTAGGCCCCCCCCCCCCTCACATCCACAGTGGAACGTTTCCATTGAAGTCTGGCAGATAAGTCGTGTTATCCACTGCACTGGTCCGGCCATCGCAGCCACATTTCTCCTAAAGCTCAACCGATCCGAGCTGGAGGAGCAGATGGTCCTTCCAGGGGACAAGTCCTTCGGTACGTTACCTTGGGCGGGGCCCTGCGTCTCTGTGGTCGCATTTTCTATAAAGCGGCAGATCACGTCAGAGGCTGACGGGAAACGCTGAATGCACTCACAGACTGCTTGGTTCTCGTCACAGAGGCACACTGTGGTGTTGAGTATCTTCCCACAAAGCAGACGCACGTCTCCATGGCTCTCAGATGGTGGGAGGGCTTTCTGACTCCGTCCCGTGGGGGTTATTTGGTACAGTCATCACCATAGATTCCTCCCAATCAGGCTGCGATAAGGTCTCCACCATCAAAGTTAACTTTTTGCTACCTCTGCCTGTCCTACTGTTTTTTAGGGGGTGGGCTATGGGACTATTTTCACACAGTCTAAAAAAGGCTTCGGCTCACTGTCTGAACTTCTTTGTCTGTTGCTGTTTGCCGGCATGCTTCAATAAATTCATACCACTACAGTAACTTCTGGACTGAATTTGAATAATATTTCTTCAACAATACGATTGTTAATTGTTCTAAAAGAACTTCTGGTTACTGGCGTGTGAGGATCACGAGTCACCCTCCTTGCTCTCCTTTATAAAAGCGGAGGGCCTCCACTCTCCTCGACGTTTATGTGACTAGTTCCATTCAACCCGGGCCGGCAGAATGCAGGAGAAGTCTTGGGTGTTCTGAATGAAAAAGTCCCTCAAGCTACTCCGAGAACTCTGCGTTTCCCAAGTCATCGTATTACTTCATGCTATGTAGATGAATAGATTGACCTATCCAGTGATATTATTGTTCTGTTATGAATTCCAAGCTCAAATAGCAGACTGTGTTTCTTCCTTCCAACGAACCACATAACTGCCTCGTCAAAGGTAGAAGCGAGTGAAGTGAATCAAGTATTAATTCTTTCTCCTGCTTGTATTATTTAACACGAACCGAAACTCAAATTAAGCTCCCAATGTAAAGAAAAAGGCCCAACAAATGCAATGAATGCAGCTGTGATTGGTATTTTATCATTAGGTGGCTGTAGATATTGCAAATAAATATTGACTTATACATTGTAGTTTATGGACGTTTCCTCGTCCCCCTTGTTTGTCGACTGCATCTATTTAAAATCCTCTCACGTCACTTTTGAAAAAAACGCTTTACTGATCGTGTTCCTGCTCACCTCTTCCCACATATTGTGTTTCAATGCACATTTGGAAGTATCAGGTTTATACGTTGTGCTTTCTGTAGTGAAGTGTAGCAAGGCCTCAGGGCTGCTGCCGTTACCTGTGGTCTAACAGAATGTAACCGCTATTGTTCCTTTGTTCCCCCTGAAGGTCTCAGGAAAAAGTCGATCCCAGCGATTGTGTGTCCAGGACCAAGCCGACGGTCTTTACAAACTCCCACAACTTCTCTCTGGACATTCAGATGCCTGGTGTCGTCCCAACTGCGGTCAGTCTGTGTCTTGAAACCTACTACTTTCACTTTTATTAGACAATGTTAGAGCATCAGCATGAAACAAAAGGGGTTTGTAGATTTAATACTTACGATTTATGTCCTAAGGATTGTTATTTAGTCATTGTCAGGATTCACAATAAAACCGTGTCTTTAGTTGTTACTCAGTCAATCAGGGTCTTTTTTTAATTGATTTTAAATGTCACAAATCCTTTTCCTTGTCTATTTCTTACACTTTTGCCAGAAATGAGAAGTCTATCATTTTTCCTTTGGGGCAAACTGACCTCGACTTTGTCGATTGGAAAGTAGCTTGCGAGCCAAAAAGTTTTGGGTACACAAGAATATTAATGTACACATCGTAACGTTTGCTGGGTTTCTTTTTTTATTCCAGTCGGATACTTACCTGTGCACGGCAATCGCTCTGCCAACCACTCGAGAGGCGTATATTGGTGAGTATTTCTTTAAAATATGTAGTTGACTGCTAACAGTATTTAGGCCTAACCTTAAAGTCACTGATATGCCAATTTCTCTGACTAGATGACACTTTAGAGGGAGATGTACGCTGCACTATAAGAGGGCAGAGTAATAATAGTTGTTGAAGTAGCAGCAACAATTGTAGCAGACATATTTATTGAAGAAGTAATAGCGTAAAGCCATTACCTGTGATATAAAATCACATTATGGGTTTTATTAAGCCTTTTATTAGGGTGTTTTAGGGATGTAGTCCATTTTCTTTTTCGCTGTCCCAAGCTCGACTCTGGTGTCTAAACCTCCGTCCGTTTGCTCAATGAAAGGCCTTCAACGTGTTTTTAATCTGCTGTGAACTTTGATAATCCGCGGGTCACCGATCACAGCACAGTCGTGTCATTTAGTTTACTGCACAAAAGCATTTGTAAGTGTGCGGTGCCTCTTTAAATGTTTTAACGCACTGCGTTTCTTCCTCAGTGGACTTCATGCCTCACGCCAGTATGGACACAGTTCATCACATGCTTCTGTTCGGCTGCCAGACTCCTGTGTCCTCCAGCAGCTACTGGTAATTCCCATTTCAGCGCCGGGTACAAAGTCTGTTCCATCATCTTTAATAACCGTTGCACCTTGACAGGGAGCAAAAGAAGCTAGAATAAGACCCGTCTCACATATACATCTATACTATCCAGTAACAACCCTTTAGCTTTGATCCTGTCGAACACAAGGTTGGTGATCTCAATTATGGAATGCCGTTTTAGTCAAAATTAAATAAATTAATAAATACGTAAATACATGAAATATGCATTTGAAATACATCATGAAATAAATAAATGAGGCAATAAATACATAAATATTAAATACATTTAATTATTTCATGGTACTTTTATTTCATAATTCCGCTTTTCATTTCCAGAGACTTTTATTTCATAATGCCGCTTTTCATTTCCAGAGACTTTCACGTTCTTATATGCAAATCAGGGGGCGTGGCTACATCTAACATTCAGAACAGACAACAGAGCCGTGTGCAAAAGAAGGCTGGCTAGAAATGCAGGCTGGAAATGAAAAAATAAAAGTACCATGAAATAATTAAATGTTTTTAATATTTATGTATTTATTGCCATATTTATTTCATGATGTATTTCAAATGTATATTTCATGTATTTATGTATTTATTCATTTATTTAATTTTGACTAAAACGCCATTCCTTACTCAATATGATGTCTTCATTATCCTAGTACAGTTTATTGTTGATGTCAAACAGAAGTGTTTCAGCTCCCACAAAGAGCCTTAAGTTGCCCTCATGTCACCTTCAAGTCCCCAGAGCAGTGATCAGCCTCCTGAGGTGAGCTGGATAACTCAGCAGCTAATCAACAGTCGCCTCTAGCAAACCCTTCCTCGCCTCTTCTTTGTCTTTGCCTCTTCTTATGTTAATACAAGACATGTTTAATATTGTTTTGTTTTAGTCGCTGGATGGAACATTGATCAATCTCAATTAGAATTGTTTGTGTACATCTGGGTGTGTCGCTTCCTCTGATCCCCTTTAGAGCCTACAAGCGTATGAGCTCTGCCCTTAGCTGCCAAAGGAGAAGATCCAGTGTAGCAGGATTCATTGGCAGGAATGCAATATGATAATTACAACTTTGGGCTCAGTCTGCAACCTCACAGCTAAATGTGACTGGGTGACGTTAACGGATAAAAAATTATTTATTGCGTTAACCCAATATTGTGTTGGGATGTGCCCACGGCCTGTTTGGTTATGAGCAAATATGTATATATTGACAAAGCAATGACACACTATGGCTACAGCCGGCAGCGCTGTTGCTAGGAGGCCGTGTTTGTTGACCACGGGTGCTCCTAATGTGGTTGAACCTGTCTCTATGTGGGAAAGGACATTTAGTTAGCAGGTTAGTAAATGGTAAAACAAAAGAAAGACTCAAAGCCAAGCAGATCCTCAGTGAGACACAGTAGCAGAAAACGCCATTACAGGTCACGAAACTTAGAAACGTAGCGCTCTGAATAGAAACAAGTTCCAAATACCGGCCTCATTCGTGGGGAAGGGTCTAGTAAAACCAACAGAATATGACAGCAGCAAACACCGGGCGTTGGATACGTCCCCAATAACGCGTCATACCACAGAGTCATCGCCCGGCAGATCAGAAACGGGCACGATTGCTTCTTAAACAATACAGTAAACATCAACACAAAAATAACAACACAAAGCGGAAGAGAGCGTTTCCTGGAGATACTGGCGCCTTAACCTCTCACCAACGAGTCGCTTCAGAAAGAAGTCGCCTGGAGGGGAATCTCTGATCTCCTCCCAGCCCGGAGCAAAGCGCCCCCTGTGGTGTCTGCGGCTCGACCAATCAGATCCCAGGGCTCCTCCACCAAGAGCGAAGTCGCACATCGTCCTGTAGCCGCACCGCAGGCCAAAACTCAGCCTCGGTTTGGTGCCATGGTGGCAGCACACGGGGATAATGTGCTAATATCAACCTTTTATAAGGTTCCCCGAGAGGCAAAAAAAATATATATATACTGATGGATTCTATTGAATCGTGTCCTTCTGCCGTTTGCTAAAAATCTTTACTTCCGAAGTCTTTCAATTAGCCCACGGCCTGCAGAAGTGTGAGTTCCTACAGATCTTTCCCCCCGTTTTCTGATTATCTGTGTGATTGACCCCGTTTTGCTATTTGATCATTGAAAGTTGTATTGATTGGTTGTTTCTCTCCCTCAAGGGACTGTGGGAGTGTAAAAGGCACTTGTGAAGATGAAGCCTCCATTATGTACGCCTGGGCTCGGAACGCACCGCCCACTAGATTACCCAAAGGTATGTCTCTCAAAGGTGGAGCTGTGGTCCACTAAACATGTTTGCCTAAGTGGCAAAATAGCCACAATGCACTAAGCATAAAACCGATTTAATTATTCTAAATAATTTAATACCACAACAAAGTCAACATTTCCAACCTATACCACACCCAGCCAACTTTATGCAAGAGTTATTCTGCACTGCACATCTTCCACAAATATACACCAATCAACACCCCACCCCCCAAAAAAATGGATTAATAAGAAGTTTCTTTGTAATGTAACAGCAGCTATTGTCCAACCAACCGACCAGAAGGTGTTGGCTCGACTCAAAGGGTTGATTTTACAATTACTAGCAGTCATATTTATGAACTGACCTCCATCTGTATCTAATCCTCTGTGGAGTTTTAAAGATGTTTGTCTCAAATATACTAAGCAGGATATCTTTGGTAAACAGCACCAGTCAAACGTTCGGACACATTCTCTCATTCAACTCAATGAGAAAGTGTCCAAAGCTTTAACGGTTGCTGTATGAGGCTGACACTGTTGTTTTAATTAATTCACACTGATGTTTCATCAGCTAACAGATACTGACAGACCTGCATTAGGCTGATGTTGGAAGATCTGTCTGTCCACCACAATCCACAGACCTCACTGTTTACAGTTATCATGTGGACTATTTCTTTAGTCAAACACGGTGTATGAAAACTCTTATAAAGTATTGCTTTGATTTACATGTCTCCATCTTTTTCCATTCTTCTCTCTATCAGATGTTGGTTTTAAAGTCGGAAGAAATTCTGGAATGTCCCACCTTGTGCTGCAGATCCATTATGGAGATGCCAGTGCTTTCAAAGGTGAGTCCTAACGGATGTCTAATAAGTCATGATGGTAAATCTTTTTATCCACCGCTATCATCACGCCAATGCTTTGATTTATGACAAAATGCCCTCCAAATAATACATATAGCACCACTACTGGGGCGGCACGGTGGTGTGGTGGTCAGCACTGTCGCCTCAAGGCAAGAAGGTTCTGACTCACCTGACTGACCACTGCTTTATATGTCATCTTTGCTTATTCTACTCATTCAGATGAATAAAGTAGAACTGTTTTTGTTCTGCAGACCGTCATAAAGACTGCTCAGGAGTTACCTTAAGAATGACATCCAAGCCGTAAGTCATTTCTCAAAAGTATACGTTTTTTATGATACTGATTTTAAAAGGGCAATCCTTGTATGAATACCAGTACGTATGGCCTTGAAAAGAAATAAAAGCTCAAGCAAAACATGATTGTACAGCCTCCAGTCCTCTGACTGTGACAGTTTGTTCCCTCCTTAAAGGCAGCCATTCATTGCTGGCATTTACCTGCTCATGTCTGTGGACACAGTGATCCTTCCAGGAAAAAGAGGTATGTCTGATGGATGTTGTCATAGATTTAAATATGCATCACTCCGAGCATCAATGCAGGCAGTGTTTCCCCTATCATTATATTAGCACTTCTATTAGTTTCTAGTTTTGCACTTCATTGTTAAGGATCTTAACCCTCGCCGGCACCAAGTGACCAAAACCAGCAACCAAGGACGCCAGGAAAAACAGAAACTGCACTTAACATTTGAAAAGCGAGCACTCACCACGTCAAGAATAAGGTGTCCTGCTCCCCAGCGCAGAGAGCAGTGGAGACAAGTAAACGTAAAGATTAGTTGATCTAAGGGCTGGTCCGGGATAACCTGAGCCAGCCCTAACTATAAGCGTTATCAAAGAGGAAAGTCTCATGCTGCGTTCACACCAAAAGCAAAGCGTTGATCAGCAGCCTCAGCTGTGGGTCAATGCTTTCACTGGTAGCCCTACATTTCTTAATGTTACCGAGGCCGTCCGTGAGGTTAGTTTCATCTGGGAGTCAAAGGGCGTGTCCTGATTGTCGTGTAAATAAGACAAACAACATAAAGCTGTGGAGTTTGTTTGAGAAATGAACAATGTACCCGTTGTATAGAAACGGTAACCTGAATAGACTCCTGCTGTGATGGTGCTATTTATAAAACAAAAATCAATCGTAACTTTCAGGTGTAGAGACCATGGTGACTGGCTCCGCCCCCTTACTGTCAAAAAGAACAACAGCGAGCGCGAAGAAAACACCTTAGAGCGCGAGACAAACCTTTGCGCTCGAATTTTGACAGTGATTTGCCACCATAACTAGACTGACAGATGATGGAGAAAGATGAGAGAAAGTACAGCCAAGTAACAAAGACTTTTCCTTTAACGGCTCGTAATAAATCATTGAAAAAATCTCCAGCATTTAATGAAAGCACAAAGTATTAACAACTCCGGATTGCAGCAATTGAAGCACGTCGAGTTAAATCTCCAGGAGGAGTTTGTTAATTATTATGTGGAAAGGGCCAAAACTACACAACAGCAGCATTACCGGTCTGCTGCCAGTGGGGGCGTTATGACCAGGAGGGAATATTTCAATGCAGACGTTGTCGAGTTTTGATCAGATTTCCAAAAGGTCCTCAGCTCTGACTTATAAAACCAGAATGGTAACTTTATCACCCCTACAAGCCTAATGCCAATATGTGTACAACACACTTGCCGTCCACACTGTCTGAGTGGAATAGTGGAATGCGTAATAATAGGACAGAAATGGGGGTTTGCTGATTGGATCTCCGTTGACTTCAAATCATCTTTCTTTTTTAAGTTACAAATGCCGACATCGCTTGTGACTACACGTCATATCCCATCTACCCGTTTGCCTTCAGGACTCACACACACCACCTCGGTAAGTCCTGCCAGATCATTTAGCAGTCGGCCCCACAGTGATCGCTCCAGGGATAACCTGGATAAGTGTTTTTGTCACAGGTCAAGTGGTCAGTGGCTACAGGATCCGAGAGGGAAGGTGGAACCTGATTGGAAGACAGTCCCCTCAGCGACCACAGGTAAGCTGGTGTGTGAACACGCTGTTGGATGTGCAGTAATTAGGCGAGTTGCAGATTGCGACTGTTGTGAGGTCCAGTTAGAGAAAATTGCTGGAAGCAAAGGTCCGGAGATCATAATGTGACTACTTAGTGTGATTAAATAGAGGAATAGAGTTGTATCAACATTTGCATGTAATCAATACATATCAAATGAAACTTTTTTTGACAATATTTATTATCAAACTGATGTATGTGTGACTGCAAATATAATATAATAATATTATAATAATGTTCTCTCAATTAACGCAATAAAAGTAGGGCTGCATTTAAATCATTATTATTAAAAAATAATAATAAAATGTGAACATTTCTGTTCAAATAAAGTGCTTCAATTCAGAACAAATAAAATAACGGGATGATAAGTTTGAATTCACCCTTTTTGGCTTCACATTTGCGCTTGGCAGTCTCAGCAAATTATAAATAATAAATACACATTTTAACAATTTAGCAGTTTAATAGAATATATATATCGACTCTCCCACTTCTTTGGTAAGTTGGAGAATTACAATCTAGTTTTTCCTGCCAGGATGTTAAACGTGGTCACGTGGAGGAGCTCATTGCGCCTCATGATGGCGCTTCAACGGGTTCTGAGCATATTAGACCATAGCTGCCAACTCTCGCGGTTTCACACGCACTCACGCCACACATTTCTCACGCAAAAATAAGACTTTTGATCGAGCCGCGTTCATTATTCTATTAAAATGTAATATTTATATTGTTTATCCCAAAATCGCAAAAAAACCTGCCTTAGAGCTTCACAGTCTATACACAGGCGACAATCTATCATGTATATTTGTATATGTATATTTAATTAATCAGAGTTCAACCAAGAATCTGTCCATCACCACAGTTTTCAGCGCTGCGCATTGCTCAACCGTGCACGTCTTTCCTCTCCAGGCTTTCTATCCGGCCAACAAGGAGATGAACGTGAAGTATGGGGACACAATTGCAGCCAGATGTGTGTTTACGGGGGAGGGCAGAACCTCCAAAACATATATTGGGTGAGTTCCGTTGTATAATCTCATGCATTTTTACCACAGATTGTAGTTTATAAATGACTCAAGTACATTTCAGTTTCTTTGGTTTATGTTCGGTTGTGCTTTCAGACTGCTTGAATAACAGATGAGCTGTTGTGTCCCCATTTGGACTGTTTGTATTGAAACATACTGCACCTCATAGACAGTCACTGTCTATTCAAGTCATTGTTCTCCCCTCCAACACCTCGCTGTCCGATTGACTGACTGATAAACATTCATCTTATATCTTATTTTTTGTGTTAAACTATTTCAAGTTTCAAACGGATTTCTTTTTTAGTTTCTGTCTGATATCTCATTCACGTTCCAATTCACAGATACGACTGTTCTATTTCATTAATCATTTTCACTTATTTCATATCATTCTTATGCAAAAAGGAGGTTTAGAGAATGTGGATTAGATTTGCAATTTTTGAGGCAGAAGAGCATCATTGAAGGTCAAAGGTTAACCCTATATATTGAGCATCATTTAACGATACTGTGCTCGTTTGTCAATAAATATTGAGGATTTCAATCAAGTTATTGACAGGGTAGATTGGAACTATAAAGATATTGCAATTTTCCTTAATTTGCATCACCATGAGTGAAGTATTCTCTGTATTTTCTGCAGCGGTACCTCTGACGATGAAATGTGCAACTTCTATATAATGTACTACATGGAGAGCAAACATGCCATCCCCTACATGAACTGCATGGGTTCCGGCTCCAAGGATCTGTTCCAGCACATTCCAGCTGAGGCCAATGTTCCCATCACTGTCAGTTCAGGTCATATGAACTCGATGATGCATATGGGACACTCAACAGGTACAGAGGCATCAAATGCTGCATGCTGCTAAGCCGTTGTTATTCAGTTCAGAATCTAATGTTTAGCTTTTTTGTTGGACGTGAAATGAAGGTGTACTTGTGTAAGGTTCACACTTGCTATTTAACTTGCCTAATTAAACTCTATTTTCCCTACAAACACCATCAAGATGACAAATTGGCGTTGGATAAAGACAAAGCAGAGCAGGTTCCGGATCAGGGTAAGTTCAAGGACAAAATACTCCAGTGTGATAATCCGGCTGAGATCCAAGTTCAGTTTGGCACTGTATAATGAGACAAGTGTGCAGAAAGTAACACTATACAGACTAGAACAGTGGTTCTCAACTGGTCTGGCTCCGGGACCCAGCATCACCCCTTAATGACAAGCCGCGACCCAAATACTACCTGAGACAGTATGGAGACAGAATACGTACCAACACAAAAACAAGTTTAATGAAGAAACAAAACAGCCAGCTGGTAGCGATGCTAGAGAGGGAACTATTCCCTTTTACAGTCAATTAGCTAAAAACCCCAAAGTGTATCTAAGGACACGAGGTATTACAACATGCATAACAATTAAGAATCTTCTGCCATTTCAAACAAGCTCAACAGCTTTCATGCACAAACAAAAAAGTGGAAAAAAGACACAAATGACCCAACTTTACAGATCTATGACAAACACTATGTCTTGAGGAGCAGCTTTTGCACAAATTCAAAATAAATTAAATAAACCAGTCACACGCTGCTGAAAACATGGACGGACGAAAAAAAACAACACTCCGCTGCATTAAAAAAGTCCCTTCAAAATAAAATCACAGGATGAATTTCTTTTTTTTTTTTTTTTATTCTAATTTTTATTTTTCCACAATATTATACAATAACAGAAAAAATCTTTAAAATTCTAAATTACACTGGATTTACTTATTATGACCATTGTATTATTCAGTTAGAATTCACCCTCCTTTTTTCCTTTACTCCATTGTTTTCTTCATGGCTCAAATGACTGTTACAAAACAGACCCTTTGAAAAGCATCAAATAGGAGCCTTGTTTGATTACATTTCATACAAATAACCGAGTTAAAAAGGAATTATAGAAGACTTGTCTTACATGGTTACAAGTTTCAAGGTTATTAATTTTTATTGTTTCAGGGATGCGCAACAAAAAATGCATTTTGTGGTGTGATTTGGCTTCAAAATAATTGCTATAGAGCACACGTAACGGGTGTTCTGAAGGTCTTCTGTATCTCTGGCCGTTCAGCAGACCGAAGGCAAACAGGCTCACAGGACTTCAGTAATTGGTATTGTGCCTGAGTATATTTTGTCAACTGACCACTTATCACTCCTCTTCTGGATCATGTATAGGTTTATATGCTCCGCTTTGTTTGCTCCTCTCAATGTGTATATGTAAGAAAATGATCTTTCACGCCAAAATACAACAAAACTTTGAGACCATTTATTCAAGGCACAGTCTATATGTGCGAATCGGAGATGAAGTTATAGTTAAATAGTATCATCCTCAGTGGGGGCTGTTTACTGGGACATCAGGCCACATGTTGTAAAGTTAAGGAGGTGCTTTGTCTGTGTTACAACAGACAATACGCTTTTATCCCCATTGCATGCAACATGTGCATATATGTGCATATAACAAGAGGTTATGTGTACAAGTAGTGCACAGATTCTCTCCCAACTACATGCGTCTGTCCCTCCTGACGAAGTTGGAGTAGCTATGCCTCTCCTACGGCCTGGTTTCTAAAAGGACATGTGGCATCACACGGGGCCAAGCGGTAGATGCTGCTACTTCCCCTTTAAGGGGCAGCTGCCCCCCCTGCAAAAAGGCGGCCGGAGACGGAACTACAGCTCCCAGAAGGCCTCAAAACGCACACAGGTGTAAGTGTTTAGGCCACCTGATTAAGGCCAGACTTAGGGCGGGACAGAGGGAGGGAGGGAGGGAATGTGCGATGAGGAAACGGGAAGGAACCAGTGGCACTAAGAACTAAGCCCGGTTAAGTTGTGTTTGTTTGATTAATAAATCGTTATCTCCTCCGCAACACTTTAAGTTTTGTTTTTTTGGGGGGGGATATTTATGTTGCTGGAAACAAATTACCTTAGTTGTCTGTGATACAGGAGAGTATTTTTTTGTAATTTATTTTCCTTCCTTTGCAACTCTCTGGGGCTTTTTGGTCAACTCGCATGCACGGCTTCACCTGGCCCTAAGGACCTTACAGATATTAAAAAGGGAAATAATTCAAATTCTCTTTCTCTTAAATATTTTCTGATGAGCCAAAATCAGAACAAACCCCAGTTAACAAGCCAATGAAGACGTCCTGCCCCTTAGACTACTACTCCCACAGTTGTATTTTCTATGTAAAACTCCATGGACCAATAACCAGGAGGAGAGTCAGCAATCAGATACGACTTATGATTCTTCTCTGAAGTAGATATCTGAAGTCCTCGGCCACGGGGGGGGTCAGCATTTCAATTCTTGATGTTGTCAGCTGTGACTTTTCGTGGGTTCTGTTCACCCATTGGCTGCACCGGGCTCCTCACGTCCCACCCGTCTCTCTCCGTCACCTGCCAAGTGTGTTAACCTCTTGGTCTGGAGCAGCTGACGACCCCACCATCATAACTGGAAATGCTCGATGGGACTGGTATCTGTGTAGAACCTTTCTAGTCTTTCAACCACAGCTTTACGTCATTAACCCATTCACACAATGAGGGTAGGAGGCACCACACAAGTCGCTAAACTTCTAATATCCAGAGGCTTTGGTCTCTGGGCCTGATGGGAGGAATGCTGAATGGAGTGTTGCCGGGCAGTGGTCGTTCAGGCGGAGGGCTTTGTTCTTTTTGACTCACTAGATGTGAAGATATGTGTTATGGGTGGTTCTACTGGACCAAAGAGACGGCAGAGGAGGTGAAGGAATGAGGCCAACGCAGGAAGGGAGGTGACTCGGCTGCAGCATAGAGATCCTATAGGCACGGGGTCACACTTTCCCACACGCTCCTTGTCTGCACGCGTTCTTCCAAAACAGGCTCACAGAAGGTTATGAAGGGGTCAGTGCAAACATATGACTTATCCCATGGAAATATTTCCGAGCTAGATTGATGTGTGAATCCAGACTTGGCCTACTGTCTCCTTGTCCTTCATCTCCGTTCTTTCCTGTCCTTCTCTGCCCTTGTCCATGCAGGTGACCTCTATTCTCTTATGTCCAAGTTGCTAGGCCAGAACAACAACGTAGCTCACATTCATAAGTACAGTCCGAGCAAGATGCGCAGCGTCCAGGCTGAGTTAATGTCTCAGATTGATAGCTTGATGCAAAAGAAAGATGTGGGCTTCCCCACGGTAGCCTTCCACACCAGGGAGGATCAGGTTTTAGTGAGGGACAGAGTCCACAAGTTCCATCAGCTTGGGGCCACAGCCAAGCCACCAAGAAGCAAGCTGCTAGCTGAAGGTTGGTCCTGAAAGCTAATTTTTTATTGATGTTGATGCTGAAAACATCCACCTTGTTTTCTTTGTGCGTTCCAGTTCATAAACTGCATCATTAAATATAGTATAAGACAGTATGAATATCACCCTTTTTCTTTTTTAGAATGCATTTTGCTATGAAATTACTTTAAGATATGCATATTTAAGTTATTGGTTATTATTAAATAGATGTATTGAAATGGCAACGTAAACTCGGGGCTTATTGTGAGACCACTTTGTTTGTTGCTTTTATTTCCTTGTCCTCATCCTTTTTCTCGCTGTTACTTAAACTGGCCCCCAGAAATTGGCTAAAGAATAATGTGAAGGTCAACAACTTTGTAAATGTCTTAATGTTTTATAACTCATTCATTCTGCACCTTTGACCGATATGTGTTCAACGCAGAGAGGTGGCTTGTTTTGCATTTGTCCTTGTTGAGTTATGCTGACATTCAGTGATACCCAACAAACCTACACATTGATTTACATCCTTCAATGTTTGCACCCATGTTTATTAGTGTTGGGGGGAGAATTGTAACAAGATTGTATTGCTTTTTTTGCATGATGAATATTCCCCTTTTTTTAACTATTCACTTTGCAATTAGGGATTTAAAAAATAACGGATTTGGCCGTAGCTGCAGTTATGTGAGTCGTGGTTTCATAACAATAAGGATTGAAGAAGGTACAATATCTATGGTGTACTGTTTACTGCATTGAGGCATTTTCAAAGTGTACTTTGTGAGGGACTTTGCATAAGTACAAAGTGGGTGTGCACAGCTTTGTTTGTGTTTTAGAGAGTTCGCCCTCACCTCAAGCAATTTTTGTAAAATGTCAGAGGGAAGCAATGTGCCTTAAATTGTCGGTGAGGCTCATTGGATATGAAACGAGAATGCAGCATGTGAACCATGGGTTTGTTTAGCTGTAGTTTATTAGATACAACAAATTTGGGAAATCTGCATTCTTTGCTAGTGAAAATAGGAAGCGTTGCAATATATTGCAAATCATACTAATATATCAGGCTTTTAATTTACAGTTAACTGTGACTCGTCACGCTAAGGCATCGCGGTGGTTTTATGGGGTTTTAATTTCCATCGGAAGTCTCAATTCCCTTATATGTCCCTCTGTCTCATATGGAGATGCTCAGACAGTACACAGCAACACCTACATAAGTTCATGTATGATGATGCTCTGCTGCCTCTCCTGTGGATCCACTCGGCGTAGATCCCAGGGAACAGATCTTCCACAGTCGACCCGGGCTCACCTGCCGCTCAGCGTCTGTCCACCGAGACGACGTTGGCGAAGACACTGTCCAGAGTAGGACCGCTGTGTTCACTTGTCGACGCCTGTTTGAATCTGTGTGATTCAGTCGAGTTACTCCAACCAATCGGTCGGGGACCCTGGTCTCCGTGACCTCGGTAACTGTCGATATCGCGTGTTTTCTGTCTACTGTTACTTCGTGGGTGTGATCGATTCGGTGGAGACGTCTCGCTGTGTCGTGTCGGCCTGTGAAAAGGAGACCATGGTTGATGTTGATGAAAGTAGGGGATGAAGAGGAGGAGTACGGAACCTTGGGGGACACCTTGAAGGACTGTGGCTGTGAGAGACTTTATTTATTGATGGTAATCAACTGTTGGTGGTCGGCGAGTTATGACTAGAACCAAGAAAGCGCCGTGCCGGTAATGTGAAGGACTGAAGGAGTGATGAACGATGTCGAAGGCTGCACTGAGGCTGAGCTGTAGTCCATGAATACTCACACTGCTGCCAAACAACGGAAAAAACGCCTGGACTCCAAATCTATGAGCCAAATCGTCAGCGCATTCATTAATTAACACAGTTCTTCACTGAGATTCTCCAAAGGAAATCCAGTACAAACATGGACTTCACAGACCTAAAGGTTTCTGCCCAGTAAATCCCAGATGTGTAGTTGGTGCTGGACCACCTCACTCTAACAGGGGCACTTGCTACTGAACATAATCTAGATTATTGATGCCTGTTCAGGCTGCTCCCTGATGAGTTTATGCTGGTACGTGATCAAAAAAGAAGAGATTTTGAAATCCCAATTTGGCTTTTGGGCTTTGTATCAACAAGAAAATATTCCTCACATATGAATAGGTTCACACATTAGGCCTGTGTATACTATAAAAGCAGAATATAGAATTAAAACCAGTTGTACACAGGTGATTAAAAATAAATGACATAAAAATTAAATAAAACGTAAATGGTAAATCAATACAAAAGTGATCCGACATCTCTTAATCATAAACTCGCTACCCGACTGATAAATAAAAACACTGGCCTAGCCTAGCACTATGCTAGATAGCATCATTAGCATGTTAGCTAGCTTGCTCCACCCTAAAATACTCCAAGTATTTTGTTGCAAATAATTTTTTTAGGGGTCCTATCTAAAACAAATGACAAAATACTCAGAAGTAATTTAAATACACATTTCAAATACAAGGAATAGAAATGCCGCCCATCTCTGAGACGAGCAAATGGAAGAACCCGTAACCAGGACAGAAAAGAGCAGCTCGGAAGACGTTTCCTACACCGTCCTCTTCGCTGCCTAGACTACGTTTGCCTCACGAAAACCACAACACACAAACAACCACACACAGTCACGCAAGGTGGTGGTCAGTTGGCAGCCTTTATGACCCGTATCTCAGCGGCCAACCTTAAACCGCTAACATCATCCATTGTTGGGATTTCATCCAACGTGGGGAGGTACATTCTCACATTGATATGCGTGTTAATGTAACACGTCTTTTCCTGAAAACTCCACGTCATTTGTCTATTTCTAATTCAATGCAAATGCAAACCGCGTGACACCAACAGTATTATACACTTTTAATTCCTGCACGCTTTACATTTCCAAAGGAAAAGCTTTTCTGTCCTGTGTATAATTTCTGTCAATGATCACATACGTTATGAAGAAATTATATTAATTTATCTGTATAAATGTCAAATTATTGAGAAAGGTTTTGATCAGGTTGAAATACAAATAGTGTTTTATATCAAGTCGTTGTTAAGACTGTAAATAAATGGACCAACGAGGTAACACTAGAATGTGTGTGTGTGTGTGTGTGTGTGTGTGTGTGGTAGACTACCATTTGGAGCAGATCCCAACGTGGCCTCAGAGTTCTCTCCAGCTGGGTCAGGTGTCAGGACTTGCCGTGGACTCGGATGCTAACTTGGTCATTTTCCACAGAGGGGACCACCGCTGGGGGGCGAGGTAAGTCTCTTCTGTTATGATGCATCATACATATGACACATTTACCACTTGAAACAGAAAAGGCATTATCTATGTTTTGGACTTCGTGAGATTTGTTTATCTGGAGGTCACACTACTTTTACTACACATTTGACATGTGACCACGCTTTTTAGTTTTAAAACGCTGCATGGATCCAAACCCTCAAACGGAGTAATTTGAAAACGGTTCAGCTGTCATGTTGGGGCCGTCCGCCCTTCGTCGCTGCTGGAGAGAACCAGCAATACAACGTTGAGTCATTTGTGATCAAACCAACGTGGATCACAAACGCAACTCATTTTATTCTTCACAACGATTGTGCATTTCCCAAAACACTGTAAACGCACAAAATAGATGCAGCTCTCGTGAACGATATGGAGTTCCAGCCTCACGGCAGAGCTGCGTGCACGAGAACAGACCCATAATCTCAATTATCTTATCTCATTTTGATGACTCCTGTCCAAGTTCAGAAAATAAAACCGTTTCATTCCCCAACTAAAATCTGTTTGATTGTCTGTAGAAAATATAGATTAACATCTTAGGTATCTAACCAGACGTTTATATTCTAGGAAGTACAACAAATCTCTGTGATTTTCTGTAGCCAAGGAGATAATCGGTCCATCACATGTAATGTGATGTAATCCATCACTGGCACTCGCCACAGATCTGCTTTCAGCTGCCGTCCACATACACAGCAGAGGGTTCCGATATGTTTTGGGTTACAGCTCGATGGATTGAAGGAACACAAAGGAAGTTCAAATAAATGTGGCAAGATCTACAAAAAAAAATGTTTTTTGTTTGTAGTTCTTTTAACAGCCAGGCGAGATACCAGCAGAGGTCCCAAGGTCCTATTCAGCAGTCCACCATCCTGGTTGTGGACCCGGCCAAAGGCAACATTCTGAAGGCGTCGGGCAGAGATATGTACGTCATTGTGTTAAGTGCTCAGCCTCCACAGAGACAACTTTACCGTTTGTACTGTTGTACATACTGTGACGGAACCATTCATGCATAGTTCATATCTC
Source organism: Gasterosteus aculeatus (assembly GCF_964276395.1). NCBI lineage: Eukaryota > Metazoa > Chordata > Actinopteri > Perciformes > Gasterosteidae > Gasterosteus > Gasterosteus aculeatus. The sequence goes on from NC_135702.1 coordinate 16,185,916, forward strand.
TGGTGTCGCAGGTTTTTTTTGCCTCACGGAATAACAACAGACGAGAAGAATAATTACTGGGTGACTGATGTGGCTCTTCATCAGGTAACGTGCAGGCGGTGTTCCATCAGAGATCATTTTAGAGGGAAAACTCAATACGTGTCGTGGAGAAATATATTACTTCAACCATTCATAGCGATGATCAGCGCACGGTGGCCTAATTGTTGACGGATTATTGTAGATTTAAAACTTGAACAGATGTCAACGTGTTCAGATGTAATAGATGGATGGAACGTATGAACGTGGAGTGAAGGAGCACCAATGAAGACTTTCTGTCCTCCCGTCAGGTGTTAAAAGTGAGCAGCGATGGCAGAGACCGAGTGTTGCTGACACTTGGAGAGGCGTTCACGCCAGGAAGCGACAATAACCACTTCTGCAAGCCCACTGACGTGGCGGTAGAACCTGAGACCGGGAACATCTTCGTCTCTGACGGCTACTGCAATGCCCGGATAATGAAGTTCTCCGCTGAGGGAAAATACATGTTTCAGTGGGGAGCAGGTGAGCATCTGACTCTACACACACAAGGTTCACGAAGGCCGCAAAGCAGGTCTCAGAGGACAAGGGGTCATCCATCCATCCATCCATCCATCCATCTTCAACCGCTTTGTCAGGGTCGGGTCGCGGGGGCAACAGCTCCAGCAGGGGACCCCAAACTTCCCTTTCCCACATCTACCAGCTCTGACTGGGGGATCCCAAGGCGTTCCCAGGCCAGTGCAGAGATATAATCTCTCCACCTAGTCCTGGGTCTTCCCCGGGGCCTCTTCCCAGCTGGCCGTGCCTGAAACACCCTCCTAGGGAGGCGCCCAGGGGGCATCCTCACCAGATGCCCAAACCACCTCAACTGGCTCCTTTCGACGCAAAGGAGAAGCGGCTCCGAGCTCCTCAGGAATGGCTGAGCTTCTCACTCTATCCCTAAGGGAGACGCCAGCCGCTCTCCTGGGGAAACCCATTTCGGCCGCTTGTACCCGTGACCTAGTTCTTTCGATCATGACCCATCCTTCATGACCATAGGTGAGGGTAGGAACAAAGATTGACCGGTAGATCGAGAGCTTTGCCTTCCGGCTCAGCTCTCTTTTCGTCACATCGGTGCGGTAAAGCGAGTGCAATACCGCCCCCGCTGCTCCGATTCTCCACCCAAACTCACACTCCATCTTCCCCTCACTGGTGAACAAGACCCCGAGGTACTTGAACTCCTTCACTTGGGGCAAGGACACATTCCCTACCTGGAGTAGGCAACCCATCGGTTTCCTGCTGAGAACCACGGCCTCAGATTTAGAGGTGCTAATCCTCATCCCGACACTATTTCACTATTGTCAGATTTAATGACATATACAGTGTTTCCCACACACAGACTAATGTGTGTCGGTGTATTTTCCTTTATTCTTCAACGTTATTCAAATCACGCAGCGTCTTCGTCCTCCGTCTCGGTCACTCACGCGTCTCTCACACACACACACACACACACACCCTCCCCTCAGTGCACACCGCGTCTCTCGCGGGTCTTTTTTTAGCGAGCTCCGCAAAATCCGTTGCTCCAGAAGGTGCAGACTTTGCGCATGTAGGCTGTAACAACAAGTAGCACAGGGGGTGATTAATACATTTATATTGAACTGCTTTCACACGTTATGACCCTCATTTTTTTTTCCAACCAAAGGCTCCACAGAAAGGAAGAGGCGCGTCCCGTTCCGAATCCCCCACAGCCTGGTGTTCCTTCCTGACAGACGGGAAGTGTGTGTGGCCGACCGGGAGAACGGGCGCATCCAGTGCTTCATCGCCCAAACCGGAGAGTTTGTCAAGGAAATTATGAAAGAGGAGTTTGGAGGGGAGGTGTTCGCCATCACCTACAGCCCCGCCGGAGGTGAGTTCACTGACACTCATCGCATGTTGCTAAGCTGTAGGGTTTTATCCCAGCACATTAGGGAAATCTTGCTTTATTGTCAGTGGCGGCTGGTCATTAGGGGGCACCAGAGCGCCCCCCCCCCTCCCCCTTCCTCCTCAAGAAAAGAAAAGAAAAGATCATATTAAATGATTAAATAAATGTCAATATGTGGAGTGTAAATTGACAATTATATGTGAAGGTCCCACATTCCAGCTTTAGTAAATGTTTTTAAGTCAATCACAATTCTATTGATATGATTTAATCGGAGATGCCTTACAATTTTGTGTGTGTGTGTGTGTGTGTGTGTGTGTGTGTGTGTGTGCGCACAAATGAAGATGGCTTAATTTTCGCAGTAAACGGCGACTCTCCGTATCGCTCCAATCCACTCAGAGGTTTTGTTATAGATTATTCAACCATGGATATTTTGGACACCTTCAAACCGGAGATAAAGGTAATCGCACACACGCACACACACACACACACACACACACACACACACACACAGACTCTCCACTAGACGGGACTAATAGTGAAGGCTGGGTAGGATTTCATTTTGAGGACATTTTCCAATGTCTGAGAAAAAGGGCCATTGAGTGTGTAGACAATTCTACTTGATTTACCACCTTGGAAAGTAGCCAGACCACTTTTTTTTCAGGTTGTCAAGAACTTTTGGGTAAACCACTCACCTTAACACCAGCTGTACAGTCCTTACGCTGCAGATGGTTTGCACTCTTGACCGTATGCAGTGTTTTCATCACGTAGAAGGATTCCTGTGTCCACTTCCCTCCGTTAGGGCTCCGAACCTCTGGTTGGACCGTGTCCTGCAGCAACAACACTAATGTCCCACAACGGGACCGGCTCTATTACATTTGAACCCTTTAGAAGGATTTCTATACCACTACACTGTGGATTGCTTTTGCTTTTTTCCTTTCCTGTATGTTGCCAGTTTGAATGCCGGCTGATCCTTTAGAAGACGACAACAACAGGTCGCTATTAACGTTATTCTGTATTTTCCTTCATTCGCAGGAATTTAAAATGCCTCACGACATAGTTGAAACCAAGGGTGGAAGCGTCTTTGTCGGGGATGTCGGCAGTGGATCGGTCTTCAAGTTCACCAATGAGAGTAAGCTCAGCTTCATCAGGACCACAGAGAGCCTTCACATCTTCAGACTAAAGACACACCTCTTCACACTCTACCTCCACGAACACACCAACTAACTGTAGCACTTACACTGTACTTGTAACACCACTTATCTATAGCAAATTGTAAATTGGCTTATTTGAGGAAATTGCGCTTTCTTGTGTCTTGCTGCTCTGAGTTTGTGTTCTTATGGTTGAAAGCACTTATTGTAAGTCGCTTTGGATCAAAGCGTCAGCCAAATGACATGAAATGTGATATTAACCAGCATCGACCACTGGATAGAAACAAAATATGTTTTTTTTCATTTCCATTTCAAGAGTCACATCGCTCTGTCAAGAAGGCTGGAATCGAGGTTGAAGAACTCGATGGTAAGTATTCAGTTGAGTTGTTCGTGTTCAGCCTGAACCTCGAAGCATCACGTCAGAACTTGTGTAGCGGAGTGGTCCAAAAAGACACTTCCTTTTGGATAAAGCGCATGTATCTTTCTAGAAATTGAGACGTTTGTCCAAACCAAAGTGAGGCCGGAGTACAACGTGTCAAAGACAGCAGCCGTCCAGGAGAAGCAAACCGTGTCCCTTCAGCCTGGACCTCAGGACGAGGACGAGGAGGAGAAGAAGAAGAAGAGTGCAGCCAAGCCCGGCAGAGAGCAGGCGGTTCTCCCAGCGGTCATCACCACCCTGCTGCTCATCCCGCTGCTGGTGGTCATCTTCGTCGGAGTCTTCATCTGCTGTAGAAAAAACCGTATGTATGAGCCATCAATGAATCCACGTTAGGCCACAAAAGGTCTTCAGCTGAGAATAGAAAGAAGGTCCTGAGCATTGAAACAGCCCAGCACACCGAAATGAGGGCTCGGTGTTGCTTCCCCACGTTGTGCGTTCACCCTACACACTACGCACACACTATCCAGCCCTCCCTGCTTCCCTGCTGTTACTACGAGCTCGTCCCGCTGGGTGACGGGTAACAAGCAGGAGAGCTGCAGGAGTTACAGCAGGATGCTGTTTCACTCCAACCGGCTTTCGTCTGAGGTGCAGAATGACCACACGTCTTGTGCATTGAGCATATTTTGCCATTGAGACACTTGTTTAGTGTGAAAGGCTTGGACGGCTTAAGTTGTTGTGTTGTGAGTCACAACACAACAAGTGTAGTCGTACTTATGAGGTTAAGCCGCGAGCAGCTTGGCTCAATGTGTCGTCACCGTAGCACCACTGGTTCCTCCGTTCTTCCATGATCACGTAACAACATTAACAATGTTTGCACATCACACCGTCCTCCCAACAATCCGACGAATGCCACGTAAACCAGCTGAGTGTGGTTCCTTTAATGGCAGCTGAGCGTTCTGGTCTCCAACAAGACGAGTCCTCAAGGACCTCGGAGAGGAAGGGAACATTAGATCTGCTAATAGATTTCTTAAAGAAAGCAGACGGTAAACGTTTTCTTAAAAGCCATTTGATTCCTATTTCTGACCGAACTAAATTATCTTTAATGATTTATTTATATTTATATATTTATTATTAAATTCAGTTGACTTAAATTGTACTCGATCGGCTATTAGTACTTTAACACTACTTCAAATGTTATTACTAGGAGTTCTACTGCTACTTCTAATTACTTCCATTACTGTACCACTGATACTACTACTACGTGTGTGTGTGTATGTATGTATGTATGTATGTATGTATATGTGTGTGTATATATATATATATATATATATATATATATATATATATATATATATATATATATATATATATATATATATTGCCATGTCTCCACGCAGTAGCAACCACACCAGCTACAACTGGAAATGCAAAGTTTTGTAGTTATTAAATATTGTTTGTTTTCAGATGCGTTTGAGGTGAAAACGGAACCCGGTTCTGTGAGAGGGATCTTGGGAAAAATAAGAGGTATGTTATTTACCATCAATCCCTTTTTCACCCAGGCTGGGTCTCATTGCCCCTACACTCGTTGGTGACCTTAAGCTGTTTATTTTATTAATCTATATTATAAATATACTTTACCAACTTCAAGCCAGATTTTGTCAAAGAGAACAATATTATTATTAATAGTTTATATGAATTATTAACATATTAATATTAGTTTAAAGCCTTGAAACTAAATCTGCAAACACATTATATAAGTGTATATGTTGATTCTTTTGATTAATTAATTCATCTTTTTGAATTTCAATATTTACACGTTTGTATTTTATTCTTTCTATTTTATTTCTCATTGGCGTATGAATTAAGTCACTCGCACGTGTGTTTTGTACAATAAAATATACACTTGGTGCTTTACTATTCTGCTCGATAATCGAGAGAATGCTCTCAGGTTTTGACATTGATTTGCCTTCATAAGAAGATGAACAGAAACATGACAATAGCGACGCGTATCTCGCTAAAACAACCCGGATGTGGTGGCTCCTGTCATGGATGATGGGCGGGTGGGAATGACTCCGTCATCTGTCTGATTTGATTTCAGGGGACGTGGATTGGACTTCTATTACCTAATAATAAATAATCCAGTAGGGCTGTGAATTTGCAAGCAAATCGCGATCCGATGTCCTTCTCCATCCCCTTGTGACGATACAGTACATGTGATGTAATGTGATACAATGGATATTCTAATTAGTGCTGGGCCAAGATGAAAAGATGTAATCCTTTGTGATTGTTAATTAATCACATTATAAATTGAATTATGAATTAAAAACAAGTGTATTGCAACATGCAAGTTAACATGCATGTAAATCAGGGAACAGCACAAAGCTTAATGCAGCATATGTTCAGCAGTGAGGATCTCTGAGCTTGCTTCTTTATCCACGTCCAATGTAGTTTGCTGAAGTCTGGCTCCACTGGTTGTTTGGGTAGATAAGCGGCTGCATCAATGCTGCGTGGCGCCTTTAAGTGATTCATGATTTCTTAATAATATATTTCCAAAGAGCAATTGGATTGTGAACCCAATTTGCTTGGTAAACTTCCTGTTTTCATCGACCCGTTTCACGCCCGAGTGTCCGTGAGATTCCATTTGTGTTTTTGGAAACCGCAGACAATCGTCATTGATTGTGATGTGATCGTATTTCCCTCCTGCAAGGTAAAGCTGTCGGCGGTCTGAACCTGGGGAACTTCTTTGCGTCCCGCAAGGGTTACAGTCGCCAGGGCTTCGACCAGCTGAGCACCGAAGGCAGCGACCAGGAGAGGAACGAGGCGGGCAGCAGCGACTCGGAGAACGAGGAGTACTCCGCTCTGCCACCTCCTCCGCCCTCGTCTTAGGCGCCAATCTCCTGCTTACGCCGCCAAGATGTACGTTATTCATCATGTGTATTGCTGTTGTGTTGGCTGCCAATCTCGTTGTTTATATGATTAAAAATAGGTTGTATAAAAGAGCATAACTTCGATGTAACCTTCATGAGATTGACCGCAGACTTGATACAGCCTTGTTGACAAAATTCAGAAGTCGCTACGACAGGTTGTTTCCCCCAATCAAACTGCCTCTGGTGTAATTATCAGCACAAAGTCCTGGACAAATGTTAGAAATGTGTGCTGTCAGATTCCGCCGATGTTCAGGGATTTGAAAAATATCAATGAAATTCTCCAATCAAGTTATTTTTTTTATTTGAAGCAGATGAAAACAGATCTAAGCTGTATTTTTATTCATACGACTTCCCAAAATAACTTCATTAGACACAGAAGTATTTCAAAGTTACATTATTATCTGTAGTCAACGGTACCTGTTTCACAGCCTGAAGGGTTGTGTTGTCATGGCAACACCGTGAGCATCACACGGTCACAGTTTGCTTTCTCCTGGCGCTGAAATTCACTTTGTCTACCTGGTGCCCCTTCACATGAAATCCCCCTTAATCACTTATAACATGCGTGTCAATATCGTCCAGATCTACGGTTGGATTTTAACGTCACAAGTCACCTGTCGGCTGTTTATTTTGCTGTTCAGGGTTTTAATTTGAGTCCGAACTAAACATGAAAATACTGTTTTTTTCATTTCAATATCTGAGTAGGAATTAAGTCGAGCAGGATTAACCGGATGCATTTTGATCTTAAATATAAGTGGTTTAATAACAACGCTGATATTGCATATTGTTCAGGCTGTTTGGTTTTACTCTATTAAAGCAACACAGCAATTTAGATCCACATGATTGTTTGCGCCAAGTTTTAGTTCAGTAACTATTCACTTGTATTTTGTGCCTTTTTACGTCTGTATTCTGCCTTTCTTAAGCACTTGCCATTACAAAATGTACCTGAGATGAGAACAGCTGCAGCTGCTAAAGCTACTACTGAATTTATTTCTCTTCCATTCAAGGGAACAGAAAATGGATATTATTATATGTATATTTATGTCTGTATATTTGTGTGTGCACAATGCCAATCAAACAGCCAAGTCTCAAGCACTGTAACTATTACATCGATCTTACAAACTTCCAACATTATAAAGAAACTTTACATTAATTAACCACATCGAAGTGGAAGTTTTAAACTCATTACTAAGAAATCATCGGTATTTTTGTGCTCTCTTTTGAAATGCAAGCACTGCGGTCAAAACTTACTATGGTGGAGTTGGTGGAGTAGTTCATTACAAAGAACATTGTTCTTTAATGAACAAACATTGTAGTCATTTGAAAAAATCTGCACTACATGTCCTTAAATGATTTATTTCGCTGAATAATCTGGCAGTTTCTGGATTAATCATCTGAAAAATGTCAAAGTATTGATAATTATCCATCCGTGTTCCCTTTAGCTCAAACTGATCAATGGAAATATATTTTATTCAAAACCCAAAGCTACTAATGATCCAGTGCCGATGAACCGGTGAGAAGTTCATGATATTCTTCCTTAAATTGTAATTTGATTTGTTAGTCAATCATTCGTGGGCACATCAAATGTCCCACTGTTTCTTTACAACACAAGTGAACTTCGATGGTAAGAAACATGCTTCACTCAAACCATCAGTCACAGGCCTCAAAGTGCATCGGAATCAAGGACATGAGTAACACCAATAATTATACAACAATGAATGTCAATTAATAAAAGACGATCCAACACACACACAACTGGTTGCATAGGGAGTAGGTCGCTTGCCAAATCCAAATATTCACTTCTGTATCCTCGGGTTTCTTTTAATGTCCTCGATATTTCGTCAGCTATTCTTAAATTTCGTTTACATTTCTCAGACCATTAAATATTTCTATTCTATCAATATCTACTATATGTACCGATCTGTATTCGTGATATTACACTTTGTATGGATGACTTCGTTAATGGCATGCGCGAGAAATTGCATTCCAATGTTGCAGTCACGTGTGGGCTATCTGATATTTATTTTGACACACTGGTTTTACTGCAAGAGTACTATTTTTTAGTAACTGTTATTTGTGTAATAAAGTATCTGCAAAGCATCACATGATTCAGCGTTTCTCTGGCCGGGCTCGGAGAAACCTGAGCGCCATACAATCCACGATATGAATTTATTGGAACAATCGCTGTAGAAATGTCAGGTTTAGTCCGGCCCAAACCAATCAACCAATCTTAATCCATATCCTACGTCACCCAACGTACACATTTACATTCTGCGCCTCATAGCAGTTGGTACCTTATTGGAAGTTATGAGCTGAAGATAATTGTTGCACAATGTCATTTCTCTTCACTAAGTGGTTGTCGGGTGAGGATCCAAATGCAGAGAGACAATAAGGATCAGGACATCAACACTGGGAACCTTCCATGGTGTCTGTGCCTGGATCAGAAACACAACCAAAGAAGCCACACTGAGACACACGGTGACTAAACGCACTCAGTGGATTTAGAAACAGGCCGATACGTTCGCACATTCGTTCATTCTCTGATGCTTTTCACCCCAGCAACAGGCAACAAAGGCGTAACGTTTTGTGGCGAGCGTTGTTCACAGCAAGACCATCCTGGGTTCGACTCATTTGTAGTACAGTGTTTGTTAAACTGAGTAGTTGAGTTGAGTTACAGTTAATTAGACAGAGAGCCGGATAAATCCGTAACAATGACCTCCGTGTGTCTCATTCGGTGGGCAACTGACGGATAAAGATGAAAGATTTCTTCATGAAATAATCATAACAGAAAGCAAGTGCAAATTTCATTTTTTCGAGACTCTGACTCACCAGGAGCGCGTTTAACGCAATAACATCCGTCTCCGGTGCCGTGGTGTGGCCGGGATTCCAAAGGCTGCCACAAGGGGGCGCTGTCGCACCGTACTCCATAGAACTAGTTCAAATATCAATGAATGTTCTAGTCCAGGACAGGCCCAAAGCATGTGTACTGGATCTGCCTGAGGACAATCACAAGGGTTTGATCCCGGATCTGTGAGGATCTGCTGTTACTTAAGTGCATCTTGGACCAAAATGTCCCTCTTGAGGGATCAATAAAGTATCTATCTATCCATCTTTAGACTGAATAAGTCTGGCACAGAACGTAGGAGAAGAAGGATTAACGTTAGGACGCTTTTGCTCTCCTTATTCAGCTGGAGGAGCTTCAACAACAGGAGGAAAGTTATCTCAATTATTTGTCGTGCAGTTGAGTGAAGTTTAACGAGCCTCGCTCAGTGAACATAATGTGTTAGTTGCTGAGTGACCACATGTGTGCAGTGCAGTGTTTATGTGTATCAGCTATTAATTCATTTTGGTTAACGGAGCCTCTGCATGGAAGACTGGAGTATAATCACTAAGATAGACAACTAGTGTGCTATTGACAATCATTTAGGCGGGTTTTGTCACATGATGCAGTATGACAATAACTGACAAACTGACTGATCAAAGTGATTTGATTGATTTGACATGAAAAATAAGTAATTGGCTAAACGACCCGCGTCTCACTTATTAGTCCTGCAAAACAACATCATCTGTCTATAATAATACTAGTAATTATTATTAGTACCATAAGTATAATTATAACATTGAATTGTGACTATAATTATTATTTGATGTCATTATTGTTTTTTAATTACGATTCAGACCGATGACCCAGTCTCAGCATTCTTTGAGTTTGAGTTTTCAAAATCCCTTTTTTTCTCCACTTGCAAAGTCATTTTATCGGTTCAGCCTTGAGAAAAGAAAATAGAATAATAAATGAAATAAAAACAACTTTGTCAGCCACAGAAACAGATACAAACCCATCGTCACAAACCAACAGAGAGAGAGAGGGGGGGGGGGGAGAGGTAGAGAGAGGGGGGAGAAAGAGAGAGGGGGGGGGAGAGGTAGAGAGAGGGGGGGGAGAGAGGTGGAGAGAGGGAGAGAGAGAGAGGTAGAGAGGGAGAGAGAGAGAGAGAGAGGTAGAGAGAGGTAGAGAGGGAGAGAGAGAGAGAGGGAGGGAGAGAGAGAGGTAGAGAGAGGGAGAGAGAGAGGGAGAGGGAGAGGGAGGGAGAGAGAGAGGGGGAGAGAGAGAGAGAGAGAGAGAGGGAGAGGTAGAGAGAGAGAGGGAGAGAGAGAGAGAGAGAGAGAGGTAGAGAGAGAGAGGGAGAGAGAGAGGGAGAGAGAGAGAGAGAGAGAGGTAGAGAGAGAGAGGTAGAGAGAGAGAGGGAGAGAGAGAGAGAGAGAGGGAGAGAGAGAGGGAGAGAGGGAGAGAGAGAGAGAGGGAGAGAGAGAGAGAGAGGGAGGCGGCACTGGACGTCTGACTCAATCCGTCTGTTCTTGGATCATTCAGCAGCTTTCTGCCTCTTTCTGTGAGTATAACCCTCAACAAACAATATTACTGTTGGTTTTAACTAGTGACTAGTAACTAGTTACCTTTAGATTCCTCGTCTTCATAGGGTTGGAGGGTTTTGCTGACGCATCAGATGCAGGTCTGAAGTTACTGGGAATGAGAACGTAGGACAGAGATGGTGTTCGCTCCACATGAACTATTGTTATTAGATCAACCTGTCGTCCTATCGTCTTGACTGATCAGGTATTTTGATTGAAATTGAAGTAATTCTGACTTTGAAATAAATGAAGCAAATACTACAAATCCCTTTGAAGTGTAGTAAATAACAAGAACAAAGCAGTGGAGATACAGTACAACAGTTCTGTGTCGCAACTGTAGAAGAAATGTGGTCATTTCATAGTTTTCCCACCAGAGAGCACTGACTGAATTTGGCGTAGATAACAACTCTGATGTTTGCTAGATTCTTTTAGAATAGGAATATGGATCAATTAAAACATCTTTTGTGTATACAGCCAGCTCATGCGTGTTATATATATATATATATATATATATATATATATATATATATATATCAGGCAGGCAGGCAGCATCAGAGGGGTCTAACACCATCATGCAGCTGGAGATTATCAGACTCAAACAAGTTAGTGTTTGACTGCTTGCGCAATCAAGTATTTGATCATCTTGTGATGTGAGATGTGTGTTATCTTCTATTAATCTTCTATTATCTATTAATCATGCTTTTTCTAAATCTGTTTTAAAACAATATTAACACGCACACATGTATGTTCACTGTAAACTCTATAATGTTCATTATGGCCACAAAGAGATGAACAATATTTTGGTTAAAAATAAGAAGAAAAAAATGATTTATTTTCCAGTCTTTTTAATAATATCCTCTCTGTTTATGATATTACCTTCGGAAATATTTTGTTCGTGTTGCAAGACCAGTAGCCGTCCAATTTAATCATCCACACAAAAAACAGCTGGCTAACACAGATGTAAATACTTAAATACTTTTTTAATGCCCAAAATGTACCATGTTTTTTTTTAATGAAAGCAGTACCTCGGTGCAGACTCCCGTACACTGGTTATTCTATGGTACCGCGGTGCAAATTTATTTGAAAAATGTTGTGGAAATGTGTTGTGTTTCTGTCTCTGCGTGTCAGTCGTCACCTTCTTCCTGCCCGATGTCCGCTGGGACCACGACAAGCGGCTGCAGGTGATGCAGGACGCCAAATTATAAATAAAAAAGAAGTTCATCAAAAAAATGAATTGTGCTGATTTAATAATATTAGAAGAAACTGAAACATAAATAAATCACATGATGAATGCAAACCTAAAACGCTCAAACGCACTCACACTCACACATACGTAGAGCAACACCACTCGAGGTTTAAGCCACACCTCTGAGTTTACACCCCAGTCATCTCTCAGTCTTCTTTCTCCCCCTGTTTTTGCTGCAGGCGCCGGCCGTCTCTTCTCCTTTTTCTTCTACCTACATCCTCTAGCCGCCAGCGTCAGTGGAACGTTTCAATCCCCTCTGATATTTAGGCTAAGCTGATTATGAAAATTAACTTTGAGACTCTTCTCCATCAATGACAGCCAAGATGGAGACTCCTTTCTACCACGACGACTCCGCTGCCATCGCCGGCTTCAGCCAGTTCGCAGAATACGACCGTTACCCAGGAAACAAGGTACTGGCGAGCAAGAAGGCCGCGCCAGTGGTGGGCAGTCATCACTTCCCCAGCGGCGGGGCAGCGGGCGGGAGAGTCACCAACCACCACAATGTGGGGCTCGCATGCAACGGCTCTTTGTTGACGTCGGTTGTGCCTTCGGCGGACGTTAGCTCGCTAAAGCTGGCACCCCCCGACCTGGAACACCTGATGATCCAGTCCCACCAGGGACTCGTCACCACCAGCCCCGTGTCAAACTCCGGCAACCCCTTCATATACCGCAACCAGGCCACCAACGAGCAAGAAGGATTTGCTGACGGCTTTGTGAAAGCGCTCGCCGACCTTCACAAGCAGAACCAGCTCGTAGGAGGCGGCCACGTGTCCCCGTCCTCACCCTCCAGCATCTCCCTGCAAGCGTCCTATCAGAGGAACCTGGTGTCTGGAGGAGACATGCCGATCTACACCAATCTCAGCAGCTACAATCCGAGCCACATGCCGTATCCTGGGGGGCAGATAGCATACGTTTGTAGCGCTGGCCAAGGCGGCGGTGGAGCCCCTCAACCCCAAATCCGAAGCGTGGACACCCCTCAGATCGTCCCCGAGGCGCCTCACCTGCCGGGTGACTCCATGTCTCCACCCTCCCTCGCCCCGATCGACCTTGAGACGCATGAGCAGATCAAAGCAGAACGCAAGAAGCTCCGCAACCGCATCGCAGCATCCAAGTGCCGCAAGCGAAAGCTGGAGCGTATTTCGCGGCTGGAGGAGAAAGTGAAGGTTCTGAAGAACCAGAACTCGGACTTGGCCTCCACCGCGGCCATGCTGCGGCAGCAGGTCAAGCAGCTCAAACTGAAGGTCATGAGTCACGTCACAAATGGCTGCCAGATAGCTGTTGCTTTGGCCGCTGCCAAGTCAGGAGAAGGACGCCCCGGCAGCGAGGACCGCTGAGGAGCAGGAGCCCAGGAGAACATGTAGAACTTACGTTAAGAGGGTTTACTTGGAGCAGTTTGCCACATTGTTGCACTCCCGGTCAGAGTGAGCGGGGAGCAGATCAGGACAAATGAGTGTTTGGAGGGATTTATGTGGTCGCACAAACAAGAGTCAATCCTACAGCCGGAGGAGTTTACAATACAGAAAGTCAAAGTTAGGACAATTTGAATCTGGACAGCAGTTTATTAGAAGAAAATCTGGCAAATGTGGCTTGAAGAGAATCTAAATTTGAAAAGATACAACACATTTTTTGACAGATTAATTGACTTTTTGAATTGAATTTTCACCAAGAATATTTCCTATTAATATTAAAATACTGTGTTAGTAAATTACCTGTTTAAACTCTCTTTGTACCGCGTGTAGTTGTAACAAAAGTAACAAAGATAGGAGACAAGAAGTTTTCTAATCGCTCAAAGCAAAAACTAGCGATTCCATTACCTTCTGTTACAGAGTGATGCTCAAAATGACTGATGATGAAGTTTGAATTTTTAACAAAAAAAATTTGTTTTGTAATCTGATCGCTGTAAACTTATTACCTTTTCTTTTACTACAAGTCCACTATGTGATTTAACAAAGCTAAAGGACCATTACATAACAAATGAAAACCTTTTTACATGTCTGTTGCTGAAGTTCAGCCGTGGTTGGTAAACATGAGAGTTTCTTAGCTTTCCTTTTATCTGAATATACTTTTAACAGTTAGAAGTGCCATTGTTTCCCCTCTTTTATCTGGCTGTTGGGTCGTGAAAGCTTGTCTTACTTTGTCTCAATCTTTCAGGAAATGAACATCTGAAGACGTCCAAGTCCTCTGTGAAATAAAATATATTTTTTAAATAGAACTCATGAACTGGGCTTTTGGTATGATCTTTAACTCAGCAGCAGATTTATTAGTTAACCGCTATCTTCAATGATTGCTGATATGTTCTACTTTAGCAGAAGTACCACTGAACAAAAATGTCAAGTGTTTCATATCTATATTCTAGCTTCATAGCAGTATTGTGCAAATAAGATGACCATTAAACCGCATCGATCATTTTGACAATGATTTTGCAGCAAAAAAGCCGCCAAGGAGCAGTGAGCAAGCTGCTGGCTTTAGGAGGGAGAATGGTTCATACCACAATAGTGCTTCCTGGGCAATTATTCAGTGAGGAGCTTCCTGAGGTCCTTGAGGGGACTTTCCAGGTTATATGGTGCTTGAGGAGGAAATAACGTGGCATTAGGGGGTCTCTGAGGTGATCGAGGTCCTGGAAGAGGTTAAGGAAGGTTAAAGGAGGTTAAGGAAGGTTAAGGGAGGCCTTTAGGTGGCTGTAGAGCTTCTTGAGAGGGTTATAGACATAACTGAGTGACTTGACAGAGAACCTAGACTGAAGCATCAATACTGTTGCCATGGTTACTTGTAGTTAAAGTATACCTTAAACTCGGATTTAGAAAACTGGTTGAACTGTTGACCCGAATATTATTTGATATGTTCACATGGAGATTTTAACAGACACTTTGCAGCCAATGGACAAGCAGGATATTAAATTGCAGTGGTACTGTAAAAATGAGTTACTCCATAGTGAGAGTTATTTTTTTATTTTAAGTTATGTTTGTGTACACCTTGTATTAATATGGTTAAAACCTGGAGATTGGGTCAATAATATCTTAGTTCAATGGAAAATCCACATTTGACAACATGAGGTAAACATGTTTGTTTCAGCGGTGAGTTGTCCAGTCAGCTGCTTGCTGAAGTTCGGGGGGTATTTCCTGTGAGAAGCCAGGTCATTTCGACAGGTCTTAAACCTTGAATATTTTGAATATTTTGAGTGAACCTCTGAATATTCGTTTCTGCCCATTCATACATTACATTACATGTCATTTAGTTGACACTTTTATCCAAAGCAACTTACAATAAGTGCATTCAACCATAAGGATACAAACTCAGTAAGCAAGAGCAAGAAACAAGAAAGTGCAATAGTCATTCGATCAGAAACAGACTTGATGAGGGCGCCTCATTGCAGCACGTCCTGTAATGCATCAGTCTGACTGCTATTGGGTATCGGAGTGAAATCCTTGACCCGTTGTCAGACCCTCTGCTGGTGCAGTAGGTCCTGGGTTCCTTCTGGAGCACCACGATGCCCCATGTGGCGACAGTATGCAGGCAGTACCTGGAGGATGGAGGAATTAATTCAGTTCAATGGCCGTCACGGTCACCTGACCTAAATCCGATCGACCAGGAAGTGGAACTCAGCAACCAGGTAACTTTCATTGTTGGACTGTGGCCATCACACATACAAACGTGTATATATATACAATTAATATAATATATAATAATTGTATTATATAATACAATTATACCCCTCAGCAGTTCTCTGCAGCTTCAAGTGTCTTTAACTCAATGTCTTTTTTATAGGCCCACGAGAGTATTGTCTTTTTTTTGGATTACATTAAGCAGCAGGCAACTGGTTACAGCAAGAAATAAATAAAAACTCTGTGAAATCCAATGTACAATGTACAATCTGCCCAGCACCGTATCAGATAACATAAATATCAGTATCCACACTCACAGACTCACAGTTATTAAAGAGCGTTCATGCTAAGGACATGAGAGTGTGGAACCGACGTAGATGTACAGAAACAAATGGACAAAGTAAAACAGAGGTAAGCATTAAGCTCTAACTAGGGAATATTAAAGAATATAATTGATTATTATGCCTTATTTATCTGGAGTAAAGGAAAATATTTAGAACATTTTATTTAGTGAAGTTGATTTAGAGCAGGGGTCGGGAACCTATGGCTCGCGAGCCAGATGTGGCTCTTTTGATGATTGCATATGGCTCGCAGATAAAACAAAATATTCTCACTTGTTTTAATCCATCCATCGATTTTTCACTGCACATGTCCTGTTCAGGGCTGCAGGAGCAATTGTCCATTATTTTAATTGGATGATACTGGCCTACGTTTGCCGTTGCTGGGTAAAACAGGTAAACGCCCCTTTTGGATCAGTCTGAGACTGCGTCTGCTCGGTCATTAGCTCAAAGCTAACCCTTCGACGAAGGGTTAGGACCTATAGGAAAAAATAATCTCAAAACCACTGCCATGTAGAATGAGGCTCGGGCCGCATATGTCTGTTCCGACCCGAGTTGAGCCTGACGCTGCATGATTATTATGCACATGAGCTTTGGATCACGCGTTGTCATGAAGGTTAATTACAAACCCCAGCAGCACCGAAGAAAAAGTTTCCCAACGCAGTTGAAAGTCAGCTTGGCATGTTGGCACCTCACACTGTTTTGTTGCGGGCGATGCCGCAATATTCATTCGCCAAAATTCGAACACTTGGAACGCGCTTCCTGTCACATACCACACACTGCAGCGTGTGAGTATTGCTGTATTGACCATGTTTGGATCTACGTATGCATGTGAGCAGTCATTCTCACATCTTAAAAACATCAAGTCCAACCTACGATCACGTTTAACGGATGAAAGCCTCAACGCTTGCATGAAGCTTAACCTCACCAAGTACCAACCCGACTACAAAGACATCAGCAAATCCATGCAGCACCAGAAGTCGCATTAATGGTGAGTGTTATAGCAACATTATTTAAAAGAATAAATTCAGAGGCTTATTATACTGACATTTAGTTGAATTCACTTTTAAAATATTTTATATGGCTCTCACTGAAATAAATTTCCACATTTTTTGCTTTCATGGCTCTCTTAGTCAAAAAGGTTCCCGACCCCTGATTTAGAGCAAATCTAAAAGAGTAACAAATGATTCAACCAAATGATCAGCTGAGTTTTCCATTTGGTGACAACAAACTAGGAAGGACGAAGTGCTCTTTTGGTTGTTACCGTTTGGTAGAAAACATTATGTTATGTTTTTTCCATATTCTGCACCAGATGGAGTGACCCACTCATAGAGAGTGAGAAACTCTGTGCCATTCCTGGTGACTAATACCAGCTCCCCCACAGCGCAACACACACTCAGAGCTGCATTAGTTGTGTCCCTGTGTTTCTGTTTGTTAAAAATAAAGATATCAGTAAATAAATGCGGGTTGATGACGCAGGTCAGCACATGTTGTTGAAGTACATGTTTTCAACTAGAACATTTTCGGTCAAATGCACACTGCTGCTCCATACCCCTTTCAAGTGAAGGGACTTATTAAACTAAAACCTTTTCCAATTCAATAATTTACTGTGTTAAAATACTTACTTACTCAACTTATAAATTAGTCTTATAATGAGATTGAATTTTTAATTCATTTTGACCGTATTATTCTGTTTGACATCATGTAGACTTACTTCTGACTCAGTGGAGTTACTGGACATTTGGTTAAAGGTGCACTCACCCTTACGCATGCAGTGAAGCACCTTGGGAGAGGAAACCGACCGACGCGCTTATGCGTCTCCGCCAACGTGGTTCTCGCACACCGCTGCCGGGCATCTCCCTTTCCAACGTGCGCTCACCGTGCAACAAACTGGAGAACTGATCAGAATGGTTTTGGAAGAGGTAAGTCAAGGGGGGGGGGCTTCTAACCTTCGGATGAATCGGCGGAAGAAGTCGGCAAACCCAAGGAATTGTTAAAGCTGTTGAAGCTGTTTCCGTGAGGAGGGGGTCGGCCGTTTGGTAAATGCCTTAATCTTCAATGCGGGGGCATTGGCGAGTCCAAAGGCTCTGATCCGCCGTAGGGAAGTTTCCGGAATACGCATGTTTCTCCATAACAGTCACCTGAACACATGGTGTAACACCCAGACTGGGGCATTAGGTCACATGTTGTTTTCTGTTGTGTTTCTCACCTTTCCCTCTCGTTTCAGACACCTCCTCCCTGTGTGCCAACGCCCTCTGTGACTGCAAGCCCCACCCTTATTGTTTCCACCTGTGTCTCGTTCTCCTGTGTATTTACTTTGTGCCAACAGCTTGTTCTGTGCCAGTTTGTCTCTTTGTCTCTTTCTCCTGAGTGTGCCTTCCTGTGTTTTGACCCTTTTCCGTCCCTCCATCAACCTTTGCCTGCTGATTTGGATTGATCCACCTTCTCTCTCTGACTACCCGTGTACCGAACCCAAGCCTGAAGTAAAGACGATTTTTGGCCTCTGACTACTACTACGCCTTGAGTCTGCTTTGGAGTCTAAACCCTTGTGGCCCCAGCGGCGTAACAGTACAAACTGGCCAACATGGACTCCGCGGACTCCCTTCGTCACACTGTCGCCTCACAGGGTGTTCTCACACCAACTTCTCCGGGACATGGAGTCTCTCCAGTCTTTCTACGGAGGTGAACCAGCTTGGACAGCAGCTCCGTCAAGTCGCCCCGCAGCCACCTCCCCCAGCTCCAGAGGCGCCTACCCCTCTGCAACCTGCCCAACCCACCGTTGGCTCCCAGCAGCCAAATGTGCCGGCGCCGGAGCGCTACAATGGAGACCTGGGTACATGCAAGTCTTTTTTGATGCAATGCTCCTTAATTTTCGACCTACAGCCTTCTAGATATGTGACCGATAGAGCTAAGGTTGCCTTCATGATGGGCTCCATGACTGGGAGGGCGTTGACCTGGGCTACCAGCGTATGGGAGAGCCAGTCTCCTGTCCTCTCCTCGTATCAGTGCTTCTCAGCTGAGATGCGTAGAGTTTTTGATCACCCAGTTAGAGGCAAAGACGTTGCTTCACGCCTACTTTCTCTAAGACAGGGTTCCCGCAGCTTAGCAGAGTTTGCAATCGACTTCAGAACCATAGCGCAAGGGTCAGGGTGGTCCGATGCGTCACTCCAGGAGTTTTTTCTTAGCGGACTTAACAACCCAGTAAGGGAGGAGCTAGCATTGAGGGATGACTCGCAGAGCCTTGAGGCCTTAACCGCCCTTGCGGTGAGGTTAGAGCGTCGTCTAGGTGAGTTTAGGAGAGAGAGACCTAGCCGCCTTTTTAGCTCGTCGACCTCCCGCTCACCCCTCCCCTCCGTCCCTCCGGAGACCTGCCACAGGTCTCAACAGGAACCCATTCCATGGTAATCCCACTACCAACCCACCTGCTAGACCCCAGACTTCTCCCGACCGCACCGCCCCCATCACTCAGCCGAGGAGCCCATGCATCTCGGGAGGACCAGGTTGACCCCTGAGGAGCGGCAGCGTCGCCTACGGGACGATAGATGCATCTACTGTGGCCAAAGCGGCCACCTCATCGCCTCCTGCCCACTAAAGGATCAGGCTCACCAGTTAGGAGAACGTCACTGGTGAGCCGTACCCCACTGTTCGTAGGCCCCCTCCGGCCCTTCCCAGAGTTTCAATCTTCTCTCTAACCACCTCTCTCAGCCAGAGTGTGTTGGTGGATTCCGGTTCGGACGCCAACCTGATGGACAGTGGATTGGCTCATAGACTGGGATTAGAGAGGCATCCCCTCCCGAGACCTCTGGAAGCTAGCCCTCTCGATGGGCGCTTACTCTGCCGGGTCACTCACTACACCTCTCCTGTGCAGTTAACCTTCCGGACCACCACACAGCGACTATATGCTTCCACCAGTCCTCTCAACACCCCTTCATTTTGGTCCTCCCAACACAACCCCCACATGGACTGGTCTTCAGGGAGAGTGATTGCGTGGAGGAGGGAGTGTTCAGCGAGATGCTTTTCCACAAGGCCATCTCAAACCAATCCACCACCTGCGCCTCAGCCCCCATCGCCATTGGATTCAGACTACCTGGACCTTTCCAGGGTACCGGCATGTTACCACGATCTTAAGGAGGTATTTAATAAGGCCCGAGCCACCTCTCTGCCTCCACATCGGGAGTATGATTGCGCCATTGATCTGCTCCCTGGATCTTCTCCTCCTAGAGGGAAAATCTATTCCCTGTCTGCACCTGAAACACAGGCTATAAAGGGTTACGTAACCTCCTCGTTGGCGGCAGGCCTGATAACACCTTCATCCTCCCCAGCGGGTGCGGGGTTTTTTTTGTCAGCAAGAATGACAAGACTCTTCGCCCCTGTATTGATTACAGGGGATTGAACAACATCACAGTCAAGAACAGGTACCCCCTTCCCCTTATTTAATCAGCATTTGATCTGCTACAAGGTGCTAAGGTCTTTACTAAGCTTGATTTAAGAAATGCCTATCATCTGGTCAGAATTAGGGAGGGGGTCGAATGGAAGACTGCTTTCAACACTCCTAGTGGGCATTACGAGTATCTGGTGATGCCTTTCGGACTGACTAAAGCTCCAGCTGTTTTTCAGGCTCTGGCGAATGATGTTCTCCGGGACCTACTCAATTTTTCTGTGTTTGTGTATCTGGATGATATTCTGATCTTTTCCCCTGACTAAGAGACCCAGCGGATGCATGTCAGGCAGGTTCTCCGGCGCCTTCTTGATCATCAACTCTTCGTGAAGGCTGAGAAGTGTGAGTTTCACATGTCTACTGTTTCATTTCTGGGGTTCATTGTGTCGGAGGGCAAGGTACAACTGGAGCCGGGAAAGGTGGAGGCAGTCATGGGCTGGCCCACTCCCAGCAACGGTAAGGCGGTCCAACGATTTTGGGGTTTTGCTCATTTTTATAGGAGATTCATTCGGAACTTTAGCTCAGTAGCAGCCCTGCTGCATGCACTAACCTCTTCTGTGGTCCAGTTCCAGTGGAACCCTGCCGCCGACGCTGCTTTCCAACACCTCAAGAAAGTATTCACCACTGCCCCGGTACTTACCCTCCCGAATCGTAATCTGCGGTTTGTGATGGAGGTGGGGGAGTAAGAGTCAGCTTGCCAGGTGTGTGCAAGCTGTAAGATCCCTCGACGCCCACCGTCGCCTACCAGTTCCACACCGCCCATGGTCCAACATCTCGCTGGACTACGTCACAGGGCTTCCCCGGTCAGAGGGCAACGGTGGTGGACCGGTTCTCAAAGATGGTCCATTTCATTCCCCTGCCTAAGCTGCCCTCCGCCAAGGGAACGGCAGAGGCGGTGCTTTATCATGTTTTCCGCCTCCATGGTTTCCCCACAGATGTGGTGTCCGATCGGGGCCCCCAGTTTGTGTCCATGTTTTGGAGGGAGTTCTGCCACCTCTTAGGAGCAACGGTCAGTCTGTCTTCCGGCTATCACCCTGAATCCAATGGGCAGATGGAGCGTTTGAACCAGGAGCTGGAGACCGGTCTTCGCTGTCTGGTTTCCCAAAACCCCACTTCCTGGTGCAAGAACCTCATCTGGATTGAATACGCGCACAACACGCTCCCCTCGTCGTCTTCGGGTTTCTCCCCATTCCAGTGTGCCTATGCCTATCAGCCACCCCTTTTTCCTGCCCAGGAGAGGGAGTCCAGGGTGCCCTCTGCGCTGGCCATGGTCCGTCATTGCTGTCGCACCTGGGAACGAGCCCGCCAGGCTCTCAAGAACTCGGCACGTTTCAAGAGGATGGTGGATCAGCAACGGACTCCAGCCCCTAACTATCAGGTCGGCCAGAGGGTGTTGTTATCGACGCGCGACCTGCCCCTTCGAGTGGAGTCCCGCAAGTTGGCGCCATGGTTCGTTGGTCCCTTCCCCATCTCTAAGGTGGTCAATCCTGTGGCCATCAGGCTTAAACTCCCGAGACCCATGAGAGTGCATCCCACATTCCATGTAGCCCGGCTAAAGCCAGCCAAGGAGATCCCCTTGGTCCCTGCCACCAAACCCCCACCACCCCCCCGACTCATTGATGGTGGGCCAACATATGCTGTCAAGCGGCTCTTGGCAGTCCGGCGTCGCGGCCGGGGCCTCCAGTATCTGGTGGATTGGGAGGGGTACGGTCCAGAGGAGAGGTCGTGGGAACCAGCCCGCAACATTTTGGCCCCTAACCTCAAGGATTTCCAACGCAGGTTTTCTGATGAACCTGGTTTTGACCCTTTTCCGTCCATCCGTGAACCTTTGCCTGCGGATTTGGATTGATCCACCTTCTCTCTGTGACTACCTGTGTACCGAACCCAAACCTGAAGTAAAGACCGTTTTTGGCCTCTGACTACTACGCCTTGAGTCTGCTTTTGAGTCTAAACCCTTGTGGCCCCAGCGGCGTAACACATGGCTTAGCTCAGGGCTCTTAAGTGTCACGCATTGAGCGTGACAGTCACGCATTGAGCGTGACAGTCACGCATTTTGGTCTCTAGTCACGGACTCCGGCCACAAATCCAATTCCTAACGCCAAGAAAGAGCCGTGTTGACTCTGGCCACCCCCTGTTTCCCCCCCAGCGACCGTAGCGTCCAGTTTTCTTAAACTAAGCCAGAGCTCTCAAGTTTAACGTCTTTTAATCCATCACTGACAGTTTTCTGAACAGTTTCATAAGAATATCACCTTAAATGCAATTCAAATAACACATAATAATGGTGTCTATACACAGTATATAGTACATAGTATAGTTCTCTATGTGTACTCCTGTGTACTGTACTTCTTATGAGACTTTGTCACGTTTTGTTATGTCTTTTCTTACTTCCTTTATGACAAAATGGGAAAGACGTATTCACATTCAACAATGCCATAGCTTAGTGAATGATGAATAAAGACAAGACAGACCTTGTACAAGTTGATTGAATTTCTCAGTTTTACAGGTCATTTAGCAGACACATTTATCCACAGCAACTTACATTGCGTTTTTAACCCATGGTTTTACACTTGGCCCAGGGAGCAATCAGAGGTTGAGTGTCTTGCTCAGGGACCCTTCAACATGCGACATGGAGGAGCCGGGGTTTGAACTGCCAACCTTGCGGTTTCCGGTGCATCCTCTCCACTTCAGAGAGGCGCTGCCGTCACCCACTTCTTTTTTCCCCCTCAATTTTGATACCCAGCTTGGCGCTAACTGTACCACACTAAACAAATATGGGCGTCTCATCTGACCCGCTCAATGTAATTGGTCATTACTGATTACAGTGCGGTTTTGCACAGTTTGTAACCATCACAACACCAACTGTGTTATCATTCATCAGGACGACATCAATAGTCCAATGATTTAAACGTGTCCGTAAATATGGGAATTTCCCACCTCTACCAGACTGTAAAACACATTGTTAACATTGTCAAACAGACAAATCATTGGTTCAATAATGTTGTACATGTGTACCTTTCTGTGCAGGCTGATGTTGATTTGTCTAAAGGAAACTACAACTGAATCTGAATAGATCTTTGGAGAGAATCTTGTCTGTAATCTATGTAGTGGTGAACCTGATGGAGGGATGGATTGATGTGTTATCTGCTCCGTAGTTGTTTAAGGGTGACTCAGATGCTCCGCCCACAGACGCGCTGAGTCACCATGAACCGCCAAGTACTCTGTATGTGTGCTTCTGTGTGTGTGATGTATTTAAATGTCAGTAAAGTGAGAATCTGACAAATCTCTCCTAGTTTCCCTTTTTCCGTCTACCAAACGGAGGATATGACTCTAAGGGGTTAGCGCAAGAACACTTAAAGCCCAGAATTTGATATTCAAAGCATTTTATAGCAGCAAAAACCAATTTGTTACATAAAGATGTAATCAGAAGAGTAATGGCCACCTGAGCAGAGCTTCCCTGTGCAGTATAAGTGCACATGCCTTTTACGGCATAGATGTTTGGCCACATTCTGCACTGCGCTCTCCTTGGGGGGGCAGCTGATCCACGTGCCAACTCTACGGTTTCCTTACAGGTTCACACTTCAGCGCTGTTGGCACCGTTACCTGTGAATTGCCAAGTTAAGAACTATGGGTAGGTAATCCTATTTCTCACAATATCAAATTCTCAAAGATAATGAGGAATATGTAGCGTTTAGAAGCATTTTACGTTTCTCTCATAAACCCATAAGACTGCATTTACCCAGAAAATTGTTTTGCTCACCGCTCATTTCAGTTTGAAAAGACAGAACGTATATAGCTATTGTAGTGGAAGTCTACACCCCTTCATAGAAGCAATTCTTAGTCATCGTCATCGGTTGTTTAGTGTCATTTGATAAAATGCCACAAATACCACTTTTGGACATTTGCTGAATAATAACGCGTGTGGCTCTTCAAAGAGAAGTATGATGTGCAGGCGGTGACAACAAGTCATCCAGGCGCACTTCCTGTAGAAGTTGGAGAAATTCCCTCTTAAAAGAATGCAGAAAATACTCTTTGCTCAACTCCTTTTATTTTGTCTTCATTCAAGGATAATTTCTTGTCTTTATGCAACACAAGGATGCGCATCGAAATTTACAATCACAGACACAACAAAAAGTGGTGGTATGTTTTTTTTATCTGCATCATAATGGATGTAAATAGGAGAAACTAAAGCACTGATGAAATGACATCTCTGTATTCTCCTGCAACACTTGCCAGACAGGAAATGTTATTGGAAGGAAATATACTCTTTTTTTTCACATGATTTAAAATAATCCAAAGCACTCAAATATGGGTATACACTTATTGATGGGATGGAGCTTTTTTTATTCCATGGTGGATTTATATTCAAGCATAGTTTCTTTTCACTGTGGTAAGGTTTTTATTCCATTTATTATTTGTGATTATAGTGTAAGTGTAATTAGTGTTATAAGTAGTGTAATTTGAAAGAATATCACCCAAAATATATAACTTTTAACCAAAATATTATCAATGTCTAAGATTTAAAAATAAAACAAGAATTTCCACTATTGATGTTGTGCACTTACAGACAGATTTAATGAGCAGAATAATGAGCATTTTGTCAATCTATGTATACACAAATCTATAGTTTAGATTACTTTTAGACCCCAGAGACAGTAATTAACAACACTTTTGATTAATAACTTTCCGAAATTACTTTTTTACAAATTGGACCCTTACGCGGTTTGTTCTTCATTAAGCCCCTGGGAGCAGATCAGAGTCAAATCATGATAAATATTTTATAAGAATCACTCTCAGAAACGCTTTAGTATCCTCCTGCTCAGTGCTACACAGCTGTGAGTCACTCCACTTAAGGAACCCAGCGAGGGATGAAAGTTGTATTAGTGCCGGTTAATTCGTCCTGACAGTTGGAAATGTTAAATCCTGCAGGGGGCTCAGCTTAGCTCGCTCACTCTCTGCCTAAGTAGGTTAAATACAAACCAGTATGATCAATCTGCAGACTATAAATCCACAAAGCCAAGCTAAACACCAGCTAGAAACTCTTGTGTGGTTGAACCAACGGGACCACAGAAAGGCCTTGGAACTTGTGTACTGCAGCATTTAAATACAATTTTGATCAACCTTAAAGGAGCCGCGGTGAGACGGGTGTCACACGTCCTTTAAATGTTCTGGAAGGTTCCTTGTACAGCTCCCTCCTTGGTTTGAACTCATTAAGTGACACCTAACAGGTCATGTGATTTTGTGTTCCCATTACCACACTCAAATGATATTAAAACAACTGTAAACAAAAACATGGACATATAAAATAAACAGACAAAAAAGATTTTTCTACCTTCTTCTCAGTCATATTTAAATAATATTTTATTTTCTCCCATGGTATGTACATAAGCAATATAGCGTTCAGGATGTGCTGACATCATACAGGGAGACGACAATGACTTCACTGTAACAAATTGCAGTAAATTTAAGGTGCATTTCTAACGGTATCTTACAGTATGTCATAATAACTGTAAGATACAGTTAAATTTCCATCCCTTGCTTGTAAATTAACGGCCAATGTCATGAATAAACAGTTAAAGCTGTCAATTTACAATAATAGCAGACTACCGTAATTCAACTGCATGTTACATATATTTTATGAAGTGGTGGAAATACACATACAAGTGCAGTGAATCACAATCCATTTACATCTTTTGTAGGTTAATGCATGGAAGCCCATGTCAGCCACTGAAAAACGGGTCCTGTAAGTCATTATAATGAGATGTCTCATGAGATACGATGATGACTTTGACTAACAGGACATTACTATACATGCGGCTGTCACTTTTATCCAAAATGCGTTAAGTAATTGGGGGTTAGGGGTCTTGCTCAGTGACACTTCAACTTGGCACAGGGAGCAGCCAGGATTCAAACCGCCAACCTTGTGCTGCACAGCACACCCTCCCTATCCCATGCGCCGCCTTCGCTGTCGTTTCAGTGGCCAGAATGTAAAGATGATAAATGTTTGTATTATTCAAAGTGTTCATTGCCTAAAAGTCATTTGCGTGTCAATCGTGACCGACTGCTCCTGAACGTGACGTCAGACGTGTAATCTCAGTTCATCCAGAACACCTGTCAGTTCAACATCGGAGGAGTTTCTCATTGCCTCGTCTCTCCAAGTAACGTTGGTAAGTGTTATTTGCCTGGCATGATTAACATTCTCTTCCTTACATCTTGTTGTCTTCCTTATCTTTGTAATTTTAATATTTTATCAATGACAGTGTTTCTAAATATTTTATTTTGGTTTGTTTTACAGAGGCTCTGGATTAAGGACGCCAGCCGTTTGCTGCGGTCAATTGAAAGTGTTCCATAGCGTATTGTTGCAGTTAGTTTACCTTGTTCCTAATGATTATAACACAAAAACAGTAATTGTATGGTAACAAACTGTAATCCAATATACGACAACATACCGTATATTACGGTACGGCACTGTAACTAAAACAGTAAGTTACTAGCGTTGACTGCCAGTAAATTGCAGTTAATTCACAGTAAAATTGGTTCAGGTTTACGGTAACATACAGTAATCCATTATACGGTAACATACTGTATTCTACGGAAGTGTACCATAAAAAAACAGCAAAATAGTGGCATCTGCTGCCAATAAATTTACGGTGAAATTTTTTAGCGTGTTTGTATGACCTTGATTACACTCCCAACACCAAAGACATGCAGAATGACGAGTCATTCTGATTCAGACTGTAGTGAATCAAGTCATTTAGATCAATGAAATCAACAAAAGAGGAACCCTGGGTAGCAAAATACAACTGCCCAAGGAGAAAGAAACCTTTTGAAACCCCCGAGTGCACTTTTAAAGGGCTGAGTGTCACAGCGGCGAACAATCGTCATATTCCCCTGGACTATTTAAGTAAGTTTATAACAGAATAAATGATTGAGTTACACATTTGTACAATATACAAATATCACGTCAGAGCACTTTTAACACCATGTTGAGGAGCTGGAAATATTGATTGGCATCTCCGTGCGCATGGGCCTTTGCCAACTGCCGGGTATTCATGCTTACTAGGAAAAAGACACATGGTGGCTGACAGCATGTCACACGCATCTCCACTTATTTGTCAAACAGGAAAGGAGAGGATAAGTGCTGGAAGATCCGTCCATCGCTTGTCATGTTTTGCAAAGAATGCGTTGAGATTTCCCCAAAAGAGCACGACTCTGTTGATGAGATAATGATGTCATTCCGAGCAGTACAACAATAGCCAATGAAAATTTGGGGCCGTTCCAGATCCTTTGTGATTTTGGTCGAGACCATCAAATCTACAAAAAAAAAGAGGGGTAAAGGTGGACGGGGAAAAAAAACTCACCCGGCACGAGAATTGACGTTTTAGTCGAGCTGTGTGGAATTCTCCCATCAAACCAAAACTTGAAACTATTTGGGGACAACATGTGTTCTTCAGTAACACTGGTGCTTGAGCTTCTTCAGCCAAAGATCGCTCCGCAGCAATCGCTTGGCTGGCGCAGAAGATTAGAAAAGTTTTGCCCAAAGAGGCAGAGCATCTCTGGGGTGCATGGCCATCGCCAGGTGGTTCATCAGATCTGATCTGAGACCAGAACTGATGCTTGGACCATCGTCACAAGTCAGATATGTAAAGTGACAACAAACTATTTACTTTTTTTAAAGGCGACATCCAGTGTTCAGTTAGAGCACCTTATTTAATACCACAGGCAACTTTCTCCCTGGCCAACGCTACAAATACTGTAAGCGTAGGAATTCACAGAAGTTTCCCCTCTCAGACACGTGTGAAACATGCTCACTGTGTCCAGCACTGTGATCCACTTTCAATGCTGCACTGCGGTCATCATTGTGTAAAGTATCAATATGCAGAACTACTAGAGAGAAGATTCATTTCTTTAAATCATTTCGTTAAAGTGGTTTGAACCATGCTCGTGGAATTATGGCTTTCTTCAGCCATCTCTTCCACTTACTGTCACCATTGTTGCTATTCCTTCGTATAGGATGAATAATTAGCATCTATTGTTTGCTTATTGGTGGCGTGGTGGTTAGCACTGTTGCCTCACAGCAAGAAGGTCCTGGGTTCGATTCCACCCAGTGGCCTTTCTGTGTGGAGTCTGCATGTTCTCCCCGTGTCTGCGTGGGTTCTCCCCGGGTTCTCTGGCTTCCTCCCACAGTCCAAAGACATGCTCTGGGGATCAGGTTAATTGGGAACTTTAAATTGCCCGTAGATGTGTGAATGTGAGTGTGGATGGTTGTCTGTCTCTGTGTAGCCCTGCGATTGGCTGGCGACCAGTCCAGGATGTACCCTGTCTATCGCCCGAAGTTGGCTGGGATGGACTCCAGCCCCCCCACGACCCTGTGTGCAGGATAAGCGGTTTGACAATGGATGGATGGATGGATGTTTGCTTATTTACATAATGTACACTTGCCCTTGAGAGATGAAACAGATCAGAAGTTCTCAGATGGAGGTATATGAACCCCTAGAGGTACGAGACGCTGCTCCATGGGATACATTCGTTTATTTAAAATATATTTAAAATTATAGTGCACCTTATTTTTAAATATTTTTAACTTTAACTTCATTCTTGTTTTATACTAACCCATAGCCTTATTCTACTAATCCATTGCATTAGCATTTCATTTTATTTTATTACTTGTGCACTGCTGTCTTGTTTATTGTTACATTGTCTACTGTCACGCACCAACCGCCAAGACAAATTCCTTGCATATTTGACATATTTTGGCAATACATGTTTCCTGATTCCCGATTCCTGAAAATAATCCAATACGCCTTTAAAAATGGTTGCTTCATAAATATTCAATGACATATATGTGTAAGTTCATTAACAGAATTTTATAGCCAGTGGGATATTCAATTTCATTATCCTGAAAACCCAGAGTCTCTCCCAGAGCAGGATAGTTTGACCCGACCGGGCACACGCCACCTGTCACCACCTGTCATCACCTGTCAATCACTGGAGTTGTAAGCGAGCGCAAAAAAAAGGAGAAACCAGAGCCGGCAAATTCCTTCAGTATTCAGATGAATATATTGTAATAATATTACTCCACAAGATGCAGCCCACCCCGGGCTTTGTGTTTAGTCCTGGTTGACAGTTTAATAAATCCCACCCTGATGGCACAGCTCGCTGTATTACAGCTTCCTCTCAACCAAAGATGCCTCTGGCTGGTTAAGGGGTACAACTCTGAAAAAGTGGTCCTCTGAAAAGTGGTCCTCTGTAGTGGTCCTCTACATTTTTTATATTTAATTTGGAATGGAATTGTGTCTCAACAAGTCTAAATAATTGTTGAGAGTGTTAATGATACAGAAAACTGTACAGCCTTTTGTTTTCTCCAATGATCTCTACTGTAGGTAATGAAGCATCTCAAAATCAAGGTTTTCCTCCCCCAAGTTGACCCACATTTGATGAATTGTCCCACCAGCCTATTATGTACTCAATTGTTTACATCATCATTTCATGCTGAAGGTATAGTACAACAAAAGGTAGAAACCTTTCTAACCTCAGCAGGTGCCTTTGGTAGAGAAGTTTAAAAGTAAAGACAGTGATTTTGCACCAGCTGGGAGAATGAAGACCAAGTCTCCTCCAATCCCTGCTAAGGTTTGAAACATTTCCCCTTTGCAAAGAAGCTCTCCAGGACGTTTGTTTTTTATTCATTGTAATGAATTTTGTGGGTGTCATTTTTGAGCTAACATATCCCGTTTAGTGGCACAGAAAGAAGTAATTGGGAAGGAACCCTGTCATTTTTAGAAGATAAAACATAACTAAAAACATATTGTTTGGTTATACTCTGTCATACTTTATACTTTATTGATTGTCAATACGTAAATAATACAATACACTTCTCCATAAAAAAGACGTGTTTAAAGTGGAATTCATTTTAAAGTTGGCTTGATGGGGCTTTAATTATTTCAGTTGAGTGTGGGTTTGACTCCAGCTTCACTCTTCACTATCATCATGCGACCGGCTCAGCTGGGACTGGAAGCGTAGTCAGACCGACTTATGTTGGAGGAAAAGGCCCTGCAGCTGCTCTGCTGCATGAAATTACAGAGAAAAACAAGGAACGGGAAATTTATGCTGCTGCCTCTTTGTGTTCACACTGAGAGAGCAAGCTGAGCGGAAACTGATCATATCTGATCAGAGCCACGTTCAGGATGAGGCCAGCGGTGCCGGGCGGACTCTCAGTTAGAGTGTGTGTGTGTGTGTGGGGGGGCACGTTCACGGAGCCATGAACTAATTTCCAGAGTCGTGGTCACAGCTCGTCTAAAAATAAAAACGCCTCACATATTTTATTTTCAAACTGAAGGTCAGAATCAGAATCAACAGCGGCTTGCTGTTTTTTAAAGAACCTCTCCCACATTTATTTGTTAACAAAAGGCTGAGTTAATGATGTACTCCTCTGGGTATAAATCTGTTGTATTCACAGTCTATATTATATATCTCTCTATATATATAGAGAGACATAATCCATTCTTAAAATATTCTTAATCCTCATGTTTCACTCTGGATATCAAAGGTCATCACGGAGCTGTTCAGCCCAGTAAACTGATTAATTAGTCGGTCAAGTTTGAAAATTATTTTGAAAAAAACCTTCAGGCCAAAAGCCCAAAACAAACAACTCATCTTTAATTGGGTCAAATCAACATGATAACACACCAATAAAGCGTCAGAAAAAAACATTACACAAAGCTGACAAATACAACCATATGAATAAAGTGGGAGGAGAACGGACGTGGTGGAAGTGATCATTAGACGAGGGCTGGATGTCACTCTCACTTGTCTGAGAGCTCCATTTCTAACTACGACCACATTAAATGAGCATTTAAGCAAAGCAGTGGAGAAAAGACCCTGTCCATGCATTCTATTAATCCACTGTTTGCTTGGTCATACTGAAAAAACCTCCCCTGACTTGCATTGGTTTATAGGGGTTAGCCTGCTATGTCAGTTCAAAGTAACAGTACACTTAAAAAAGGCTGCTGCTCTGATCATCTCGCTACGTTTAAACGGTAATATCCATTCTACTTTAATGCATGCAATTCACACCAGAAGTTCATTTTAAAGGACCAGACCTCATTTTTTCAGGTTCGACACATGAACTCCCAATTATTCAAATCATGACAGATGCAGAGATGAGAGAATGAAAGTCATGTCTACACATTTAGAACAAAATTGGATGAAAACCAAAATCTCTCCCAGCCACAGAGCCGGGATCTATCTGACCATCATGGGATCATTTTTGTAAATGATGATTGTCGACTATGGCTCCACTTTAATGTCTGATGAAGTTGAATGAATGAAAGTCACTCTGTCATCAAACATAATTCCATCAAAGATCACCATTTATCTTTCAATGGGAACACATGTGATGTTGTGATATCTTTCATCCAGCAGCCATCTAATGTTGACTTTTTACCACCTTTAGTTTGTACGGCTTGTCCTCTAGCAGATTCATGTTCCAGAACTAAAGCTGACAAACTACAAATGAGTGACGGACTGAAACACATGTGGGTTAGACATATTTTCAGTGTTGGTTAATCTGTACCTTCAGATTATTACTAGCCACACGGATTAGGGTGACACACTAACATGAATTATTCATTATTCTTCTTCGCAGATATTAACATTGCAGAAGCAGTATACATATTTCACCTGTTATCTAAATGCTCTCTGACTGTATTCATCGATCTCTGGAAAGAGGCAGAAGCATCTGCCGTGTACAGGAGGAAATGATTGAGGTTCTGGTTCAGGTTCTTTTGGTGCGATAAATGTTGCAAAATCAAGGTGTTTGGTCAGACTTGTGACCAAGATATATATTACAGATATTATAGTGGAATCTTCATAATATGTCCATTTAATTGAATTGGTTCAGTATAAAATAATGTTAACAATTTTACAAACAAACTATAATATGAATTTTTCTGACACACTATGACTTTTAAAAAATCTTTTCTATATGCTATACTTCAAAATGCCATTTTAAACCAATTTCTTTTAAATACTAGCATACAAATTGTACATTCTTTTCTAGATTTTATAAGTGAAATTAGTGAGCTTTAGACGTGGTGGTAGAACAACTTTAATTCTATTGTTTTAACTTTGAATAAGCTACATTTTATTATTGTGTAATCTTCAATGTGTAAAATGTGTATTCTAGATTCACTGCAAGCAAATGGAAATTAAATGGTTAGAACATTTATGAAATTTAAAGAAAACTAAACAGAAATGGAGAAGAATACTGTTGATTATTTCCATATAGTTAGTTAGAAACAATCAATATCGATAATACTTTTTGATTACCTGACAAGGGTTGTGCCATTAATCTCCCCACATTTAGCAGGACATTTTTAAACCACAGTCTTTTAGGGACACAGTGGTGGTCCTCTGCAAACTGTGTGCCGCGCAGTGTACATGTTGAGATGGAAGTAGCCTAGCAGCTAGCTTAGCCTAGCGGTGCTTAAAGTGGTCCGTTTGCCTCTCATCCCCCTTCTGTTTGACATGTGGAGGAATTCCTTCTCCGCTGTGTGTCCCGCATGTTTTACTTCCAATGCAAAAAGCTCCATCTTCAACTACCGCCTCGGTCTCTCCTGTCTAACTGACTGCAGCTGGCGTTGTTTTTTATTTCCAGGGTCAATTTTGTTTATTTCCGGAGAAAAACGGAGGTACACAAAGTTGCGTTAACTGCGTTAAACTATTATATTGCATTAATCTCGACCACATTAATCGCATAGATTAACACGTTAATGTTGACAGCCCTATATAATACATTACATGGGGATGGTCATATGGGGCTCCACATTGGTGTGGTGGTTAGCACTGTTGACTCATGGAAACAAGGTTTTCTGGTTGATACAAAGCCAAAGTTTATGGGCCGTTAACTCACAGTAATACATTGATTATGTATATAATCAATTAAGTCGTTGTCTTTTAATAGTTTTACTTAGTGATACCAACATTCTGTGACTGTTCCTTTTTGTGGGATTCACCAGAGCTTTTTGTACATAATATAGCCCGAAACTGAATGCTCTGCTATACCAATTTGTGGGAAAATGGAAAATCCAGAAAAGTATTCCCTATGTTTTAAATACAAAATACTGATCAAAATTGTATTTTGTTCAAAATACACGCAAAATACAGACAAAAATACATTAATTGTATTTTGTTACGTTTCTGGCACCAGCCATTTATTTGAGGGGTATTTTCTATCAAAATCAATGTTAATGTGTTTTTGCCCATCTCTGATTAGCATAATACAATATGGTGCTATATACAGATTATATAGTACTTGTAAGTACAATTATAATGCATTATAGACATCTAATGTATTAAATCATCATGACCAAGGAATCTGGTCTCACAAAGTGATCACTTCTGTTTCTTCAAAGAACTTTGGATCTTTGACTAATGCGTTTTTCGTAAACTGAACGACAGACTGTGCGTAAATGAAACATTCTTCAATAAGTAGCTGTTATCACTTTTGGGTCAACCTTAATCGGCACTATAGTTAGCAGCTAAATGACCATCGATGACACTCGTAATAGAGTTATTGGATGTGAAGCTAGCTTAGCTAGCTAGCTTAAATTAAAGTTGAAACGGAAAGTCTGGATCTGTTTTTCAAATTTGCATTTTATGCCTTTCTAATTCACACATGTTATACCTTTGTTTGTATTTTTTGTAGAACATGTAGCAGTTTAGAGGTGTCACCCTGCTGCCAATTAACACCAGGTGGCTGCAATGAGGTGGGCCGGTTTAAAAGTGGCACGAGCAACCACAGTTTTACTTTGAACAATTAACGGTATTTTCCTGTAAACAGGAGTTGCTGTGATCAGCGGATTGGGGTCGCTGCTGTTTTTCTCTCCGGTGAAGTTTTTGTCTCCACGCACTTTTCTCCGCTGAAGCTCCACCTCCGGGGAAGCTTCGTCTCCGCGGCGTGGTCCATACTGAGGCTTTGTCTCGCCACGCTGCTTTTCCTGGCGTCTCCAGTTTATACCGTGCGCCAGATCAGCTCCTTTTTAAACACTTATCACGCCTGTGTTTTAACCAGGGCTGTGTCCCTTTGTATTGTTGGATGATATTTTAGTTTTGTAATTTGTTTTTGTCTTTTTAGTTGCTGGAGACTGGTGGTGCTGGTGGCTTGGTGGTGGTGTCCTACCCCTTTGTTTGCTGTGTCCTGGGAAGCGGGTTCCTCACTACGTCGGGTGGTTTTGAGTTTGTTTTCTTGATTTGGTGGGTTCCCCCCACCCCCTCTACACCTAGCCTTGTCCATCCACCCAGCTCTAGCCCTCTAATTGTCGGGATGCGTGGAAGGCAGGGAAGGTAGGACTCAGACGCAGAGTTTTTTGGGAAACAAAAAGGGACTTTAGTCAAAAGGTTTTCAAAATCAAAAGGCCAAGGGGCAAAAACGGAGACAGGAACTAGGAACCAGGAACGAGAACACTAACAAGAACGCTGACAGGGACTTCCGACATTGAACAATGACGTGACAAGTGGCCACAGACACACATGGTTTAAATACACTAGGGAGGTGCAGGTGATTGGACACAGGTGGAAACAATCATGACATGACAGAAAAATCACAGGGGATGACAGGACAAGGCAGGAAGTGACATGACCCAGGGAGAACAGAGGCAAGAAACTACAAAATAAAAGCAGACATGAACCCAAACCGTGACACTAATTTGATTTTTTTTTGGGACTAATTAAATTTCACTGATTTTGAAGTATTTAAAATAAAGCTGTACTTTTCTAAAACCGTGAACGGTCTCCTGCCTCAAACGAGTAAACTTACCTTTGTCCTTGTACGTTCCAGATTATTTCTCGGGGTGAAATTCCCCAAGTGGTGTTGTTGGTTTCTTTATTTAGTTTCATTCCCCTTTTACACCCGATCCTCGACACAAACACAAAATGTAAAAGCAAAGATTTGGAGTGGGTTATGTTTTTTAATGACTCTGCTGGATGCCTAGGATTTGGACAGATAATATTACTATACTACTATTACTATATTAACGGATTTTTGAAACCTTTTGAAACCTTTATGGTGGCAATTGAGGGAAACTCAGAATTCAAGTTATTGAGATATACCAGTCTGGACCAACACAAAAACATCCCAAAAGACAAAAGTTGTTTCTTATTTATTATTTAAAGTGTTTGCCTTCAAGATGAACGGTTCATCACAAAACAATTATAGCATTTTATGCTGAATATATTCAGCAAACAAGGTCCAGCAATACAAATACACTGAACGCATTTACTCTCAATGCTTATTTGCATATTCTAGAAAGCTTGCCTGTGACTTGACATGACCTCTGGATAGAACGTTTCACCATGTTCATTGTTCTAGCTTCCATGTTCCCTTTCCCACAGTATTAGAGGGGGCATCATGCTGTTTTTCTATACATGTTTTTCAACAATTACTGATCAATACTGTCATGAACAGGGTAGGTGGAGGCAGGACTCAAACGCAGAGTTCAAAACAAAAAGACTTTAATAGTCAAAAAATCCAAAGGGCAAAAAACACAGACGGGGACCAGGAACTCACAGGGTTCAACATTCAACAATGACACGACAAGAGACACACATGGCTTAAATACACTGGGTGACTGGATGATTGGACACAGGTGGAAACAATCATGACACGGCAGACAATCACAGGGGATGACAGGACAAGGCAGGAAGTGAAGTTACCCAGGGACACGAGGCAGAAAACAACAAAATAAAACAGGACGTGAACCCAAATCCTGACAAATACAATACTTTCATGATGGTAGAATTGTATTTGTTGCTGGGTTAGACTGCTTTGATTCTGGCTCTTTATAGTAAAGAATTGCTCTTCCGTTGTGTGTGTGTGTGCACACAACTAAGCAATAATGCAAAATAATTGAAAAAGGCAACTGTCTAAGTACATATCAACGTAAAAAATATTATAAAAATAAATTCTGTGTTATGGAACCAGTTACTTACATACTTGATCAAAAAAAGAAAGACATTTGTTGTTGAAATCCTTGCAGCAAATTTTAAATAGTAAGGCCATTCTTGATAAGGTTATTGGGAATCATAGAGGACAGCAGGACATACAACCTGACTCATTCAGGGAATGAGGCAAAGACTCCCTAGTCTTTGTTCTGCTCGTCTTGACTCCCACAAAAGACTCCCTAGTCTTTGTTCTGCTCGTCTTGACTCCCACAAAAGACTCCCTAGTCTTTGTTCTGCTCGTCTTGACTCACACAAAAGACTCCCTAGTCTTTGTTCTGCTCGTCTTGACTCCCACAAAAGACTCCCTAGTCTTTGTTCTGCTTGTCTTCGTGCTGCGAGGCTATGCAAACGCTGAAGCTAACGCTTCACTCAACCTCTAGTTAAATACTCCCTCGTTGGTGGAAGTCGGCTACGGCGACCACTCCCCCTTGTTTAGGAGACAAAAGGTTGATTGGCCTCGGCAGAAACGCCTCAAAATGCAAAATACCAATCACCTAATCAATGAACAATCACCATGTGGTGTTTTGACAAACTGAAAGTTTAAGGATTCAAGTCTCTTCTGCTTCAGAAGAGAAGGCAAAACAGACTTAGATCGGGTCAAACCTAGCAAAGTCAGGAGGGCACGCTAGCAGTTAACTTAATAGTCTATAACAACAACTGGCACTAAAAATGGAAGGAGCTTAAGCCAACTAGCAATCAAGTTAACTTAAACACTAGAATCAACAACAAATTTAGCAGACTAGCTTGGTTTAAAGAAAAGATACTTAGTACGATTTCAGGTCGCCTCGATGTCGGATGGCCTTTTAGTAGAGATGCACGTGATAGGACCTCTTGTCCCAGAAAATGACCCAACATGGCTGGTTGTACAGTTAGTTGTTGCTCCTGTTCATTACAACATGAGATGAAACCATCTCATACCTCGAAAGCAAAATTGTCAAGCATAGACAGGCATCCAGAGCTGTTCCCTGGTGTCAGAGTTCTACCAAAACACCACTATCTTAAACACTACCCGCAGATGATAGCCTACGCTGTTTTGGCCTTCTAGTTAGTTTGAACAATGCGATTTGAAGCCAAACATCATTTGTTTAAGAACATTGTTAAACACACAAGTTGCTTTAAGAATGTACCACTGATTTTGGCTTCAAAACATCAAATGATTATTGCATTCCACATAAACTTGCCGTCTTATGGTACAGTTATCCTACAGGTATCTAATGTCTACACAGTTCCAGTTGGTGTACTGAAGGAGGAAGTAGCTGACATTCATAAATCATCATCGTTTGTTACGCTATCCTCAATTTACTTCAAGTCCTTTGCTCTTGGCTCTATGCTGAAGAGATAAAAAGTAAAGCTGTGGGGTTTCTGAGTCAGAGGATGTACTCATCAGCAGCAGATTCTGGACAAAAGCAACATTTTAGTTAGAAGGGACTCTTGTGGGCACACTGTTCTTCTTTAAGACCCTGATTTCCCTCATATGGTTAAGTGGCATTTCGATGTTCTGACAATATGAAGACACATTAACATAACATAGATACATAAATATATTTAAATTCAATATCTAAAATTAATCTGCTGTCACAACTTCTCCAGTTAGAACCCAAATGCAGACTACACAATGTAGGTGGTGACAAGGTGAGTATTTATTGAACAAAGGAAGTGGTATTCCCAACGTGCAGGTGAATTCCGGTGATGTCGTGATGTGATGAAAGGTTCAGGTTGCCAGGCAGGAGTGACGGGAATCCAGGGTGAATGAACTAGAGACTGAGATACAAGAAATAGATAAGCACACAAACTACAAAAGGTGAACAGAGACTAATTCACTGTTGAGGCTGACACAGCATCTCCCTACCACAAATGGGCCGAGCCAGACCTTGTCCCCCACAGCATAGGGGGGTGCAGGGGAACGGCAACGGTTGGCCTGGACCTGATACTGAACAGAAGCCTTCAAGAGGGCAGCCCTGGCACGATGCCAGGTCCGGTGGCAGCGGCAGACATGAGCTTGGACAGAGGGAACAGCGATATCCTTCTCCTGTGAGGGGAACAAGGGGGGTTGGTAGCCGTAAAGGCATTGAAAGGCAGACATACCCGTGGCGCCGGTGTGTTGTGGGCGTATTCCGCCCAAGGAAGCTGAGAGGATCAGGAGGTGGGATTAGAGGAGACCAGACATTGAAGTGTTGTCTCCATCTTCTGTTTGGCCCTCTCCGCTTGGCCGTTGGACTGGGGGTGGAATCCGGACAAGATACTGGCGGGGGCTCCGATGGCACTGGAGAAGGCCTTCCATACTGCCGATGTAAATTGAGGGCGTCGGTCTGATACGATGTCCCTAGGAAGACAGTGGACCCTAAAAACTTCGAAGAGCAGGATTGCAGCCGTTTCCGTGGCAGAAGGGAGTTTCGGGAGAGACAGAAAGTGTGCAAACTTGCTGAATCTATCAACTACGTTTAATACAACGTGTTACCTTCAGATGGGGGGAAAACCAGTTACAAAGTCCAGAGCCAGGTGGGACTAGGGCCATCTGGGAATCGGTAGAGGATGTAGTAGTCCTGCACTGGATCGATTGGTTCCCTTATTCTGCGCACAAACTGGACTGGCAGCGACAAAACCTGTGTCCTTTCCCATGGCTGGCCACCAGAAGCGTCAGCGCAATAGCGCCATGGCACGGGTAACGCCCGGGTCACCAGCAATCTTCGTAGTATGTGTCCACTGGAGCACAGTTGAACGAAGAGATTCAGGCAGAAACAAACGGCCCAGCGGGCCGTTACCTGGGCCAGGTTGATTCCGAAGGGTAGTCTTAACTTCCTCCTCAATCTTCCAGACTACTGCCCCCACAACAATGTCCCGGGAAGAATAGTCTCGGTCTTGGCCCTCGTCTACTCGGTCTTCGAGAATACCCGGGATGAGTCGTCTGCTTTGTCATTCCAAGAGCTTGGTCGATACGTGACGGAAATGTTGAAGCGACCAAAAAAATAAGGCCCAACTGGCATGATGAGAGTTGAGACGTCTGGCGGTTGCACGTATACGAGATTCTTGTGGTCAGTCCAGACGATAAACGGTTGCTCAGCTCCCTCTAGCCAGTGGCACGACTCCTCCAAAGCGAGCTTGACGGCGAGTAGTTCCCTATTTCCTACGTCATAGTTTCTTTCTGCTGTGGAGAGACAACGTGAAAGAAAGGCACACGGATGGAGCTTACCGCCAGCAGAGCTACGTTGGGACAGGATGGCGCCAACCCTTACATCAGATGCATCCATCTCCACCACGAACTGAAGTTTGGCGTCTGGCTGTGTGAGAATGGGTGCTGGTTCTTCAGGTCCAGGAATGCTTTGTCTGCCTCCGAGGGTCCAGCATAAGGACCTGGCACTGGACATCAGGGCTGTCAACGGAGCGGCCTCTCGGCTGTAATCTTGGATAAACTGGCGCTAGAAATTTGCAAACCCTAGGAACCTTTGGAGTTGCAGTCTCGTACCAGGGTGATACAACGTGTTACCTTCAGATGGGGGAAAACCAGTTACAAGTCCAGAGCCAGGTGGGACTAGGGCCATCTGGGAATCGGTAGAGGACGTAGTAGTCCTGCACTGGATCGATTGGTTCCCTTATTCTGCGCACAAACTGGACAGGCAGCGACAAAACCCTGAGTGTCCTTTCCCATGGCTGGCCACCAGAAGCGTCAGCACAATAGCGCCATGGCACGGGTAACGCACGGGTGACCAGCAATCTTCGTAGTATGTGTCCACTGGAGCACAGTTGAACGAAGAGGTTCAGGCAGAAACAAACGGCCCGGCGGGCCATTACCTGGGCCAGGTTGATTCCGAAGGGTAGTCTTAACTTCCTCCTCATCTTCCAGACTATTTAAACTAAGTATGAATATTAGCCAATATATTTGTAATATTCCCTATTAAACAGAAATATAGGTATGTGGTGGTGGGGCAGGGTTAGCTCAGCTGCAGAGCGGGAACGTAGCGAGTGGGTGGTTCAGGTAGCAGGGCCGGGATGAGGTCTAATCGGCCTCAGCTGAGCTTAATCTGTGTGTGTGGGTGTGTCTCCCTCCCCAATAAAGGGCAGTAGGGACTGAGAAACGAGAGCAGGTCAAATGAAGAGTGTGAACGGCGAAAACACTGTATTCAGAGCGCTCATTAAAAATAATTGTTAAACCGAACAATCTGTGACGCTGCTTTATACGTCCGAGAATCAAGGGGTAACGCAGAACACGTTGCTTTTGGAAAGCAACAGCATAGAAGTAACAATTCAGTTTTTGCATTTTCATTAAATCAGCTGATGAAGTCAGACATATCTGGTGTCCTTAAAATTGATACATACAACAGAAATACAATGCTCAAATGATTTAAAGAAACACATTGAACACATCAGATATCAATGTGAAAAATTCACTTCACTGATATGGACAGTTTAATAGCTTAGGGACGAAAGGATGCCACATTGTGTGGGGAAATACAAGTTTCAGCCTACAGAGGGCTTTGATAAAAAAGGTAAAACTTGATGTGGCAGCCTAGTGCAGTCTGCCTAAATTCAATTACTGACACTTAAAATGCTTTTCAATATCTGGTGTGGCCACCCACATGCTTGTATGGATGCTTAAACACGTCGCGGCATGCTCCTAATGAGACGAGTCTTGTGGGATGTCCTCCCAGATCTGTCTAAGGGCATCAGTGAGTCTCTGTAAAGTCTGATGAGCAACCTGGTGGCGTCTGATGGGCCGAGACATAATGTCCCAAAGGTGTTCTATCGGGTTTAGGTCAGGTGATTGTGAGGGCCATCCAATGGAATCAATTCCTCCATCCTCCAGGTACTGCCTGCATACGCTTGCCACATGAGGCTGGGCATTGTGGTGCTCCACGAGGAACCCAGGACCTACTGCACCAGCGTATGGTCTGACCATGGTTCAAGGATTTCATTCCGATACTCCAATAGCAGTCAGACGTTCTCTAGCCTGTAGAAGTCTTTGCGTCCCTCTGTGCGTCTCTCCATGGATATGCCTCTCTAGACCATCACTGACCACCACCATGCTGAACCATGTTGCAGGCAGCATATGTTCTCCTTCGTTTCTTCAGACCCTTGCACGTCTATCACAGGTGCTCAGGGGGAACCTGCTCTCATCTGTGAGAAGGATAGCGCGCCAGTGGTGGAGATGTCAATCCTAGTGATCTATAGCAAATGCCAATGGAGCTCCAGGGTGGACAGTGAGCACATGGCACACTACAAGACGTCATGCAATGAGGCCGCCCCCATGAAGTCTGTTTCTGATGGGCAGAGACATTCAGACCAGTGGCCTGCTGGAGGTCATTCTGTAGGACTCGGGCAGTACTCAACCTGTTCCGTGCACAAAGCAGCAGATTTCGGTGCTGCTGATGGGTTGAGGACCTTCTACGGCCCCGTCCAGCTCTCCTAGAGTAACTGCCTGTCTCCTGAATCGCCTCCATGTCCTGGCGATTGTGCTGGGAGCCACATTAAATCTCCTTGTGCCATCCGGGAGGGGCTGGACACTCTGTGCAACTTCTGAAGGGTTAAGAAATGGCCTCATGCTCCCTGTAGTGATGATGACTCTAGCTAAAGCCAACATTAGTGAAAACCCAGTCAGAGAGATCCATAGGGAGAAACTCCTGTTTTGGGGGCCGTCTCATTGTCGCCCCTCTAGTGCACCGGTTGTTAATTCCATCAACAGCAATGCAGCTGAAACTGAGTAACAACCCCCTTGTTACGTTCTGACTCCCCAGGAGGGGAGTGGGATTCACGCCACTGCCCGAGGACGACCTGTGACCAGTAAACTGGTATGGCGTCGTATGTGCAAGAAAACAAACATCACCTGAAGTTGGGGTAAGCAGGCTTTTATTTAAGCGCTGTTAACAGGGGAAATGAGGAGGGCTGGCGGTACCAAAGCAAAGAAAAGAACAAAATGCCTCCCACCCCCTTACCCGTCCTATCTCCCAACGAAAACCACTAACTGGCACACTAACAGGGCGCCCTACCCAAACTTACAGTAGGTGGCCCAGCCAGGTGTACCTAGTGTTGTTAGACAGGAGAGTAACCCTACGTGCAGGTATGTAAACTCCGGAGCAGGGCTAAACTCCTCATCCCCCTGTAAGAAAAAGAACAAAGAAAAAAAACAATTAATTGAATACACAGTACAGAAAATCACCAGAACTAATAACTACCCCACCATACACCAGCACTCACATACACACAACCAGTGACACCCACCCGGGTGAAACAAACACAGGGGTACATATACTGACAGAAGGGCATGATGGGATTGGAGATGAGTGGAAACAGCTGAACCGGGTAACGAGAGTGGGTGGAGCCAAGATGAACGGAGATCATGGATGATCAGTACCACCTGTATGAACACACACACATGTGAAACAGAACACATACCTATACACAGAACAGGGGACGTAACACCCCTCTACTGCTTACTGACCTGATCATTATAAGAGAAGTGCAATTGAATTCATGCCATATCCTGATAAAAGATTGTACCTTTAATTTTTTTGAGCAGTGTAGAAATTAAAATTTAAAAGATATATTCTGTGAGTCACTTAAAGTTGTATATGTTGGTGTATAAATGGTGTATGTACTGCTAAAAGGTGCATACTTTTTACACCAGTGTTCCAACCACTTAAAGTGCTTTAACATTACATCCCCAGTCATTACAGGTATCGACACCTGCCCATTAGTAAGTAACATTGACACACCGTCAATTTGTGTTTCTCCATGAGAACATTGTTTCTAAAACCCAACATTTAGCCTTTAATAATTTAGCCTTTGGTTTCTGGTGGTAGCAGCACGAGGTCATTCAGGTGTTTAATCAGAGCAGTCAGACCTGAGCCTGAGGAGTGTAACGGTTCGGATAGGACGACCTTGATGCTACACCTGGGGGAGGATGTGCAAAACACTGGAACAACATCCTGATGATTTAGCTTCTTTTACAGTCCTACCAGTGAGGAGTTGGAAATGGTTTATTCTGCACTGTTTCACAGGGTCATTCACATTTTCATCCTCCTGGAGAAAATGTGTTGTGCTTTAAGCAGGTACTGTGCACACAAGACTTCAGGAAAAGTGTGTTCAGTCAATAGACAGATAGGGTCTAAACCAGGATATCAGTCAGCCAGGCTAATAATTGGTAGTTGACGAGGGGGTCACAACAGGGAGGTCGGATAAAGGATACACGAAAACACTGCAGAACTTGGCAGTGACACACGAGACAATCTGGCAGGAGATCTGTGCAAGTGAATGGACCTCACTGCAGGTGAGGAGGGCGTGAATAGCAGGTGAGGGATGTGAGTGCTGATCGGGGGGGCTGGATCTGAAATAACAAAGTTGTGAACAGGTGGACAGGGTGAAAACAAACTAGGATGACGTGACAATCGTGACATTGTTAATCATCTATTAAGATTTCAATTAGTTTTCAAGTTTTTACCTAAGAAAGAACCTAAAATGTACAATATAATCAACAAATGTTTACACCGAATCATGGCTGTAGACCTCGGGGTCGGAACACCTCGAAGATTCCTGCAATGAATTGTAGAGGTCACAAGGTGATACATAACATATGTCCACAAAATGGAAAATGAATGATTAATGATCAGTTTTTTTGTGTTTTTTTACATCTGGCTGGAAGGCTGGAAAAATCACCTCCAGCACCCGGACCACCAGCACCGGTGCCCTCCAGGGATGTGTGCTCGCCCCACTGACCTTCTCTACACCAACAACTGCACCTCAGAGGACCAAACTGTCAACCTCTGAAAACACAACGGTTATTTTTGCTTTGAGGACAAAGCCACCGTTTTCCGACATACAGCACTGTACCACCACCTGCTGGCCAGAAATATCCCTCCTGTTTAACTCCTCCTCACAAATGTTACACGATTTTACTATTAACGTCATTGAATCATGCAACTTATTGTGTCCATGCAAACAAACTACAGTACTTGTTGAACAAGAAAAAAGGATATACAGTCATCCCTTAATTTAGATCCAATGAGACACTGGCTGAAAAATACTTTCTCCTGCATTTCCTATGAGTCTTTTTAGAAGAAGCAAAATACAAGAATTCATGAATTTATTCATGGAATTATGAATTTTAATAATATTTCTGAAATGTTATGAATACAGGGGCACCAATCTATTATTAGTGACAAATAGCCAAACTATAAATTAAGTCTCATAATTGCGGTTTACTCCATATGTTAATTTTCAAGGTACTATTCCACATTGAGTGTGAAGATTGATGAATAAAGAGTGAATGATCATTGTATTATAGACAAATTGAATTTATTGTGATGTTTGTGCATTTAACTGTACGAGGACTAACACACTGATTATTGTCCTCGTATCGTTCGAGTAA
Organism: Gasterosteus aculeatus; assembly: GCF_964276395.1. Lineage (NCBI taxonomy): Eukaryota > Metazoa > Chordata > Actinopteri > Perciformes > Gasterosteidae > Gasterosteus > Gasterosteus aculeatus. The sequence continues at coordinate 16,230,662 of NC_135702.1, forward strand.
CAAGGATGTAAACTTTTATAAAGGTGAGCGAAAAACTGAGGATAACTCGTAATTGAAAGCAGGAAATGATAGGAAAATAGTATGGATTAGAAATAACTTCAATTCACAGGAATATTTTCAAATAATGGTCAGTGATCGCAAGTATTGAGTCCTTAAATCTGGTACATTTACACACTCCACTTGCTTATCCAATAAAAATTAAAAAAATTAATAGAAGTGCCATGAGAACACCATGAAGAGGAATATCTTCATGGATAATATACAGTGCATCCGGAAAGTATTCAAAGCGCTTCACTTTTCCCACATTTTGTTATGTTACGGCCTTATTCCAAAATGGATTAAATTCATTATTTTCCTCAACATTCTACACACAACAACCCATAATGACAAAGTGGAAACTGTTTTTTGCAAATTTTTGCAAATCTGTTAAAAATAAAGAACGAAAACATAACATAAGTATTCATAGCCTTTGCCATGACGCTCAAAATTTAGCTCAGGTGCATCCCGTTTCCACTGATCATCCTTGAGATGTTTCTACAACTTGATTGAGTCCACCTGTGCTAAATTCAGTTGATTGGACATGATTGAGAAAGGCACACACCTGTCTATATAAAGTATCACAGTTGACAGTGCATATCAGAGCATAAACCAAGCCATGAGGTCCAAGGAATTATCTGTAGACCTCCGAGACAGAATTGTATCGAGGCACAGATCTGGCGAAGGGTACAGAAAGATTTCTGCAGCATTGAAAGTCCCAATGAGCAGTGGCCTCCATAATCCAAAAGTGGAAGAAGTTCGGAACCACCAGGACTCTTCCTAGAGTTGGCCGCCCAGCCAGACTGAGCGATCGGGGGAGAAGGGCCTTAGTCAGGGAGGTGACCAGGAACCCGATGGTCACTCTGACAGAGCTCCAGCGTTGTTCTACGAAGAGAGGAGAACCTTCCAGAAGGACAACCATCTCTGCAGCACTCCACAAATCAGGCCTGTTTGGTAGAGTGGCCAGACGGAAGCCACTCCTCAGTAAAAAGCACATGACAGCCTGCCTGAAGGACTCTCAGACCATGAGAAACAAAATTCTCTGGTCTGATGAAACAAAGATTGAACTCTTTGGCCTGAATGCCAAGCGTCATGTCTGGAGGAAACCAGGCACTGCTCATCACCTGGCCAATACCATCCCTACAGTGAAGCATGGTGGTGGCTGCATCGTGCTGTGGGGATGTTTTTCAGCGGGAGGAACTGGGAGACTCGTCAGGATTGAGAGAAAGATGAATGCAGCAATGTACAGAGACCTCCTCGATGAAAACATGCTCCAAAGCGCTCTGGACCTCAGACTGGGGCGACGGTTCATCTTCCAACAGGACAACGACCCGAAGCACACAGCCAAGATAACAAAGGAGTGGCTTCGGGACTCTGTGAAAGTCCTTGAGTGGCCCAGCCAGAGCCCTGACTTGAACCCGATTGAACATCTCTGGAGAGATCTGAAAATGGCTGTGCACCGACGCTCCCCATCCAACCTGATGGAACTTGAGAGGTTCTGCAAAGAAGAATGGGAGAACCAGCCCAGAAATAGATGTGCCACGCTTGTGGAATCACACCCAAGAAGACTTGAGGCTGCAATTGCTGCCAAAGGTGCTTCAACAAAGTATTGAGCAAAGGCTGTGAATACTTATGTACATGTTAGGTTGTCGTTCTTTATTTTTAACAGATTTGCAAAAATTTGCAAAAAACAGTTTTCATTTTGTTGTTATGAGTTGTGTGTAGAATGTTGAGGAAAATAATGAATTTAATACATTTTGGAATAAGGCTGTAACATAACAATGTGGAAAAAGTGAAGCACTGTGAATACTTTCCGGATGCACTGTATATGGCCTATAGGGTTAACTATGGTTTGGGTCAGATGTGTTGAAGCGACATGACCCTGAGCCAATGTAGAGTAATCTATCATACAAATTAGGCTGTGTGAGGTTTGATTTCCTTAAACAAACTTCACACTGGGGGCGGCACGGTGGCGTGGTGGTTAGCACTGTCTCCTCACAGCAAGAAGGTCCTGGGTTCGATTCCGCCCAGAGGCCTTTCTGTGTGGAGTCTGCATGTTCTCCCCGTGTCTGCGTGGGTTCTCTCCGTGTTCTCCGGCTTCCTCCCACAGTCCAAAGACATGCTCTGGGGATCAGGTTAATTGGGGACTTTAAATTGCCCGTAGATGTGTGAATGGTTGTGTGTCTCTGTAGCCCTGCGATTGGCTGGCGACCAATCCAGGATGTACCCTGTCTATCGCCCGAAGTTGGCTGGGATGGACTCCAGCCCCCCCGCGACCCTGTGTGCAGGATAAGCGGTTTGACGATGGATGGATGGATGGATGGATGGAGATTTGCAAAAATTTGCAAAAAACAGTTTTCATTTTGTTGTTGAGCCAATGTAGAGTAATCTATTATACAAATTAGGCTGTGTGAGGTTTGATTTCCTTAAACAAACTTCACACTGGGGGCGGCACGGTGGCGTGGTGGTCAGCACCGTTGCCTCACAGCAAGAAGGTCCTGGTTCCACTCCACCTTTCTGTGTGGAGTCTGCATGTTCTCCCCGTGTCTGCGTGGGTTCTCTCCGGGTTCTCCGGCTTCCTCCCACAGTCCAGAGACATGCTCTGGGGATCAGGGTGATTGGGGACTCTAAATTGCCCGTAGATGTGTGAATGGTTGTTTGTCTCTGTGTAGCCCTGTGATTGGTTGGTGACCAGTCCAGGATGAACCCCGACTATCGCCCGAAGTTTGCTGGGATAGACTCCAGCCCCCTAAGACCCTGTGTGCAGGATAAGCGTTTTGCAGATGGATGGAACTTCACATTGGGGCAAACCCTGTTCAGCCGCCATAAGTCATGTGAGTGGGGAGTGCGGTCGTCCTCCGATCAGCTGGTGTGCGTTCAATCCCAGCATGTCGATGTGTCCTCGGGCAAGACACTTCACCCAACATTGCTCCTGTAGCTGTGACTACAGCGTGTGAATGTTAGTTACTGGTGGGCAGGTGTCACTGTGTGTGGTTCTCCTGTCATCAGTGGGTGTGAATGATAAAAGCGCTTTGAGTGGTTGGAAGACTAGAAAAGCACCGTACAAGCACAGCCTTGAGTTCCATTTGGAGCTACGGATGAAAAGTTGAGGGTAAATGTAGACGCTGATTGGACTCGACACGTCACAAGATAGATACGCTATTTTTGAACAGGATGAATGTTCATTCTCCAATAGTCAATCAATCAATTGTATAAAAAAAATGGAAAGTTTTAGTTCAATCAAACATTCTGTCGTTTCACTTCCTTGATCAGTCCCATATGTTAGCATGTACTTGGCTTTTTTCTGGGTTTTCTGAATAGTGGCGTGAACTATGAGTTCTGCACTTAGCCTGGTGATGACGACCATTTAAAGACATTCGGCACGACTCGGGTAAGAAAAATAACACCGTTGGAAAGAGTGCACAGAGGACAAAAAATGTTTATGCTCAACATTCCGTTACCTCATTATTTGACACATTAAATATGAACATGATGGGGCTGGGCGGTTTGGCCAAAATCCATATCACGAGTTATTCCCGTATTGCTTTTTCAAGTAAACACATTAATTCATTGACTCCGAAAAGAACCGCCAGCTACCCAAACAGCCTGCTCACAACTGGCCGGCGAGCTAGCTAGTTAGCATGTTAGCTTGTTGGTGCTGCTAGTGTTGCCACCAGAGGCTCAACAGACTTTGCAATAAATCGTTTTCTGATGTAACTTGTGTCGGATCTTTCAAAACCAAAAAAAACCCTCCAAACGGACACCGCTTGGGAACAAGTTGCTTCGTTTTCATGTAGCAAGAAGAGTTGCTTCTTGTTGTGAGCTTTACCCAGCATGCAACATTCAGACCGTACGGAAAGCTTATACTGCTTGATCCGATGTACCGCCCAGCCCTACGTGAGACATTGTACTTAACAGGAAAGAATATGCATAATAATCTTCTTCAAAGCAAGATTATTATTATTATTATAAGTCCCCAAAGCTCAAACAAAAAAATGTATAAAAGGAGTTGTGTACATTTGCAGGAATACAATTAAAGTCTTCCACATTTTGCATTCCCAAACAAGGAAGTCCTTCCGTTCTCAGCTCAGGGCCTCGCTGCCTTGCTCGGCAGCTCCTCAACAGCCGCCTGGCGGCTGCTGCTGAGCCATGTGAGATTATATGCTCAGTTGGACCTCACTCATCCCTCCGATCTGCATTTCCTTTTACTTAATGCCTTTGAGTGTGTAGTAGACGTGCTTGGGTAAAATCACATATCCCTTTCCAAGAGCTGCTGGCAGCCGGCGGCCCGTCACCGGCGTCTCGCATGCCGCCTTCAGTCTTTTGAGCTCTCTCTCCTGCCGCCGACACTTCTGCTGCGTTGTTTTCAGCTTTTTCCTCAGACTCCCCAACTGCTCTTCGAGTTGCTCCATGCGGCGCCTCTGTCGAGCAGAGTCCTCCGCCGTGTAGTTGTGGTCGCAGGAGACCACCGCGGTGTCGCAGCGCATCTCGGGCAGGCTGCTCCCTGGCAGCTCCATCTCTACCACCGGGTCAGAGGTCAGAGGCAGCGACAGAGGGAAGTGGAGGTCGGAGGGGAAAGGATCCTCCGGGGACTCTGCCTGTCAGACAACAAGCACACAGTGTGTTTACATGATGGTATGATTGGAATCTTTGCTTAGTCGGACGATGCTCTCTTTCGGGGGGAGGTGCTATTATCCCAATATACATGGCAGTGAATAAATCAAATCATTGGCCGAGAGCATGTCATACCCGATACGATAGGTGGCGCTGTTTTCATTACAACTAGTTGTGATACAGCCATTTCCGCTTGACCTCTTCACCACTACCAACAACAACAAGATCAACATTACGAGAACGATGGCGAGCGGAGAGCAAGGTGAAGCTACATCCCTCTACTGTCTGTGCATGATGTTAATAGGAGCACAGTGAATGCGAATGGTGCTATTGGCTGATTTGATAACGGAGAGAAGACGCCGTCGGGATCTCAAGCATCCGCTTCCTCATCCGATTCACCGTCACATGCCGCAATAGTCGAACTATCAACCGGATCGGATGGAGTTATCCAGGGGTGTTAGTCGGATCGTAGTCGGACCGCACGTAGTCAAAGGTGTTTACATGAAACGGATCATTGGATTTCAGTCCGACTGAGCCAGTTATTGGAATCCATGGAACCACGCTGACGTTTCCTTACTGCTTTCTGAACGAATCAAGAGAAACATGAAGTCAAACAGAGAGGAGTGCGCTTTCTCTCTATCCAATATTTTATCTTCAAACAGAATAGAAGTGAAAACTGACCACTGCGGCTTCGCAAGAGGGATGAAGTCTGAAAGTGGTCATTGTGATAGTCAGACTATTAATCCAGTAGCATGCAACAAATTGCTAATTAAAGCGCTGTTGGAGCAAAGCAGCGGATTAATGTCCCAAACAGAATCAGTTATAGCGTTATAGCCAAGGCTTTCAATTGATTAAAAACTCATTAATTGCACATTTTAAAATTCATTAATCTTGATTAATGAATGTTTTTAATGAATGTTTTCTTTAAAAAGACTTAATCATACAATTAATGAGTAATCACTTTAGAAAACGTGTATTTTAGACACGGTTTAATTGTTAATGGTATTTCACACAAAACTACACACATTTGACCATCTTGTGGTTGTGGAACATGAGGTTATCTGACTAGTGAGACGACACAAACGGAAAATGCTCCTCAATATCTTGTGCTTGTATGGATCCTAATGAGACGACGTCCTCGCTGTGATGTGAACGCTAAGGTGTGGGAGATTTCACAGAATAGTGGCGCCATCATCGGGACGGGCATCCACGCACACGTGGGATTGGGATGTGCGGAATTTATTGGTGTCGCCCAGTTTTTTTCCAAAGTGTTTGATAATTTTGCTAAACAACTGGTCCTCTTAAACAGGCAGATTATAGTTGCTGTAGACGCAGTCCCTATTTTTAGCGCATGTACTTTTTGCTCTAGGCTTGGTCGATATGGGGGATTGGTACAGGTACTAAAAGTAATTTTTTTAAAACTCACAACGTAATTTAAAACCTCAGCTACAAACGCTTGTAGAAAGCTTGCCTATGGTTTGCCTGGTCCGTCCACGAATAAGAGCTTATAAGTCTGCTCTTCTCCTTCTGTAAGAATGCATCTCCCATTGATTCACACCAATAACGAGATATCACAATAGTGAGTCACATCGTGTGCTTACACAGCGTGGAACAATTAGGAATAGCAACTACTTTTATAGAAGTGCAGTTTATTTAATACTCACACACTCACCGATGTGATGCTTTATATTTTCATGTATAATCTTTTGCTAATGGAAATGAACTGGGATGCTTCACCTTGACGCTGAGGGTGAAGGTGAAGAGCGACGGCACGGCGTTCTCCTTCAGTACCCGGTTGTTACACTCTCTCTTGAAGCAGTCTTTGGTGAAGTGCTGCGAGCAGATGTTACTGTACTTTGTCGGCTTAAAGTTGTTCCTCCTCATCGCCGCCACCCATTTAGCACTAACATCTGGGCGTGCCAGAGGAAACCTGTTGAAATTAGATTTACAATTTAATGTACGTTGATCACAATAACAATTTGTTCATTCTGTAGTATTTATTCAATTCCTACAAAAGGGTTTTTAATCATTTAGCTTATCTAGCTCACTTTGTCAGCCCCTCAGAGGACATTTAGGCCCAATGTTCCCCTTAAAGTGTCCCGACAGGGACTAAACGGACGTCTCCTGGTTAATGATCGGGTGAGAGTCTGTAAGATGAAAGTTTTCCGTCTAAATAGGGTCCCGGTTTTCCAAAGTTACTAACCACTCAGCAATTTCATTAGCCACAAGTTTTTTTTGTTTAGTTTAATTTGATTAAAGTTGACTACGGCTTGCTACAATTTACTTGAAGAACTACATTAAAAATCCTTTCAAATGTGTTACCGCCCGGCTCAGAAGTGGCAACAACAGGAGGCCACACACAGACACTGTCGAGATACGGTTAGTTTTCCCTAAATGCGTTCGGGTAGTTTGGATCTGGGTGAGGCTGGTGCAGCAGGGAGAGAGACAGCGGACTGGGGGGGTCGTCACAAATGTAAATGACCATTGTAAACACCCAAATCAACACTATATAAAATGTACAGTCAGCTGTAAATATACAAAAGGAGCTTTCCCAAGTATGTAAAGCTCCTTTGGTATGAAAACATATGCAACTGTATTCTATAACTAGTATTTTGTTGTCCGTTTAGTCACAATGCTTTTGACGTGGCCCACGGAAATTTCATGGTCCTTTATTGTTTCCATTGTGAAGTTGTTTGTCCCAAGTACAAAGTACCTTTCACTGCTGTACGTCCCACAATCCGTGCATTACATTATTTTCTCGAATGGATCATAAACCAGCCGTTCTCGACTGGACCTCCACCTTTTCATTGTCTTTTTTATTTTTTCAGCATTTTGGGGTTCATCATCAGATTTCGTCTTGTGTTTCTACCCTCTGGGTTCCTCTACAGCTGCTCTGTGCCGTGACATCCTTCACTTGCACTAAGCGGGTCTCAAGTTTTATCAAAAGCCTCCACCGGTCAAACGTGTGTTTGAGCGGAATTCATGGTTCCATCGACTGTGGCCCAAAAACCTTGGGGGTCATCAAGATGTTGTTTTTAGTCAGGGTGTATCTACTAAGGTGATATTCTACAAAAAGTTTGATCAAATACTCTGTTCCATCAACTATGGCCCTGCCGCCCACTTTGGGAACCACTAGCGTGGAGGCAGACGTCTCGCACAGCATGCAGAGTTCAAAGGTCGGACACGATTGGTGGTTTGATTCCCATCAGTTCAGTGCTGCCACTGTGGTCAGTGGGTAATGCTGTCGAAATCCTAAATGAAAACTCCAAAAGCCGCTCCATCCTAACGCGTCATCAGACACGCTCACCTGTGTGTAGCTATTCAATGTTGGCGAGTATTGTATCAATGTGTTAAAGTCACGTCTAATCAGGATGAGCGTGTGCTGCACAGTAGTACATCGTTATAATGATCAATGTGCAGAGTCTTTACGGGAAAACAGTGAGTGAAAAGGGACATTACGTGTCGAGTTTCCCTCATCTGTATGCCGTGTTTGAGTTTAGTATATTTAACTTGCCGGCTGTATCATTAGCCTCAGATCGACTTGACATCCGATGAATAACGTTTTATGATACAAAAACAATACTGACAAGCGTTTATTGACTCGAGGGTTTTGAACAGGCATTAACACGCGCTACCTATTTTGTCTTTCGCTCTCGTCCCCGCCAAGTGTCCTCCGCACGTTGTCCACAGACACGCACGTGCGTAGTGAAACGTACAGCCGGCTGTTCCGTTTATTGCCTCTCGAACAAAACCATGAAACCCACAGACATAATATACAGACGCCGCATTAGCCGCTACCGCCTATTGGCCCTGACGAGAAACGCAGCCGCCATCTTGGAACGGTCCTCCTCAGTGTGATCTGTTTACAGGTGCAATCAGCTGTGAGCGCATTCAATGAATCACACCTCACTGAACTCCCAACTGATTTTCACGTGGGTTTTTTTGCTGCAAAGGTCATACATGCAGCTATGACACAGGGCACATAGTTTGGCGTATTTTAATATTTATTGTGGACTTAACAGTAATGTTATATTCTGATATATGATGTGATGTAGACTATGATAGGTATTTTGCAAATCACACAAATAATTTGGATAGAGAAGCAGAAACAGATAGTAGTAGTAAAGTCAGACATTTAATATGTTAAAAAACAATATAGAATTAGAAATAAAATGAATTGAATATTTGCAAGGACACACACACACACAAATGACTTCAACAGAACGCCGGGTGTTTGCACCAAAAGAGGGTCTAACCAACTAACTAACACACACACACACACACTCTCTCTCTAAAACCCCTGGAATAGGACTGTCTTGCAGAGCTTCTTTCTCGTGCTCCTTTTTGCAGTTCCAGAGTGGTGAGTTTGGCAATGTGGCGCAGCCTTAGCTTGAGAAACACAGACACAACCAATGACTGAAGTCTGAATGATGGTTGTCGATGCCAAACTGTGTCTCTTCATGTGTTCCCCAAGCAAAAAAACATCATCCGCTCCAATCTCCTCTCGGACGATGTGTGTGACTGTCGACGCCTCAGGAGCTTGTGTTGTTGGATCACCCTCTCTGCAGCTCTCAGCACCTTATAATAATAATAATAATAAAGACATAATACATATTTATATAGCACTTTACACAGAGCTCAAAGACCCTTTACATAACAGACAAAACAAAGCAACCGTAATATACAAAGATTAAAATATTTTTAAAAAAAAGATAAATCAAACCTTGTGCCTTGTGATGGAATTACTAGGCCGCCGTGGTTTTTCAGGGCTAGAAGGTGGTAGTTCTTGTCAAATGAAGCTGGTACAGCATCTCTGACCAAAGTTGCTGAAATTGTAAATAAGCTTGTTTGCAAACCATTCTAAGGTCAGATGTTCTGTTGCCTTTATTTTAAGTAAGTGGGATGGGTATGAGATATGAGAGGTCCTACTTTTGTGGAATTACATGTGAATAATACACTGTGTTGGGCAAGGACTGCCTATTTTCATCTACGTAACATATCAAAAATCAGGAACTTCCTGTCTCAAAGTGATGCAGAAAAATGAGTTCATGCGTTTGTCACTTCCAGACTGGACTACTGTAATTCTCTGTTATCGGGCTGCTCTTGTAAATCTCTTAAGCCTCTCCAGTTGATTCAGAATGCTGCAGCACGTGTATTAACAAGAACTAAGAAAAGGGATCATATCACTCCTGTATTAACTTCTCTGCACTGGCTCCCTGTTAAATCAAGAATAGATTTTAAGGTACTTCTCCTCACCTACAAGGCACTTGCTGGTGAGGCACCGTTGTATCTTAAAGAGCTTGTAACACCTTATTGCCCTACAAGGAGCTGTGCTCCATAGATGCTGGGTTAGTTGTTGTTCCTATGGTTTTAAAAAGTAGGCTGGGGGCCAGAGCCTTCAGTTATCAAGCTCCTCTTTTGTGGAACCAGGTTCCACTTTCAGTCCGGGGGGCAGATTCGGTCAGCTCTTTTAAAGTAAAACTTAAAACGTTCCTCTTTGATTGTGCCTATAGTTAGGGCTGGCTCAGGTTAGTCCGGACCAGCCCTTAGTTAAGCTGCTATAGGCTTAGAATGCCGGGGGACTTCTTAGGACACACCGAGCTCCTCTGTCACGCTCTCGTTCTACCATAATTCATCTTTTATTAATGCACATGACTAATTCAGCTTCGGGAGTTTTTTGTGCTTTCTCCCCTATCAGGTCTCCGTAGATCGTGGTTCCTTCTGGATCCTGGTCCTGACACCTGCCGTGGCCCTGCTGACGCCTGCTGCTGCGATCATCATCATCATCATCATTATTATTTTAGATATTAATCATATGACCGTACTCGTAAACCAACATTACCCTCTAATAAAGTCTCTGTGCTCTCCCTCTGTACACATGACATCATTGTAGTCGTCCATCAGGAGACGGATCCTCCTCTGACGTTCTCCCTAAGGTTTCTTCCTTTTTTTCCCTCTTGGAAGGGTTTTTTCATTTTTTGGGGAGTTTTTCCTGTGCCGATGGAGGGTTTCGGGACAGAGGATGTTGTATGTGTACAGACTGTAAAGCCCTCTGAGGCTAATTTGTAATTTGCGATTATGGGCTCTACAAAATAAAATGAATTGAAGTTGCTTTCACATTGAACTCAGCTAAGCTATGAAAGTTGTGTGGCCAATGTTATACCAGTAATAGGTTATATTTCTACAATAACATTATTGTGTCCGTTTGAATCTAAGTGTTATGGAATATGACTCATCAAGTCTCAGTTCATAATCAGGTGAAAAACAGCCGGGGAAGTAAACATAGCCAAGCTAGCTGACTGCCATTTCACTACAGTGAGATACTTGCTCCTTCTCTACTCTCTGGTAATATTCTTTTCACAAAACACAACAAATAGGACGATAATATTAAATCTTACTTGTGAAAGGTTATCCCCTCGAGCCCTGCTGGCGATGCTCCGCCGATTAGCGCAGAAATAAGCAGCACAGTGCTGCGGGTCCTGTATCTTCTGCTGCTACGCAACTACGAGCACGACCGCTCCAAGATGGCGGCCGTAATTCTCGCGACCAGAAGCCAACGCGGCGTCTATGTATATTATGTCTATGGTGAAACCGACGTGAAGGCGATCGATCGTGTTTACTTCCTGGTTGTTGAACGCGGGTCCCTCGAGGCCCCGCCCCCCGCACGTCTGCCTCACTCGCGCACACAAACCATTTAATTCAAAAACCAGTAGCTCACTGGTAACTTCCTGGATCAACTCCAGCTTACTAGGAAACGACTCGCTTAGACGAAGGCTTAGGAAAAAAAACTGGGAAATATCTGCATTTGTGTTTGCAACTAACTTAAGAGAATGACGTAGTACTTTAACATTACTGTAGGGAACCATCAGGCGTCTCCGGGATGAAAGACGGTTATTTTGTGGTAGTTTATCGAAGTAAAGGTTGCTTGATTGGTAAAGTGATGTCCAAACGTAGTGCTTCAAATTCTGTCCCAGTTGACAAGTTACGTAAGCGAGGGCAGGTGAGTAAAAGGTGTTAAACTCTCCTCCGGCGCGACGCAGGGCCGCTAAGCTAACGGGCGCCCGTGCGTTGTTGACGTGCACTTACTTGTGGAACGAGATGTCTTTGTCTTTATGGTAGCGGTTCTTGCAGCCGTAAGCCGAGCACGTCTGAACCATCGCGGCCGCCCGGGCCGATCCTCACCAGACTGCGCGTGCACGTACAGCGCAGCGTCCACTCACGAGATTTGTTCGGAGTGATCAAATCCCGGTGTCGTCACGAGCACGTGGGGAACGACGGAGAACGGGGGGGCATATATATATATAAAGGCTAGATGTCTCGTCCGCGTTGCCGGCCAACGGCGGCCATCTTGGTACGGTCAGCTCGCTCACCCATAACATTGTGTTGGTAGTGATACATTTATTTTTTAAATAACCATAACTTTCAACGGTTTGGTTTGTTATAAACGTCAGAGATTACATTGCAGGTCATTTAGCTGACGTTTTTATCCAAAGCGATTTATGTTGCATTTTGAACCCACAGCTTTTACATTTTTGCCCAGGGAGCAATTAGGGGTTAGGTGTCTTGCTGACGAGCACTTCCACATGGGACATGGAGCAGCCGGGGCTCGAACTGCCAACCTTGCGGTTCCTGGCGCACCCTCTCTACCCCTGCACCACCGTCGACCGACGAGAGTTGTAGTTATGACACTTTTTATGTTCTAAAAAACAGAACAATGTTCTAAAATAGGTACAAGATTTGCTGCATGTTGAAATCCCCACCATGTGCAGAGATTTATTTATGACACTGCATACTTATGAATAATTATAACCATGGATTTTCATACGAAAATTAAACAGAACATTTCTCATAAATATGCAGTGTCATAACTACATTGCTGACGTTCAAAACAAACCAAACCGTTTAAAATGTAATTATTATGGTACATGTACCACTAACACAACGTTATGGGTGAGCGAGCTAACCCTACCAAGATGGCCGCCACGTGCGGACGTTCTATACGTAAGATATCTAGCCTTTATATATATATATCTATGGAGGCGGCTGCAGTTTGGCATCGAGATGAACTACTTCCCACCAGCAGGGGGCGATGCGATCAAACGTCTTTATTACACGGCTTGCATAGATTACCGAGTGTGGATGACGGTTACTCTCTCAAACGGAGAAAATGTAATAATTAACCAAACAAAGGAAACGGGTGATGCATATATACGATTTTCTCTCAAATTGTATTTACTGGTCTTGTTCACCTTAAGTAATAGCTAAAAAAGTTAATTATATTTTCTTCAACCCTCAGTGTCAAAATGTCTCACTGACAGGATAATAAAAGATACAACACACAGGTTTATTCTTCTTCACCAAACCCAAACTTTCCATTATTACGCTTTCCAAAAACAAAGAAGTGTGGGAACAAATATGGCCACTCTCTTTTCATTTTGTCCACTGAATCCTGCTTCACCAGCCAATGATTTGTTTTACTCCCTTTATTGCATTTTTTTGTACTTTATGAAATTGTGGGTATTTATATATTGGGTAGTCCCAATTACACCATCTCTAGCATTTTTATTAAAAGGGTCTATATGCTGTTCTCCTTTAATTGTTTTTAAAGACTGAAAGGAAAACCCCACTGAGCCTTTCCAGCCACCTTTTCTACTGAATCCTCCGCTGCTTCCACTTCCTACTCTACAGAAACGCAGTAATGATCATTTTTATCATAGAATGCTTCCATACATCCCGTATACAAATACCCGCCAAGAACGGTGACACAATTGTCAGGTCAAATAAAAAGTATTTATTCAAGAAAAAGCACTAAAACGTGACCTGAGCTGAGGATCCAACGGTTTCACAGTAGTTCTCGGCTCCACCCGGGAGCTTTATATTCTTGTCTATTTGACAACGTTTGGTTTAACTGTTCTTGTTTGTTGGGCTCTTGCTGGACAACAATCCAAGTCATGAATACTTTATTATTTTACTCTTCAGATCTCCCTTTTACTTGCATTATCCAAATATCTCCTTATTTACAAGCAATTTCCTTCCATCTCCCTTCTGACTCTTTTTCACCAGTTCTACAGTAGAATGCACAGATGGTCCTTCCTGGATGTTTCCCCACTCTCCTCCTTTCCCTTTGACCCCCCATGGCTGCTTCTCCACATGACATGGCAAAGCTCACACTTCTCACTGCACACACAAACCTCCGCAATCTGCATGTTTCAGCTCTGTCCCTTTGATTCTCTTTGCACCCTGCTGCAATATGTTTGTTTTTGGCATTTGCGCTTGACCATCGACCCCCCCTCAGCATCCTCGCCACCAGAATGCCACCGGTCCACCATTTCCTTCTAATAACTGCCTTGAACGCCTCATTCACAACAATCCTCCTTCCGCTCTCCCTTCTGTCCCACTTTGCAAAAGAGAATTACCCACAAGTCATTGCAATGTTGGGTTAGAAACGGGACAACGAGTGTCTTCAGACTGTCATGTCAAATTGACGCAAATACAATACAATTTTAATCATCAAATATTTAATTTTGTCATTGTTTTGACAAAGGCAGTAAATAAACAATCTTAAATGACCTTGCGTTTTGTGATGAGTAAAAAGTAGAGAAGAATTAACCACCATTGTCATTGTTTCATCGTCAAAAAATCATATTTTTGGACGTTGTCATAGTGACGTGATCTGTTGCTGTCCCGTTTGTATTTACACTATTTTCCTCACAGACTTTCACTCTCAACCACTTCATACGAGACATCAGTGAAGTCCCAGGGGGCTCGGGGGGGGGACTCGGATTGGCCTCACAAAGTCACGCCTGCCGATGGACGGAGTCGCCCTCTTTCCAGCTCAGATTCCTTTCTATCGATTGCAGCCTGAGCGCGGGTGGCGTGTGCTCCACGTGTGGCGTGTGCTCCACGTGTGCTCCACACGCCACTACAACGCATCAATTCAGAGAACGAAAAATCAGCATTGTTTTCTAATCGCCCGTTCTATTAAACCGCCGTACCAGTGCGCAGCGTGTTCCCCGGGGAGCGACGTAAGACCCACTATAGCGCCGGCGTGGCGTGCGGGTCCCCTCGGGTCGGCTCCATGCCGCTCACACCGTTTCTGCTGCCTTCCAGGACTAAAAAGAAAGTCAGAGAGACAGTTACTTCTTGTTAGGTACTTGTAGTTTACAGAGCATGTTAAGATTTATTCAATTTAGTTATATATATATATACACATGTATCTGCATTGCGTTATCTTTTGTTATTTTTATGTCTGTAAAGCACTTTGCTGCTTGATATGTGTTGTATAGATAAGCTTTATTATAATAAATCACACAAGATATGCTTTTAGATTAAACTTTCATTACAAAACACCAGACCGTTAAATATTACAATTACACAGAGAATTTGGATTTTCTTCGAGAGGCAGTAGTTGACCATGTGGGCCCGGAGCGCCATCTAATCGGACTGGAATCTAACTGGCGGGGAACCAGTCGGCCCCCGGTGGCGGAGGACAGGAGGCTGGGAACTAAACGACTGCGAGCGTTCTCATGCTTCTGTCTTTAGAACTATTCAGGAGCCCTTCCTGCAGTATCCTCTGAACACACACTGGTATTACAGCAGGTGAGGGGGGTCCGGACTCTTATTTTGGTACTTTTCTATTCTGAGTGATATTACAGTTGATTGTGAATATGCTGCTGTTATTAACAGTATGGCATTTATTTGAGCATGAAAGCTGTATATTAGCCCTGGAATAGTATTGTGACAAAATAATACAGTAGCATAACTCCTTGTTCTGTTGTCCCTTGTACTGGAAAAACATAAAATGAGGGTTAATATTATTTTATCACAAGGCATTTGAGAGATTTATATTTAAATTGTTATTTCAGAACCATAAATTTAGGTTTTGGCGAGAAACTATGATAATTGTAGCCGTAATAACATATTTTCAATACAATATAGAATAGAAATTAAAAGGTAAATTAATACCTGTTCAATGCCAAGAGTTTATATTAATCAAAGAAAGTATTTAAATAAAAATATCATTTATTTTTTATTCGTTTGAATTAGGTTTTCTGCAAATAGCCACTATGAATGGCAATAACAAAGTAAAAAGACAGTTGGTGTCGCTTTGCATTGCCTCGGGGCTGGCTGAAATGATGCCATGCAGTTGCAGTACAAAGGCGTCACCCATTTAGAAGCAATTACATTAACATTTTAGGGGAAAATTAAAATGCTGTTAGAGCTCATGCTTACCTACCGGTGCAGCTATCGCTGTAACATGGGCTGTCATGACATCGAACTAGGATCAATAACAGGGATATTTAACTTTGAGATGTATAAATAAAACTGATTTTGATATATTTATCTATATATCAGTAGTTCAGCTGGGGTAGAACATTAGGAATTATAATACGATCATGTGACAGGAGTCACATCGCTGTCCCATTTCAGGGGGAAAACACACGTCACACAATGCACATCAACGACGCTGTCAAAATCCTCGTTGCATGTCAATCTTCTGTTTCTATGGAAACAAAATGTGACTGTAACTCCAGTTCAAGTGTTTTTGTTTTCCATTTGAAACGTTGCAGGAAAAAAAAAAAACAATTGATGTTATGAGTCCTTTTAACATGGTCGAAGTATTAAGTTCAAACTGTCTGTCTTCGTCATCTTCTTCGCCTCCTACTGCTCCTCTTCTTTTGCCGCCTCGGCGTCCTTCTCCTCCGCACTGCCTGCTTCATCTGCCGGTTGATCGTCGGCGGCTTCTCCTCCGCCCGCATCTTCCTCGCCTGCGGACTCCTTCTCGCCACCTTTGACCTCCTCACCGCCTCCACCCTGACGACACATTTCAGACAGGACTTGACGGTTGGCTGCTGTTAAGCGCCGCAGGAATGACTCGTTTTCAAACAAACGCTTTAATCCCTTAAGGCTAAAAGTCCACAGTTTAGTGGGCCGCGTGTGACCGGGTGTCCTACCTGCTTCAGGCGGCTCCGTCTTCGGCTCGGGACGCGGGCCTTCATCCTCCGGGAGAGCGCCAGCAGCTTGCTGTGTCTCTGCCGCTTCTTCTCCTTCTCCTCCTCGTCCCTCCGCTTCTCCTCCACTTGGTCCGAGTCGGACTCGTCCTGCGGCTGCAGCCTGCTGCGCTTCTTCGGCTGCACCGTCCTCTTCGGCTGGCTCCGGTCCCCGTCCTCGTCGTTAGTTGTGTCCTCTTCGCCAGCGCTGGAGGACGAGGAGCTGTTGTCTCCCCCCAAGAACGAGCGCTTTCTGCGGGTCACGGAACGGCTGTCGTCGCTAGAAGTGGAGCCAGAATCGCTGCGGCCCCGGGCCTCCTGCTCGGTGTCCTCCCCCGGGGAGCTCTCGAAGTCGGACTGGGACCCGGAGGAGGAGGAGGAGGACGAGAAGGAGCCTTCGTCACTGTCGTCCAGGACGGAGGCGGGCAGGCCGATCTGCCGCTTCTTCGAGGCGTCCACTTTGGTTTTCCGCATAGATGCGAACATTTTCCGCTTGTACAGGCTCTCCATGTCTGCGCGCGGAACCAGACACCCGGGACATTAAACAGAGAACCGGGCGGTGTGTAAACAAGCTAGCGGCGCAGCTAACGTCAACGTCACGTAGCTCTCATCGCCTGCGCGTCACAGCGAACGGGAGGTTCTGTTGACACATGGCGCTGTAATCTAACTACGTATTTTGAAAAAAAAATCCCGGAAACGTTCTATGTGAAATATGATTTTGCGGCTAAATAGAGGATCTCCGTAGACCTTCGTACCTCCACAGCTAGCGGTGTGTTATTGTTGTGCCCCTCACTTCTTCGCTGGAAGGAATTACGGCACCGAGTGAACGGGCGCCCCCTGCGGCCACGAGCCGCCACTACGGCTTCTTCTTCTTCTGCGCTCGGGAGTGGCGCGTCACCGCCTCCTGTCACCCGCGTGTCCAAATCGGAGTCTTGGTGTGACCTTTTCCTTTTGATTGTCAATACCGTTAGTATTTTCAAGCGGTATCAGTTATTACTCCTGGTAGATAAATAACATGTGTACAGGATCTGCAGCCCTTGGGGCAGCACTAATATATATATGTCTCTTTCTTCCCCAGCATGTTTAGTTTATTGGAGATATGTACGTCTTCATCTGTAGGTAGATAAATGGTAAATGGACTGTACTTGTATAACGCTTTTCTAGGCTTCTGACCACTCAAAGCGCTTTAACACTACATGACATCATTCACCCATTCACACACTGATGACAGGAGAACCACACACAGTGACACCTGCCATCAGTAACTACCATCCACACACTGTAGTCGCAGCTACAGGAGCAATGTTGGGTTAAGCGTCTTGCCCAAGGACACATGGACATGCGGGTTACCAGAGCCTGGGATCAAACTGACAATCCGCTGATTGCAGGACCAGCAAACTTTGTCCAGCCAGATTCACGCCAGCATCAGGAGGTAAAAAATAGTTTCCTATTGTTGATTAGGTATTTCTTCTAATTATTTCGTCTATCTCCACTTATTGTATATTGTATTTGTTCCTATACCCCCTCGTAACTCCGTTAAACTTGAAATCAATTTAAGTCGATTTGGAGCCTCCTTTGTATGCACTTATATCTTTTTTAAAATTGTTTAAATAAATGTTGTAATCTGGTGGGACCCTTTGGCTCAGTCTGTTTACTTCACCTGTGGATCGGTGGTTGTTAAATAATTAAGCCTCCGAGGAAATAACCGAACCCTGCGGTACCAGTGGTTTTCATTTTCATTATTTTATCAGATTTTTTTTTAACCGTTTTGTTGCAAAACCAGCACAATCAAACTTTAATGAAAAGTACACTGTGTAAACTCTAAGACACATATATGTCAAACTCAAAAGGGAAATGCTGTTGCTTGCAGTTTGGGGCCTGGACTCGCGAAGGTCTGCGTGCCGTCCAACCTGGTAACCCGGAAGCTTTTCCAAATCAAATCAATATCAAGATTGCAGAGCATTAGCGTCTGACAAATATTCTGGACTAAATGGCTGCAGCATCCTTATTGGGAATGAGGGAGGGAGAGACGGCCCAACCGCTCTTATTAACTTTGTTTCCAGCAAACGCAGATAGTTAGAAACTAGCTGCTGAAGGAGTTGGAATATAGGCAGCCAAAGAGCGATAAAAGGAGACCGACATTCATCACGGGGCCAGAAAAGACATAAGTGTACAACATTGCTGTGCTTTATGTGGAATTAAATGCTTTCTGACATCTTGGTCACATCGACTACATTGAACGATATGTCAGATCGGTGTATGTATCCGTTTACCGTGTCCCACTAGAGTCTTCGGTAATACAAAATCATGCAGCTTTCATTAAAAACATGCTCTCAGATTTCAGTTTGACTTTTATGGGATTACAATTTGTTAACAGGTTGTTGAGCTTTTGTCATTAAACAAATAACATACTCTAAGAAAAGATTCTGGATTAATCTCTATCAGCGGGACTGAATCGGTTTATAATAAATTCTGATGAGCGCAGGCTCCCCGGGCGGTTTAGCAGCTCTGTGCCAGGAGTGTGCTCAGCTTGATCTTCCCGTCCATGGAGGCGGTCAGACAAGTGCCGCAGTCCACCGCCGAGCACCAATCCACCGTCACCACTGGCGCTTTGTGCCCCCCCAGCGGCAGCATGCTTTCCAAAGCAGGCTCCCCATTGGTCAACTGAAAGAGAGGGAGGTGCACATACGACGATGAATTGCAATGGCTGCAAAGCAGTTTCCCTCTGGATAGACCATCTCATTGAGGTTTATTCACCCTGTAGATCAGCCCTCCGCTGCTGGAACAGGTCAGAACGTGTTGCCCTTCAGAGTCAAAGGCAAAGAGTCGACCTCGAGGGACCTGAACCTGAGTAGGAAGTCATTCACACATTTAGACATCAGCATGTTATTAAGTCATGCCAAGTTTATTTGAACTAATATTCCATCAGTTAAATTTGTTGTGGCGCGTTAACACCAGCTACCTGTTTGTATCCACTGTAGCCCGACAGCATGAAGGGCCCCGTGGCGTCCTGGGGTAAGACCTGCTCCGACTGCTTCACCCCACACCGATGGATGTTCCACTGGATGAACTGAACACAAACAGATATATTGCTTCAACTATTAGAATATAATACAAAATAACACAATGCAGTATAATATAATATCATTTTAATTTTGGTCGGGCTGGTCCTGTAATCCACTTCTTACTTTGTCTTGTTTTTATGTCGGACAAACGGAAGTAAGGATTTTATTTCATTCATCCCCAGAGTGCCGGAGCTTTGTGTGATTTCTTTGCCTCGTCATCGAAGGGATCGGACGTAAAACGTTCTGCTTCCAATGCATCTAAAAACATCTCGTCTCTACAGAAAGAGGCCCAGCGGTCCTCCTTCAGGTACGAGGTTGGTGGGGGGGTTCCCATGCAGAGGGGGTGTCTCACAGCACATCACTTAAATGCTCCGGAGGGGTAAAACAAACCGCGGCCAAAAGGTTTGGAGCTTTTGAAAAAGAAAATTGAACCTGAAAGTTTGAGTTTTAGTCTTTAATATTGAAAAAAATAGTGAAGAGTATTTTTTTTAAATCAAATTTAACTTTGATTCAATTTTATTGTTTTAATACAATATTTGCTTTCATTCTTCACTTATATATATTTTTATATTTGAGAAAGCATGGCGTTAAGATGAATTTGTGAATCTTGAGAAGATCGCTGCTAACGGATGTTTACCACAAATCAGCTGCTCCTAGTTTGGCCAGATGTCGACTTCTGTGCATATGCATCGATACGCTTCTGTGCATGAGCATCAGGATTAACATCAACTTATATGTCCACACTTACTGTGCCACCAAAGCTGATACTAAAAATACAAAGCTACTATGGTTTCTCTGCAAAACAACCAACGATGTTCCAAAATAAAACACACACACACACACACACACACACACACACACACACACACACACACACACCTTTCCATCTTCTCCGATGCTGAAGACGGTGTTTTCATCGTAGCTGAACTCCACACTGTAAACCTCTCCGTCGTGTGCTCTCCAGCTCATGGCGCTCTCGTACCGCTGCATGTCTACGGCACAAGGCGTGTGGTTCTCATGTAAATGTTAGAGAACATGCTCGATAATGTTGGATACAAATGATCCCGAATGCATAAAATACTGACCAAACAGTCTGATGACTCCGTCAGCAGCTCCGGTCACCAGCAGGTTTCCGTTGTGGTTGAAGGCGGTGCAGTTAATAGCTACTGGTTCAGGCTCTAAAGAGAACTGGAGCTTAGGATCAGACAGAAAACTGATTACACTCCATCCGCAGGAGCTGAACACCCCAAATCTAATGCTAAACATGCTAATGCTAAGATTCATTATTGTAGGTGCTCGTAGTATTTGTGCACATATTAAGCTTTTAGTCTTGCTATGTAACGTTTATCATGTTGGTGTGAATAAACATGACATGCTAAATACCAGCACGCGTTGTTACTCAATGTTAGCATACAAACATTTAAATAACAACTAGCATGGCAGCTAGCACATACGTTACAAAAGAATATTTCTTCCTCGTCACGTAAACATGAATAAATATTCCAAAACATAAACAAACACAAATGCAACAGATGTGCAATATTTCTTCTTCTTCTTATTATTATTATTATTAGTGTATCTTATGAGGTCCTTTGATCAAAACTCAAGCTTTCAGAGACAAAACACTGTAATATTCCCCTGAAATGAACTGCTTTAACGTGAGCAAAGCTCACATACAAACAGGAAACATACACACGGAGATTAAAGCCATGATGCTCTATATCAGGGGTTTGAATTGATATTCAACAGGTTCCGTTCCTCATGCAAACGTCCGCCAGAGAAAAGAACAAAAAATATCCGATCTGGCCCGTGATTTACAGCCAAAATACAGCACATTGAAGTTGTTTCAACATCTACATGCTGTTCAGAGGCTTCCGCGTCAGGGTCTAAATGAATCCTCATACACACGTGACGGATTCGTTTGGCCTGCTGCTTACATGCTGGCCTGGAGAGTCAAGGAAAACCGTGTGCTCTGAAGGCATCTGGAGAACCTCCAGTCTTCCCATTCGTGGAGGATGTTGCGCCACTTCCAGAGCACACGCTCACACAACGCGTGTGCGCGCTCTGTAGTAACTATTGCTGATCCGGCTGGTTAAGTACCTGCTGTTTGACGGTCTTGGTGTCCCAGAGCAGCAGCTGTCCGGACACCGGGATGGGAAGTTGAGCCGCTGAGTCGACGCTTCCGGATCGACTGACAGCTGCAGCCGAACAGACAAAGGACGAACCGCTGGGACTGCAGGCTAGTGACAAGATGCTAGGAGACAGAGCCGGGACGCGCTGTCACCGTTTGTAATCCAACAACAAACATTATTCAACACTTCATGAAACATTTTAGTTTAATCCTCCCAGAACCAACAGGAATATTGTGCACTCATCACAAACAAATATATGAATGCGTCACACTGTTGTCTTGATCTCCACGTACACGTGTTCTGGTTGCACGGCTTCATCTCAGCTCAACAACTGGGCTGAGCTGCACGCCGCTGAAGAAAGCGGTCTGACTGTTTTGAAGAGAAATATGTACTGCAACAAACTGTATCACCGTGTTCTGATTACCGTGGGTGAGTTTCGTCGATGTTCATCTCGTAAAGGTTCTTCTTGGCATCCGTATCGTACAGCCGCACCGTGCCGACACCGCTGCCCAGTAACAACTGACAACACAGAGACCTGCCATTACCCTTTATGGTCAAGCTCCGCACGCCTCCACCCGTGACTTAAAACCAAGAACCCTTTAATATACTGATGAGCATCTCACCCACAGGGCACGTTACATAGCATTTATATACTCTTTTGATTTACAGCCCGCAATTGCCATGATTTGGGCTGACTGGCTTGTTGTCTCTTTTACTTTGTACATTTTATATATTTGGAGTTGAATTTTGTGTGACACATTTAAAGTCAGAACATCCAGTAATTCACAGCTTAAATTGTAGAATGTGTCGCAAAAACACAATGTTTTATATTTACTTTAGTCATTTCTTGAGCTCAGCAGTGAATTGATGAATCGAGCCCTTAATCAAGATACGAGTACAAATAGCAATGAGCTTGTGGGCCGTCTTGTTCCTACCAGCCGGTCTGGTTTGGTGGCCCACTCCAACGACAGCAGAGGAGACTTGGACATGATGGTGGCTTTGGTCTGCATGATGGGGTTGAATGACCACACCTGAGGAAGAAAGAAGGCTTTGTTATTATTTATTCATTAGTGTGCACGTTCTAAAGTAAACCCCAAAAGATATTTAATGCAGATTCACCTTAATGACTCCGTCTACGTCCAAACTGGCGACCCGGCGACCAGAACAGTCGACCCTTGAGAACGGAGGCACAAATGGACGAAAATTCATGTTTGAGGTTTAGTTTTCACTTGACTTTAGAAGCCAGTCAAGTCCACCTGCTGTTAAAATCTTCAGTTTTTCAGATGGCTTTAAATCCATGACGTGTTCGGGAACCGAGCGAGCCGGTGTACGTGGAAGGCAGACCTGCAGTGCATGATGGAGGAGTGATGCTCTCCGTACTCCTCCTGGCTGAGCTTGATAAAAGGCTGTTCTGTTGAGAGTCCTCCTCCCTCCGCCGCTCCGTACGAGCAGAGCTCGGGGGGCTCGCCGGAGGTCTCGGCAAGTGGCTCGACCTCTCCCGTCTCCGCTCTCCTCTCCGGTATCTGAAGACAACACGAGGACATAGATGGAAGAACTGTCCGAGCGATCACTAGCAACATAACGCACAACAAACTAGTGTTGATCATCGATGGGAAGGCCTTTGTAGAAGTGCCTACAGGTCATTAAGGAGACGGCCTGAGGAAAGAAGCTGTCCCTGTGTCCCCGTCCCCAGAGGGGAGGCGTCTAAACAGGTTGCTCCAGTCTGCAGAGATCTTCCCTGCCCGTTTGGAGGCGTATGGGTCCAGGATGAGGGGGAGACTGGAGCCGATGATTCTCTCTGCAGACCTGATGATCCGTCGTGGTCTGTTCTGGTCCTGTTCAGTGGCCGATCCGAACCACACAGTGATGGAAGAACGGGACCGGCAGCTCCTCCGGGAGGTCCTTCTTCCCGATGGGTTGATATCCCGAGGACCACCGCAGGTCAGCGGGAGACCTGAAGGTCCTCAACAGACGCAGTACTGTCAAGAAAGTCCAGCGTCATCTCCGCAGTTTAACATGAGAGCCGCTGCTCCTCCAACGTCAAGCTGTGTGAGACTGTCGGGCCAGAAGAGGGAAAGGTTTTCACCAGCGGATTGTCTGAAGCTCAAGAGTTCCTCCCTGCTGAATGTGATCAGAGAGGAGGAGCTGGAGGCGAGACAAGTGAGCAAAAACAGAAAAGGTACGAGCCGGCCACGGCACATCATCAGAAGCCGGTCACGGTGACCTTCAGGTTGTGTCGGGAGAGTCTGCAGCCGGGTGTTCCGGCTGCAGACTCTAAACTCCGAGGTGAGACAGAGCGGCGGCGTGTTGATCCATAGGGAGCCGCGGTAAACGCGGATTACGTATCTCGTCAGGCCCCAGAGTTCCTTCTTCCATAATCTACAGCCGTGTAATTTAATCAGGACACATGCAAAAAAACCACTGAAATATTTGGGTGTAAATGGCGCTGTAATGATTGCTGGCAGCAGCAGCTCAGTGCAGCGTGTGAGCAGCCTGCTGATGTTCTGCGGTACCTGTGATGTGGGCTTGGAGAAAAGCTCCTTCCTCTCTTTCTCGTGTTCTTGGATTTTCTTGTGTCTCGGGTGAGATGGCTGGTTGGTGGACTGGTTGGTGGACTGGTTGGTGGACTGGTTGGTGGACTGGTTGGTGGACTGGTTGGTGGACTGGTTGGTGGACTGGTTGGTGGACTGGTTGGTGGACTGGTTGGTTGGCTGGTTGGTTGACAGGGAGCTCTTAGATTCACTGGTTGATGCTTGGCTGGAAACGGGCTTCCCCTCATTGGCTTGGAATGGCTCTTTTGACTTTGCAGGCTAGAAAAGACAAATGCGTCTTAGAAACACGCAATGATCTCAGGTCGTCGTTCTGTCAGCGACTTCACTTCAGCACTCTATCATTTATAATATTGTTGAAAGCAAACACAAGGAATCAGATTCCAGGTTCCAAACAACATATATGTTCACTGTAGCATGATATATGAACGTAAACAATCTAAAGACAGGCGCTGCAGTCCAATGTAACTGCTTCGTTCTCCTGAACATCTTCACTACATTTTTTGTCAACTATACAGTGCTTCATATTTCCAGCAACAGAAACCGTTCAGGTGTCACAATATTCAGCCCTACTACTACTACTACTACTACTACTACTACTACTACTACTACTACTACTACTACTACTACTACTACTACTACTACTACTACTGTTTCATGTACCACTACAGCTACTACGACTACTACTTTTTCAAAGCTTTCAAGAATACTGATTCTGAGTACAAATACCAGTGTCATCTACTCCTCCAGCTGCCAATGGTAATAATACACAACCGATACTACTAAAACTTCTACTGGCATAAGTAATGCTACTGCTTCAAACAAATAGTACTTTTACTACAAACAACACCTATTTGCTTCTACAAAGCGGCTGTGAGGTTTAATACTGTGCAAAGTACAGACAGTATTTACAAGGAGCATGAATCCGAAAGGCAGAAATAAAATATCTCAAGTCAACCTTAGTAATGCATCATTATATATATATATATATATATATATATATATATATATATTCAAAATTGAATGCAACGTTTTCTATTAGATAAAATGACATTTTGAAGTTTTCTGTATTTTTTCAAGATATGGTGCCATCCTAAATGTAATCTTAATTTACATTACTTTAAACATATCAGTGTTGTCTCTTTGTGAAACTTTTTTTTAAACTAATTGATGGGTTTAAAATTCATAATTGAGTTATCAATAATTGTTACATTTTGATATCAATTCATTATTACTTTAGAAATACTCTAAGCAACCAATCGATATCTCACATTAGTGGAACTGCAGCTGATTTTCATCTTTCTCTAAATGTTCACCCACCTGCATGTGTCACGTTTTAACTCAGAAATACCTCCTTCAAAAATAGATCCGTTCCTCGTTTTTATCCCACTGAGCCTGTAAACCGGGTCGCCCCTCTCACCTGACCGCCTGGTGGGTCCTTCCGGCCCACCGACGCCTGGATCGGCGAGGACCCGCCGGCGAACAGAGGCAGCTTCCCCGGAGTGCGGCGGCCCTGCGGCAGGAATGTTGAGAAGAAGTTTCTGGAAGGGGTGGTGGCGGTGCCGACGGGGCGCTGGCTCAACACCAAATCCCTGGGGGGGGGGGGGTTACAGATTTTAACCACACAGCACTTAATGTAGGAGAGAAAACAGGTTGTCCGGGTGATTTGGGGGGGGGCTCGCCCGCCAGCAGCCTCCCCGGGTCCAGGCCCGACGTCCCGCGTTCCCACAACCATCCGGGGGGAGGGGGGGGTCACATCCGGTGACGGTGGAAACTGGCTGCACGCAGTCTGTGATTGAGCGGAGAACGGGTGGGCTGGGGGGAGGGGGTGTGTGGGGGGGGCATTGTGGGTGAAAATGGGGCGCGCGCATGGGGGTGTTCACGGGTATCGCTGAGTTTCACGTCTAACGCTTGCGGAGCGGCTCTCGCCTCACGCACCCGATAAGGCAGCGGGCGGCGGGCCGTCGCCCACAAAGGGTCGTGCGGTACGTGCGCGCTGTGCTCGGTCCCCCGGCGTGCAGCACGGTGGCTTCAGGACTTCAGGGGGATCACGAGCACATGAACGTTTGTTTAAAATCTGCCGACTTCCCGCAGTTTTGTGGCAAAGTGCGGACGTTTCACTGGTCCTTTGAGAAAACAAACTGAAAACGATGCTTTGTTCCCACGAGCGGTGGTCCGTCTCTTCTCCGCTGGCTCAGATCGCTCCACAGCTGCAGCGCCGTCTCTCTCCCCCCCCCGTCCGAGCGCAAGCTCGCCCATTGAGCCGCAGGTTTTCAATGCTTTGTTTAGAAAATGGCCACCGACCACGTGACTAAACAGTGTACCGCTGAGCGGTGATGAATCTTTGTGCATTTCCATCTCATTGTCAGCATCTAGAAATGCTGCTTGTTCTAGTCAAGCGTATGAAGCAAAAGCGTGAACGTGAGGCAGATCCGTATGAATGTTTTGTATAGAAGACGGCTGGTTGGAGGCGGATCGTGATCAGCAGTGGTGGGGATCATTAAGTCCTCTTTCAGCCTGTCACATCACTGGTTTAGTGGTTAGAGAGGACGATGTAAGGAGACCTGGGAACCCGACGTCTTCATAAAAAGACAGAAAATACAGTTGTTACGGACCCAACGCTGCTCATTATGCTCATTAATTCATTTAACCTCAGAGGGCGATATTTGCCAGTCATCTGCCAGTGTGTGAAAGTGGATTGCACTGACAAAAAACCACAATTCATCAGGTGAATTGTTTATTTGGCAACATCAACTGCATCACAGCACACAGTCTAAAGCAGCACTGTATCATTAACAATAAATTAGATAAAAGCGGTTTAAATGTGTATTTTGGATATGAATAAACATAAAATAATCCAGCTGTTCTGGCTGCTTTGAAGGGCTTCAACATCCCTGGAAGTTATTCCGAGATGAAGATAAAGGTTTCTAAATCAGACTGTTACAACGTCCCACGCGCAAAGAAAACAACCTAAAACCTTCTCACATTCCTCCTTATTCATCGTGCTGCTGCTTAATGCTGTTATTTCCCTTCCCTCCCTTTCATGCATCTGAACTCATCCCGATCTAATCGTTCATGTAGCAGGAGATCTGCTCTATTAAGGGGTTTTATTCCATAAAAATGAACATGTAAGAATCATAGTGAAACATTTCAAATAGAACACTAGTAAAACAAATGCAGTCAGTCAATGAGCTGACATAGAACAAGCTGACATGCCAATGAACCAATAAAACGTGTATCTGTCGTATAAAAATGAATCTTACAACGATAGAAAGACCCTTTAGGGAGAGCATATAAGATGGCTGCCGACTGTAAAGGTGCATTTTGTGTTTTTCTAAAACCTTTAAACCGTATCTTCAGCAGGGTCACTGGGACCGGCCTTATTCAAAAGGTATGGAACAAAATAATTAGGTAAAAAGCATTCAATTGTCTTTACGTCAACACAATGAACATAAAGAGCACGGCGGCCATCTGATTTGTAGCCAGTAATAATTAAAGACAGTGATGTAAGTGTCTCACAGGTCAGTGTCTCCAAGTCGGTCCATGTTCTGGACGTATATCGGCAGCCGGTGGTGGACCATCTCGTCTACCTCCCTCTGGTCCCGACTTTCCATCTGCAGAGCAAACAGCTGCACGAGACGAGACGGGTCAGAAATATGAAAAGCCCAAAGCCAGACGTCTGAATGAAGGACGTCTGAATGCATATTAACGGTAAAACAAGCAAAAGGGCAACGCGTCTAGAACCGTGAAACGGTCCCAATCCATTTAAGCGCTACCATTAAAAGAACATTAACAGCCTTTCCACAAAAGCCCTTCTTGTCAGACCGTCTAATAACCTGTGAATTCCTACCAGCGGAACCTGCTCCTCCCAGAAGCCTCAGAGCGCTTGACAGCGTTCTCCGTAACGCGAGATCAGCTTATGCCTCATTCATTAAAGAAACAAATTAAAACAGACGGGGAGCCACAGCTCTGTTGAGCCGCGTCTTCCTTCTAGTCTAAATCTTCTACTTGATTCCAACTGGGCGGCTTAAGGAAGATTTGTTTTCAGTCCGCACGTCTCCACTGGTCTTTGTTAACAGGACATGTACCACCGTCCTTCAAGGTGGCTCAAACCGTCCTTCCTCTCGAAGGTCGCAGATCCGCTATGAGACTTTTTAAGAACTCTTAATATCTTTGCATACTCACCAGCTGGCAAAGTCGCTCGTTCTCCTCAGTCAGACTCGTTGTCTTCTGAACTTCAGCATCAAAACTCAGCAGAACAGGCTGAGGTGACAACCAGTTAAAGACTGGGAACCAGCAGGTTCAGAGTTTACATGACAAACAGACAAAGTGTGGCGTCCTTATGGGTTCAAAACATTCTAGGGGTGTAACGATTCATTCACTGAATCGATTAATCGATTTATATTCCTGCGATCCAACTGAATCAATCTGTGCTCCGCAAATCGGCATTCCGGACGACATATATCGATTACAAATCGATTGAAATGGTACATCATCGATTGTATCGATACTTGGAAACTGCACATTGGATTTAAGCACAAAAACTGTGTGGATGCGTGTTTGTTTGTTTGTTTGTTTGTTAGCACTTTAGACACGTTAAACGTTACTGGACTCAGTCTACCTGTCTGTGACGTCATCAGTACCCAGCAGCAGCCGCGCGAAACTCTGAACAACAACAAAACACAGCGTGGAGGAGACGACTGCGAGCGAGACATTTACAAACCAACTTATCGATCCAGTGGAAACGTTTTGGCTTTTACAAACACGGAGGTGTTCTAAATAAGTCGCTCGCTGTTTGTAGAATATGTAGAAGACAAATAAAAACCACGGAAACACGAGGAATCTTTGCGGCCGTCTACTAAGGTGCCGTGGGATTAAACAACGCCGACAGTCAGGACCTCCAGCAGCGTCACCGCTGCAGCAGGTAACTCAGCTCTGCAGACACCTCAGGCCGCCAGCACCAAACTCAACATCACAGGAACGAGTTCAGCTGTAAAGACATGCGACCCTACAATGAGGTGGAAAATCCGGGGTTCTGTGAATTGATCCAAACATTGTGTAATTATTGTGTCATTTTTACATTGAGAATGGCACTTGATTCAAATAAAAGGTTAATACATTTGCCATTAATTCTTGTTTGATTGTTTATAATATCCATAATTAATTTAAACCTGATTTCCTTACAAGAAACAACAGGGATCTCAGAAACTTTGCCTGCACTGTCCAGTAAAGTGACTGAATTGATTTAAAGTCACTAAATCAAACCGAATCGAATCGTTCTAAATGAACCCAGATCGTCCAAGAATCGAATCGGCAACCATGAATAAAAATTAATCGTTACACCCCTAAAACATTCTTTACATTGTCTACTGAAGGGACATCGATCCACCGCTGAAGGATATGCATACACTGGAAGAGGACGGACAGGAAGTTGTGCAGGGAAACCAGGAAGGTGTCGGCCCACTGGCGGGAGAAGTACGGAGAGAAGGCCGGGTTCTGCTCGGGGGCGGGTATAAACGGCAGAATGAACCAGTCTCGCCACTCCACCTGACTCTGCAGCTCCGACGCCTGCTTCTGGAAAAACTCCTGGGTCTTCTCAAGGTTTCCTTTCTAGGAAGACGAAAGGACGCCGTTACGGTCTCAGGGGGGAAATTTCTAACCATTTCAAAGACTGGTGTGCCGGATTTCTCTGCACGATGTTACCTGGATGGTGTGGATGACATAGTATCTGTACAGACTGGTCCTCAGTTTAAGGACTGTGGATCTGTAAACGTCTTCCAGTCTGCACAAAAGACGTCTGTCCAAGTACAGCCAGTACTCCTTCAGACCACAGAGGTCAAAGCTCACAACAAACTGCTGGAGCTGCTCGATGATCTTATCCACCTGCAAACAGAAGATGTTCTGGATCAAATGCAGACCTCTAAATAAAAAGCATTTCTTAGGTCTTCACATAGCAGCTGGATGCATCGATACATCGTACCCTGAAGCCTTTCTCCTTGTCGGTTTTGATGTCGTTGTCCAGGTGTTTCAGAGTGCTGGTGAAACCGCGGTAGATTAGATATTCTCTCACATGTTCGTCCGTCCTCTCTACTGCAGAGCCCATTATGACTGTGATGCACAGGAAATAATAAGATCATTTGGGATATTGGAGATATTTCTGTTTTAATTGTAAGAGGGTTAGATTAACCCCTGGGGATAAAAGACAGTGATAACCATATGACTAATACATTCATACATGTCAAGGTTCATAACAGAAAATAACTAAAAGGAGGAAATTAAATAGAAGAGTGGATAAATACGCCATCAATACAAAAAGTCAATAGATAAAGAAGCAAAGTGAATCCATTTTCCATTTAGATCCCTGACACACGTGGGTCGGGTTAATCGTGGAGTAGAACTGTAACGTTCTCAGACCTTCTGCTCCTCTCAGGTGGAACTTACCCATCAGCTCGTGTAAAGCATGAAGTAAACGCTTCATAAAGTAAACGCTTCATAAAGTAAACGCTTCATGCTTTACACCACGGTGGCTCATTTGGATGTCTTCGCTCTTGTTTCCCCTAAAAGCTTTCATGCCAAACCCCGTAAACAATCCCACACACAGTTAAATAGTAAACAGCGCGTATTGGTGACGTCACTCAAGAGGAAGTGTCGCAAACGCTCCATGGAACGTTTATACCAATAGACATATATATGTCTATGTTAATACCTACACCAAACAAGTCATATTTAGTTATGTCTCCCAACATCCTTATACCTGCATATGTTTAAATAGCAAACGTATTGCGTTAAGACAAGAAAGGCTTTACATCGTCACTAAACGTTTAACTTACGCACCTCGGATGATTCTTCAAGGTGTTTAGTGGACTTCCGTATATTCGTCAAACCTTCAGCCTGCTCAAATAGAATTAACCTTATTTAGATTCAAGTGACGCCTTAGCTGCTCATAAAATGTGACATGTCTCCAAAAGAAAGGGGAAAACTCTCTTCCGGGTGTATTTGTTGTCTAGTTAACAATCACATGACCCGATCCCCTTCTTCTTCTTCGTTGCTGTCCTCGTCTTCTTCGCTTTGTTTAAAGTCAGTAGAAACCACCGTTACAGGAAAACGGCCGCCACCTATTGGGCGGAGTGTGAGACGGAGTTCTGCGTTCACACGGCGCTGCATCCTCACGAAGGTCCTCCAATGAAGGTCCTCCAATGAAGGTCCTCCAATGAAGGTCCTCCAATGAAGGTCCTCCAATGAGGGTCCTCCAATGAGGGTCCTCCAATGAAGGTCCTCCAATGAGGGTCCTCCAATGAAGGTCCTCCAATGAGGGTCCTCTAATGAAGGTCCTCTAATGAGGGTCCTCCAATAAAGGTCCTCCAATGAAGGTCCTCCAATGAGGGTGTGTGTGTGTGAGAGATAAAAAACCTAACGGGCTAATTAAATAACAATTGTATTTGTCTACGTGTATGTACGTGGGAATGAAAACAGGGTATTGTTGTGTTTCAAATGAGTGATGCCTTTAGTGGACCAGTGTAGAGGTTTATTGTGGTTTAGAAGGTCAGGATTATTCCAAATAGGGACAATTTGAAGGATGTCACATGTGTACAGACTGCAGAGGTCTAGACCTCTATGGCAAATTTGGGATTTTGGGCTATAGAATAATAAAATAATGATGTTGAATATAGTGGGGCACTGTGATTAACATGAAATAAGTTGATTTTAGGTGGAGCCAGTATTATTGCCTATCCCCAAAGTCCTTAGAATACCAATATATGCAAAAACCACTAAATGGTCTTTGGCAACACTTTTTTTTATCAAATAACTTCTTTTAATGGCGCTGCCTTCTTGAACTGAACCATACACCCTCGCCTCGCCTCGAGGTGGAGCAGGTCGAGGTGGCGGCGCCGGGACGCCTCGCGCTCATTGGCTGTCCGCGCGCCACCGAGGAGCCGCATAATGAGGCGGGCCGCCCGCTCCGCCGCCTCCCCGCCCCGCCCGCCTGGACCCCCTCGGCCCGACCCGGGGGCGCAGTGCCGCGTGGGAGATGATCGCCGCGGTGCTCGGCGGCGTCCTCGCGGGGCTGCTGGCCCTGCGCGTCTACCAGCGGCTGGCGCACCCCTTCCTCTGGGCGGACGTGGTCTACTACTGCAAGCTGCGGAGCTACGGCAAGACGCTGCGGGCGCGAATGCAGCGCGGGATCGTGTCCTACCTCGACTGCTTCCTCCACCAGGCGAAGGAGAACCCCCACAAGCCCTTCGTCGTCTTCGAAAACCAGACGCTGACGTACCGCGACGCGGAGCGGAGAAGCAACCGGTTCGCGAACGCCTTCGGGTCGGAGGGCTTCGCGAAACGAGGCGACGTCGTGGCGCTGTTGATGTTCAACGAGCCGGACTTCATTTGCGCCTGGTTGGGGCTGTGCAAAGCGGGCTGCCAGGTGGCCTTCCTCAACGCCGGCGCCAAGGCTCCGTCTCTGCGCGCCTGCCTCCGCAGCTGCGGGGCCAGGACGCTCGTCGTGGGCGCAGGTAGCGCGCGTTTCCCCCCCCCCCGTCGCTTTAGCGGGACCAGACCTGCAGATAGTTTGAGGTCCTCCGGGATTTGAGCGCTTCGCTGTCCTCGTTCACGTGCACGTGAAGTGTAACTTCATACGATCGTTGGTCCTTCTGTGCAGTGTCCTCCGCTCCATCGGGACGGGATTTATCAAGCACCCGATGCCGCTCTGTGTGCTCGGAGAACGCAAAGAATCAAACGAAATGTTTTTAATCAAGTCGTGTTGCTTAAAAACAGCAAAACGAAATGAAAAGATCCGATGGACCTGAAGTCAGAAGGCAAAGTAACTAACAAACATTGTGCGTTGTCCGGTTCTGGTTCTGGCTCTGACCGCAATATTCACATATCAACAGATATTGCCTCTATTTATTCATTTTAACTGAATGGCTGGCATTAGCTGTATGGATTTATATTTGAAGCAATTGGATAAGTAGATTAGTCCATAAACTTACACACCAATTGGAAACAACCCATTTTCTATTACAGATCATTGTTTCCATTAACAATGTAATAGCTCAACACCTAATTTAGTAAATGTACAAGTAATAATTAAGTAATCCAATAAGTCATCCGCTGATGAACTGATAACCTCTGTTAAATAAGACCTCCTTGGAGGTAAATTACAATGACCATCTTAACTTTGCACGAGCTTGTGTTTCTCATATTTTCCCTTCTTCATAGATACTTCCATTTTATACTTCATTTTATTTTGTATAACCCAGAATTACAAATTAGCATCTGCGGGCTTTATTCTGTAAACATGCAACATCCTCTGTCGTGAAAAGCCTCACAGCAGCACAGGAAGAAACTCCCCAACAAGTGAAAACCAGAGGAGGATTGTTCTCCCGGGATGGACGGACTTACAATGGTCATGTGTACAGAATGAATTACGTAATATATGTACAATGCGTTCAATTCATCTGACAGGAATGATTAAAAAAATTTGAGAATAATAAGTAGGTGTACAGCAGGACCACTGCAGGGACCCCCGTCAGACCCGACCCGTAACCATCCACAGAAACCGGTGCTGATGCAAAGCACAAAGGCTTCAGGAGGGGGAGTCTGTGATGTTGCTTTATGGGGACCGTGATAGTAGTGTGATTTAATATTAATAATAATAATAATAATAGCAGCGGGTGTCAGCAGGGCCGTGGCAGAAAGCAGGAACGGGGTCCGGACAGAACCATGATCCACGGAGACCTGCCAGGGGAGAAAGCACAAAAAACAAAAAGCAGCTGAATTAGTGATGTGCCTTTTTAAATGAGACGTCCAGGCTCACCTGAGCCAGCCCTAACTACAAGCGTTATCATAGAGGAACGTCAGTGGGTTCTTGTACTGTAAAGACTCATGTTGCGTGTCCGTCCCTGATGGAAGTGTCTTATCATGAGAAATACTATCAGTCGCACTGATAGTTGGCAGGCAAAGAGCACGAAGTACCCGGCTGGAACTCCTCCCGACCATAAACCGGTCCCATGCATCGGAATGGCTCGGAGCCCTGATTACCATTGATTAGGATTACGTACTTCTTACCTCACTACTCTGTTCCGTGGTCTGTAAATGATCACAACCTCGCACGCATCATCGGGTCTGAGGGAAAGGGAGAAGAGCTAAAATGAGCACAGAGTGGAGTAAAGCGCTTTGTGTCCCAAATGTCGCTGAGATAAACCGTTGTGTCTTCTTGATGCAGATTTGGCCGGTTTGGTGAACGAAGCGTGGCCTGATCTGAAGGAGGACAACGTGGCCGTGTGGGTGATGGATCACACGTCACCTTCTGAGGAGTTCAACTCTTTGCTAGATAAGGTGGAAAAAATGCCTGGAGAATGCTTAAGTGATCTTCCCAAAGTGGACATCATGTCAAACTTTGTCTTCATTTTTACTTCGGGCACCACAGGTACGGCATGAGCGTTATTTCCTTCAGTCATTCTTCATATCTACGATAGCCAGACTCTGCTCATTGATCACAATAACAATTAAAGGTTTCAAACATTAGGCTAACGACACTTCCAAAACGCCATATCCATAACAAAACCATTTCTATATAAGACATTTATATATTGGAATGTTAAAAATATCTGCTGCCCTCTTTCCTCCAGGTCTGTCCAAAGCAGCCCGGGTGGGTCACATGAAAGCCATTGTGAGCATGTCCTTCCTTCATATGTGTGGAGGCCGGTCCGACGACGTCATCTACATCACCCTTCCGCTCTACCACATGTCCGCTTCCCTTCTGGGGATCGGCGGATGCATACACCTTGGTGAGAGACAAACCGCTCCGCAAAGATTCGTTGTTTGAATTCAATAGATTGGGAGGTTCGCAGGAAACCAACGTTTCTTTATTGGTCTGTCAGGAATTGTGAAATGGCGGAAACAAAGCGCTCCCGCTCCGGCTAGAAGGACTTTGTATGGACATTGTTTTTGCCGCTGTATTGTCTCGCTCTGTCCTGCCATTTCCTCTCTACCTCCTCCTTTGGGTCCCAGGTGCAACATGTGTGTTGAGAAGGAAGTTTTCTGCCAGTCAGTTCTGGAAGGACTGCGTGAAACACAATGTGACGGTGGTG
Organism: Gasterosteus aculeatus; assembly: GCF_964276395.1. Taxonomy (NCBI): domain Eukaryota; kingdom Metazoa; phylum Chordata; class Actinopteri; order Perciformes; family Gasterosteidae; genus Gasterosteus; species Gasterosteus aculeatus. The sequence goes on from NC_135702.1 coordinate 16,266,135, forward strand.
CAGTACATCGGCGAGTTGTGTCGATACCTGCTCAACCATCCCCCGGTAAGGCCGACCACATTTCACACAAGGCTGGTTTTGTGAGATTAAAATCAATATTTAAATACACAACCCTGGATACGTCTGCATGTTCTGGGTGGTACAACTACATTTGGGGCTTGTTGGGTTTTTGGGTGCTTCTTTGACTACCCTACTTTTTTTCACCATTGGGCGGGTTTCACACTTGCAAAAGGGGGTTTTATCTTGCTGGTCACATATTGTTCAGAAGAAGGAAAGGGGTTCATTGGGTGAAAGGAGCGTTGTTGTCTCAGTATCGCGTCGCTATCCTCAAAGAACTGTAAACTCTCCATTGGTAGAAAAGCTTTGAACTTGCTGAAGGCGTTCTTTACTCTTACAATCGGCTTTGGCAATTTGACCGTACGTTCCAGTCTGAACCTGAGACGCACGCACTCATGTGAGAGGAATCTCCTCGTGCGCCTGCAGGTTCCGGAGGAGAAGACCCACCGTGTCCGGCTGGCGGCAGGAAGTGGTCTCAGGTCAGACGTCTGGAGGGAGTTTGTCCAGCGCTTCGGTCGGATCAAGATCAGAGAAGGTTACGGCTTAACGGAGGCCAGCATCGGCTTCCTCAACTACACCGACGAGGTCGGACCAATCGGAAGGGCCAGCTATTTCAACAAGGTGAGTCGCTCAGTGTCGATCCCTCCGGACATGGACCTCGCCACGCTGTATTCCATTCGATTTTCAAACTTAAATATAAAGTGTTATGTTGTAAATATTTCCCCGTTAGAACAAGTTGTTCAGCGTTTTACTCAAACCAGCGACTATGCAGTTGGAACAACCGTGGTTGAAGAGTCAACCCATTTGATGTTTTGTCCTGCCGTATTTACAAAGAGTCCATCACCTACATGCTCTGTCTAAAATATATTTAAATCCCATCTAGATGTCATTGGACATCCATAGGCTGTTTTTAAAAAGTGAAAACGCACAATAATCCGTGTAAAGCCAACTGACTCACACTAAATATAAGTTCCACATAGATAGCACTATGATAAAATGTAATGGAAAGAGACTTTGAGTGACAGGGATTCAATTCTCAAGGATCATTTGCCATCATGCAGCAGGGATGCACATGAAGTTCTGCTGAGGCCCATTTTGTTGTGCAAAAAGAGAATATCACTGGATACGGATGCACAAAACAGAGATTTCGTGAAGCCTGTTAGTCCGATCGTGACATCCGCAGCCGCGGCTCATCAACTCCAAACGTATGTTTGGTCCTTTGCAGCTTTCTATGCCCTTCGAGCTCCTGAGATACGATCCTCATACATACGAGCCAGTCCGCACACCCTCTGGGAGATGCACACGAGCGCCGACCGGTAAGTGAATCAGGCGTCCTTTTACAACGTGGAAGTGGATCCTAGCTGAGTGTACTCCCTGTCTCCATCCAAAGGGGAGGCAGGGATCCTGGTGGCTCCTCTGACTGCTATGAACCAGTTCTTGGGTTACGCCGGGAACAAAGTCCAGTCTGAGAAGAAGCTGCTCAGGGGCGTGTTCAAAGCTGGAGACGTGTATTTCAACACTGGGGACCTCCTGATGCACGACCACCGGGACTTTCTCTACTTCCGTGACCGCATTGGAGACACCTTCAGGTACCGTCGCTGCCGGTTTTGTTGGTGTCTATTTCAACAGCCACCTTGTGACCGATGTTCGGTCAACCGACACGCTGTCGACACCAAACGTGCTTCTTTTCAGAGGTTATCTGTGCTCTCACCAAAGCCACCATGCTCGACCATAAAAACAAAGGAAAACGTGTGTTTGCTGGTTCACCGCTGAGTTCACCTGCTCCACAGCTGCCCTCAGCCTGAAGGCAAAGACCTCGTAATCCACACACATTAGAGACACAGGGCGCCAGTGTCCAATGTCCCGTCCTTTTTAAAAAATGTCCCAGAAAGCTCTATAAAGCTCTGCAGGGAGGCCGTGTCAGCTACGTGTTTATGGGCCTGCGGAGCTGCTTCTTCTGGCTGCTCTGCGTCCGCCAACAGTGAGTGGATCCCCTCCCCTGCCCACTCTTCCTCTCCGGGCCAAAGAAGAAGCTAGAGGGAGTGTCCATCTCTGTGATGGTCTGGATTTGGGACGTGACCTGTGCACCCTGAATTCTAACATCCAGCAGGTCGGCCGGAGTCATTTTTTGCCTTCGAGGACTTCAATATGTCCTTGATCCCCTGTGGACTCTCTAGTTCCACTACATCAGTCCAAAAGTTAAGAGAATTAAAATGCCAATAGGCACATAAGGATACAATGTTTCTAATAAAAACCAAGGATGATCAGTAAAACAGCAACACTGCACATGTTTTAATTGAGAAGAGCTTTTACAATCACTGCAGTCGACCAAGAAGAGGCTCCAGTGTGTTGAGTGTCTTCAAACACTGGCGTCAGACCCTAAACTGATGACATGCTTTAAAACCCCCCCCCCTTATCATGTGCAATATTTGAAAGCACTCTAAAGTCCAATCTATTTTATTATTGTTAAAAAAGGTCAAACTGCATCTAACCTGGTGTCCTACAGGTGGAAAGGAGAGAACGTTTCCACCACCGAGGTGTCAGAGGTTTTCGGTCCTCTTGATTTCATCCAGGAGGCCAACGTCTACGGAGTCTCCATCCCAGGTCTGTGGAATCTGTTTGTACGCCAAGTGGGACGATCAGCTGGGCCACGTTTCATACGCACCTTTTGCTCGGTTTGACCCTTTTTAAAAATCCGTTTGTTCTTTAGCTTTGTTCAGCTATCATTTCGAAACACAAGGTGAGTTGTGGGCTTTAAAGCTCACAGTCAGCACTTTGTGGACCCAAAAGGTTTTATCGTTTGCTCTTGAACGTTGAAAAATACAACAATGGATTTGGCTCCGAAGCCGCTCACCTTTCCAACGATGGGGGACCGTTGAAAATAAATGCGACTTATGATTTGGGGACCCAGCAGGGTACAATATTCAAGAGATCATTTGCACTCCCTTGAGAAATATTATATATGATATATTGATAAGATTTTCTTCACTAACAGAAAATCCTCAAAAGGGGGACGAATACCTCCCGAACCAGCTGTGCCTCCTACTTTTCGCTTTCCTCTTTTCGGACCTTTCCCCATGTGATAATCAGCGTGTGGCTCTTTTGCAATGTGTGTGTTTAGGATGTGAAGGTCGGGCAGGAATGGCCGCTGTCGTCTTGAGACCGGATCACGAGTTCGATGGACCAACACTCTATAAGCACTTGTTAAAAACCCTCCCTGCGTACGCCTGGCCGTGGTTTCTCCGGGTCCAGGTAGGCCCTGCAGCGATTCACTACCTGCGTATGTGTTTTAGATTGTAACGTATTGTTCATTTGTTGTTCTGTGTTTTTAGACGTCTCTGGACGTGACCGAGACCTTCAAGCAGCAGAAGGGGAAGCTGGTCCAGGAGGGTTTTGATCCAGAGGTTTCCAAGGATCCACTGTATTTTTTAGATGTCTCCCAGAAGGACTATATTCCTCTAACTGCATGTCTCTATTGCGACATTGTGAATGGAAAAATCAATTTATAAACTCCTTCCATTAATCCCCATTTCTAAAAAAATGTTTGATTTTACAGTCCATTCAATTTAGAATGCTACATGTTTCTTATTTTCGGCAGGGTTTGGCTACGGTGCCTCGCAGCTGCAGGCGTCTTCAAGCTTTACCGCAGGTTGAGCAGTTAGAGAGAAACTTGAGAATCCAAATTGTGAGACTCCCCGTTAACTGGGTCCATTTTCTGATTTCTTCACTTACAACCCGGTTTTCCTAACTGTATTTCAATCCATAAAAACCAAGGACCAAGTCTGGACCACCACCTCACAGTTCGCCTTCTTCAGGGAGCTGTTTTTTTTTTTTTTTTTTTTTTTTTTTTTTTTTTCTCAATGATTCAATATGGTAGATCAGCTCCTCACAAATATATATAACAAGAAACTCTATTTAGTTCCTTGTTGAAAGAGGATTCAAACTATTTTGACCTATAAAACCGCGTTCTTCTTTAGTTACGTGGTCAGTGCGTTTTCAAACCGCCTCTACTGAGCTCGACTCCAGAGAGAAGAGGGCTTCTATTCTCTGTTTGACTAGAGTCTGTTTCAATGAGCTGCTCATGCAAACTCAACATATTCAGTACTAATATTCTCACCACTCTGAGGCTCGCTTTGCCTTTTTACAGAAACAATGTTTATACATATACAATCCATATTTCCATTTCTACACAGCCTGCAACCGAGACGTTGCATAGATATGACAATTTGTCAAGTTAATAAACTATTTTGTATGTTTTTTTTATCCAAAGCGACTTGCATTGCATTTTTAACCCATGGCTTACATTTGGCCCGGGGAGCAATTAGGCGTTAGGTGTCTTGCTCAGAGACACTTCGACATGGAGCAGGCGGGGTTCAAACCACCAACCTTTAGGGTTCCAGCATTCCCTCTCTACTCCATGCGCCGCCCCCATGACAGGACTGTTGTACAACGATGGAGTTAGAATTACTTTTTTGTTTCGTGCCGAGACATTTTGGTGAATTCATGCCACTTGCCTATTAAATTGACTTCAGTATTAATTATATTGAAGTTTAAAGAGATAAACTGTTCTCTACATAAAAGCGTTTATGCAGCAAGTTTAAAACTTTGAAACGTTGTAAAAAGAAACTTTTTACACCCCAACGTGGACAGTTTGTTTTCTTCTTGTTTTGTAAGTGAATATCTTTAATTTGAACATTTTTTAAATTAACCTGTGATTATTGGACTTGAGTCTGCAACTTGAGATAAATTCACAAACTTTGGATTACAGAAATGTCTGTCAGAGAGGAAATGTTTCAATATTTCAAGTCAAATTTCCCCATGTGCTCCATCTTTTGATAAGGGACATAATTGATCAGTTAAATCTTAATATAGCTGCTCAGTTGATAAAATACTAAAAACTAATACTGTAAACATTAACCATAATAGAAATGATGTTTGTATAAGGTATATTTTATTGGACATGTAGATGAATTGCTGTATGACATTTTTACAAAATGAAATAAACTAATAATAACACATCTAATGTTTTGTAAATTATTAATCATTCTATGCACATTCTTAGTCCCCGAATAATCTGTTACACCTTCACAAAGTATAATTAGTACAGTTAACATGAGTAAGACTTTCTTTCCATTCTTTATCTCTTGACTCTCACAGCCCAGCACGCGGCAGCCGCCAGGGGTCACGTGGTTGGAGAGTCTGGCCCTTTAAGGAGTGCCGGTCCGGGCTCTCCCGGTCATGGGAGGAGTCAAATGTCGAGCAGACGTGGCAACACATGACGTCATCAAAGAGGGTCGTTGGTTTCTTCTGGGAAGCGCAGAGCTACTTCTGCTAGCAGGTGAGTGGGCGAGATACTTCACCCGGTGGTCCGAAGAGAACCGCCAGGTGCTCGCTTTTCACTGCTGGAGAAACACACACAACTGTGACGTCGCCCGGCGTTCCCACGTCGCCCTCCCGCTACAGCCGAGTGTGTTTGTGCAGGTGTGACGTCAGAGGCGCAGCGCGCGCGGCTAGCTAACGATGAACCGAGTGAAAGCGGTTGTATTCATTGGTTTCTAACAGACGCACGCGGAGGCGACACCTGTAGTCGGTCTCGGTCAGAGACGGGACGCGTGAAACGACGCTGAGACGCTCGACATAAGTTGTCGGTGTCACCGGGAGCGACGTGGTTGTCGAGTCGGCGTCCGCGTTAAAAGTGACCCGCCGGATCGCGCAGGAAGAAGCAACTAAGTTCTTCGGTTCAAGTCCTCCTCAGTCGTCCTGCAGAGCGCTTTCATTCGTTATTAAAATAAATTACACACAATTATGTGGTAATATTTCAGGTTCTCTATAATATATTTTTGTACGTGTTATTAATTAATGCTATTTTTATTGATATTAATAGTATGCTGTGCACCAATACGACGCCGCTCTCTGCAGGTGAAGTCTACTTGGCAATAAAGCTGATGGTGATCCTGATCATTTATCCGTCTTCTTCTGGTTGGAAGTTGTCGATTTTGAGTGTAGGTGTTCGGCAGAGAAGATGATGGAAGAGAGCGGCATAGAGACGACGCCTCCTGCAAGCCCTGTGCCTCCTCTGACGGTCAGCGCCCCGCCAATGACCATCGGTAAGCTCCACCAGCACACCGGGCAGGACAAACGGCCAAGCAGTTGATTGAATATCTTGTTTTAAATCTCAAAAGACTAATCAACCTTCTAAACATTTGTTTTTGCTGCAGAGTAAAAAAAAACAACATCCAAAATAGTAACATTATGGTTCTCATGTGCAATAAACTTGATTGAACAATGATTCGTCTTTGAGCACAGATACTGACAATTAGCCTCTGTCCAAATATGTGGTCAAGTCACTACAATATTATTATTATTATTATTAAAGCTTAAAGAATTCAGCATAACCGAGGGTTGACTGAAGACACCGTGTGTTCCAGGACTGTCCGGCACTCCGTCCCTGCCTGGCACTTGCTCCGTCGGCTCGGCCTCCGTCTCCACCAGTCTCACCCCTTTCAGCAGCCCCCTTCCCACACACCCCTCGCTGTCTTCCACCCTCCCCCCTGCCTCTACCCTCGCCTCCCCTTTCACGAGCAGCTCCCCCTTCCCTCCCTCCAGCTCCCCCTTCCCTCCCTCCAACTCCCCCTTCCCTCCCTCTAACTCCCACTCTTTAGCACACCCGGCCACCTCCATTGGTCCCCCTCCTTTTTCGGCCCCTTCCCCCGGCCCGCCCGCGTCCACCTTCCCCTTCCTTCCTTCCACCTCCCCCTTCCCTCCCTCCAACTCCCCCTTCCCTCCTCCCACCTCCCACTCTTTGCCACACCTGGCCGCCTCCATTGGACCGCCTCCTCTGTCGGCCCCTCCCCCCGGCCCGCCCGCGTCTACCTTCTCCATGAGTGCAGGTTATGACATCACGCGGGGTCATGCCGGCCGAACGCCACAGACTCCATTGATGCCGACCTTCTCCGGTCCGACCGCCGTGCCGGGTAAGCGCTTGTCTTTTTCTGTAACACACACGGAGCACAATTACCAGTCACGCCAGTTTAGTTGGTAAATGTATTTTCCAAACCGGTATTCACACACATACGTATGTTTTATATTTGCTTTGGTAAAAATAAAAAAGCAAATGATGCCTTTCAGGTATCGTGCCGGACCCCCTGGTGCAGCAGCCAGCCATGACAGGAGGATTATCTAATACAGGGTCTCCCATCACTTTCCCGATGGAGCAGGAAGACCCCCGGGGGCCCGAACACACCAACCCGGGTGGAGGCATCTGGGGCTTTTTCAAGGTAATACCGCCGCCCTGCCGACGTAGAATACATGACGTGGGGGATTGTTCTCACTTCAGTGGCTCTCAACAGGGTGACGGCCAGCTGGCTGTAGTTACATAGCGAACAGCAGCTGTCCACACCAACAGTTTAGCTGTGTATAAGGGCCCCAAGGGGTAGTTACAAAAGTCCAACTCCCAACAGCAATATCGTGTAATCATCAAACAAACGTATGAATGCTTCACATCGTTCGAAAGGTTCTTGGCTACAATATTCACTTATGCAGGGTTTTTTTTTTCAGCCAGTCTTTACTCTCCAGCGTGGTTTCACGCTCTACCCATTTGGGGTTATGAGTGGCTGAGGAAGCTGTCAATCATTTTCACGTGGGGTTAGTGGGATCCAATAGGATCAGACGATTCGAAAAAGTGGTTGAGAGGCATGACATGGCCGGACAGAGCCGGACGTGGTTAATAGTGAAACGGTGTGATTGTGTCCTCGTGCACTGTCCTCTGATCGTCTGTTTCGTCTGCGGGTCCTCAGGGAGTAGCAGGTAACACTGTGGTGAAGACGGTCCTGGACAGAACCAAGCACTCCGTGGAGTCCATGATCACCACTCTGGATCCGGGCATGGCTCCGTATATCAGTGAGTCGGCCCGCCGTCTCCTCTGCTTTATCCCCGAATGAAACCCGCTGACCGCCGTTTGTGTCGTCGCTCCAGAGTCCGGCGGGGACATCGACATAGTGGTGACTTCGGACAAGGAGGCGAATGTGGAGGCAGTCAGAGACGCCTTCCAGGAGGTTTTTGGGATGGCCTTGGTCACCGGAGAGCCCGGTCAGTCCAACATCGCCCCACAGCCTGTGGGCTACGCCGCCGGCGTCAAGGTCCGTTCCCCTCCTGCTTCTCAGCACGTTCACAACAGAAAGACCAGCGCAAAACAAACCCAGTCCTGTTGCTCTTCATCCTGAGGCCGCTCCAACCGGGGCGAGCTGTCTGCCAGTGTTTGAGGAACTGGAACCTTGTTCCAATTTTGCCAATTTATTTTCCTTAGCTATTAATCTGTGTTCCTGCTACTATTCGAATAATAAGAAGTTTCTTTTGGCGGATTGAGGGTCACTTTGTACGCCTTTTTATGCATTTACAGGTCGGGGCCCCCATCGGTTCACCCTTCACTCGTCCTAAAATATTTACAACATCCTAAACCACCAATTCTATTTGAGCCTGTTAGTTGATTCTAGTCAAGCTGATTCTGAGTGTGTGCGCGCAGGGGGCTCAGGAGCGCATCGACAGCCTGCGCCGAGCCGGTGTGATCCATGAGAAGCAGCCGGTGGTCTCTTTGGAGAACTTCATCGCCGAGCTCTTTCCCGACAAGTAAGAACAAAACCTCAAACCCACACACAGGGTTCTCCCTTCCAAAGCACGCACAGGTGCACGCGTGCAGCAGTCCCTCTCAGCGACGGCCCGAGCAGACAATTTTTGTTCTTATTATTTTTACCATGTTAAGTGTTTTGAGTGCCTTTAACACTTGCACACTTTTAAAACCTGGCTTGTTTGCAATACAAGCAAAGAGAAATCCTGTTTATGGATCAGTAGCACTTAGTAGTTCTTTCTGGCCTCCGATGACGTCTCGGCGATGTCACTGGATCCAGGAGGAACTGCCCATTTTTAGAAGCGCACAACATGGGCATCTACATGTGTGGTTTTTCACACTTCGCCCCTGAAGCTGGGTTCATGGTCTCTGTGCTAAAGGGAGAAAACAACGTGGTGCCGGCCGGGCAAAGCACCTGAATTGTCCATTTCTACAAAAGCTTTATAGGAAGGAAATGATAAAGAATGCAGACGATTAAAAGGCCAAACCCTTCTGTTGTGTCCAGGTGGTTTGACATTGGCTGTCTGATCCTGGAGGACCCTGGTCACAGCCTTCGCCTTGAGGTCTTCACTCAGGCAACTCCTGTGGCTCTGGATCACGTCCAGCAGGTACAGATCACACCCACCGTCATTCTAATCACCTGGTGGCCCTTGTGATATTATTAGTGTTCTTTTGGGGAATAATCTCAGATTACCTGCAAAAAGGACGTATTTTCATCAAAAATAACCGATTTGTGATGTTCAGGCACTTCGAACATGTTTAGTGGAACCACGCAAGGTTTCATCCACTGTAGCTGCAGCTTTGACTTGAGGGTCTGAACCTCCTCTCCTCACCGTCGGTTTCCTCCGCTGTGCAGGCTCAGTCCCTGACGCCCGCTGACTACAGCCTGCGCTGGTCGGGCCTCATCGTCACGGTGGGCGAGGTCCTGGAGCGCAGCGTGCCCAACGTCAACAGGGCGGACTGGCACCAGGCCGTGACGGGCGTGGCCCAGCGGCACACCATCCAGAGCGCGGCCAAAGCCCTGGCCGGGCTCTACAAACGGAAGCTGCCGCCCAGGACTGTGTGACGCCGAGCGGCTCCAGTGTCGCGCGCGTACTGGGAGGAATGGGGCGGCAGGGTTCCTCCACCTGTCCTGCTGTGGCGAAGCCAAATGCACATTTCATTGGAAGTTAAAGTTTCTGCTCACATCCCAACGTGTCCGCCTTCGATATTAAGCTTCCATGAAACAAACTAATCATCTCGTTACTCTCCTTATTATTTACAATATTGTGTATATTAAGTTCCACAACCGTAACCTTTGTCTAGAGGGGGAATGATACTCTGTTGGCCGTGGTACTCGAACGCGTTACCTGCTCACCGTTTCTCCTCGTTCAACCACCTGAATCATTTTCTCCACAGAACAAGTCTTGTGTGCTGAACAATGAAGCCTCAGCACGCCGTCTCAAAGCTGCGCTCTTTCTACTGATAGAAGTCTTTGAGAAAATGACTCTCCTGATTTTATTCCCTCAGTAAACATGAGTTCCTGGTCTCAGCCTCTAGTCTTCTTCAATACAAGCGGATGTTCATTTAGTAAAAGATATTTACAGTCAAACACGGACCACGTTGGGAGCGAGTTCATCAGAGCGCTTGTCATTTTTTTGGGACGGGGGCTTAAAGAGATGGGCACTAAAACGCAGGGTGATGACAGGTACCTTTAGAGAGACGGTATTAAAGCCACTAAACACTTTTTACCAGCCCAAAATACAAAAAGGAATCTGAAAATAAGCATAATATGTTGCTTTTACAGTTGGTCCTAATTGTAATTCTAATTATGTTACTGTTTTTATTTCTTTTTGTAAATAACTTCTTTTATTTGACGGTTTTCAGCTGTTGGCTCCTTAACCAGCCGGAGGACCCGGAGGCCAAAACTAGCCGCTGGGCCTTTGTTAACTCTGTATTCTACGCTTATTGCCGATGCCACAGGTAGAACATAGTTTTCTCTGTGGTCATTTGATTTACAAACTGTAAAATAATAGAGGTACTTTCATTCCGTTCAGATTTTCGGGGCCCTGGAGTCTAAGCTCCTAAAAGCATGGACTCTATAAGTTTGATCCGGCCCAAATGGTTTCCTCTGCCGGAGGATGGAAGTAGTCTCTCCTGCACGCTGCTCTTTCTTTATATATTCAGTTTAGTCATTTCCCCTACTGTCCATCCACTGAACCCGTTCAGGATCAGTACATCCTGTGCAACTGGGACTACAAAGGTCCGACGGCTATATGACATCACGTTTTACGTAGAATCGATTCCGTTTTTAAGCATTCATGGGTTCTGGCTTATTTTATTTCAAATATTTGCTGTTGTGTGCATCCCCTCGTTGGGTTGTGTTACCCATGAGTACTTGCAGCAGGATGATAACTGACCTGTGATTGGATTCATTTATTCTCTGCTCCTCTGGCAGTTAGAACTCCATCAGTACCAGAGGTCCTTCACACAGAAGCCTAAACACCGTAATTGTTCTTCTCTGTATGTGGCTTCTCCTAAATGTGCCTTTTTACACAAATAAATAAGTTTTAAATCCTGGTTGGTATCAATGCTACATGTTATTGCACATCAACTTGTAAAGATGGAATTCCTATTTTTCAGAGATTTGGAAAGACTACTTTATGGTTCCCCTCTACATCGTGCAGCACTGGCTACATACATTCTAAACTAGTTTATTTGTATTTAATATCAATGTTTCTCATTTCCATATCCGGCCCATCTGCAATCTCCCTCTTCTGTCAAATACTGGAACGTCGCCTCTCAGCTGAAAACCCACCTCACCTCCAATAACCCGTACGAACCATTTCAATCAACACAGCACTGAATGATCTCCTCCTCTCTCCAGACTCCGGCCACCTCAACGTCCTCATCCTTCTCGACCTCACCGCAGCCTTGGCCACCATTAACCACTATCCTCCTCCCGCCTTGAATCCACCATTAATATCACCGGCTTTCTCAAACGGAACTGTGACACAACAGACTTCATCGTCGTCGGTCCCAAATCCCTCACCAAAACCACCCATAACCTCACCATCAACATTGAAACCCCCACTCTGTCCCCCTCCCTCACATCCGTAACCTCGGCATCATCTTTGATAGTCGCCTCACCTTTGAACGCCACGTCAATAACATCACCAGCATCCACTTTAAAATCCTTCTCACTCACAAAGCCCTTCACATATCAATAAAATGTATTATTTATATGTTGTGCCTCCATAAATTGAAGGAAAATAAATGTTATTGTTGTAAAAACTGCAAATAAAGTGTGTCATGATATCAATGAGGCTAGACTACTCAAGGGCTTTGTTACCCTCAGCTGGCAGACAAGGCAATAACCTCTTGAGAATTTTTCTGACAGTTATTAAAAAAAATTCAGGACCACAGCAAAGATGTTGCCTTCTTGTCAACAGGTGGACAACCTAAGAGCTCATAAGCCCTCTGGAAGTGAACTCCCCACCTCGCGGTCTTAAGCTGTCGGTGTCGAGAAGGAAACTCCCGAAAGAAGCAGAAAGAAGCCGATGCTTCGTGTACGCTCCCTCTGCTGACCACCAGGGGGCGACTCACGGCGCTACAGGAGTCGGACGGGTCTAGAAGGTGTGGCGGATAAACACCTCAAAAAAACGACGGGGGGGGGGGGGGGTTATCGTTGCAGAACGACAGAGACAGACAGACAGACAGACAGACCGACCGACCGACGGGGCGGGGGTTTGGGGTGGGTTGTAGTCGCGCGCGGTGAGGAAATGGCAACGAAGAAAGCGCTGGAGTATCCGGTTAATTTTCAAAATAAAACATTCATACAGAAAGTCAAACAGAGGACCCAGGCTGCGCAGTCGACCTGGCTGGGCCCTCCAATATCCAGTAACATGGGCGGAACCGAGCGGTTCCTGCAATGAGACATCTGGGCTCCAGGAGGACTTCCTGCTTGTGTCTTCGGCGGTTCCTCCTCCGCGCTCGTTGCCTAGCAACTTGCTGCGCTTGACAATAAAAGCCTTTAAACCCCCAAAACATACAACAAACGGATAGAGAAGGTAATCTTCTTATTTCATTCAATTATAGGAAGATGTGCTTCACATCTAGAGAATCATTTATTCAGTCTGAGAGAAAAACATTTTTCGGTCATTTGAAGTTAAATGTAAAATCTGTTGAGCCATGCACATTTAGCTGGAAGTAATATCGCAATCTTTAGGCGGAGGAAAGCTCCAGTAGCTGGATGTCACCACGCACATCGTTCTCCTTCAGCGTGATGCTGCTTCCTCCTGCTCCATACAACCAAGTGTATAGTTAGTTCAGAATCACACCAGAAAACAAGGCTCTAGATCCATCTATGTTCAGAATATGAAGTATAAATAAAACCGTCACAGCCTCAGTAAGATGTTAGTCAGCCTCTAAGGAGTGAAAGTTAACTTTATAAACTGCATTCGGATGCAAGCTGTGTGGGGCAGCATGACGGAGTTATGACTACATTTAAAAACACCACATTGGTTACTCAGATGTGATAATATATATTATAATACAATATTTATATTGGTCCTTTTAGTATCGTTTCTGTTGCTTTTAACAGTAGTCTATGATCCCAATGTCCCAACGATGCTGATGTGTTATGTTAATAATGATTTGATTATTACATGCCTTCCATGTGGAAGTGCCGAGTGGACCGCTGAGGAGACCTGCAGCCTGATCGCGTTTGGTGTGAAAGCTGCTTTAACGTAACGGATAAACGATGACACCGCCAACAGATTCACTTTCAAACTCAAACGCTTTCTCATCTATCAAGGTCCAAATATTGTTTTGTTGAATCATTTTTTTAATTACGGCATGAAATGAAAGAGCGGTGTTTAAAAAGGGACGTTGAAGGAAATTAAAAGCAGTAATACAATTTATAATGTGATTACAGGAAACGTATTAAGATGATATAAACTACAGTGCGAACGCACTTGTACTGCGAAAGATTCCAGATGTTAAATCACTCAACACACAAATACCTAGAAATCCAACGTTTTCACAAGGAAAGTATATTAGTATAAGGATCCTAGTAGCCCCATAGTGTTAAAAAATACATTGATTTGAATAATTCCCAATAAAAAACTAGTGTGTGAGTCGTGTAAAAAAAGATGATTTATTATTATTATTTCACCAACAATTACATTGTATCCCAACTTTCCTGTTTTTAACATATCTACAGGGTGTAATAATCATGTGATCATCACAAAAATGTAATTCAGCACATTCACACATCGTAGTATGAGGGAATTTCACCATTAATTCAACCAACCTCGCTGCCTTCACATTAAAGAGGTTAAATATTTCAGTTTCGTCTTTAGTTCAGTTTTTCTCTGTTGCCTGTTGGCCTCTTTAGACGTGTAACACTCTGCGCTCTATTTAAATTGTAAATTGATGATACTACTTTTCCTGCTATGTTACTGTCCCACTCGAGCCATTGTCTCAGTGTCTTACTGTCCAATGTTACGCACCAACCGCCATGTCAAATTCCTCGTATGTCTGACATACTTTAGCAATAAATGTTCCCGATTCCTGATTCGTGAACAGGACAGCAGTACAAAACAATTTATTGGATTGGATTATATTTTTATATTTAACTATATTTTCAGGATGGTAATAGCTTTATAACTATCATGTCAGCCTTTTCTATAACATAAGACACTACGGGGAACATTTAAATAATAATAATAATGATAATAATAATACATTTATATAGCGCTTTTCAAAGTACTCAAAACCGCTTTACGTGGTTAAAATAAACATAAAACAAATACATCATATAAAACCGAGCAATAAACAATAAAACGGTTTCAAAGGCAGCCGTTAACGGAGAACTAAGGAGGCGCTTGTTTTCCCACCGGGACACTCGGATTATTCAATGAACGGTCAACCGCTGAACGCGGAAGGTTTGGAAAGGCTAATGTAAATTGACCCCGCCCACTCTGGACAGTTCCGGCACATGCTGGTCGCTTTTCCAAGTGAACCCAAAAGTTAAAGTTGAAATAACGCATTGCGTCGAGCTCCGCCATTGGCTCGTTGTACGCAACGTGAAATATCCAATGAGCCGCCATATTAGGAAGCCGAACCTCTTTCATTCGGATAAGAAAAGACGGGACCTGCCTTCACGACAGTTTTTCATGCGTTCCGGTTGTCTTTGAGCGCCATAATCAAAACTATTTGCGCCCGTAACATCCGTGTTTTCTTTGGTTACCGTCTTCCACAATGGCCACCGCAGCGGCGACCCCGACCGGCCAGAGGAGCACGTGCGGCAGCGGCACTCCGCTGAGCCCGAACAGGATCACCCGCCTGCAGGAGAAACAGCAGCTGCGGGACCTCAACGACCGCCTGGCCGTCTACATCGACAAGGTCCGCAGTCTGGAGTCCGAAAACGACGTGCTCCACCTGCAGATCAACGAGAGGGAGGACGTGAAGAGCCGGGAGGTGAGCAGCCTGAAGTCCCTGTACGAGAGCGAGCTGGCCGACGCGCGCCGGAGCCTGGACGACTCGTCCCGGGAGCGCGCCTGGCTGCAGATCGAGCTGAGCAAGATCAAATCCGACTATGAGCAGCTCCACCACAGGTAAGCGCGCGCCCCGTAATCCGGCTGCACGGGGCCGACACGGACACGGACGTTAAACCCCAACCGCTAACTTGCTTTTGCGCCTCACTTTGATTTTCGAGCCACTTTTGCCACATTAACGTAACGCGGGTCACGTAAGCTCGTGCGGGGGGGGACGTCACGTGTGACGGTCCCGGCAGCGCGGAACTCAAACTCAGCCTATAAATGTGTTAACGTTATTACGCGAGGTTTTATTGTCCTGCAGTTTGCTTTGCAGCCAGCAATCAGTCATTTGTAAATCCGTAGCTTACGTTTTAAAATAATGGTTTAAATAATAATAAAATATCGACAAAAAAATGACCCCACCCGTCCTCCATTGTCTGTTCGTGAAAGAATCACAATGTGACGTTTACCACATATTTGCTTGAATAAATTTCATACATAATGGTAACAACCTGTTTAGTTAATTTGTGAAATTGACCTGCTGGTTAATTAAGCTTTACTAAGTTCTTGCTTTATCTTAAGCAGATAAAGCAAGAACGTTCATTGAAGGTGACATGATGCCTTCAGGGTCTCCTAGTAGTAGTATCCTCTGAGTGTACTGAATCCCAGGTACACATGTATAGTACACACCAGTGCAGTTGGGCCTGAGAACAGCTGTAGTGTGTCAATGAACACACAAAGCACTGTGTGTGTGTGTGTGTGTGTGTGTGTGTGTGTGTGTGAGCACAGGTGGCAGGAACCGCCTGTTCGAGTCCTTCTGCTGGTTCACGTAACCCGTTGGTCCACTCCATCTTGATTCCTGACGCGTATCTTGAATGTGTTTTGTGTCTATCTGGCTGCGGGGGGCGGGGGGGGGGGGGGGGGGGGTGATCTGTAGGTCATGATTAAGGGGGCAAAGTCCACCTCCCTCCTTCACCGTAATGTAATCATTGATTGAGGGTGTAATTTAATCAGCAGAGGTATAGGAACTGGCGTGGTTCCTGTGAAGGGAGCGCCTGTTTGCTTTCCCCGCTGATGTTTCCCCGGATACTATGAAAAGCTCTGCTGCATTCCTCTCATAGTTTGTCCACTTCCGTCCAACCCGCCCCTCGTCGCCCTCGTGCATACCAGCTAATAACTGGCCCCCGTCCCGGCACAGCTCCTCCAACACACGGTTAACTCTGGTGTGCGTGTCTATCCAGACACACCCTGACAGGCAACGTTTCTTTCTACATTTTTAGATTAATATCAGAGACACCAAAGCCATGAAGGAACTCTCATGGAATTCTGTGGTAATCCGCGGTCTTAGATTCTTAAAGTATCCCCCGTTTGCTTTGCACACTCCTGGCATTCTTTAAATCGGCCTCATGACGTATTCACCTGGAATGTTTTCCACATCACACACACTGCAGTGTTTCCCCGTGGTTTACAGCTTCAGGGGGGGGCTTCAGTCCGCTGGTGCAAGCGTCACGCGGACATATTTGCACACCTGTCATCGTGTAAACACAGTGAATGGGGATATAATATTCTACACCTTTTGTCGTGGGGGTAATTTTAGGATTTGGAGGTGACCCACGAGCCCCTGTGTGCGTGCCGCGTTGCAATGCCGTTCTAATGCTCCCGCCTTCCTCCCTCCAGCTACCAGAAGAAGGACTCTGAGGCAGCAGGCGCGCAGGCCCGGCTGAAGGACCTGGATGCTCAGCTGAACTCCAAAGAGGCCACGCTGGCCACGGCGCTGTCCGACAACCGATGCCTGGAAGCCGCGCTGGCCGACCTGCGGCAGCAGCAGCAGGAGGTACTGCGCCGCTGTCGCCTCACTGTCAACGCTTGTTTCTGTTACTTTAACAAGGACTTATGCAGCATGTGCTTCTTAAGAATATTTTGTCTTCTACTTGAACCAACTAATGGTGATTGTCTGTCTTTGAGACTTGTCTTTGACTGTGGTTTCTGTGCGATGGCAGCTGGATGCGGCTCTGGCGCAGACGAAGAAGCACCTTGCAGACGAGATGCTGCTGCGCGTCGACTTGGAGAACCGCTGCCAGAGTCTGACGGAGGACGTGAACTTCCGCAAGAGCATGCAAGAGGAGGTGAGAAATGTGGAGCCGGCGAACGAGACTCGCTGAGGCCTCGTTTACTGATGGTTTAGTGACGTCTCCAATCCTCCTGCTCGATCACAGCTTTGTTGCTGCTTCAAAAGCTAGACAACCAGCGGCATTGATCGGGGAACATTTCATCCTTCTCTTTTAATGAGCTGAATGCTGCCGGTCTGTTTCACAGGAAGTGAAGGAGGCCCGGCAGCGCTACGAGACTCAGCTGGTGGAGGTGGACTCTGGCCGCAAGGTGGAGTACGAATATAAACTGAGCCAGGCCTTGACGGAGATGAGGGCTCAGAATGAGGAGCAGATCAAGCTCTACAAGGACAACATGGAGAGCACCTACGTCACCAAGGTACACACACGTTCTCCCTATGATAATAATGCATTCCAGGTGTGCACCGCTAGAGGAATTTTGACTGTTAAAGAGATACTGCTTCAAATAGTGCTGTTTGCAAACAACTCTTTAGTTTCTCTTTCGTGGTTGTGCAGATTTCCCAACAAGCATTTGCACCGTAACTTTAAAAAAAGCTAAAACCAGAGATCAGATGAAGTGGAGATAAGTGTCAAAATCCTCTCGCTCACCTTCTGTAATTGGCCATCTGTTGACATCACCCAACACAATATGCTGGTTATTGTGGTTCGTTTGTGTTTTTACCACTGTAGCCGCAAGACAGGCAGGCGACCAGGCAACACACGCCTTACTGAACTTCCTGCATGTCAGGAAGTGGCCAACGCGGCTCAGTTCCTCTTCTAGAGTGCGATGAGGAGGAAACTGTTTATGTTGACCCTCAAACTGTGTCGTCTACAGCTGGAGGACTTGCACCGGCAGTCTGAGATGAACGGAGCGTCTGCCAACGTGGCCCGAGAGGAGCTCAGGGAGTCCAGCCTGAGGATCGACAGCCTCACCGCCCAGCTGGCCGCCATGCAGAAGGAGGTGAGCGCTTACGTTCACTCGCTAACCTTTTATGCGTTGTTTGAGTGCGGACGTTCGTCCCAATGCAGCTACGCAAAGTGAGTTTTCCGGCTAGTCGGCGCTCCGTTTATTCAGCTTGCCAGAATCTCCCAGTGATGCCGTGGCAGCATCTGGATTGCTGTTCTCTCTGTGATGTTGTGTGACATCACAATCTTCATCCTCCCACTGGTTGAACTCACTCTGATGGGCTTTAAATGTGTCACTTTAGTACAGTATTTGGTCCATCATTAACACAAACATTCACAGGATTATTTTATTAAAAGCGCAAAGCCTCCCCGTGTTACGTTTTCTTTAAAGGATGGCTTACTTTGCACGACTCAATTAAATAAAAAATAATTGCATGTACCAGTAAGTATTTTGAGTGCTGCGCGGTTTCCTTTTTCATCGGAGCATCAAAAACTTTGTGGATGATAACGCTCTAACTCGCTGCTCCACCTTCAGACTCGTGGGTGGCGCGATCGCATCGTGGAGCTGGAGGGGTCGCTGGCTCAGGAGAAAGACAAGAGCCGCAAGCTGCTGGCTGACAAAGACCGCGACCTGGCCGAGATCCAGGCCAAGATGCAGCAACAGCTGAACGACTACGAGCAGCTGCTGGACGTCAAGCTGGCGTTGGACATGGAGATCAACGCCTACCGCAAACTCCTGGAGGGAGAAGAAGAGCGGTGAGCAGCCTGACCGTGTGCACGCAGCTCCTCCGCCGCCTGTGCTCCGTCTAACCGCCGTGTTCCCTCCCTCCCCCCGCAGACTGAAGCTGTCCCCCAGCCCTTCGGCTCGCGTCACGGTGTCTCGAGCTTCGTCCAGCAGCCGCAGCGTGCAGACCACCAAGGGGAAGAGGAAGCGCGTCGACGTGGAGGAGCAGGAAGCCAGCAGCTCGGTGTCCATCTCGCACGCCGCCTCGGCCAGCGGACCCGTCTGCATCGACGAGATCGACACTGACGGCAAGTTCATCTGCCTCCTCAACGGCGGGGACGAGGTGAGCTGACGGATGCAGCGTTTTTCCGTTTGGGGTCCGAGTCTCCAGGACACCTCGGCTACTTTGCACGACTCAAAGAATCAGAATCAGAATCAGAGAGGCTTAAAAATCAAAGGATTTAATGACACATTTACCCTCAGCCGGTTCTGACCTCAAAGTGCGGGTTTCCTTTTTGCATTGGGCGGGGTCTGTGCATTAGATTTACTGCCATATGTGATGAGCTGCACATCCAAAAGTAACTCCGCCCAGTCCAGTCACCCTTCCACGGC
Source organism: Gasterosteus aculeatus (assembly GCF_964276395.1). Classification (NCBI taxonomy): domain Eukaryota; kingdom Metazoa; phylum Chordata; class Actinopteri; order Perciformes; family Gasterosteidae; genus Gasterosteus; species Gasterosteus aculeatus. Next base: position 16,285,686 of record NC_135702.1, read on the forward strand.
ATGTTCTTACCTTCCCCTCTGGCTCCACCTGGTGACCAGACCTGGAATCGCTTACTAATCAGACCCTAAACTCGTTAATGCCTTCAGGGATGTACGACCTAAAGCTTCAAGTAAGCACAATATGGCATATTATATCATCTAATATCTAACACGACATCATAACGTGTCCTAGAGCCTGAACATTATATTTCACTTATTTTATACAGTCCAACCTTTTCCTATCTGTACACCTGCAGCCTCCAAAACCCGTCTATGGAGATAAAATAAGGAAGAAATAGATAAACTCCTCCTACCAGGATGTAGGATGTGTAAAGTATTAAATGACTTACAAGATATACAGTATGATTAATTCATATTATAGAGTCTTATATATAAAATCACACAAACTTATTATATATGCTAGGTGTGCCTTTCTGCTTGAGTTCCATCTAAGGAACCTGATTCCACTGGACAATGTGCTTCATTCTACTTTCACACGAGCTGTAAGGCTGTTCTATTCTGTTATGAATGTCTGAGTGTGTGTGAATAAACCAGCATAAAGTATCTGTTATATAAACGGTAAGAGGTCGGATGAGACTACGTATAATACTAGTAGAGCCGCACAGCTTACTGACCACTTCATTGTGTGTCTGTGCGTCTGTCTCAGGACCAGGCGATGGTCGGCTATGAGATGATTAAGACTATTGGAAATGCCACAGCGACATACAAGTTCACACCCAAATATGTCCTGAAGGCCGGCCAGAAAGTCACGGTAAGAGTCTGTCTGCATTTTCATCTCAGTCCTTTTCTCTTCCAGTCATGTTTGCTTCTGTCTTTAAGCCCGGCTGGTCTCCAGTGCTCGGTGTTAAACAGTGGGGCCGTAGCCATGGCAACAGTGTGAACGTGAATACTGTGTGGATCTATACTTTGTGCAGGTCTGGGCGTCTGACGCCGGTGTGAGCTCCAAACCTCCTACAGACCTGGTGTGGAAGAACCGGTCCTCCTGGGGTTCAGGGGTGGATGTCCAGGTGATGCTGGTCAACCCTCAGGGAGAGGTGAGCACACACACACACACACACACACTCCTCTTAAGAGTGTTGCCGCTGGATTGTGTTACCGGTGGAGATGGATGCTGAAGTGTGTGTGGTGTGTGTGTGTGTGTGTGTGTGTGTGTGTGTGTGGCAGGAGGTGGCAAAGAGAACCACGACATACAGGACGACAATAGAGGAGGAGGATGATGATGAGGAGGATAATGGAGTGGAGATCACTGATGAAGAGCTCTACCACCAGCAGGTGAGAACATCAACCACCTCAGTCCAGATGTTGCATGGAAAACACCAGCTGGGGGTGTTGCGATACTGTCGCACCTGCCGTTACTAAGCAACCAATACCTGCGCTCGGTGGGGTCGAGCGTTTTTTAGTCTCGCCATTGCTCTGTGATTAATCAATGAACCGTTGCCCCTTCGACAGAATTAAGTTCGACAGCGTAAAAACGTGTGAATCATATGTTTATATGAGCAAAGGCTTTGTCAAGCAGTTGGGATGAGAGATGGAATATGACCCTTTACCCCTCCGTGTTGATGACCTGTGTTCGTGTCTGCATCGTGTTTCAAATGGCACCATGACTGTTTCTGTGCAGGAAGACCCTCGCGCCGCGAAGAGAGGCTGCTCCATCATGTGATCCACCATGTGATCATCATGTGATCCACCATGTGATCATCTCCACTTCCTCTGAGCCCAGCCAGTCTGCTGCCAACTCTTAATACTAGAACTATTTTTCTATGTTTTGTAGTGAACACCAAAAAGAAATGGATTTATTTCTCAGTAAAAAAAGCCAGTTTTTGGTAGATATAATTTCACCTGTAAAAGCTAAATGACGGGGCAATGTTTGTATTTGTAGTTCAGATTTTCTTTTTTAAACCATGCAACACGTAGCTGAACCCACGGACCGACTTGTCTTTTAAGAAAACAAGTATGTGATTTTCTTTTTTTATATATATATATATTTATAATAATGGCTTTTAGTTTAATTTTTAATCATTGATGCTATATTTTAGTCGGGAAGTAAATCACAGACTTACTGTTTTTAGTTCAAGTCCAAATAAGCACCGAGAGGAAGGAACAAGTGAACACAAGGAATTGGAAACGGCAGAATTGAGCAATGTAAGAAAAGCCGTGTGAACTTGTTCTAGTGTCCTAGAAACACTGGTGGTTTCATCGTATTGGTAAGAGGAGGTCAAAGGACCGTTCAGTTGTCATGTTCCCTTAAAGATACGAGTAACCCGATCCCACTCCACTAAGTAAATGCTGCACCACTATTTGAGA